>NC_073634.1:67755000-68380000 GCF_029407905.1 Bubalus kerabau
AGCATCATTGTCCCCATGCAACAACCACCACCTTATACATCACTTCCTGTTTCATGCAGCTCAAAAACATAGACTGAAGATTTATTTTTAATATGTTGACTTTATTTCTGAGCAAAGCATCGGTCATGTGTGTATTTTTCCATAGTCCCACCTTGGAGCATTTATGTAGACATTGTAAATAAATTTTGTGCAAAAAGGACTGGAAAAATGAACTGTATTATTGCAATTTTTTTTTTTTTGTAAAAGTAGCAGTTTGGTATGAGTTGGCATGCATACAAGATTTACTAAGTGGGATAAGCTAATTATACTTTTTGTTGTGGATAAACAAATGCTTGTTGATAGCCTTTTTCTATCAAGAAACCAAGGAGCTAATTATTAATAACAATCATTGCACACTGAGTCTTAGCGTTTCTGACGGAAACAGTTTGGATTGTATAATAACGCCAAGCCCAGTTGTAGTCGTTTGAGTGCAGTAATGAAATCTGAATCTAAAATAAAAACAAGATTATTTTTGTCATGCTGACTCCACTGCTTGAAAAATTTGTTTACTGCCCCCCAAATTTTTCATGATGAATGCAGTAAATATAGAAATTAATTTTAGCTCCCTAAGATATATATGCATTTGAAAATTTGAACCACAAAGTAAGTTATTTAATAATAGTCACTGATTTCTTTAAGCTGACTTAATGAACTCCTAATATCAGCAAATTTAAGGCCTAAGGGCACTAAACTAACTGTAGACTCAGATTACAGCCAACAGAATTACTCATCTAATATCAGTGAAATTATTCTTGCACATGATGGCAAACCTAAAGGACTGAGCCACGTCTTTCACTAAGGATGTTACCTAGGATGAGCAGTATATGTTTATTAGGAAATTAACTACATGGATGAAGAGACCAGACTTCAAAAATCTAATTTTTATAAATATGCTCTATGTTCTCATTGGATCAAACTGGTTATTAACCAATTTTCCAGAACAGCTGTACAGAATTTCGGCATGGCAGCCAGCTAAATGGTACAAAATAACATGTTTAAGCTGGAATAGCTTATAATTTTATTGAAATAAAATTGCTGCTATAAAAGTGCTTCCCAAAGCTAAGGAAAATATACAAATATTTTAATTAAGGCAAATTCGTTTTTAAAAAATCAGGCTTTTAGTAGTGATTGCTTTGTAAACAAAGGATGGGTCGAAGGAGAGTGCCTTAAACTCAAGCCTGACATTCAGGCCCGTGTCACCCTATAAACCCGCCCTGAACAATTCTATTTTCTATTTGAAAAGAGAAACCAGCTGTGGGTTGGGTTTACTAGGTGGCGTGTGATTGACTGACTCACCTGCTGGAGCGGCCGTGCACTCTCTCACCTTTTGTTTATGGGGCCTGGCTCCTAAACACGTGGATCCGGAGAAAGAGAGCGAGGCTCGACCTTCTGCAGCCTCGGACGCAGCGCCCTCCGCCCTACCCCGCCCCCACCCCATCTAGGGGATTGTTTCAGTTTCCCATTCGGACACAGTGGCAGTTCTTCGTCTACATAAATAGTCCATATTCGTGAAATAATTCTCTCTTGATAGGTGGTTACTAGCCGTTAACAACCATTTATTTACTTTCAAAATTAATAATAAACTTTATAAACTAACCAGCCATTTACCCCTCCTCTCCAGTACATGCCTGGGTGAGTTGGTTATTTTCAGTCTTTATTCTAGAGGAAGCTCTTGCCGGGTGGGGGAGGGAAAGAAAGGGGAGGGGAGGAAGGAGGGGGGGCGGTGGGGGCAGGCCCTGGGAGAAGGAGAGGAGTCCAAGTGAAGAAGAATTAGGGAATATGGAGGCTATGAAGACTCAAGATCATTAGTGTTCAGTGAATTAGAAAAAAAATAAAACAAACTGTGTTCTTTCCCTGCGTTCCCCTCTCTGCGTGCCTGTTTTGTGAGAGCCTTGCTCTCTGGCGGGTCCTTTTTCCCCCTGCCTGGACACCCCCACCTCCCCCTTAATGCTATTTTAGCTTTTCCTCTTGTAAATTTCAGAGCCAGCTCGGAGGTTATTGAGGACACTTAACCGAAAGAGGGAAATAATAGAGGTGCTGAGAGCGTTTTTGATGTTTCTTAAAAGGCAAAAACAAAACGCCCTCTTCTAAACAAGGGCACGCAATTGTACCTGCTTTTTATTTTCATTTGGGGAGGGGGCGCGCCGGTTGAATGAGACTACTTTTTAGTATGATTTAAATATTTTTCCAAAAAAATTAAAATTCTATCATATTTAATCAGCTGTAATTATAACACATTCGAAATGAATAATATGCCTTGACAGTATTTTTATTGTTATTGTTCATTGCATGATGTTCGACTGCTTTAGAAGCACAGGAAAGAGAAGTAAACGCGCTACAAATGGGGAATTACCCTCGTTTAGCATTAAAATTCATTTAGATAAAATTGCCACAAACATTTAAATGGGAAGATTAGTTCCCCCTCACGCCTTATTGCACTCGCTCAATGGTTCCGTTAAGAACATTTTACACGTTGGAAATTCCGTCTTCTCAGACGGCTTGCCGTTTCCTAGTTACCCACATTCAAAGCAAAGGCAGCAGCAAAGGCAGCCGCAGCAGCAGCAGCAGGGAAAAAAAAAAGTTTTGGCAACTGGTCTGCAATTCATCCGCTTCTGGCCCCAGCCTCCCCTCCGCCCACAGCAATCCGCCCCCCACCCATCACCTTTCCTCACCCCCGCATTAGGTAACTGGCAGAGTCCTGTAGAGGAAACAGCCTCTGAGTTGTACAGTATGTATATAATGTTAAATACAAAGAAATGCCGAAAAGCCAGGCTCCCCTATCCTGCTTCTGCTCTGAATGGAGGAGTTAGCCTGAATGTGCTGAGTTTCTCACATCCTCTGCTTTGAGCCCACAAGGCACGTTTTTTGGCTTTCTTTTCTGCCAGGACATTTCCAGGAAATTCACCACTGCTTTTTGCCTATATTAGACATGTGTGAAAGAATGACTTTTGAAAAGTCCGTGCAACGTCTAGTTTCTCCCTCTCCTTTCTCTTGTCTCTTTCCTTCTCCCTTTGCCTCTCTCTCCCTCACTCCCCCTTTCTCTCGCTCCTTCCCTCTTCCCTCTTTCTGCCCCTCCCTTCGCAGGGCCGCAGGAAAAGAAGAACGTCGGCTTCGACTGCCATCTTTTGGGGATTTGGAAAAACTACTCGGTAGGAATCTGAGGGAGGCGGGGGGCTGCGGGGGGTGGGGGGGAACCCCCTTATTATCCTGTGTCGGAACTGGCTCCCTTAATCTGATGCTTAAATATTTGATGTGGAAAAATTACCCATAAAATTAGTTACTAACAATTTCAAATTGAAATCACTTATCGAATTATAAACGCATTAAAGCTGTATGGATGGTATTAGGAGTTCCTCGGGAGGCAGCGGGTGTCTCCTTCCAGTGCGCCCGGCCGGCGAGCTTCGCCCCGGGGAGAAGCACCCCCGCGGAGCCTGGGGACGGGGTGGGGAGGGCGGCGCTCGGGGCGCCGGGGTCCCCGCAGCGGGAGGTGAAGTTCGGCGGCCGGAGGCTCCGTCTCGTTCGGCTCGAGGGGGCTGGGAGGAGGGAGAGGAAGCAGCAGCGGTGGGAGGCTCCGACCCCGGGGCCCAGGCGCCTACTAAGAAACTTTGTAGTGAAGTCGAAAGGTTCTGAAAAGAAAAAACACCAGCGCTACGCGCACCCTCTCGCCCGCGTCTCCCACGCGGCGCGCAGACTTTGCGCTCAGGCTTCATTGCCGAGTGCAGCGCCCCCCGAGTCTGCTGCCGGGCAGGAGGGAGATGCCTGTGGCCTGGGGCTGGGGGCTGGGCCGGCCTCCGCGTGCCGAGAGATCCTTCGGGCCGCGGCGGCAGTTGAGGGGATCCGGGCCGGAACGCGGCTGCCACTGAGTCCTAACCCTGAGTCCTGGCCCCCGGCAGGTGCAGGGCGGACAGGTCTCTGCGTAGAGCCCAGAGCACCCGGGGGCGGGGTGGGGGTGGGGGTGGGGGGGCTGTGGGAGAAAGGGGGCGGTTCCGGCACCTCCACTAGCCTCCTATCCCCTCCCCAACCCAACTGAAAAGTCAAGTCTAAGGGAGCTGCAGACTTCGTCTCTGGAGACGAGGCGACCCTGTGTCAGCGCAGAAGGTTGTGGAGAGGCACCTTCTGGGGGACTCCGGGCCCCGTTCCCTCCGAACAGCTCGACTCGGTGGGCTAGAGGCTTCTTGGTGGACTCTTGGGTCAGTCCTGCCGCGACTCTGGGAGCGGGAGGGACTGCGAGAGCTTGGGGCCTGGGGGCACTTGGGACCCGGGCAGCACCCGCCAGGCGCAGTGGGGGAGCCGTGGGCAGCACTCAACGCCTTAGGTAGGGGCTCCTCGGGATCACTTTAACGCCTTTGCAGACTTTCCCCAGCCTTTCGGATCCCAGCAGGCCCTCGGATGTATAGACAGTAAAAACCTGACGATGCGGAGCTCCCTGGTATGCGCTTGGACGCCGGGTGGAGTGGCGTGGAACTGGGTCGTGGGGTGCCTTGTGTGGCCCGGCATGTCACCCAGTTTCACTCCCCTCTCCCTGACCACCCCTCACCCACTTGACTGTGGGGCATCCTGTGGCACTTAGGTAGCCAGGTGCAGAGTCTACACGAGGTTGGGAATCCCAAGGCCCAGGACAGGGCGGTGCAGAGAGTGTGGGAAATCGCCCCTTGAGGGAGTCGCTGATGGCGGGGAGGAGCGGGGGGAGGGGTTGGGGAGACTATCTCCTTTTGGTCCAATCTTCCTGACAACGAGTCCGTCGCATTCTCTCCCAAGGCAAAGCTGTAAAGGAAAAACAACATATTGAGCAATCAGTTCGCCAACATTGGAGCTTTTAAGAGCCTTTGCCGTAAAAACGGGTGTCCCGGGGGTCTCGATGGGGAGATGGGCATTTTAGGGTTTCAGTTCTGGCGGCCCGAGCCCTGGGGTCGCTCCTCCACGCCCTGCCTTCTAACCTGCCCGGCGCGCTCAGCCCACCGCTGGGAAACCTAGGCGCTGAAGCCCTGGAGAAAAGGGATTTAGTTTTAAGCCAGTCTCCCATCGATCGGGTCGGTAATTCCTACCCCTGCCCACTCACAGACACACTCACCTCTACCCTAAAGCATTAAGTTCATTACGCGAGCAATGATCTTAATCTCCAGGCGGAAAACGAGTCCCGGGACCTCGCCGATTGGGGAAGCAGTGAATAAAGTCACCTGCTTGCGCACCGGCGCAGCCGGCTCCTCAGGGCGGGGGCCACGAGTGTCAGGGCAGGCAGCGCCCGAGTTGCGCGTTCCACGCTGGGACGTTTCCCGCAGGGGTCAGGGAACCCCGTGTCTGCTTTCTTAAGGATAGCGACCTTTTCGAAGGGTGGGGTTGCTCTCGCTCGCTTTCTTCCTCCTCCTTTCTGTTTTCTTCTTGGGGAGCCCCCCCACCCCCACCCCGCTTTGCACTTCTGCTCTCTCTTCCTCCTCCTTCCCCGCAAAGTGGCGAATTCCCCTTCCCTTCCTAGTGTCCCGAGGCATGCAGGTCCAGCACGCAGTCCGGGTAACCCATCACTTTTTCGCGCCCGCCTACTTCAGCCACCAGCCCAGGACACGCGAGGATGGGGATTGTTCAGCGAAGCCCTATTGAAGCCACTTGCTGAGGGCACCCTGGGGCTTTAAACAACCGGATTCCTCGATCTAGAGGAGATCCCTGCGCCCATTGATAATTCCATCTCAAAGAAAGCCAGCGAAGCGGCAAACACCCCTAGCAGCCGCCTGCTCCCCATTCCCACCCCCCCCCCCCAAAACCACCCCCCCGCCTTGGCATTGAGCAGCGTCTGGCACCGCAGGGAGATGGAGGCGAGCCACGCGCCCCCGTCCTTACTGGCAGACCCACGAGGCGCCAGCTTTTTCTGCAGACTCAGTTTCCATCCGACAATCATGCAAGCGGGGAAAACACACGCAAAGGCGGTGTGAACCCTGTTTCCCTCACCACCACCATCCCCATCTGATTTTCAAGACGTGCGTTTTCAGGTAGTCCTACACCGTGAACAGCGAGCTTTGTGTGTTATCTAGTGGGGGTGGGGATGGAAGAGGAGGAGACTCCCACCTCCCGCTGCAGTCTTTAATGTCTGAAATAACGAAATGCCTGTGTGGCAGCTGCTGCTTGAGCCAAAACTAACTCTTTGGAAGACGGAAAAGAGTGAAAGGCAAAGAAAGACTGTTCATTTTTTTTCCTTTGGTGCCGTTTGGGATGTCATCTGTTTCCTTGGCGACTGTGTTCAGCCCCCGGAGCCCCTGGGCTCCTGGATTGTTAGGGGGGAAAAAGCATGCTATTTCTGCACCGTCATTTATCACTGTCACCGCATAATGATTCCCCTTGCAGCCCCTTATTGATGTTTGTAATTGCATTATCTCATAAAGGAGGATGATCAATGAAACCGAGCCATGCATTCTGGGGTCAGAGGAAGCCAAAGTACTGTTTGTCCCCTTTAATACAACAAGTACTCATTATCTTTAGGTCTGCATTCAAAAAATGATCTGATCTGGGGCTGACCCTGTCGGACATCCCAACACTTTTTAAAACGCGGTTTGTGTAACCTTTTGCTTAAATGCTAAATCAAGTACCTGTCTCGCATTTCAACGAAACAAGATGCTAAAACTGAATGGGAGAAGCATTTTTTTCTTTCTCTTTTCTTTTTTTTCTTGGAGGGGTGTGGGGATGCGACCGTCTGAAGATGCACGCAATTTTACACCGCAATTTTACTGATACAATGTAGCAAAAGCAACCCCCATCAACAAGGGACGCAAGTTATCTAAAGAATGAAAAAATGGGCTAAGAGGGAGAGGTACCTGGGCGAATTTAACAAGGTCGGTACTAAAGAATAAAACCACATCCGGTTTAATTAATAAGAGTTATAAACTGAAATAATTCCCCATGATTCTGCCCTTGCTTCTCCCTTTTACAGAGTCATATCTCTTCGTTTTAGATAAATGACTTTTGTGCCTGTTCGATTCTCACAACAACAATAACTAAATCAGTTGCACTCTCTGTGTCTTAAAACCGTCTACAAACTCCAGCAAATAAAAAGAAGTTCATTTGTCTATTAAGGCAAGTATTTAGTTGAGCAGAAATGTCCCAGTAACACTGAATGGAGTTCATGTAATCCCAAGAAAATCAAGTCATCTTGTTGCACTGAAGTAAATGAAAAAATACAAAGGAGGAAAGGTCCAAGTGTAATTTTAAACTAAATGCATTATTGGACTGTCACAGTGAAAACGGTGCTTGTGTAACTGGGATGGAGGGAGTGGACATCAACTTAACTCACATTTAGCTGAAAGGTTTTAGAAAGGAAACAAGTATTCCAAGTTTGGCTATCATTTTAATTTGTGGAAAGAGGAAAAATGGAGACAGTTTTAATTAATCATCTCAAACATTAGGATAAGTGAATCCTTCAAAGACAAAATTAAGCAGAGCTTATTTTAAACATTGCAAGACTTTACCAAAAAGAAAAGTTTCCAATCCTCTGAAGATGACTTCTCCCATGTTAATAAGAGTACCAAAAAAAAAAAAAAAAGATAAAGACCAGTTGTTTATTTTTAAAGTTCTAGAAATAATTTCTTAACAATATACATCTATTTTAAATAAAAAGATCCAGATGAAAAGTCTTCACCATAAAAGAAAGTGAGGACTAGTTAAATAAAATAACGTGTCCTGGTAATTTGACACCTTGACATAAAACCTTAAATCGTATGGTAGCAAAACAAAGGGCAAAAAGACTCCCCTTGGAAAAATAACTTTAATAATAAAGGTAAAAAAAAGTTTTAATTGTGTTGAACCACCATGTAATATTTCTCTAAAAGGCATATTCTTTGAACAAGTGTTATTTCCCAGGAATTCTGTCAAATCACTTTGAAATAATATATGTTTTGTATTATTTAAATATTCTGGCACTTCTGTTCTTTGAAAAGGCTCAAACTGAAATGGATATGCAGCCACGCATATATTTACTATAAATGGTGTCTTGTTGTTAACATAAAATATTAGAGGGAAAATAAAACTTTGGGCTTTGTCAGTTGAGATAGCATTTTTTTAGCATAATACTCTGATTTTCAAAACACACAAATAAAACCCCTTGATTTTAACCAATCAACACAAGTCTTTCTCTTATTTGGCTGGGGATCTGGCATTCTGTACATTTTCTATTTTTAATATTTAGTGTTATAGCCCACGGTTAAAATAATGAAAAATTAGTCTCGTTTCAGATATTATTTATTTATGGAACGAACATGATTAAAACATAAACACACACACAAACTGCAGCTGCAACAGAAAAAAAAACTTGATTTACGGTTATTAAATCTTTGATCGCCATGTTAATGTTTCTTTTTCTACCTTTCATTTGCATTTTAATCTATCGAATCTTTACAATTTTGCTGCCTCCTATTTCAATGATTGATTACAGATCTGAAATAAGAGAAACCAAGCCTAGCTTTTCTTTTTCCTTTCTTTTATTCGCTTTCTTTTTTCTCTTTTTTTTCCTCCCCCTCCTCTTCCCCCTGGGTAGATTTCTGAAACTTTCTCTCAATGCTAATGTAGACAGGACAAATTAATTCTGCTCTTTTAAATGTCAAAGATATAAATAAAAAATGTTTTCTGTCCCTAACGTGAATATTTTCCCAGCCGCTTGTTTTCCAGTCGTAAAAAATCATCCCAGCAAAACGCAATTAACAGTGAAACACACACCCACGGCGGCGTGGATTTTTTTTTTAAAGGACGTGTGTTTGTGAGTTAGAGAAAGGTGAGAAGTTCATCGTCCCTTCACCATCAGTAGCCCAGACGCGGCTTTTTTAAATTTTTTTTCTCTTTCACACACAGAGATTCAGTCTCTAGTTCTATCTGTGATCTAAGTCACACAAACAAACAAAAACAAGCCTGGTGGGGGCTTGCGGTACTTAAGTTGATTTCTTGAGACAAGCTGTATAAAGACAAAAGGGGAAGCGAAGCAGGACTGTTTGTTTTTTTTCCCCTGGCTTACCACTGCCCCTTTGCCCCTTTCTACCCCCAGCTCTCCCCACAACCCCTCCCCCGATTCCCCCCGCTCCGCGGATAAGGCGGTCATTTGCTGACCGCTTTGCCCGTAAGCGTCACTTTTCGCGCTGGCATGAAAGTGAGTGTGGCTATGGTGTTGGAAGGCGCCGGCCGGTCGGAGGGTGGGCGCATCCTCCTGGGGGCTCTGGAAGGCTCTGGCCCGGAACAGATTGCGCCTCGGGCCGGGCTAGGGATCCCGGTTTGGGTGGGAGACGCGCACCTCGCCCTGGAGGAGGAGGCGAGGCCCCTGCGCTGGAGCCCAGGCCGGGTGGGAGTGCATACATTCTCTCCAGCCAGCCACACGTCTAGGCACCTGAAAGGAGCGCCCGCACCTCCAGCCCACCTCCGCGTCCGCGCCCATATGCGGAGCCTCGTTGATGGGTTTTTATGCCTGCGGGCGCAGAGGAGCCGGCAGAGGAGTGAGGACGGACTTCTCCGGCCGGCCCAGGCAGCTCGCGCTCTTGTCCGCGTGTGGTGTGCCGTGCCTGGGTGGAGAGCGAGCCGGGAGAAGTCGGAGGGATGCGACCCCACCTCGGAAAGCTCTGCGTGGGCAGGCACACTGGCAGGAAGCGGGATGAGGGCCATGAGAGGGAGAAATGGCCCAAGCAGTCTCTCCAGATGGGCTTTTGGACTCCGTGCGCACCCAAGGGCGTGCCCACGGACAGGTCGTAGAACGTCTTCCCCGGGTCGGTCCCCCGGGCCGACCTTTTCTCCTAGAGACCGCTTGGGTGGCTGCTGCGACGGGGGCGATCTTCATTAAAGTCGACTCACAGGCGGTTAAAATAGAGACACGGGTGGGGGAAAGACATTTGATCCTGGCCGACCCTTTGTCTTGAAGCAGATTAGGTAGCCTAAAAATAAGAGGAAAAACAGAAAGTCTAGACAGGAAAACTTATTGTGTTCACAAAATATAAAAATGAACCCGAGCGGTCTGGTACCTCAAAGGGTGAAGATAGATCCTTGTAGACAAGCGAGAAGACAAGACTGGGAAGATTTAAAGTGAAAGAAACGGCAGATTATTAAGAAAGTAATAGTAAGGTGTCCCATACACTACAGTTTTATTGTTGGGTAGTAACTACCCGATTTATTTATTGCCAGGTCTGTATAATAGAGATAATGACCACAAACTCAAGATAAATTCTTAGGCGCCCAGCCGGACAATTCTTTTTTATTTAAGAGAGCGAGTCTGAAAGGTGAGCCTCATCTCTACTCCTCGAAGATTTGTCTTGCTTTCTACCATATTATAAGCATGACATGCAAATAAATAAGTGCTGTGCAGTCTGTGTGGGTAGGCCTACAGGATTTATTTCAGGTGCGAGAGGAACATACACAGAATACGAATTTCCGTAGGAGCTGCGGAGTAATGCCTTCCCTCTCCTTCTCAGCTGCCCGCTCCACCCAGTCTGCCTCCCTTTCCGTGGGAGCAGAGAGCGTCCCCTGATCAAAACATTAATGTGTCATGTCTCAACTCCCTATTTCTTGACATATAGGTCTGGGGAGTGACGAGGGGCAATGAAAAATGCAAAATGCGTCCCCAAAGTAGGTTGACTAGCCGGAATCGCTTAAAGTCGGATTCCCGCCGACAAAGGGAAGGGCGAGTTGCAGTGGCCTTCCAGGAGGGGGGCGGCATCGGAAGTATGTTAACATTATCTTCAAGGATGCAAAATAGTGCAAAAAGTTTGCTGTTCTCGATCCGGTACGGGCCGTCGCCGGCTGGACAGGTCCCAAGGGGAGCCTCCTGGCTCTTGGGACCTATCCGTCTTCCTTGGCCCTCAGTTTCTTTCGGTGAGCCGCGTAAACTCCTAGAGTCAGGTGATGGAATTATAGAGGACCTTACTCCTTGACCGCCAAGGGCAGAAGGGAGAGTGAGGTCTCAGGTGTTGGCTCCATCTGAGGCAATGGTTGCAATAACAGTCACCCGGATGGCCTTGAACAAGGCGGCCTCCGAAAGCTTCTCAACTCCCACCTGCGCTCGGTGACAACTCAGGCGGATCCGAGCCTGCCAGGATGAAGTCAGTATGCTCTTCCGATACTTTTTCCCCTTTCTTACTCATTTTTGGGGTTGGGCGGAGAGGTAATTTCAGACATAGAATGTTTCAGTCTCACAATACCCACTTGTACTCAGAACTTCCTTCGGTATGTTTGGTCTGGATGACAACACCTGACAGCGATGATGAAAAAGAGAGTCGCAGGGGAAAGGGGAGGGGTGGGCGGGTGGAGTGAGGGAGAGAGGGGTGTGTGGATGGAGGTGGGGGAGAGGAGATAGAGGCCTAGAGGCGGTGGGAAGTAGAAAGGATGGGGCAGGTAAGGAGAGGAAGCAGAAAGCCAGCGGAGAGGGAGAGCGACAGAGAGGGGAGTGAAGAGGCTGTAGTAGTAATTTGGTGGTTTGTTGGAGGGATGATATGAGGCTGAGAACCAGGACAGCCCTCTTCAATCTTTTGCAATCTCGGTGTCATTCAAGCACAACTTTATCTTTGAACCAGCATATCTGTTTCAATGATTTCCATAAGCACATAAATTATAATCTTCAGAGCCTTCAATATTTCTTTTGGTACTTTATTAAGTGTTATTGCAGAGGCCATTTATGAAGTGAATGATTCAACTTTTAATCTTCTGAACATTAAAGTGTGTTCCACTGAGTTTCCTTTTCCAAGGAATCTGAAATAACAAAAAGAAACTAAGCTCATTACATGAAAAAGTGACAAGCGTTTTGCTCTCAGCCTGGCAAGTTGCCTTACTCACTTCAAAGGATGATAAACTAATTGTTTCCAGAGTTTATAAGTAATTAAGCTATTATTGGGGGAATTTATGTAACAGTTTTATTTACTATAGAATTTTCTAGTCAGAATAGCCAGAGACAAGTCTTCAAAAATAACAAGATTTTAATAATTGAAAATGTGCCCTTATTGTTAACAATGAAAGCTATTTTATTTTTAAAAGCATTGGAAAATGTAAATAAGTATAGTTTTCTTCCAGAGTATGTGATAGGTGGAGGACATTATGTGTAATTAATGCTGAAAGGAAAATGAACGTGTAATGACTTCCAAAGATTAAGACATCTGTAACTACCAAGTTAGGTTTTTAAAGTTAATTTTAAAAGTCATTCAGCTCGAATCATCTAAATGTGTCAGTTAGGAAAATATATGTTATGTCCTTTTACAAGTCCACATAGAAAGTTTAAAATGAAAACTTTAAAAATCTTTTCAAATATAGTAAATATAGACTTTTTTCCTCTATATTTCAACTCATGTTTGTCATTTAAAAATTAGTTTTGTCCTAAATGAAACAATATTTATTAAAAGAAAAAGTATAACTTCAAAAGGAAATGATGAATTATTTTAAAAATTTCAACAAAACGTATGGTACTTTAACTGACATATTATTTATGTGTGTAAAAATTTACAATTTTGATATATTTTTTCCATCAAGGCGGCATCAACTTGGTTTTCATTTTTAGAAAAAGTCTTTTTCACTGTCACATAAAGAATTTCAAAACTAATAGGATCTTCATTTTAGAAGAAAACGTCTACAAATAATAACAAGAAATAAATGCGATAATCCAAATAAATGAGTACAAAATCTCACATGAAGTAAAATAAATTTTCTGGAAGTTGTTTGCAAAAAAATTAAATTGTGAGCTCTATCAATATCCACTCCCTATACTACAAAAAGTGGGAGTGAGCTATAACAATCATTAGAAGGGGTGGACTCTCAGCCTAGCAAATACATATATATATATATGACATATGCATTTGTTTCAAGTAAAATTCCTCTAAAGTAAAAGTCTGGAGTTTACTGGAAATTATATACAAAATGTTCTGTGTGTTTCAGGGTTGGTGTTGTTCTGTGAAGTCTGTGTAAACTGTGGCAGTTGAGACCTGTTGTTGTGTCACAATGTCTGATTCAATATTTGCTGTAATGCATTTTCTTTATTCTAATAGACTAGCATTGCATTATTAAAAACAAAAACGAAAGTACTCTAGTTAGTAGTAATGCAGCCTCAATTGTCTAACACCACTCCGTGAGTGACCTTATGGACTCCAGGCACACTTGGATTCACTTTAGGGCACTTCACTGTTTCAACGGACTTCATTACAGAAAGACAATGGTAACTTTGTTGCAGCCGGCACCTGCAGTATGTCACACAACACGCGGGCCACACCTTGCCAAGACAGCGGCAGCCATGAGAGCAGGAAGTCAACTCTAGGCAAATTTTATGATAGGAACAAATTATTCCTTCTGCACATCCTCCACAATCTTAAGGAGACAATTAGAAGTCTGTTTTTTGGTTTCCTTGAAGTAAAAATATTGACATGTTAAGGGTGCTGCAATGACTTTAATGCTTAAGAATTTTATGGTACACTGAGTTCAAGATGTCCATGATAATATAGTCCGGATAGAGACATATTGTTACACTATACCTATTGTTGTTTAATCCCTAAGTAGTGACCAACTCTTTTGTGACCCCATGGACTGTAGACTGGCAGGCTCCTCTGTCCATGGGATTTCCTAGGCAAGAATATTGGAGTGGGTTGCCATTTCCTTCTCCAGGGGATCTTTCTGACCCAGGAATCAAACCTGCATCTCCTGTATTGGCAGGCAGATTCTTTACCACTGAGCCACCAGGAAGCCCTATGCCCAACTCAAAAAGTCTCCTCTAGTGGCGATGGTGTGTGGTCGAGGTGGCACTCAATCAGTAACCGAACTTACGGGCACTCTGATTAGTATCCTGACTTATCAGTGACCCGGCACTCCTGACTCTATGTCTAGAACATCATGTTATTTATCTTAAATGGATCTTTTGCCCAATCTGTAGATGATATTAATTTGTTTCTGCTTTGTAAATCACTTTGCACTGTAAAATGTAGTAGGGAATTGCTTTAAATTATATTGACTATAATAAGTTCCTCTTTCAAAAAACCCCAGACTTTTTCCAGAGGAGTCCTGACTCCTAAGGGAATATTCCTGTATTCTCAAAGTTGAGACCGTCTCTTAGAATCTTGAGATGCTTTTCTTTGATTTGCCCAGCCTGGTCACCAGATAGGGCTTATTGTTTCAAAGCAGTTGCTAGAGTGATTAATACATCTATTGATTAAGTTGCTTCAGTGAAATAAAAGGTGACTTTTCCACCCACGACGGGACTATGATCCAGTCGACTGAAAAACAGTATCCTTACTCCAAAGAGAAGAGGGGAGGCCAGCTGCTAGCATGCTTTTCCCTTTCATGAAAAAAATCCACAGCATGAAAAGAAAAACCATATTTTTACTAATTTTCTCTTAAATTGTGTGTTATTCTATTCTGGGTGTTGCTTTAAATTTTCATATGTTTCTACCATAATACATGGAATCATTTTTAAGACTGAAGAAGCCCCATGAATGCATGCATGTGCATGTGTGTGTTTTGAAATCTTGAGCACCTCATGTCCCCTAAGCCGTGAGCAGGACACAGAGGGTTCTGCGATTAACAGGACATTGTCTCTGATCTCAAGAGCTCAGCCAGGGTTGGAGCTGGTAAGGAAACCACAATCCCGACCCATCCCAGTATACACAGGAACTGTGGGGACACAAAAGTTGAACCAGTTACCTGGAGGAAGTAGAGCCCCTGAGGGCATTTGTGGTGAGCTCGTGACAAGAGGAATAGAGATCGGGAAGTGTTTTTATATCCAAGTTCAACCAGGAAAACAGTAGCCACTCTGAGTGTTATATACAAGAGAATGAATTTCCTGTAGTGAGTTGATTACACGGGGGACAAAAGAGGCTTTGAAGGCAACCAGAGCTGAGCAATCTCAGGAGACTGTTTCCCCAGTTAGACCAAAGGGACAGAGGAAGCAGGGATCAGTCACCTGGTAGAAGATGGAACCCAGGCAACCTATCTAGTGGAGCTGGAGCTATGGAGAAGACAAGAAAAGGAAAAGTAGTCTGGAATCTTGCCTTTTACTCTCTCATCCATCACCAGGACCTCCTTTCAGTTAAAACCAGCAGGGAACCAGCTGTTGCAGAACCCAGGAAACATCAGATGGCCCTCCTGGAGTATAGAGCAGGACAAGGAGAAGCTTTGATTGTGAACAGTACCAGGAGCAACAGAGCTTCTAGGCAGATGTGACCCTTCAGTGGTCTTTTCTTTTTCTAAGTGAAAAGGATCATTGTTAATTTCTGAATGGACTAGTTTGAGAATGTTAAAGGAGTAGAAGGGTACTCTAGTCAAGGCACTGAGTTGGGAGAATGCATGGCTTACCTAAAAATGGCCAGTTTGCCAGTGTGGCTGGAGCAGAGAAGCAGGAGGAGATATAGGACATGAGTTGAAAATTTTAATAGCTAACCAGTCCATCCTAAAGGAGATCAGTCCTGGGTGTTCATTGGAAGGACTGATATTGAAGCTGAAATCCCAATACTTTGGCCACCTGATGTGAAGAGCTGACTCTTTTGAAAAGACCCTGATGCTGGGAAAGATTGAAGGCAGGAGGAGAAGAGGATGACAGAAGATGAGATGGTTGGATGGCCTCACCAACTCAATGGACATGGGTTTGGATGGGTTTCGGGAGTTGGTGATGGAGAGGGAGGCCTGGTGTGCTGCGGTTCATGGGGTAGCAAAGAGTCGGACACGACTGAGCAACTGAACTGAACTGAATGGTGTGAAGATCACCTTACATCTAATGGCTAATGGTGTAAAGGAGGCCAACTTACCTGCCTCCTGAGAAATCTGTATGCAGGTCAAGAAGCAACAGTTAGAACTGGACATGGAACAACAGACTGGTTTCAAATTGGCAAGAGAGTATGTCAAGGCTGTATATTGTCACCCTGCTTATTTAACTTAAATGCAGAGTACATCATGTGAAATGCTTGGCTGGATGAAGCACAAACTGGAATCAAGATTGCAGGGAGAAATATCAATAACCTCAGATATGCAGATGACACCACCCTTATGGCAGAAAACAAAGAAGAACTAAAAAGCCTCTTGATGAAAGTGAAAGAGGAGAGTGAAAAATCTGGCTTAAAACTCAAACAATCAAAAAATAAAGATCATGACATCCAGTCCCATCACTTCATGGCAAATAGATGGGAAAACAATGGAAACAGTGAGAGACCTTATTTTGGGGGCTCCAAAATCACTGCAGGTGGTGACTGCAGCCATGAAAATTAAAAGACACTTGCTCCTTGAAGAAAAGCTATGACCAACCTAGACAGCATAAGAAAAAGCAGAGACATTACTTTGCCAACAAAGGTCTGTCTAGTTAAAGCTCTGGTTTTTCCAGTAGTCATGTTTGGATGTGAGAGTTGGACTATAAAGAAAGCTGAGTGCTGAAGAATTGATGCTTTTGAACTGTGGCGTTGGAGAAAACTCTTGAGAATCCCTTGGACTGCAAGGAGATCCAACCAGTCCATCCTCATGGAAATAAGTCCGAATATTCACTGGAAGGACTGATGCTGAAGCTGAAACTCCAGTACTTTGGCTACCTGATTCAAAGAACTGACTCCTTGGAAAAGACCCTGATGCTGGAAAAGATTGAAGGCAGGAGGAGAAGGGGACAAGAGAGGATGAGATGGTTGGATGGCATCACTGACTCAATGGACATGAGTTTGAGTAAGCTCTGGGAGTTGGTGATGGACAGGGAAGCCTGGCGTCCTATAGTTCAGGGGGTCACAAAGAGTTGGACACGGCTGAGCGACTAACTGAACTGAATGGTGTGAAATGACCAGTGGCTTCTGTAGCAGCTCAACATGTTAGCAACCATTAACCCCCTGAGGCCAGGGTAAAACAGATTATAGGGACTGACACTGCAAAAACAGAGACATAGATCTCCGTACAGGTGCACTGGAGCTCACTGGCACATAGCATTCCTACAAAGAAACACAGGCAATCTTCTTGACTACCTTAATTTATACTGCTGTTCAAATTAGCCACAAGGCCAGTGTCATTTTCATGAACAAATTAGAAATTGTTCACTAATCTCAAGGAGACATCCCTGTCGCAAGTTTGGTGTTCAGAGGGCTAAAACAAAGATTTTTCTCTACTCCTACATAGTAAGAATAATTTGATCTGTGACCGCATAGATTTCAAGCTCATGATGATAGCCTGAAGGAGATGGAGCTAGAACTAGGGAGCTAAGAAACCATCAAGGAGGCTGTTGTGATAACAGTGAAGTCCAGGACTAAGAGTGATGGATAAGATAAGATATTTAGGAGAGAGGAGGCTAGTATGGATATGCAGGTGGAGGATAAAGAGAAGTTGAAAGCAAGGAAATGGTTTCTGGTTTAGAAAGGTGGGCAGATTGTGGTTCCATTTGCTGTGGCAGTAACTTGAGAAGAGGGGACATGTTGGAAAGAAGAATGATAGCCTGGTTTTAGACATTTGGAGTTTAAGAAACTGGTGGGTTATCAAGATAAGGTGTTCATTAGGAAGATGAAGACATAGCATTTTCGTAAACAGGTGTGGGCTGGAGATAAAAATTTAGGAGGAGCCATTAAAGTAGATAAAATCATTCTGGATCTCTTTCAAGAAGTTTATCATGAAGGAAAGGCTAGGTGTAGGGCTGTCAATAAAGGGGAACACGATGGGGGAAGGATATCTGATTTTGAAGATGGGGAAAGCTTGGGCGTATTTGCATAATGAGGGGAAAGAGGAGGGAATGTTGAAATTGGAGCAGAGAGGTGTTAAGTATTGGGGACATCTGTCAGCAGGGTTGGAGATTGGGCTATGAATCAGCAGTAGGATATGCCAGCTCCTAAGACTGAAGGCAAGGGAAGGCCACAGATACATGCCCACGTATATGTAGAGGGTGGTGGAGGAAAAACTTGGGGCAGTTCACAGCTGGTAACATTCATTTTCTGTTTTGAGATATGGAGTAGTCACTTGATGAATGAGGGGTTAGGAGGGTAACCAGGTTTTTGCATTGAAAGTCCCACTCCTGGCCCCAGCGAACCCTCTTAGTCCTGGACACACCAGGAAGATTGGTCACCCTAAGGGTAGCAGAAAGGGAAAGACTTGAGAAGATTAAATGTTAATATCACAATGGAAAATGGGAGAGGGAGCTGATGAGAAATGCAAAGCTCACTGGCCAGTGTCAAGACCATAAATAGAATTGGAGACCCAAGGGCAGGGTTTTGTGCATGGCTGTGGGATTTTCTTCAGCAAGGCTTATGCATTTTGAGTAGTTTTATCTCAGGAAGGAGTGTGTTAACTCATCCTTGTGTGTGTGGAGGACTTTTTGCCGCACAGAGTCTGCAGTGTCAGAGGTCTCATTCTGAGGCAGGAGAACAGTGAAACTGAATGTCAGTGTCACCAGAGATAAAGTCACCTGTTAGGTGGAAGGTTTTTCTGTCAGTGGGGTGTGGCATTATTCTTTCTTCATCATTGATGACACTGTGTTATGTTTACATAATTGACAACTGGTGGAGTTACAACATTCCATAATATCTTGAGGCACCTGTGAGATATAGTCACGACTTCATGGTATATCCTCTCTCTAGAAGAGTGACTCAGAGACTGTAGTCTTTAAGCAGTGTCTTGAGGTAAGAAGGAGGGGCTAAATGTCCTCACCCAGCATGTCACGTTGCAGGCTCTCCCCACATGCCCTGAAAAAGACGTGCCACGGAAATGTTTTGCCTTTGTTATTGACTAGATTGTATACTCTTCTATCTGGTAGTATTTTCACCTTTGTTGGTTATAGAAACAAAGAGAAAGGTAGCCATGTGGTTGTCTAGCTGGTAACAGGGCAAATGGGGCAATCAACTCCACTCAGTTCAGTTCAGTAGCTCAGTCATGTGATGCCATCCAACCATCTCATCCTCTGTCGTCCTCTTTACCTCCTGCCTTCAATCTTTCCCAGCATCAGGGTCTTTTCCAGTGAGTCAGTTCTTTGCATCAGGTGGTCAAAGTATTGGAGCTTCAGCTTCAGCATCAGTCCTTCCAATGAATAGTCAGGACTCATTTCCTTTAGGATTGACTGGTTTGATCTCCTTGCAGTTCTGGTTTGAACTCCGATAAGTTGATTCAAATACATATCTGGAGTACTGCTTTTTCTTTTTTGGAAAAATGAAACTCGATAGCTTCCAATTTCTGTAAAGACATGTTTTCTCTACATTTTGTTCTATAATTAGAACAAGCCAGTACCTCTAAACTTATAGTAGGGGGCAGATATAGGATACAAAGGGAACCCTGCCAACATGAGTTTGGTGAAAATTTGAAACTCAGCTTGGCTTGGGGAAGGTTTACATATACCATCTGAAATTGGTTTCAGCTTTGCTCAGAGACTCTCCATCAATGGGCTGAGGATTCAGGCAATAGGAACTTTAGGGGCTAGATCATGGACAGAGGAGCCTGGCAGGCTACAAAGAGTCGCAAAGAGTCGGCCACGATTGAGCACACACACACAGATTATGTCCATCCCTGCAAAATTCATATGTTAGAATCCTAACGAGGGGTTACTTAGTACCTCAAAATGTGACTATATTTGGAGATAGGGACTTAAAATGGGTAATTAAAGTTGAATGAGATCATATGGATGGACCTTAACCTGGTGTAACTGGTGCCCTAAAAATAAGAAGTGTTTGACACAGAAAGAGACAAGAGGGATGCACAGTTCAGTTCAGTTCAGTCGCTCAGTCGTGTTCGACTCTGTGACCCCATGAACTACAGCATGCCAGGCTTCCCTGTCCATCACCAACTCCCAGAGCTTACTCAAACTCACGTCCATCGAGTCGGTGATGCCATCCAACCATCTCACCCTCTGTTGTCACCTTCTCCTCCTGCCTTCAATCTTTTCCAGCATCAGGGTCTCTTCCAAGGAGTCAGTTCTTTGAATCAGGTGGCCAAAGTACTGGAGTTTCAGCTTCAGCATCAGTCCTTCCAGTGAATATTCAGGACTGATTTCCATGAGGATGGACTGGTTGGATCTCCTTGCAGTCCAAGGGACTCTCAAGAGTCTTCTCCAACACCACAGTTCAAAAGCATCAATTCTTCAGCACTCAGCTTTCTTTATAGTCCAACTCTCATATCCAAACATGACTACTGGAAAAACTATAGCTTTGGCTATATGGACCCTTTGTTGGCAAAGTAATGTCTCTGCTTTTTCTTATGCTGTCTAGGTTGGTCATAGCTTTTCTTCCAAGGAACAAGTGTCTTGTGTCTTTTAATTTCATGGCTGCAGTCACCACCTGCAGTGATTTTGGAGCCCCCCCACAAAATAAAGTGTGTGTTTCCATTGTTTCCCCATCTATTTGCCATGAAGTGATGGGACCAGATACCATGATCTTAGTTTTCAGAATTTTGAGTTTTAAGCCAACTTTTTCACTCTCCTCTTTCACTTTCCTCAAGAGGCTCTTTAGTTCTTCTTTGCTTTCTGCCATAAGGGTGGTGTCATCTGCATATCTGAGATTATTGATATTTCTCCAAGCAATTTTGATTCCAGCTCACACACACTGAGAAAAAAACAATGTGAAGACACAGGGAGAAAGCTGCCATCTGCAAGCCAAGGGGAGAGGCCTCAGAAGAAACCAAACCCACCAATTGTTTGATTTTGGACTGCAAGACATCAGGACTGAGCAAATAAATTTCTGTTGTCCTTGTCCCCACCTCCATCTGTCTTGTATTATGGCAGCCCTAGCTCACTAATACAGGGAGATGTAGAGTTTGGGTTCCCAGGTGACGCAGTGGTAAAGAATTCACCTGCCAATGCAGGAGACATAAGAGATACAAGTTTGATCCCTGGTTTGGGAAGATCCCCTGGAGAAGGAAATTGCAACCCACTCCAGTATTCTTCCCCCAAAATTCTGTGGACAGAGGAGCCTGGCAGGCTACAGTCTAGGGGGTCGCAAAGAGTAGGACATGACTGAGCAACTGAGCATATGTATGTACATAGAGTTTGGATTCCTTTACCATCTGAGAAAATGTAGCCACATCAGTTGATCATTCTTAATGTAAAAATGAAGCCAGGATATGTCTGCTAAGAAAACTCGGAGTCTATCTCCACTTTATTTATATATTAAATACTTTTGTAGTGCTTACCATGGGAGACGATAGTACCACTCTTGTCCACTCCTAGACTTTGCTGAAACTTCTTTACCTTCTAGTGTGTCCAGATCTGCATAAACTATATTGGAGTCATTTTTAAAATACAGTATGTTTCGAATGACAATGCCACATTTTCTTATGAAGTTTGGTTATGGAGTCTGCAGGCAGTGTTTTCATTATGTTTAGTAGGAATTAAACCTGCATCGGAGCACAAAGGTGAAGTCAATGATTTTACTCCTTTTATTAACTGTGAAATTTAGGCCAGTCATCCTATCTGGTTAATTCTCTTTAGTATTTCGAGTATCTCAGGTTGATTCTAATGTTTGGCACTTTTAATTAAAAATGATTTTCTCAAATCCTCCTAGGCACATGATGTTGACAAGAGAATCTCCGTGGCATCAAGTTGTGTGTTTCTGTGAATAATATGTTGATATCAGATTCTACTGAAAATGTTGCAGAAGACCAAAAACAGATCTGACATTGTCTTGTGAACCTGTGTGTAGCTGTTGACTTAGAATAATCTGTGCTGATTTGTAAAGTCTGCTTTAGAGAAACCATGACAGGTAAGGTACTGAAGCTGCTGTCAACAGCAGGGTGTTCATTAAATGTTTTCCTCCCATCAATTTTCCTGGTCATTGTTCTCAGGAATAATATGAGTAATTGGGAGCTGGGAAATCTTATGGGAACGAATCCTAGTATCCTCATTTCCTTATTGTATGACTTTGGCGACATCAATCATAGTAAGCACCAGTTTATTCACCTGTAAAATAGGGATGAATTCTGTCTTCCAAGCTTACCTTACAGGTGTTTGTGGAAATTAAATGATGAATGTCTCTGTGGTGCTTTTTATTTCTATTTATTTATTTTTGTGTGGTGGTACTTTTTCAAACATGCCATATACATTTAAATCTCATCATTATTACTGCATTCGCTACTAAATGGATTAACTTCATGACCCATTTGTTTTCTCACATTTTAAACGAAGTAGCACCTGGGCTCCTTGCAGGGATAAAAGTCATAGTAAACGAGGATCTCTTGTTTGATCTGGGTTCCCAGAAGGACTCGGTGTTCCATCATATTTTAGGGAGCTGAAGCTTGGTGTTGATTTTAATTTTAAATCTTACATTAGGTAGTGCTTTTTTCCTACTTATTTCCCCAAGATATACATTTTTATAGCCAGTTTACTCTTTTACAAGATGTAAATGCTGCCTCAGATGGATATCTTCCAGAACCTCATGTCAAGTTCATGCAGTGTGTGAAAATGTGTTGTCTCACAGGGTGGGAAGAATAGCTCCTTCCCTCTGGCTGCCTTTCTGAAAGCTTGTCCAGTTTCTAGGGTTCTGATTACAGCTGTGCTGTGGAATATGTTTTCTGAATAGAAGAATGATGAACAGAAACCTCTATCATTCTCTATTAGCAAAGTGCATTAAGAGAACCCAAGCAGGTAGCTTTTCCTTCCTGTATTGAAACATCAGTGAATGTCCAATAATTCTCACATAGTTCCAATAAAATGCTGCTTTTCCATGCAAATTATAGTCTGGAGATTGGGCCACACCATCCCGAGTGTTCACCAAGACTATCAGGAATGTGGGTGAACTGGAATGTGGTGTGGGGCGAGGGCATTGGATTATCATTGTTGTTGCTGGAGTTGAAGGATGGGCATCAGCTTGGGGTGGGGGGCTTAAAAGGTGAAAGCTTTTTTATTACGGAAAAATTCCAAATATACACAGAAGAAGAGAGACTGGGACAACAGATCCCCATACATCTCTCACCCAAATTCATGAGCTGGGATGATCGACATTATGTTCCTTTTGCTTTGTCTGCTTCCCTCCTGTTCTCACTCTCTCTCTTTTATTCCATAATATGGTAAATCAGACTCTAAATATCAATTCTTCTCACTTTCAAATACTTCAGATGTATTTTTAACTAATAATGACTTTGTCCTGCTGTAGTTTTAAATTTAAAAATGAAAAACTTTTCAATTTGATATATTTTAAACTTAGAGGAAAGTTGCAAGAAAAATACAAATAACTCCTGTAATGCTATAACCTTTTACCCAGATATCACTAACTGTATACATTTTGATTTTTGCTGTATCATTCTTTCTTTCACGTGTAACTTTTTCCTAAGCCCTTTGAAATTGGTGACATGCTATCTTTTAATATTAAATACTTTAGTGAGTATATTCTAAGAAAAAGAACATTTTCATACATGCTGCTGCTGCTAAGTCACGTCAGATGTGTCTGACTCTGTGTGACCCCATAGACGGCAGCCACCAGGCTCCCCTGTCCCTGGGATTCTCCAGGCAAGAACACTGGAGTGGGTTGCCATTTCCTTCTCCAATGCATGAAAGTGAAAAGTGAAAGTGAAGTTGCTCAGTCGTGTCTGATTCTTAGCAACCCCATGGACTGCAGCCTACCCGGCTCCTCCACCCATGGGAGTTTCCAGGCAAGTGTACTGGAGTGGGTCTCCAGTGCCTTCTCCGATTTTCATACATAAGTACTGATAAATTACTAAAAGCAGGAAATTGAATATTGATACAATAATGTTATCTAATATACAGTCCATATTCAAATTTTATCAATTGCTGAAACAATGTCCTTTATAAGTATATTTTCCTGACTTAGAATCTCATCTAGGATCATACATGACATTTTACTAGTCATCTTTCTTTAGTGGCCTTAAAGCTGGAATAAACAGTTTCTCAGTCTTTCTTGGGCTTTCCTGGTGGCTCAGCGTTTGTAAAGGATCCGCGTGCAATGCAGGAGATTCTGAAGACTCAGGTTTGATTCCTGGGTCAGGAAGATCCCTGGAAGAAGACATGGCAACCCAGCCCAGTATTCTTGACTGGAAAAATCCCATAGACAAAGGAGTCTGGTGGGTTGCAGTCCATGGGGTTGCAAAGAGTTGCACACAGCCGAGCAATTGAGTGCATGCACGTGCCCACACCCACACCCACACCCACAATCTTTCTTGGTCTTTCTTGACCTTGACCCTTTTGAAGAGTTGTTGTTGTTCAGTCACAGGAGTCATGACTCTTTGCGATCCCATGGACTGCAGAACGCCAGGCTTCCGTGTCCTTCACAATCTCCTGGAGTTTGCTCAGGTTCATGTCCATTGAGGCTGTGGACCATCTCCATCTAACCATCTCATCCTCTGCCACTCCCTTCTCCCTTTGCTTTCAGTCTTTCCCAGCATCAGGGTCTTTTCCAGGAAATTGGCTGTTCGCAAAAGGTGGCCAAAGTATTAGAGCTTCAGCTTCAGCATTAGTCCTTCCAATGAATATTCAGGGTTGATTTCTTTTAGGATTGATGACTTTGACCTCCTTGCAGTCCAAGGGATTATCACGAGTCTTCTCCAACACCACAATTTGAAGGCATCAATTCTTCAGCACTCTTACGGCAGAAAGTGAAGAGGAACTCAAAAGCCTCTTGATGAAAGTGAAAGAGGGGAGTGAAAAAGTTGGCTTAAAGCTCAACATTCAGAAAACTAAGATCATGGCATCTGGTCCCATCACTTCATGGGAAATAGATAGGGAAACAGTGGAAACAGTGTCAGACTTTATTTTTTGGGGCTCCAAAAATCACTGCAGATGATGATTGCAGCCATGAAATTAAAAGACGCTTGCTCCTTGGAATAAAAATTATGACCAACCTAGATAGCATATTGAAAAGCAGAGACATTACTTTGCCAACAAAGGTCTGTCTAGTCAAGGCTATGGCTTTTCCAGTGGTCATGTGTGGATGTGAGAGTTGGACTGTGAAGAAAGCTGAGTGCCGAAGAATGATGCTTTTGAACTGTGGTGTTGGAGAAGACTCTTGAGAGTCCCTTGGACTGCAAGGAGATCCAACCAGTCCATTCTGAAGGAGATCAGCCCTGGGTGTTCTTTGGAAGGAATGATGCTAAAGCTGAAACTTCAGTACTTTGGCCACCTCATGCAAAGAGTTGACTCATTGGAAAAGACTCTGATGCTGGGAGGGATTGGGGGCAGGAGGAGAAGGGGATGACAGAGGATGAGATGGCTGGATGGCATCACCGACTCAATGGACATGAGTCTGAGTGAACTCCGGGAGTTGGTGATGGACAGGGAGGCCTGGCATGCTGCGATTCATGGGGTCGCAAGGAGTCGAACGCAACTGAGTGACTGAACTGAACTGAACTGAACAGCCTTCTTTATAGTCCTACTGTCACATCCATACATGACTACTAGAAAAACCATAGCTTTGACTATATGGACCTTTGTTGGCACAGTGATGTCTCTGCTTTTGAATATGCTGTCTAGGTTTGTCATCGGAGAAGACAATGGCAACCCACTCCAGTATTCTTGCCTGGAAAATCCCATGGATGGAGGAGCCTGGTGAGCTTCAGTCCATGGGGTCGCTAGGAGTCAGACACGACTGAGTGACTTCACTTTCACTTTTCACTTTTATGCACTGGAGAAGGAAATGGCAACCCACTCCAGTGTTCTTGCCTGGAGAATCCCAGGGACGGAGGAGCCTGGTGGGCTGCCGTCTATGGGGTCGCACAGAGTCAGACACGACTGAAGCGACTTAGCAGAAGCAGCAGCAGGTTTGTCATAGCTTTTCTTCCAAGGAGCAAACATCTTTTAATTTCAGGCAGTCACCATCCAAAGTGATTTTGGAGCCCAAGAAAATAAAATCTGTCACTGCTTCCACTTTTTTTTCCCATCCATTTGCCATGAAGTGAGGGGACCAGATGCCATGATCTTCGTTTTTTGAATGTTGAGTTTTAAGCCAGCTTTTTCATTCTCTTCTTTCATCCTCATTAAGAGGCTCTTTAGTTTCTCTTAGCTTTCTGCCATTAAAGTGGTATCATTTGTGTATCTGAGATTGTTGATATTTCTCCAGAAACCTTGATTCTAGCCTGTGATTCATCCAGCCAGCATTTCTCAAGATGTACTCTGTATGTAAGTAAAATAAACAGGGTGATAACATACAGCATTGTCATACTCCTTTCCCAATTTTAAGAGAGAGAGAGAAAAGTCACTCAGTCATGTCTGACTCTTTGTAGCCCCATGAACTGTGGCCTACCAGACTCCCCCGTCCATGGGATTTTCCAGGCAAGAATACTGGAATGGGTTGCCATTTCCTCCCAATTTTAAACCAGTCAGTTATTCCATGTAAGATTCTAACTGTTGCTTCTTTTGAAGAGTACAGACCAGTGATTTCATGAAATTGCTTCATTTAAGGTTTACATGATGTTTCCTTACAGCTGGGTTCAGGTTATACATGTTTGGCAAGTCAGTCTATCACTTCAGTTACTCAGTTGTGTCCAACTCTTTGCGACCCCATGGACTGCAGCACACCAGGCCTCCATATTCATCATCAACTCCTGGAATTTACTCAAACTCATGTCCGTTGACTCAGTGATGCCATCTAACCATCTCATCCTTTGTTGTCCCCTTTTCCTCCTGCCTTCAATCTTTCCCAGCATCAGGGTCTTTTCAAATTTGGAGTCAGTTCTTCACATCAGGTGGCCAAAGTATTGGAGTTTCAGCTTCAGCATCAGTCCTTCCAGTGAATATTCAGGACTGATTTCCTTTAGGATGGACTTGTTGGATCTCCTTGCAGTCCAAGGGACTCTCAAGAGTCTTCTCCAACTTTTGGATCTCCTTGCAGTCCAAGGGACTCTCAAGAGTCTTCTCCAACACCACAGTTCAAAAGTAACAATTCTTTGGCGCTCAGCTTCTTTATAGTCCAACTCTCACATCTAAACATGACCACTGGAAAAACCATAGCTTTGACTAGATGGACCTTTGTTAACAAAGGAATGTCTCTGCTTTTTAATATGCTGTCTATGTTGGTCATAACCTTTCTTCCAAAGAGCAAGTGTCTTTTAATTTCATGGCTGCAATTACCATTTGCAGTGATTTTGGAGCCCCTAGAAATAAAGTCTCTCATTGTTTCCATTGTTTCCCCATCTATTTGCCATGAAGTGATGGGACCAGATGCCATGATCTTAGTTTTCTGAATGTTGAGTTTTAAGCCAACTTTCCCATTCTCCTCTTTCACTTTAATCAAGAGGCTCTTTAGTTCTTCTTTGCTTTCTGCCTATATAAGGGTGGTGTCATCTGCATATCTGAAGTTATTGATATTTCTCCCAGCAATCTTGATTCCAGCTTGTGCTTCCTCCAGCCCAGCGTTTCTCATGATGTACCCTGTGTATAAGTTAAGTAAGCAGGGTGACAATATACAGCCTTAATGGACTCCTTTACTGATTTGGAACCAGCCTGTTGTTCCGTGTCCAGTTCTAACTATTGCTTCCTGACCTGCATACAGAGTTCTCAAGAGGCAGGTCAGGTGGTCTGGTATTCCCTTCTCTTTAAGAATTTTCCACAGTTTGTTGTGAGCCACACAGTCAATGGCTTTGGTGTAGTCAATAAAGCAGAAATAGATGTTTTTCTGGAACTCTCTTGCTTTTTTGATGATCCAGCGGATATTGGTAATTTGATCTCTGGTTCCTCTGCTTTTTCTAAATCCAGCTTGAACATCTGGAAGTTCATGGTTAACATAATGTTGAAGCCTGGCTTGGAGAATTTTAAGCATTACTTTACTAGCGTGTGAGATGAGTGCAATTGTGTGGTAGTTTGAACATTGTTTGGCAAGAGCACCACAGAAGAGATGAGGTGCCCTCAGTCCATGGAATCAGTTGGCAAATGACGTCTGTTTGTTCCAGGGTTAGTGACATTAACTTTGTTCGGTTGATTAAGGTGTTGTCTGCTAAGTGAGAGACAGTTTGAGATTATTGTTTACCTATCTTCTCTCCCAAGACTTTTATTCAGTGGTTTTCACATCCATGGACAGTCTTCTAACTCCATCATTTTAATATATTTATTAGTAGACATTCTATTGTAAGACAAAGCTTTCTTGTTTTTCTTTTTTATTTTTTTATTTACTTATTTCTATCCATATGTACTAGCAGATTCTTGTTTTAGCTCATGGATTCTGCTTCATTACTACATTATTTATTTTTATGCTATGATCTCTTAGCTATGGCCAGTGGGAGCCACTCTCACTGTGTTCTGTCCTTTTGCTGCTGCTGCTGCTGCTGCTAAGTCGCTTCAGTCGTGTCCGACTCTGTGAAACCCCATAGATGAAAGCCCACCAGGCTCCCCCGTCCCTGGGATTCTCCAGGCAAGAACACTGGAGTGGGTTGCCATTTCCTTCTCCAATGCATGAAAGTGAAAAGTGAAAGGGAAGTCGCTCAGTCGTGTCTGACTCCTAGCGACCCCATGGACTGCAGCCTACCAGGCTCCTCCGTCCATGGGATTTTCCAGGCAAGAGTACTGGAGTGGGGTGCCATTGCCTTCTCCAGTCCTGTCTTTTTGATGGATCCTAAAAGAAGCTTAGGGCTTCTCCAGTGGCTCAGGAGTAAAGAATCTGCCTGCAATGCAGGAGCAACAGGAGACTCAGGCTCGATACCTGGGTCAGGAAGATCCCCTGGAAAGGGCACAGCAACCCATTCTAGTATTCTTTCCTGGAGAGTCCCATGGTCAGAGAAGCCTGGCGGGTTACGATCCATAGGGTCATGAAGAGTTGGACATGACTGAAGTGGCTTAGAATGTAGGCATGAAAAGCAAGCTTTACAATGTGTTGGTTTCTGCTGTACAACAAAGTGAATTAGCTACATGTATACCTATATCCCCTCCCTCTTTGAACTTCCCTCCCACCCAGCCCCCATTCCATCCCTCCAGGTAATCACAGAGCATCGAGCTGAGCTCCCTATGCTTGACATATCATGAGGCTTTCTATGGCTTTTATTCCTTGCATTGATCCTACAAGTTGTGAACCTTTCTTTACAGGTGAGGAAACCAATGCTTGGAGTGACAAAAGAACTCTAGAAAAACAGAGAACAAATCAATGGCAGTGGCATTATTTGGTGCCAGGTCTGTATTTCCAAAGGTCATACTCTTTCCACTCACTCACTAGAAAGTAGCTGGCCTGCCAATTTCTAACTCAACCTCTTGCAACACCAAAGAGAGAGAGAAAAATTTATAACACAGGCTGTTAAACTGACCCTTTTGTTTTTCTGTTATTCCTACTTTGTTAGAGCAGCAATTGGGAGGGGACAGCCGGAAGTTCTAGCAACTATCTGAGACTATGAAGCAACCTTGGCGATAGAAGCCCCCTGGTAGGATCTTAGAGCAAATGACAGCAGCCTGGGCTTTTGATGACAGCTTGCAATCACTTTACTAGCCCTGAGCTGCTCACTTCTATTTTTACATGCGAAGGAAACTTTTACCCTTTTCCTCCCTTCCTCCCTCCCTCCCTTCTTTCTTTCCTTGCTTCCTTCTTCTCCTCTTTCCTCCTTTCCCTTCTTTTTGTTTGTTATTGTTATTTTGAGTTTTTCTATCATATGAAAAAAAGAAATTCGAATTACAGTTTCCAAAATTATGCTTGGCTTCCTCTGGGCACATGTAAATGTCTGGGAAAGCCTGCAAAGCTCTGGTTGAGTGTGATTTAACTGACAAATTAAAAAGGTTTCATGGAAACACACACAGTTGAATATTTTGGGCCTTTGTATCCTTTGACATCCTTTTGAGCTAAAGCACCTTTAGCAGTTAAAATACATTAATATAGTGTTTCCCCCCGTCTCACTATTTAATTCAAAGAAGGATGCATTTGGAAGAAATTAGGGTCTTGCTCCACTAAGGCTAGTCCTGTTGAGTCCATTAGAGACAGTAACATTTGAGATCATGCTACATGATTTGGAATGGGTATGATGCTTGTGTGATAAAAATTATGACATCAAACAAAACTTAAAATTTACTCCAGGTGGGATTTCCCCACCCCACTCCCTATTTTAATTTTAACATCAAGCACAAAAGTAACACTACATATTTCTCCTCTCCTGATATGCTGAACTTTGGGCAAAATGGAAGGTGAATTAGGAAGACATACTTTTGTACTTGAGTACTACCCAGATTGGTGGAAATGAATTTTCCACTTAAATTCAGTTCATTTCAAAGCAGCCAAATATCATGGTCTCCTGGTTACTATATTTTAAGTCATTTTTAATTTAGCAAAAGATACTGTTTTGATGAAAATATTTTATGTATCTCCTTTGTTGACTGAAAGAGTTAAAAATGGACAAAACCACCACAAACCTTGAACTTCCCAAAAGTCTTATAGAGAAAAATATGGAGAGAATATTTAGAGACTCTGGTAAAACAAGTGGGAATTTGAACAATCATCTTAATAATTTACCCCAAAATGTTGAGAATGTTTATTCTGCCCTTAAATCTTGTTTGTCTGGCCCCATTACAGATAAAATTGACCTGGATTTTGTAGACAAAAACCTGAAAGCTTCCCTTAACTTTGTGAGAACTTTGTCTAAGTACCAAGTCGTCACTATGGGTGACTATTTGTTGAAAAGACGCCATCGCACGGCATTGCATTATCTTTGGAGTTACAAATTTGTTCCTCTGGGACTTAAAAGGAGATTAGAATGGACTCATAAGATCATACAATTTCAACATTTGCAAGGAGCTTAGATATGACCTACTTCAATCCTCTTCCGCTTCCAGTCATTTTAAAGATAAGGAAACTGAGACCCAGAGATTTTTTTCAAAGTTTCACAGTTTGTATATAAATCCACTGTTAAAGTCATGATGTCTCACACTTTTTGTTTATTTTATAAAATGACCCAGTGGAGGAAAAGAAGCTTTTGCCCATCAGTTTGAATTTGGTCCTAATTGTATTTGGTATCATGATTTTCTTCCATAAAATTGTATGGAATAAGAGAATTATAACATCAAAACCTTCTAAGAATGAATTCACTTAATCTTGTTTAAAGTTATTGATACTATATACCTACCAGAGACATGGGTAAGTGAGAGGACTTTATCATAAGTGATAGCAACATCTTAAGCCATGTATAAAAACAAAAATAGCAAACTGCATATTGATTCTAAAGCAAATCAAGTGAAGTGTCTTCTATGGACATATAGTCAGGTAATAAACTCAAGAAAATAATGTATGTTCCCTCCTGTTTTCAACAGGACTAGAAAATCTCCTTTAAACTTTGCATGTAATATGGAAATATGGTTTCTGGAGTAAACATTACAACATATCTTCATGAGTATTTATTAAGAAGTCCCAAATGTTTGTTTTTCTTAAAAAATGGCTGACATATCTATAGGTTTAAATCTTTTATTTGTTACTGATTAACTTAACTGCTGTGCCTGAAAAACCTTCATAATAAATAAGCTAACCAGTGAGTGCTTCACAATCAAACTAACTTTGCTTAAAAGATGATCGCCAAAACATGATTTACACGCTAATGAATTTTGCAATCAGCATGTGGTGGTGTACAAGTTCCAACATGAATCTAAAATGTACAAATCCAAAGACACTGAAGTTATTAAAAATCACACCACAATGCAACTACTTTTAATTAAAAAGAAATATATCACATTCATATTTAGCAGCGACATTATGGCATATGAGAAGGATAACTCAAAGTTACTTTTTGAACATATCCTAACACAACATAGCTATTGTTGCTTTGAAAGTTAATAATTCCTTTTTGAGATCAAATTACTTACTACACTGATGCAAATCAAGATGGAAAAAAAAACCCAAATAAGAATAAGAAATTATATATATACATGTAAATGATGTAAATTTTTTTACAAGGTGATTGATGATGGTGTGTCAGTAAAAAAAGTTGCTTGTAGATCTTTTTTTTTTTTCTCCAATCAGACCAAATTATTCTTAGAAAACCTGTATAAATCACTGGCTTCTGCCTCTGTTTCAATTAATTAAATTGCTGACAGTGAAATTGTTAACAAAGTAGCTTTAATATAAAAAATGATTTCCAGATCTTTGTATGTGAAACTTAAAAAAAAAAAAACCTTGAAGAACTTAAGTTTTAAACATCTGCATGGACAGATGTCAGAATGCAGAGTGTTGTACTATTATGCTGTGTAAGTATCCAACACTGTGTTATTACTCTTCAGTTAAATATTCACAGTGAGAGTTTATGATCTTTGTAAAAGAAAACTTCCACAAGAGAATAACCTCATCTCGCACAACATAAGCACTTTAAATGAATGAATCCCAAAGTAAACAATGAAAAATAATTTTCTGTGCTACTTTTTACATCTTATTTCAGTTACCTAGGATTTTTCTATTGATATTTTAAAAATCATTCAATGGCATGCAGTGGTTGTGATTTTATTAAAAATTATAGTATTCATTTTGAATATTTCTCTGGAAAGAGAATTTTCAGTGAAAATCTTATATGTAAATGGTGGAGAAATTACATCTGGGGAAAAAATACGGTCCTGTTGAATCCTACTTGTTGTGGAATATATATTATAGTACAACGAGCAGTATTTTTCAAGACATAAAAGATGAAAACTATCATAATATTATAAATGCAGCAGTAATTTAGTAAGTAGGACTTTATTTTTAAAGGAATACTGAGACCCAGACACCAAGATGCTGGGATGTTATTTCATTCTCTGTTCTCCTCTACTCCACACCCTGCAACTTAGATTCAGTTACTGTGCTTGATGAATATGTTCACAGTAGAATTATAACTGCCTGAAAAAAAAAAACTTTTTAATGGTTTTAAAGTGATTAAGGAAGAAAAACCGCTCTTATCTACTTAGAATTTACTGGCCTCTTCTGCACTAAATACATCACACAAACAACCACAGTTTCCTTACATGCTGGGAAAAATTCCTTAACAAAACACTGTAATTCTATGTCAAAGAGACTAACAATAGCATGAGCATCTCACTGTTTACTTAATGAGATGTGAATGGAAGTGTGAAGGTGAAAAGACAGATTCTAGGTTAGAGGATGGTAAGGTGAGACTGCTTTTCAGCACAAGGAAAAAACCCTTGGAAACACCGTGTCTGAAAATAACACAAGTCTTTCCTTCCTTCTTCTCTTTCTTTACTTGAGGAATCCTCCCTATTTGTCTTAAAAATTCTAATGTGGATTAATCTGCTCTCAAAACCATCATAGTGATGTTTATAAATTGAAGTGGCTTGGCTTTGGAAAACATTAGCCTATATTTTCACTTCCTTTGTAGCAAATGTTTAGTGATAGCCTGGTCTGCAGGTCGCATGGCATAGTCTACCCACTATCAATATCACCACCATTGTTTTCATCATTAGAGGAAACTGAAGGAAATTGGTGATGAGTTGTCAAGAAATCTTAGGGACAACCACCTGTCATTGCCCCATTTGTCCTTGTAAATCCTTTGTACCTATTCATGAAGGTCAAATGAGGTTATGTCTAGGAACCCACTGTAAACTGTGAAGCACAAACATGAGAACTGGTGATGCCAGTGAGGATTCGGGTGTTGCTGGACAATATTACTCATTTTTAGACCAGAAATCTGGTAGTAGCCTTACATTTTCTGATGATTATACAGTCTTGATTAACATAATTTATACTGATATAAACTACATTGAGCCATTCACTGGAATTCTAAAGCATTTTCTTATGATTCCTCTTTCACTATTGTCTAGAATCATTTAGCTACTGCAAGAAAAATGATTTTTTTTTACCTTATGAACTTTCCAATCTACACTTAGCAGATTAATTAGAAAATTGCCCCATCTCTTTTTTCCCTTTCCTGATATGTAGCTCTCACAGAAAGACGATGCTAATTTGATACAGAAGCTGCTTAAAATCAGTCGAAATAAACCCTGCTCCAATCTTGTGTACATTAAACAATTCTCCCTGATCAAATGGGAGTGGGGCTGACAACCAGAAGAGAGGAAGTTTGGAGATGGGTTTCTCCCCTAGCCTCATTTCCAACCAGGTAAAATGGAGTTTGAAAGGCCCAAATTCTCTGCAGATTTGCACAGCACAGTAATAGCCTTTATGCCTGGAAATTTATGGGCCATGGACAGTTTATAAGAAACGATGTAGTTCATCAGAGAGCCAGACTGATGGTGCACGTGGGAGCATTCTGCACAGGAAGTTGGGTTTTGGAATAATACTTACTTTGATAGAGTTGTTTTGTTAGCTAAGTAAAACAGTAGGGAAGCCAATGGCCACTTAGGCTTCAAACATAAATATATATTTATAAGTCACCCAGCTGCCTAATTGAGAGCCATAGTGTTTTCACTAAGTATATCTTTACCAGAAAGCAGTAAAAACAACAACATCATCAACAAAACCCCAGCCTCCACATAGATTCATTTAATCAGTCTTTGATAGTTTGGAGACAATTAAATGCTGTCTGAATGCTTCTTTCTTAAAGTCAAAGAGTGGGAGGTTGGGTAGAAAGATGCTTTTTTTTTTTGGTGGGGGGATGTTCTTGTATATTTAAGGTACAAAGACATAAGTTAAACCTTATATTATACTCCGGGTCGCTCAGGGCTATTATCAGAGATTTGAAATTGTGGTTCTAAGGACTTCAGATGAGCAGAGTTGGGGGGCTCTGAGGAGCAAGGGCTGGGTGTACAATTGTCTGGTGCTTTCAGGTTTCACAGAAGAAGGTTAAGCAGGAGGTGGCTTGTTAAATTTGAGCAGAGAACTGGAAAATAAGATTTCACACTCCTGAGATGAGGAAAGCTGGCGAGTTTGGAATTTGTCTGGGAGCTTTGAAAAAGGTCGGGTGAGCTATAGTGTTTCTCAAATTGTATTTCAGTGCTTCTGAAACGAGAAAAAGTAGGTGTCATAAAGGGCCCACAGACACATGCGCTCAAGTCAAGCGTCCTAGGTAAATGGGCATTTTCAAACTCAAAGGCTGATTTGGCATGTGGAGGGCATGTGGGAAGCAAATGCACAGCCTCTCCTTCTGCTTGGCTGGACCGCCTGGAATTCAGGTCGCACTAACGATGTTTTGCTACTGTGTCTTCCTTTCAGTCTTCTCTTTCTATTCTCAAACTCCTTTCTCCTCTTTAAGGCTGCGGCTTTCATGAGGTCTTTCTCTTGCTTTGAGGCCTTGAGCGGGACTTGGATTGCAAGTGGCCGCAGGGGAATCCAAAATGTGGGTTCTAGCCTGAGATCTGCTTCTTGGTGTGACCCGATCACAGGACACTTGCCTTTCTTCCTGGAGAGAGCAGGGTCAGGTCTCTGAGGTCTCATCTAGAGCTGGCATTATATGATCTTAGACTTGGCTTTTTTTTTTTTTTTTCTTATTGAAGTATAGTTGATTTACAATGTTGTGTTAGTTTCAGGTGTGATTCAATTACATGTATATATTCTTCAGATTCTTTTCCCTTATATGTTATTACAAAATATTGAGTATAGTTCCCTCTGCTATACAGTAGGTCCTTGTTTTTTATGTATTTCATATATATAACCCGTCCCTTTCCTCTTCGGTAACCATAAGTTTGTTTTCCATGTCTGTGGGTCTATTTCTGTCTTGTTTTCTTATTTGTTACAAGTAAGCTCACTTGTATCTTTTTTGTTTTTAAGATTTTACTTATAAGTGATATCATATGATATTTTAGATTGGGTCAGAAAATGTACTTGAATTCTCCCCTCTTCTGGGCCAGGTGTGACTCTGTCAACTGCTTTTTAGGAAAATTATTCATTACTGTTATTTGACCAGCTCTTTGTATCTAATTCTCTTTTCCAGTTGTTTTTCTATATATTATTTTTTTACTTCCAGTTTTACTTCTATTCTCTTTGCCCTTTGGTTTCCTTTGCGAGACGAATTTTACTTTCATATGATTATATAATATAATATGCTGCCTTTCGAGTACTTATTTTCCCCTTTTCCTTGAGGTTTGATCTTTTCTTGCCTGATATAACGTGAGATACATTTTAGGCCCTTTATAAATATTTCTTGATTGATTGGTTTAATAAGACTCCTCGTGTTTCTGACCTCCCATCTTCTCGTTTTGGCTTTGGTTTCTACGCCAGCTCCTGTGTTTTTGGAATTGTAGTTAAAGCCATCCTTCACCTCTTATAACATGAACAGTGGATCAGGCGGATTGCAGCTATGCAACCTCTAGCCTTAAATCCTCAATTCTTAGGGGGCTGACTTAAAGGATGACTCAGTCTCATTTCCCTTGCTCCCATCCAAAATGAACAGGAAACACAAAAGGTATTCAATATATTGGATAGCAGTCAAACTTCTAATAGTTTGGCTGTGCTAGAAAAATGAAACCTTTTTGTGTCAGAAGCCCCCAAACACTTTCTTTTGGTTCCAGCTTGCAAGAATATAAAATGAGAGTTTTCTCTGCTAAGAGTTACAAATGTTCTGAAATAACAACTCACTGGAGAGATACAGATAAAAATCTGTAGAAGTATAACCTCACATTAAATCCACATTTCCTTGTACCATAGAACATTAAAAGAATTTAATAGCTTGGAGAAAATGTTACTCATTGCCCATTATCTTGCTACTAATCTATGTATTTCTATGAAAATGCGATAAATTTTATACTATGCTGAGCACATTTTAGCATATACTTTAGTGGACTATTTATTTTTTAAATTCAGAAAGCAAATGATTGGTTTTCGTTAATTAACTTTTTATTAAGTGGAACTCCCAATAGAATAAAACAGAAAAAAGTTGTTTTGCCCTATCCAATATTATTTAACTTACTCTGAGATTCTCTGAGAATGCTTGTATGTCTTACAGTCTCTCCATACTTTGTTTCACTATTCTGCCATTTTGAATTTCTTTCAAGGAGGCATTAAATTTTGTTTTGAAAAACCAAAGAATTGATTGCTGCTAGTGGCTAATTCTGGAGAAGACAATGGCACCCCACTCCAGTACTCTTGCCTGGAAAATCCCATGGGCGGAGGAGCCTGGTAGGCTGCAGTCCATGGGGTTGCTAAGAGTCGGACACGACTGAGCGACTTCACTTTCCCTTTTCACTTTCATGCATTGGAGAAGGAAATGGCAACCCACTCCAGTGTTCTTGCCTGGAGAATCCCAGGGACAGAGGAGCCTGGTGGGCTGCTGTCTATGGGGTCGCACAGAGTCGGACACGACTGAAGCGACTTAGCAGCAGCAACAGCAGCAGCAGTGGCTAATTCCAAGTAACACCCTTGTCTTAAGAGACTTAAAAACAACAGCCACAACTTTCTGATAGAGTGGGAGTTTTGTAAGTTGAAGATCCCCTGTAGAAGGCAACAGCTACCCACTCCAGGGTTCTGGCCTGGAGAATTCCATGGACTATATAGTCCATGGGGCCACAAAGAGTCGGACATGACTGAGCGACTTTGACTTCACTTCACTTCACATGGTATTTCCACAATATATTTTCCAATCTCATTAGAAATAAATTTGACTTGTAAAATCTTCAGGAACATGTATGCTTGTTGGAAATGCCATTGGTACATTACGGCATCTGCAATGTATAATTTTTTTATTATCTATTTAATACTCATATTACTAGGATAAGTCTTGCTCAAAGAAACAGATGTTATAATCTAGAAAGTTATAGACATTAAAAAATGTGAATGATGGAAACTAATGAACTGAACTGTGTAAACCCTGACTTTATAGTAGTACTCTTTTAGGTGTATAAAATTACATAAAAAGATGAATCAGAATCTTTCAGAAAATTTGCTAATATATGTCATTATATGTCAATGTTATAAAGTGCAAAATAATTTTTCTCCTCCAATTTAGCAAACTGTTGTCCAATTTAAAGCAGTTTGATACCTATGATTTATACATTTTGTTCATGAAGAGCTAGCACATAGAACTTTAAGTGGTGTGAAATTCTTTTTTAGAGACAGGAAGCAGATTGATGGCCATTTTTGCTCTAGGTAAAAAGAGGTTATATTATTTCTCAACCCATTTTTTGAGGAAGATCTATGTCCTGGCTCTTTTCCTTCCAATCAAGTTTGAAAGTATGGAAGCATTATAAATTGTTATTATAAATACATATATTGTGTTAATGTAGTAGTCTGTTCAACCTTGGTGTCTACCAGCACTCATTATGTTGCAGTATTTTAGGAGGACCTTTACAACTTTTGTTAACATGTATTCTAAAAGAAGTACTATTAATGCTAACCCTGGAAGTCCTAAAAGGTGCCTTGTCCACTAAAATGGAGTTTTAATGCAGGGAATACAAGTGATTTTAGGCTCTATGTGAAAAAATATGGACGAGTCAACTGATGGAAATCGAACAACCATGACAAGGAGAAGGGTCTGCAGTTTCCCTTTCAAATGGTGTGAAGACTTCAAGTCAATCAAGTATCCTAAAATAAGTCACAAAATAGGTGAATCCCCTAGGATCTTACCAAGAACAAGTGAAAACTGCTCTGTTAATACATTTCTTCCTCTCTGAGAATGCCCAGTAAAGGAACTCCCATAAAAAATGACCTAACAATATGAAGACAGGAGCCTCCTTGAAGAAGAATCAACAGCCAGAACAAATATGAAAGTGATGGCTCTGAAATCGGACGTTATGGAATAATCTAAATAGGACTATACAATCGTTATGTTAACTGATTAGAGATAAGGAATAGAAATCACAAAGAAACCTCAGAAAACCATGGATGAAGAAAAGCTGTACTTGAAAAATAGCCAAATAGATGTTACAGAAATGAAACAAAACCATTGAAATTTTAAAAATCCAATGAGTTATTATAAAGCTATGCTAATTTGAATGTTGATAAATATAATGGTGAAACAGAATAGAGAACCCAGAAACATACCCAAGCATGTATCAGTTTAGTTCAGTTGCTCAGTCATGTCTGACTCTTTGCGACCCCATGGACTGCAGCATGCCAGGCTTCCCTGTCCATCATCAACTCGCAGAACTTGCTCAAACTCAAGCATATATGGAGATTTGTTACTTCACAGAGGAGGCATTACAGATCAGGAGAAAAAAGATAAGAGTATTCAGAAAGTGTCTCGGTGTTGAATGATAGTCAAACAGAAGAAAGAAATTTGGATCTCAGCTTTAGACCAACCACTGAAATCAAATCCATCTAAATTTACCTAAAAGTAAAATCCAAAAATTTTAGGGGAAATTATAGGAAAATATGTCAGAGTGAAAAGAATTTCTTAAAATAGTCACAGAATAAAATCATTAAGGATGGATAGGACAACTAGATACCCACAGGCAAAAGAATGAAGTTGGGTCCTTTACCTCACACCACATACAAAAATTAACTAAAAAATTAATCAAAGTCCTAAATATGAGAGTTAAAACTATAAAACTCTCGGAAGAAAAAAGGCAATGGCTCCTTAGAAATGACATCAACTCGGAAAGAACAAAGGAAACAAACTGGACTTTATCAAAATTAAAGATGTGCTTCAAAGGACATATCAAGGAAGTGGAAGAAAATATTTGCAAACATATATCTAATAAAGTGCTAGTATCCAGAATATGGGCTTCCCAGGTGGCACTAGTGGTAAAGAACCTGCCTGCCAATGTAGGAGAAATAAGAGACACAGATTTGATCCCTAAGATCCCCTGAAGGAGGTCTTGGCACTCCACTCTAGTATTCTTGCCTGGAGAATTCCATGGACAGAGAAGCCTGGCGGGCTACAGTCCATAGGGTTGCACAGAGTTGGACATGACTGCAGCAACATGGAAAACAAATTTATGGTTACCAAAGAGAAAAGAGGGGATGAGGGATAAATTAGGAGTTTGAGATTAACATATACACACTACTGTATACAAAATAAATAAATAAGAACCTACTGGATAGCACAGGGAACTATATATTCAATATCTTGTAATAACCTATAATGGAAAATAATCTGAAATATATATATATACATGAAAAAAAGCGCAAATGTTAGTTGCTCTGTTGTGTCTGACTCTTTCCGACCCAATGGACTTGCAGCCCGCCAGGCTCCTCTGTCCATGGAATTCTCCAGGCAAGAACACTGGAGCGAGTAGCCACTCCCTTCTCCAGAAGATCTTGCTGAGCCAGGGACTGAACCCAGGTCTCCCTCATTGCAGGCAGGTTCTTTATCATCTGAGTCACCAGGGAAGCCATATAAATATATATATATATATATACACACACACACACATATATATACGTATATATACATATATATACACACACACAATGCATCACTTTGCTGTACACTTGAAACTAACACAACATTGTACATTATACTTCAATTAAAAAAAAGAATAGATATTGAGAAAAAACTAGCAAGCCTTTACATCTGACAAACAATGAAGATAATGTGATATCATAAAATTTACAGCAAGTGCTATAAGCCAGGTCTGTGAGCTCTGTATATTTCTTCTTGTTTAATCTTCACTACAAGCCTAGGAGTTAAGTATTCTTGTTAGGACCCAGTTTAAGATGAGGAAACTGAGACTCATGAAGGCAGAATATCAGGGTGAAGGTCATTCTATGCTGGAAGAACTGGAGTCCCGTCATTCTGATCCCAGAAGTGCCTGGAAGTATCCTGGTTCCAGTTCTGCAAGTTCCAAGTTCCCGGACACATATCAGTCCTGGGACAGTGAGGTCAGCCATGGGAGCCCAAGCCTATTAGGGCAGACGTTCACTTAAAGTTTGTTGAATGGTTAATTTAATGAATGTTGTTTATTATTTTTCATAAATGTTAAAGATTTGCAATATATTAAGAACACAGCTTTTTATATTATATATATTTTTCTTTTGTCATTTTTACAACTTTTTTTGATATACAGATATTTTAAAGTTTTATGTGTCAAATTGTTCTATTTTTCCTTTATGGTTTCTTCCTTTGCTTTTATGTTTAGATATTCTTCCCTACCCTACACACCACAAGTTATATTTTCTTCTGGTTCTTTTATAGTTTATGTTGTAATTCAAAGTAAGTTGGGGATATGCAGGAATGGGAAAGACTTCCATGCACATTTTCCTGGTTTGGGTGAGTGTTTCAGAACTGTGAGCATTATGTTTGAAATGTTCATCTCAGGAACTGATTTAAAATCCATAACTTAAGGGAATGAAACGCTTTCCAATGCATTCCCAATGTGCAGCGCACGTGTATCTGCCCTGCAATTGGCAATCATGTCAAAATGTGTCAGCTCATTTCATATTCTTTTCAACTATCCTTTGATTAAAGGAGCGCTGTATCAACGTAAGTAAGCCTGCAGTCAAATCTACCTTCAAATTATTAGCACCTGGTGAGAGATGTCCTTCCCATTCTAAACACCAGTTCATCATGTCTTATTTGTAATTCACTTGAAGATTTTGATATATCATTATAAATACTATATGTGACTAAGTCTTTACACTGAAGCTTTGTTCTTGTAATAACAGCAGAAAATGTGAATTGCATACTGTGTTCCTGATACAGATGTGTGGATTCAGACCAAGCAGGTGTGGTACTGGGCTGAGATGATAAATCACCAGTCCCAAACGTCTTTGTTGGCAAACATAATGTCATTAATGCTTTCCTTGTACCATTGGCTCTAACTTAGTTTTCTAGCCGATGCAATGGGAAAATATTTGCGAATTCAGTTATTAAACAGTACAATGGAAATTATTTTGTTAGAAAACAAAATGAATGTTCTAGTCCAGGCATCAGCAAACTTTCTGGGAAGAGTCAGATGGTAAGTATTTTAGGTTTTGCTGGCCATAGGATGTCAATTACAACTCCTCCCCTCTGCATTTGTAGCAGCCCTAGACAGAACATAAACAGACAGGCGTGGCTGTGTTCCAATCCGACTTTATTTACAAAAGCAGTTGGTCTGAATGGTTTGGCCCCTGGGTTGTAGTTTTCCTACTACTGTAGAGTCAGAGATTTCATTCCCTTACAACTGAATATTTCTTACTTGAAAGGTGAGCATTAGTTACTATCCTGGAAAATATTAAACAAGTGCTCCTATCATTGGTAGTTTAAGGCTTTGACTTCAATGTCTTAAGGTTAAATTGGAAAGCCTTTTGAAAATGCTTTGAAGAATCATGATGTAAACGTGGAGTTGTTTGTGAGAATAGGTTATATCAATCTCAAATGAAAGGTTAGTGTCTCAGAGCTTCTTTGATATTAGTGGCTCATAACTTTCTTCCTAAACAAATATATCTGCCTTCTGCCAGAGAGCTGAATTCAGCTCTTAATTCCAATGGGGTTCAGACTTAGATGGAGGGAAACATATGGGTACCATACTTTTGGTAGAGTGTGTCTCTATGTAATCACAAAATTTGAATATCTTGAGAAGGAAATGGCACCCCACTCCAGTATCCTTGCCTTGAAAATCCCATGGACCGAGGAGCCTGGTGGGCTGCAGTCCATGGGGTCTCGAAGAGTCGGACACGACAGCGACTTCACTTTCACTTTTCACTCTCATGCATTGGAGAAGGAAATGGCAACCCACTCCAGTGTTCTTGCCTGGAGAATCCCAGGGATGGGGGAGCCTGGTGGGCTGCCGTCTATGGGGTCGCATAGAGTCGGACACGACTGAAGTGGCTTAGCAGCAGCAGTAGCAGTAGAGCTCTATGTTACAACTTTGGATGGTCTGCTCTAATGCACAAAGTTTCTGCATCACAAAGGTGGCAAGTGCAAGACATGCTCAGTATCATTACTTCATGCTTTAGTCAATTAGAAAGAGCAGCTTTTGCTTCTGTTTTGATAACTTCGCTCACCGTACAGAATGTGATCTGTGGGTCAGTTGCTGATTTGCTACAATCATATTCCCAAACTACAATTTTTGGGTGTGTATATATATATATACACACACACACACACACATATACATGTAAAAATATTTGTAGTTTTTGAGGGGGGTTGATAATATATATATATATATATATATATATATATATATGTATAAAGTGAAGTGAAAATCTTTCAGTTGTGTCAGACTCTGCAACCCCATGGACTGTAGCTCTCCAAGCTCCTCTGTCCATGGAATTCTCCAGGCAAGAATGCTGGAGTGGGTAGCCATTCCCTTCTCCAGAGGATCTTCCTGACCCAGGGATCGAACCTGGGTGTTCTGCATTGCAGGCAGATTCCTTACTGTCTGAGCCACCATGTATATATATGTATACAGACATGCTTTGTGTATTTACATATATAGTTTAAAAATCGGTCTCTTACAGACACCCAAATATTCATGAATATTTACTCCTGCCAAATTTCAATGCTATCAGTGCTTAAGACAGGTTGGATTTCATACTTTCAAAACTTCCCTGTCTGTGATAAGTCTTTTGTTGTTGTTGTTCCTGTATTTTGTTTGTTTTTATACTCTTGGAAGGGACTTTATTATTCTTTGGTGGTTGGCTTGTTTTTGAAGATGTCCCCAAAGCCACTGGAGATAACATATAATGAGTAAGGTAGATGTTTAAGTTGGGGAATGGATCTTTGTTCAAAAATAAGATATAAAGTTAAAGTAACAGTACTGATTTTTTTATGTCTTATGATGCAGCTTTAAAGGAATTTTTGAATATTTTAAGCAATGAAAACATTACTGAAATATGTATTGCCGCTTTAGATTAATTATTGGAGGGCAATTTTCATTTGGTTATGGAAACTACCAGCTGTATTAAGTCTTATTACTTGTATTGATACCTTGTAGAAACATGCTTCTCATTCACCCTTAGGAGGATAACTTGGACCGATACAAGGAGCCGTCAACAGGTTTGTAACGTGTGTCTCTTTCAACAAATCTGTGGACGCTTTAGTGCTAATTTCGCAAACTCTTGCCAGTCCAACTTGGTGAGATTTAATGACAGAAGTATCCCTCCTGAGTACCTATAACTTCTATGGCCCTTTGTGGGTGGTGTTCTGGGGCTGACCAGTGAAGGGGCAAGAAATAATTCTTAATTCATTTCATGATGGAGCCAAGTGTTGAAAGAGAGCCAGCTGGAGGCTCCTGGGGAGAATAGGGGCACAACTGAGAGAGAGAGGAGAGAGAAGTACTCAGAGGGACAATACTTGGGATTATTCTGATTTAAGATAGATTTAATTTGAGGAACGTAAATTCTGTGTTAATAGTAGAAACAGAAGTAACCATGAAAAAGTTCAAGTTGAGACAACAGGGCCTTTCTTTGGTATGTTTCTTCTTCTCTCTTAAAACATGCATGTGCTATACCCACCCCCCACAAATACTAAAATTTATTGTTAATTTTCTAATTACAAAAGAAATACATACTTATGAGGAACATTTTTAAAACCAGGATGTAAAATTAAAAAAAAAATTACCCATCATTGATCACACAGAAATATTAGTGGTGAAACTTAAAGGTATGCGTTTTCTCAATTATCTCTTCTTCCTCCTTCCTGCCTCCCTTTCTCTTTTGTCTTCCTTTTATTTTTTTTAATAACATTTCTATTGATTGCTTTTTTAAAAAAGAGGATCTATCACTTTAAATAAGATGTTTCATGAATTGCATGTCCTATAACAATATATCTAAATATCTCCAAGTGTATCTCTTTGTCAATGGGCATTTTTCCCAACATAATTTTAAAAATAATTTTGACTAGCTCTCTTCTCCCAGTTATAAATGCAATACATATTTATTGTGAAATAATATAGAAAACATACAAAAACAAAAGATAAAAATCATCTTTAGTACTACTACCAGAAGTTGCTTACATTTTTCCGTGGGGAATTTGAAGGAGGGTATTTATGGTAAAATAAGCTTGGGAAATTTTGGATTAAATGCACTTAAACAGGTTTTCTTTCACTGTAGGACTTCTCAACACCTTTAATATGTTGAAGTGTATTATGGTGCTCATAAAAGAGAGATGAAATAGTTTCCCCAACTTATTTGACCTAAGAATGTTTTATTCCAATAGATATTTTCTTTCTTCAAAACACACATTAGTAAACACTGTTCTTTACACACACACAGAGGCATATTCACACAGTCTTTATATACTTGTTTCTAAATATACTCGAGTAAATTCCGGAAGTTGGCGATGGACAGGGAGGCCTGCCGTGCTGCAGTCCATGAGGTCGCAAAGAGTCGGACACGACTGAACGACTGAACTGAACTGAAATATACTTGTTGTAAATTGTTTTTAAAAATAATAGGATAATAAACACATCATGGATGTCTATTCACATCAATAAATGGAAATTCACGTCATCATTTTTAATGGCTGCAAAATCTGCCCCTGGTTTTATGCATCCTATGTTTCTAAAAGCCTTTGTTTCCACTTTTTTTTTATATTTGTAGATTATACTGAAATCAAAGCCCTATACATCACTTTCTTGTAAACTTGCCAAATTATTTCCTTAGGTGAAACTTATAAGAAAGAGATAATATAAGACTTTCAATTTGTCTATATTCCAAGATTAGTTTCTTTACTCAAGAATATAGCATTTTTTATATTAAAAACAGAATGAGAGTTTAGTTGAAGTGTATGCTTATCAGCAGTGATCTAACAGGAGCAAAGTGGGCTATCAGAAATATGGTTTTTAAAATGCTTGCTGTTATTCACAAGACTACTGTGCATTTATAAAGGAGTAGTTATCAAAATGTCTTTTGGGTATGAAAACTGAGAGCTTCCCTACTTAGAAAATAAAGTAAAAAAGCCAATTCCAAAAATGTTATCCCACTCAACTTCTGGTAGAGAATCAAAAAGCTTAGGAGGAACAATACTTTCTCAGTTTTAAGTGAAAGGGAAATACATTTTAAATTCAGGTTAAGATACAGAAATATATCCCTAGTGTTTCTCTTAGTGATCTGCCTCTTCTTGTTAATTAAAATGTAACGTATTCTATCCAGTGTTTTATTAGAATTATGACTCCATTCTGTCAAAGGTCTCATAAGATATTTCACTGGAGCTCACAGAAACTGGGGTTTCATCTTGCTTAGAATCAAAATTCAGAAAGCAGATCTGTTTGATCAGATTCTCTCTGTCTGAATATTGGAGTCTGCATTGAAGCTTTTGAACGATTATACACAGGGCTGAGCAAAGGCTATTATTTGCTTATGTGGTAGATTGAGATCAAGAATGTTAATGTTATCTCCAAGAAGACTTTTTAATTTATATCAAAATTGTATAAACAGGGTCACCAGGGCTAAATGGGATGTCAATGACCTATGAAGATGAGAAAGTAAACAAAAGATCTTAAAATAAGCTCGTAACCTGAACACCTCGAGCGTTGTTGTATATTAAAAGGCAATTGCTTACATAAAGAAAGGGAAAATTACTTAGTGCTAATTCTGTTTGTGACAGGCTCCTTCTTCCTCAATCCATCAGCAGAATGGTGGTGGATGGGGGTTTCACTCTGCCTGTTTTGAAGGGCTGTGAAGAAAACCAATGTGAGCTGTCCTTTACGGGCATCCTGGCCCTCAGATGCCTATCCATTTCCTTTATGGGTTAGCTTCAGGCTAAGTTCTTTCTTCAGTAGAGGTTTGTGGAGATAAGGGGGACCTGAGTAAGATTAAAGGAGTAAGACGTGGTTGGCAGGAAGAGATGGGTAAGTTCACTAAGGTACACGTTCAAGGATTTCTTTGAAGCCTAAACGTCCATCTTTAAAAGGAATTTCAGCCAGATGGGGAACAAATGGGAACCTGTCTTTAGGTGGATAACCCACAGAGTTTGGGTTCAAGAGTAAAGGGATGAGGGGGTCCGAAAAATGTCATGAAAAAAAGGACCATGGAAAAAAAATAGAGTTGATTTTTAAAAATTTTGGGTTAGTGGATATATGTAATTAGAGATCTGAAATGGAGACAAATTAAAAACTCATTGGGCTTCCCTGGTGGCTCATCGGTAAAGAATCTGCCTACAAAGCAAGAGTCGCAGGAGCCACAGGTTTGATCCTTGGGTCAGGAAGACCTGCTGGAGGAGGGCATGGCAACACACTCCAGTATTCTTGCCTGGAGAACCCCATGGACAGAGGAGACTGGCGGGCTGCAGTCCTCAGGGTCTCAAAGAGACGGACATGACTGAAGTGACTTAGTACACGGCACAGGAGTAGATAGTCTGCTCACAAGAAAGAAAAGATGTATGAGGACTCCATGCTGACCAGGTTGTAGCTCCAGAGAGAATAGAACCTAGAGAATAGAACCATTATGTACATGGTTCTGTGGTTACACTTCTAGAATTAGACCCAAGCTCTTTTAGTTACCCTGTGTGACCCAAGAGAAGTAATCTAACCTCTCTGTGCCTGACTTTTCTCATCATTAAAATGAGAGTAATAATGGTAGCTACTTGCCAGGTTAGTGTAAGGTTAAACGAGTTATTACCTGTAGAGCAGTCAAACAGTGCTTGATATACAAGAAGTGCTCAGTGAATGCTAACCGTAAATTTTAACATTTGAAGATGCACTAAGAAGGTTAAGAATATCCTGAAAGATAACTATTCTGCTGCCTGCCCTTCCATCTGAGTGCTTAATTTATGTGGTTCTTTTTAATACAATTTTATGATTTTAATAATAAATTCATTTAATACATGAATATAATTTTATTCATTTATTTGGCTGTGCTGGGTCTTCATTGCTGCCCAGGCTTTTCTCTAGTTGCGGCAAGTGGGGGCTGCTCCCTAGCTGTGGTGCCTGGGCTTCTCATTTGGTGGCGTCTCTTGTTGTGGAGCACAGGCTCTAGGGCACTCGGGCTCCATAGTTGCAGCTCCTGGGCTCTAGAGCACAAGCTCAGTAGTTGCGGCCCTCAGGCTTAGCTGCCCCGCAGTGGAATCTTCCAAGACCAGGGATGGAACCCATGTCTCCTTCATTGGCAGGTGGATTCCTTACCATTGAGCAACCAGGGAAGCTCTATGTGGTTCTTGATGACTTTTTGATCTTTAGGAGTCATGTTTCAAAATGTGAATCATCCACAGGGTCTTACCCAAAGCTGCTCTCAATTAATGAACACTTGAGCAAGGATCCATTGGCCAGGCATACTGCCTGGGTGGGGTATCACTCCAGGGAAGAGGAAGAGGTGCTGGGCAGTGGGAAAGCTTCTGAGACAAACTTAACTCATTCACACCAAACTTAACACACCAGGTACAATTTTTCCAGTTGTGAGGAAATTCTTAAGTTTCTAGCATTTAAGTCCTAATCAGCAGAGAAAGAATGTGCCCCTATTGTTCTGTGAGAACACACAGATGGTTAGGATACATTTTCTGGCTCCTTGATTGAACCCTAGGAAGAAAAAACGTGTCTCATTCAAAAGAAGTCATGGGGACTTCCCCGGTGGTTCAAAGTGGTTAAGACTGTGCTTTTAATGTAGGGGGTGCAGGTTTGATCCCTGGTCGGGGAACTAGATCCCACACCGTGCGACTAAAAACAAAAACAAGTCGTGGAAGGGCAGGGACTCTTGAAAAAGTGGTGGAGGTTGTGACAGAGCTCATGTGAAGGAATTCAGGAGTCTTTGCTTTGGATGAAGAAGCTGAGTTAGCGTATGGCTGAAGCTGCATGCTGGCCAAGCCGGTGCTTGAGACATCAAAAGACAGGAGAGACAGGAAGGCAAGGACAGACAGACAGACACTCACACACACAATCAAAGAAGAGGCTAGTTTATAAATATATATTCTATTGAAATACCAAGTTATGTTTTATGGCTTAGTTTTTTTTCCCTAAGAGCCATCCATTTAATATGTTTTGTTTCCACTAACTTAAACAGAATCTATAATTATTCCTTTATAGATCCTCTATCCAAATACATTAAAATACTTACTATTTATCCTAGCACATTTTCCTGCTCTAACACAGTGGATTTCTCTTCCGATTAATAATACCCGGAGGATTCTGCACAAATCTAGCTTTTTGAGCTTAGGCCAATAAACATGGATCAAATGATCTCTAAGGCCTGTTTCAACTCTAAATCTCTTTCATTAAAAAAAAATTGTTTATACAAATTTTAAAGATTACTTTCCATTTATACTTACTATGAAATATTGGCTATATTCCCCGTGTTGTATATACATTCTTGAGCCTATCTTACACCTAATAGTTTGTGCCCCCTCTTCATCTACTCCCCCCCATATTGCCCCTCCTCCCCATTTGTAATCACTAGTTTGTTGTCTGTATCTGTGTTTTGCCATACTGGCTAATTTGCTGCATTTTTTAGGTTCCACATTTACATCATGTCATAGAATGTATCTGTCTGACTTATTTCATTTAGCGTAATGCCCTCCAAGTATTTTTGTTTTTGAAATACATATGTCAGAGAAAGGCATTGTAATGTTCTCAATGTTTGGCTTTTTTAGTGGTGTTGATCTTATCTCCGCTGCAAGGTTTGTTCAGTAGACCAAGAACATCTTGGTCTTTTAAAGTCACACACTGAAGAGTGGCATCTTTATTTCGAGGAGAAAGTGAAGATATGCTCGTACTAGTACAAGAAGGATCAGGTCATTCTTCATTAATAAACTTCCAAATTTTGAAAGGTTTATATTAACAAGAGTTCATTTTTGCTCTTATGACATGGCCGTCATGGGCTGGCTGCAGGCCGCACTCCACCTGCAGCATCTCATGTGAGGATATCGGGGGATGGAGCAGCCACTGTCTCAAGCATTGCTGGCTTTCATGGCTGAAGGTCAGTGCTCTGGTGGATCTTGCACTAGCAACTAAATGTTCCAGCCTGGAAGCAACACAAGCCATTTTTGCTTACAATTTATTAGACAGAATAAATCATACAGTCACCCAACTACAAGGGGTCCTGGTGTGTATAATTCTTCTCTGTGCTCTCAAGACAAGGACCTTCAACTATATGATGCAGAGATTCATGGGTTAGCTTACTTTAAAAATTCAAATAATAGAAAATTGTCACTTAGTAATACCCGATAGATAACTATTATTAATAAGCTAAGTTGGTGGGTTTTTCTAGTCCCTATCAAAGTGTACATATATGCACACATATACACACATGATTTAATTTAAAAGTATCCCACTAGAAATGCTCCTTCTATAGTCAGCTTCCCTTCTACCCTTAAGCATATAGCAAGGTTATATTTCTCCATGTCAAGACACTGAATCCACCTCTTCTCTTTTAACTGATGGGTACTATTCCACTTTATGGATAGACTATAAGTGTTTAATTCTCTAGTGTTCTTGACTGCAGCCATGAAATTAAAAGACGCTTACTCCTTGCAAGGAAAGTTATGACCAACCTAGATAGCATATTCAAAAGCAGAGACATTACTTTGCCAACAAAGGTTTGTCTAGTCAAGGCTATGGTTTTTCCTGTGGTCATGTATGGATGTGAGAGTTGGACTGTGAAGAAGGCTGAGCGCCAAAGAATTGATGCTTTTGAACTGTGGTGTTGGAGAAGACTCTTGAGAGTCCCTTGGACTGCCAGGAGATCCAACCAGTCCATTCTGAAGGAGATCAGCCCTGAGATTTCTTTGGAAGGAATGATGCTAAAGCTGAAACTCCAGTACTTTGGCCACCTCATGTGAAGAGTTGACTCATTGGAAAAGACTCTGATGCTGGGAGGGATTGGGGACAAGAGGAGAAGGGGACGACAGAGGATGAGATGGCTGGATGGCATCATTGACTTGATGTACCTGAGTCTGAGTGAACTCCGGGAGTTGGTGATGGACAGGGAGGCCTGGCGTGCTGTGATTCATGGGGTTGCAAAGAGTCGGACACGACTGAGCAACTGATCTGATCTGATCTGATCTTGCCTGGAGAATCCCAGGGATGGGGGAGCCTGGTGGGCTGCCGTCTATGGGGTCATACAGAGTCAGACACGACTGAAGTGACTTAGCAGCAGCATAGAGGCACACTCTTTCTAGTTTTTTATATTATTAAACACTGTGCAATCAGCATTCTTGAACACACAACTCAGCTAGCAGTAAATGTTTGTGACAAAAAAATAAATCGAGGAAGATAAATAATCACAGTGATATAAGACTCCAAATACATGGCTAGGGAAGAAAACAACATATTATTCAACCCTTTTTCACCTGGGTCAGCATATTTCAATGGCAGTAAAATTGTAGGAATTCCTAACTATCTTAATGTAGCATGTCATTCATTTTAGCATCTCTAGGACTCCTTTAAACTCCTGAATTCCTGTTCAAGTTAAAAAAAGTCTTGATTATAAAATTTAGCATCCCCTCTCTCATCCTTTGGGGCTTCCCAGGTGGCTCAGTGGGTAAAGAATCCACCTGCTGATGTAGGAGACTCAGGTTTGATCCCTGCATCACGAAGATCCCCTGGAGGAGGGAATGGCAACCCACTCCAGTATTCTTGCCCAGAGAATCCCATGGATAGAGGAGCCTGGCAGACTACAGTGCATGGGGTCGCAAAGAGTTGGACATGACTGAAGTGACTGAACACACACACATGCTTTGATGCTGTGGAAATAAGGTATATTGCAGTATTACTGCCTTATCTGAGAAATCTGAATCTCCTGAAAAGTGAACACGATGATAATGTGACCCTTCATTTATTTTTTATCTTCATTTCCAATTCCTCAACCCTATATACAGAATGACTAGTGATTTAAGTGAGAAATCTGAATCTAAATATCGTCAGGGTTTTAGCAGTTTAAACCAATCATGAGGACATTAGCTAGAAAAGCTCTGTGACTCCCACTGTGGAGGTGCTTACAGTCCCAAGAGGAGAGCTCTGAGCTTGATAGCTATGAGGTTTTTTTAAAAATTAATTTTTTTTATTGAAGGATAATTGCTGTCCAGAATTTTCCTGTGAGTTTTGATGGGTTAAGTAGTTTGTAGTTGGTTGTGGAGTTGTGAGGGAGCGCACCGTGGAAGATAAATGAGTTCCTCAACATCTGAACTTACTCCTCGGGCCACTCAGGTCAGCTCAGTTCTTCTTGAAGTTTTCACCGTGACCCAGTCAGCATCAGGCCTGGAGCCCCACAGGTAAGAGAAACCCCTGTGAACCAACCAAAATACTGGGGAGGGCTTGAGTAGCTTTAGCAAATTCTCACAGGGGAAAAAGTGGAGGGGGAACTATTAAAGATAGACTGGTACATCCTTATCAGGTGAGCTTTACAAGGATTCATGAAAGACAATTGGAAGCAACCAGAAAAAAATGTCTTCTTGTTTGAAAGAAAAGTTAAAGTGTTAGTCACTCAGTTGTGTCCAACTCTTTGTGATCCCATGGACTGTAGCTCCCCAGGCTCCTCTGTCCATGGAATTCTCCAGGCAAGAATACTGGAGTCGGTTGCCATTTCCTTCTCTAGGGGATCTTCCCAATCCAGGGATTGAAACTGGGTCTCCTGCATTGCGGGCAGATTCTACCGATGGAGCCACCAGCGAAGACCCTTTCTTTTCTTCTTGTTTAAGTTGATCAATTTACCTTTCAATTCAAGCTGTATATGAACTGTGCACTTTAAAAATCTATTCTATTTCAGTAGTTTTTTTTATTTTATTTATGGAGTTGTTTTCTTAGATTCTGTGTATGAGACAGGAAAAGAGAGAGAAAGGAGGAAAGTAAATGATATAATCAAAAATTATATCAAATTATTATTTCTAATTTACAAGTATAGAGTAAGGGTGTATTAGACCAGGCTGCATAGCAACCATAGAGTGGGTGGCTTAGACAATACAAATTTATTTCTCACAGCTCTGGAGGCTGGGAAATCCCAGATCAAGGCGTCACCAAGGTGAGTTTCATTCTGAGGCTTCTTCTCTTGACTTGGAGGAGGCTGCCATGTGAAGTGTACTCACATGAGCTCTTCTTTGTGAGACAGACAGAGAGGGGTAGGGCTCTCTGGTGTCACTTCTTGCAAGGCCACTAATCCCATCATGAAAGCCCCACTCTCCTGACCTCATCTAACCCTAATTTCCCAAAGATCCCATCTTCAGATACCTGCCCACTGGGGATTAGGGTACCAACACACAATTTTGGGAGGGACACAGACCTTCAGTCCACAGTGTGTGCATGTGTGCTAAGTCGTTTCAGTTGTGTCCGACTTTGTGACCCTGTGGACAGTAGCCCACAAGGCTCCTCTGTCCGTGGGATTCTCCAGGCAAGAATACTGGAGTGGGCTGCCATGCCTCCTCCAGGGGATCTTCCTGACCCAGGGGTTGAACCTGTATCTCTTAAGTCTCCTGCATTAGGAAGCAGGTTCTTCACTAACGCCAGCTGGGAAGCCCTCAGTCCTCAATAAGGGGTGTTAAATTCTTGGCTTACTCTTCAGTCCCCAAGGAGTTCCTAGAAAACTGAAGTTAAAAAAAATTATATTTGGTTAATATCTAATCTAAAAAGCACCACTATATAAATGATGCACACACAAACATTTATTGTTGTCCTCTTTATCTCACACTGGGCAGAACTTCCCTGCCTTCATTTTTACCCTCATCTCTCATGAAAAAAATCTTTGCAGATTTGTTGTTGTTTTTACAGTGCTAGATTCAGATGAAGATTAAAGAAGTAATGAGAGGCAGTGAAAAGCACACTTGAGATGCTGATCCCTGCGACCAACCCCTAGACACCCTTTGGTTTGTCAGTTCCCCTACCACTAACTATCCGAATCTTCAGTCTGACTTCATTTTGTTATCTACTTGAAATTCCACAGTTAAAGGATCGTGTGAACTAACAAGAAATAGCTTTTAAATACACAAATATTTGTGTGTGTGTGTTTAGAAGAATGTTAACAGACTTTTAAAATTATTCTGACAATAGTGAGGCTCCCAAGTTCTTTCCTTGCTGGCAAGTGGCTGAAACTAACTCTGCTGAGACCACTTCTGTGATTTGTTTGAAGGGGAGGAGATGGAGTGAGGAGTAGTGGATGTGAGGTGAAGTCAGAATGTGGCCCCACGTGTGTTCATCCCAGTACATGTCATCCTTTCAGGGTGTCAATGTTCTCATCTGTAAATGACAGATTTGGACTGGACGATCTCTAAAGCCAAATAAGAAGTTTACAAGGTGCGCATGTGGTACCTTGAAAAGTGCTTCTTCCATGAATGGGCACTCTAAATATTTGTTGGATGAGTGACATGAAGAAAGGCTATTGAAGTATCCTTGTAAAGCCCACTAGAAGTTGGGTCCGGAGTCTTGTAAAAGCGTGCCGACAGAGAATAACAACTTCCTCTCACCTGTGCTAAGATTTCCTGAGTGTGACCCCTTGTTTTTCTTCCTTTTCTTCTTTGTCAGTCTTTGCTGGCCTTGATCTTGGAGCCTGTCTGATCGTTTGCTATCACTGTAAGTAAACTGTTCACTCCCTGTAACTTGCACTTGAAAACAAACAAGGGCAGCCTCTTGCAGGAAAAGGGATGTAATTTTATGAATACAGGGAAGACAAGTACTGCTTGATTCCTGGAATTATACAAAGATCTCCTTTCCTGAGCTCAAGGTTTCACCATATTTGGTAATATAGCAAAACATCACTGAAAACCTGGGCTCTGGCCTTTAGCTTGACCTAAATAACTAAGTGACATGGCACAAAGAGCAATGCTCCCTGTACCTTGCTTTCCTTCGAGTTCTCCATTAGTCCCTTTAGAATCTAGCACAGTGCTTTCTGTACAAAGCAAATATTCAGAGCCTTGAATTATCTTTATGTAGAAAGAGTCAAGTGATGTCATTCCACTGGATTTACTAGGAACATTAGCAACAATTTTAGGTTACTTATTTTGGAAATAAGACCTTCAAGGCAAATATGAGTAGTTTGTTTCTCTTGTCTCTTTCTTGATGATCCATTAGATTAGAATGATCACAAGTATACATGGAAAGGAAGTTAAGATGCTGGAAGAACTAATAATTTTTGTCAAACAAGGAGTTGTCTGCAATCTTACTCGAGCGAGAGAAGCAAGATTTGGGGAGTGATCCATTTTCACCCACGATATGGCCACATTCTGACGATTCGGTGTTGGTGAAAGCGATTCATCCTTTCAGGGTGTCAACGTTCTCATCAGTAAATGACAGATTTGGACTGGACGATCTCTTAAGTCAAATAAGAAGTTATCATTTTTTCTTTCCTTGAACTTATTCATTTATTCAAAAACAATTAATTGAGGGCATGCAACGTGCTATGCATGTGGCATGGGGATATGGCAGTGAGTAAAATGGATAAACATACCTGCCCTGTGGAGTTTCCATTCTAGATGGAGAAAGACACACAATTAATAAATAAAAAATATAATTAAATACACATATATGTATATTTCAAAGGATGGAAAGCACAGTAGAGGGAGAAATAATGAAAGAAAGGGAAGGGGAACTTCGAAGGCAGAGTGACCTTTAAATGATGTGCTCCAGAAAGCTGTCTAGACATGCGTACTTCCAACAGGACAGGGTTGGACTTACCTAAAGAAATCCCATGTAACTGTCTTGGAGTTCATACTTTCCATGAAAAGTTTTTTTTTTAGCCAAATATATCTTTGACTTGATTTCATTTATCTATTTATCTTTCACATACAATTTTAAAAATTGAATTATAATGTACCCACAATAAAAAAAACTCCCAGATTGGCTTGATGAATATTAACAGTCACAGTGACCTGTGTAATGATCACACAAAACAAGATGTAGAACATTCCTATCATTCCATCAGGCTTCCCAGGTGGCTCAGCGGTAAAGAATTCACCTGCTAGGCAGAAGACTCAGGAGATGCCACTTATTCGATCCCTGGGTTGGGAAGATCCCCCGGAGGAGGGCATGGCAACCCACTCTAGTATTCTTGCCTGGAGAATCCCATGGACAGAGGAGCCTCTCAGGCTACAGTCCATAGGGTTGCACAGAGTTAGACATGACAAGTGACTGAGCTCATCATTACATTATTCCTCCTTCCAGTCAACTGCTTGCCCCTCCCCTGACACATAAATCAATTTTTGACATGTATAATCAAAGAGGGGCTTCCCAGGTGGCTCTAGTGGTAAAGAACTCTCCTGTCAATGCAGGAGACGTAAGATGTATGGTTCAATCCCTGGGTCTGGAGGAGGGCATGGAAACCCCTTCCAGTATTCTTGCCTGGAGAATCCCTATGGACAGAGGAGCCTGGCAAGCTATGGTCCGTGGTGTCACAAAGAACCATGCACGACGAAAGTGATTTAGCACACACATGCATAATCAAAGAGAGTTTTGCCTGTTCTCAGTCTTCATGTAAATGGAAAAGTGAAAGTCACTCAGTCGTGTCCGATTCTTTGTGACCCCATGGACTATACAGTCCATGGAATTCTCCAGGCCAGAATACTGGAGTGGGTAGCCATTCCCTTCTCCAAGAGATCTTCCCAACCCAGGGATTGAACCCAGGTCTCCCACATTGCAAGCAGATTCTTTATGAGCTAAGCCACCAATGGGAACATACTGTATATATTGGTTTGTCTCTTCTTTGCATGATTTTGAAGTTTGTCCATTATGCTTTCTGTAACAGTATTTTGTACCTTTTAATTGCTGAGGAGTATTCCATTGTATGAAGAAGGAAATGGCAAACCCATTTCCTAGTATTTTCTAGTATTGTCTGGAAAACCCCTTGGAAAGAGGAGCCTGGTGGGCTACAGTTCATGGGGTCACAAAGAGTCAGATACAGCTTAATGACTGAACACCAACAATAATTCCATTGTGTAGATTTACTTGGTTTTTAAATAGGGACTTCTCATAAATGAGAGCCTCCCTACCCCTCTCTGAAATATGGATCAGAATCTTTCTGCTGAAAGGGAAGTGTAGAACTAAAGGATCTGCCTGGTGACCTCACTGCTGGATCACCCATCATGCTTCTCATGTGTAATTAGTGTTGGTGGGCTTCTTCCCCTTCTGAGCGTCAACAGGAGGCCCTACCCTTGTCAGTATCTTGGTCTTGCCCTCCAGGCACCTGGCTATTTCAGGCTTACACTCCTGGAGTCTGGACTCACCAGGCCTTTCTCATCACCGCCAATCCATTTTCTTAGATGTGTAATCTGCCAGCCACTTCCTTTGTCCAGGCACCTCCAAATGCTGCAGGATGGAGCTGCAATCCCACGTCCTTAGCTGCAGTATCTGGCACTAAGGAGTTCGGTTTTATACTTAACTAGTTTGAAGGAATTCCGCCTGGGCTCCCCCTTTATTTAGCTCATGGCTCTTTTTTCTCATCCCACTTGCTCCTTTGAATGTCAGGATGGGCAGAATGGGGTAGCTGAGGTTTAGAAGGGTGGAGAAACTGTTCATCTTAGGGCTTGTCTTTGAAAAGCATTTCATCTTCCTTTTGATCAGTTACTGAATAGAGCAAGCCTGGCTTATCTGAGGAGGTGTTACAGTGTGAAAAAGGCATACTCTATGGGTGTTTGGAGGATGCATAACTCCAAGTGCACAGGTTTAAAAAAAATGGTAAATTATTTTTCTAGAGAAATACTGCATTTTGAAGGGTGATGTGGCACAGGGTCCAGTTAGCTGACACATGATCTCCTGCAGGTACTGTACTCTGCATCTCTGGTGCAGTGAAGCAGGCCATTAGCACCAGGGAGAGGCCTGGGACTAGCCAGAGGTATTTGGCTGTCACCACCTGTCTTAAACTCCATTCATTAGTTTCTTTAACATTTGCCTCAGCTATTTACATAGGATTCCTGAGCAGCAAGAAGGGAAATATCAGGGCAACCAAGCCATGGTTGGAGCTATGAAGTGTATAGTTAGAGGACTGGTTTTATCTGACTGTTCTTTCCTTCCCCATGACGTTGATTATTTCTTCTCTTGAAAATCAGGCTTTCAATGGGTGACTGTACTGTGGTATATTCCTATGGTAGAATAATATGTGAAAATCAAAAATGAATAAGCTAGAACAACACTTAGCAAAGTGTAGTCATTTTGTATCCAAAAAAATTATGGAGTTAAAAAACCTGAAAATTATATATGTACAATATGGCACTATTTATGCAAAAATTTTAAATATGCAAAATGATCCTGTATGTCATCTAGAGAAATTTACATATTATAGCAGTTTAAAAATATGCTTTTGGATGATAACCTCCAAATTCAGAATCAGTGTTCCCTCTGGTGGGGATTTGGAGAGGAATACATCTGGGAGGGGACCACAAGGAACTACAGTTATGCTTATAGTAGTTAATTTTGGGGCAGGGCGTTTCCCCGACACTGTGTGGTATATGGGATCTTAATTTCCCCACCAGGAATGGGACCTGGACCCTGCATTAAGAAGGCAGAGTCTTAACAACTGGAGCACAAGGGAAGTCCCAGTATTTAATTGCTGGATGGTGACCCCAAAGGCATTCTATATTGTTATTTATATGTTTTTATATATTAAAATATTTTATGATAAATAAATAAAAATTGTTCATTGCAGTAAGATGATAATTGGTTTTTATTCTCTATATTTATTAAATTTCTGATATTCATTCATTTTCACCAGTTGCCTAATTATAGATTTTGGTTAAGAAATGAAGTTTGGGGGAGGGGTGCTCTTAGATTTCAAAATTTATGTCAATGAATTGTTCTTAGAAGGCAGGTTTACCTTCTCAAATAAATACGTGGTATTATGTCAACCTAATTGGCACCCCACTCCAGTACTCTTGCCTGGAAAATCCCATGGACGGAGGAGCCTGGTAGGTTGCAGTCCATGGGGTCGCTAGGAGTCAGACACAACTGAGTGACTTCACTTTCACTTTTCACTTTCATGCATTGGAGAAGGAAATGGCAACCTACTCCAGTGTTCTTGCCTGGAGAAGCCCGGGGACGGGGAAGCCTGATGGGCTGCCGTCTGTGGGGTCACACGGAGTCGGACACGACTGAAACGACTTAGCAGCAATTAATGATGTGGAACACAGGATTTTAAATAAATGCTGCTGTAACTCTTTTTTTCCCCAAATAATTCTATAATTTACTCATTGATTAAGTGTTATTAAGACTACTATGTTATACTGGGATAAGTAACATGATGTGTTGAGATGGAGAAAAATTTACTCAACAAAATGTAAAATACACAATGCAAAACAAAAGTATTTTAGCCAATTTCCAAAGAGGAAATGCAGCAAAGTACAATGTGCTTAAACCCATTGTGAACAGCCATACTAGAGAATGAATGAGTGTGGTTTGCTGAGCTATTTTAGACTTGTCTCAGTCTGGGATGGGGTGGCAGGAGCTGGATTTGGGTCAGGGCCTTCTGTAGCTGAGAGCAACAAACCTCTTAAACTCTGTCCAGTCCCATCTGCATTCTCCTTTCCTGGGTTTCTGGATTCCTAAGGTTTGTTCCCTGAGAATCTACAAAAGCCATTCTGAACTAGGGATCCCCTCCCCACTCTCTGAGCTGGTCCAGAGCTGTGGGTGATGTTGACATCCAGCATGCATGAGGATGCAAAGGGGCACCCTATGAAAATGGAGATGTAAAGGCAGAGGAAGAGAAATGATGCAATTTCTTTTCCAGCTGAGGAGAAGGATAGCAGAAATGAACGAGATCTGGGAGGAAATTTATATTAGGGGATAAACAAATGAGTTTTGTGCCCGCCTCTTTAAGTCTCTTCAATGCCGTGTTCATTTCTCTTTTTTGATTACCAGGTAGTGCTGTCCTCAGTCTCTTGGGGCATACTTCTTTCCGGTTCTGGCACAAACTACCCCTCAGGGCTTAAAGACATGCAGATGACAGATGATCAAGGTATGCATCTCTTAATCAAGCTGCCGTATTCGCCCATCTAAAGAGCTGTTTAAAAAAACACATCTAGCAGATCTCAGCCTCCAATATTCACATCTTATTTACTCCAACTTTCACTTTTGAAAAATCTAAAGAAATTCGCATGCAGGCTGTGACCAAAGGAGAGGACAAGCTAAAAATTCCCTCTGCAGGGGAAGGACATTTCTTTATTTTAAATTCAGCTGCTGATTTTATTAGCTGCTGTCCTGACCTTTCAGCCAGCTTAAGGATTGTTTACATTAACATTGAAAATGTAAACTTGCATGGCCAGGGTGCTTTTCTAAATGACACTCTTTAGATAGCTTTTCATTTGTTGGATGATAATTACTATTTTTTTTTCCTCTTTTGGCTTTAACGTGGAAGGAAAGTAGTATGGCACAGTTTCCTTCTCTGTTAACAGACTGAGCACTTGCCATATGTCCAGCCCCGGACATTGTCTTTCTACCCAATTTTATCCTTCTGCCAAGAGAGCAAAATCACATTTCAAAAATATTATTTCCACCTTGTACACTGTTGGTGGGAATGTAAATTTGTGCCGTCATTATGGAAGATGGTATTAAGGTTTCCCCCAAAAAACCCAAAATAGAATTACTGTAGAATCCAGCGGTTCCATTCCTGGGTATATATCCAAAAAAAAACAAAAACAAAACCCCAAAACATTAATTCAAAAAGATACATGCACCTCAATGTTTCTAGAAGCATTATTTACAATTGCTAAGATATGGAAGCAACTTATGTATCTATCAACAGATAGATGGATAAAGAAGATGTGATATATATGTATATGTAAAATGGAATACTGCTCAGCCATAAAAGAAAATGAAAACTTGCCATTTGCAGCAACATGGATGGACTTGGAGGGTATTATGCTCAGTGAAGTAAGTCAGACAGAGAAAGACAAATACTATATGATATCACTTACATGTAGAATCTTAAAAAGTACAAGGAACTAGGGAATATAACAGAAAAGAAGCAGACTCACAGATACAGAGAACAATCTAGTGGTTATCAATGTGTGTGGGGGGCAGTATAGGGGTGTGGGTGGAAGTTACAAACCATTGGGTGTAAGATAAGCCATAAGGATGTATTGTATAACGTGCAGAATATAGCCCAGTATTTCCTGATACCTATAAATGGAGTTTAACCTTTAAAAATTGCATAACAATTAAAAAAATATTTCCACATGTCTACAGATAGACCACGAAACAAAGCAGTTTTAGTCCTGGTGTTCTAGAAGATTCAACTTGTTTTACTTGTGCTTATATTTTCCTCGGGAAAAAGTAATTTCATAGTGAAATGCTATGGATGTAGGACGGGATTCCACGAGTAGGAGATGAACAAAAATTCTTGCCTGGTAAATTTCTAAGTAAGTCCCTCTAGAAATGTTCTGTTTGGGAACACTTCATGGAACTTCAGGGCTAAATTGATCCCCTTCGCTGGAAGTCACTCAACAGTGACTTTGCAAAGCAGCTGATCCTCTTCAACCAAAATTTGGAGCTCTCACTTAGAGAGAGGTACAGGACAGAAAATGATGTAGGTATTTGACTGTTCCTGACATTCCTTCTAGTCAGAAAATTCAGATCTTCCTTGAGCTGTGATGAAATGCCACAGTAATTAGCCAGATTTCTACCTCACTTGGCGTAGTACGTAATATGCCTTAATAAATATTTCAAACTCACTACTATATGTATTGAATGGTTTGCTCTAAACCAGTGTAATCCGCTCAATCAAAAACCATTTAGATATTTAAAAATAAAATGGACTGCTATTATACAATTGACAATTCCCCCTTTTTGTGTACTCAACAGGTGTCAGGCCCCTCCAAGGTGTTTTTCATATCTTATTTCTAACCATGGTAAAATCCAGAGAGGTGGGCATTGTTATACCTATTTCAGAGATGAAGAAACTGACCTTGAGAAACAGCAACTGACCTGCTAACTTACACAGACAGAAATTGGCAGGTAAGGAAAGTCACCTCTTATCTGATGCTGGAGTTAACCCTCTGTCCACTTTACCAAACCTCTTCCATGTTCAAAACCATCAACACGGTCACTGAGTACCTGATTAGGTAAATGCAGTTCCGAATCCATTTGTCTTGTTTAGAACAACCGAGACAGAGATGCATTTCATTGGCTTGACCGAGGATAAGTGCGTTACAATTAGCTGTGTTTCATGTTTTGTGGGCCTTATCTTCAGAAAGCATCTTTGACAGTTTGCCTTTTGATAATGCACAGGATGTGGGAGGGATCTTGCCAAAATGACATGCTTCCTAGTATTGACCCTTTGCAGAGGGTTTTTGGTTGTTTTTCTAATCATTACATCGGCTGTTAACCTGGATAGTTTACTCTCTTAGCTAATGTACCCTTGGACAAATTTTAATTTTCAATCTTGCCAGCTACAAAAAATTGACAAGAAAACACATAAATATTACACCTAACCCAGCAGTCCTTTCAATGGCAGAATTGTTTCTTCATGGTACAAAAGAGACTTTCTATCTGCCACTTATATAAAATAAGCCCCGATTTGGGATTGTTTTTGGAGGGCAAAGGGTGCTGCTGCTTATCTGATTGCACTTAGTGATACATTTTTATCTATGATTTATACAACCTGACATTGATGTTCATTTAGCTCACATTACAAGCGAAGTAATTCACTCCTTAATGAAATGTACCCTATATGACATATTGACCATGCGAGCTGACAATCATGGCTCTAAAACAGGCCTAGGTAACATTTTCTTTTAAGTAGGCTGTCAGTTAACAAACTTAAAAACAAGGCCTGCTGACCTGCCGTTCTTCCAGAAGTATCAGAGAAGCACATACTAACATCAACTATTGAAATGGAGGGAAAGAGCAAAAAAAAAAAAAAAAAATGCATGTATTCAATGTTGTTCAGATGAACAGCCTTTCTATGAATTTATGCAATATTCCCTCCAACTTTTTATTTTGAAAAAAACTTTCAAGCCTATAGAAAAGGGGAAAACATAGCCCCATGAATATCTGTATACCTTTCACCTAGATTCAACTAATTGTTAATATTTTGTCACCTTTGTGCACTCTGTGTGTGTGTGCATTTGTATCATTTTAGAGTAAATTCAGATACCATGACTCTTCACTCCTAAAATGCTTCAGCTTGTATCCTGTGATGATCAGAGCATCCTCCCATATAACTAAAGTGCCATTAACACACGACTAAGAAAATGGACAATGCAATAATATAATCTAATATATAGTTTATATTCCAGTTCCCCCAATTGTCCCCAAAATGTATTTTAAAGCTATCTTTTTAAAATGAAGAATTGAATCAAAATTTACACTTTGCATTTGGTTGTTAAGTATTTATTCAGAATTTCACCAGTAAAATTATCAAATATATATAGTTTTAATTTTATATATAAAATTATACAGAATTTTACCAGTAAAAATGAAAACAGCTTTGATCCATAATGATCTGAAAAGACTATTGATAAACTGTTAGGAATGCTTTATACCAAAGTGTTTCTAATAGATTCTACTTACAAAGTATGTAATCCATCTTAGTGGTCATTTTTTTTTCCCTAACGTATTTCAATCTATTTCCCTTTACTATATTTAAATTGGTGGACATGGGGAAATAGTATTACTGATTTAAAAAATTTCAGTCTCAGAGAGATATATGTTTTATTCTAAGGTTTCAAAATTGTTGTTGGATTAAAATCCCAATCTAGAGGATTCATTCCAGCCCTACACCTAAAGGGAAAAGAATCATGAACTTTTCTGCTTAAAGCAGAGCTTTTCAGAGATATATTTAGAATGAATTACAAGTTTCAGATAATTGAGTTTTCTTCTAACTTAGACTTCTACTTATTTTCTTGAAAGCAAAATGTGTTAAATTAAAAATGGAAAGGAAAATTAATTTAAAGAACATTCACTGGGGCAAATGATGATTTTATTATTGCCATGGATATTCAAAGATCAAGTTTAAAGGAATGTGATTGAATTCAGTGTCACAAATGTACTTCTCATGTATAATAACATGTATCTAAGGTTTTGTTGCTAAAGCTGAAACTCCAGTACTTTGGCCACCTCATGCGAAGAGTTGACTCATTGGAAAAGACTCTGATGCTGGGAGGGATTAGGGGCAGGAGGAGAAGGGGACGACAGAGGATGAGATGGCTGGATGGCATCACCGACTCGATGGACTTGAGTTTGAGTGAACTCCGGGAGTTGGTGATGGACAGGGAGGCCTGGCGTGCTGTGATTCATGGGGTCACAAAGAGTCGGACACGACTGAGCGACTGAACTGACTGACTGACTGAAGGTTTTGTAAAGTGGCTGTAGAACTGCTTTAGAGTTGTACTTAAATACTGAGAAGTTGCGTTTTGTAAGTTACAGTTTGTGTGGATCCTATGTACTCTATTTTATATTTTCATCTGCAGTGCAAAAATGTTTGCAGAAAATAGAAGAGGGGAATTGTGACCTTTTATGTTCACTTGGTAGAAGACAATAACTTTGTTTTCAAAGTAGCAAAACAATATTATCCTTTTTCATATTAAATCATAAAAAGGCTTATGTTCAATTTAATATATTTAAAAAAACAGCCCCCCCCACCAAATCCTTGTCCACTGGTGATTATTATTGAATTTTAAAATTAACTAGAATATTTTTCCTCCATAGTAGAAAAAAGTGGAGAAAATATAGTAGAAAAAGACATATTTCATCACATGTAAGACATATTTTCACCTTTTAATATCTGAAATAAAGCTGTATCTTGAAAGAGAGATCACAAAAATTTTAAACTAGTACTTTCCTTTCTTAGTGATATTGTATAAAGTAATTGTGCTTCTTATAGTCGATGGTTTCTTACTTTCCATGAAATATAATGCTGAACAATATAATATGCCATACTATATATACCATCTATGAGAATTCATAGCAAAGGGACGTCGTTTTTATGAGCATTGTAGTACTGAGTATTTTTATGGTTGAGAAATTAGACACGTGGTCCCAAAGACCTTATCATACAAAGGATGGTTTGTGTGTGCTGTGCTATGCTAAGTCGCTTCAGACGTGTCTGACTTTTTGTGACCCTGTGGACCTTAGCCCATCAGACTCTTCTGTCCATGGGATTCTCCAGGCAAGAATACTGGAATGGGTTGCCATGACCTCCTCCAGGGAAAGTATGGTTTATCTTTGGATAAATCAACAAACAGTAAATTAGATTTACTCAGAAATATTAGTGGCTGACTTATCAAGTGCCTTTTTGAGGAATATAATTGACTGGTTTTAACCTAGTCAGCGCCTGCATTTCTATTTCTGGTTTTGGTTGAATTTATTTAGAGGGTATCAACTTTTCATTCAGAGCATCTACCATTTCTATTACCATAAATAAGGCTCTCAAAGCCCAGGCAATGTGGATGTCAGCCTGGTATCCACTCACTCTGAGAAGCAGGTTTCTATAGACAAACTTTTTGCTACTGAAAACAATGTTAATAGTGGAAGGACGAATTCACAGATTATTTTGAAGACACTAAACTTGTAGTCATGGTGTTTCTTTGTATTTAAGAAGGTGAAAACTAGCTGAATTCTTCTATTGGATAACATGTGGTAGACCAGGGAAAACAACTGTTTCAGCATCGTGGGAGATTTTGGACCCTGGATAACAGTGGTGTTATAGAAGATGGAAGATGTGTGTTGTCATGAGGGCTTCCCACCTGTTCTGGTCCGTAGAGGCTTCCAGGGGTACATGCACAGGTCCTGGTAACAGTGCACAGCTTTCATGTAATTTAGGGTTATTCTGGCCTCTCAAGTAAAACTTCTGTGTTGAAAATATAGCTTCAAAAGACTACATTGCTACTATCATGAACCAGTGGGCAAATTCATGGCCCAAGCCAGCCTGATGGAGTGGGGCTGCAATTCTGGAATGTCACCTCAGAGTGTGCAGAGAACCTTAACTGATTCTTGAAAAACTGGAGGCATCCAGATAGTTTTCTATAATGAATCCAAGATCCTCTTAGATAAACATTTTTTCCCAGACTCCTGGACACCACCAAGGCCTGTATGACAGAGGCTTTACTTTTTATTTTTGAGTACTTTTTCTCAAAATCTACCTACAAACATAAAAAAATACATAAATTATAAGGCCAGCTAGTGAATTTTCACAAACTGAATGCACCTGCAGGCAGTCTTGGGCTCAAACATCAGAACATTAACTGCTTCACTTCGTCCTGTTGCCTCCCTCATGCCCCTTCAATTCAACTTCCCCAAGGGGAATTTTTTAATTTAATTTTATTGGAGGATAATGGCTTTACAATATTGTGTTAGTGTCTGCCATACATCAGCATGAATCAGCCACAGGTCTACACATGTGCCCTCCCTCCTGAACCCCCTCCCACTCCCCTCTCCATCCCACCCCTCTAGGTTGTCACAGAGCACTGGGTTGAACTCCTTGTGTTGCACAGCAAATTCTACCTTGCTATCTATTTTACATATGATTATGTATGTTTCCATACTGTTCTCTCAGTCTGTCCCACCCTCTCCTTCCTCCACTGTGCCACAAGTCTGTGCTCTATGTCTGTTGTCGCCATTGCTGCCCCGCAAGTAGGTTCATCAGTACCATCCCTCTAGATCCCATACACGTGCATTCATATACAATATTTGTCTTTCTCTTTCTGACTTACTTCACTCCGTATAATAGACCCTAGGTTCATCCAGCTCATTAGGATGGACACAAGGGAAATCTTTGTAACTCTCTGGTTTTAATCTCCATGAAGGAGCCTGTTTCTTCATTTTGCCCTGCCCCATTAATTAAACGGCCACAAATTCTTCTTCATCTTTCTGGTAAGGTCAGTCGCTCAGTCATGTCTGACTCTTTGCGACCCAATGGACTTTAGCACACCAGGCTTCCCTGTCCATCACTAACTTCCGGATCCTGCTCACACTCGTGTGCATTGCATTGGTGATGTCATGCAACCATCTCATCCTCTGTCGTCCCCTTCTCCTCCTGCCCTCAATCTTTCCCAGCATCAGGGCCTTTTCAAATGAGTTGGTTCTTCGCATCAGGTGGCCAAAGTATTGGAGTTTCAGCTTCAGCATCAGTCCTTCCAATGAATATTCAGGACCGATTTCCTTTAGGATTGACTGGTTGGATCTCCTTGCAGTTCAAGGGACTCTCAAGTCTCTTATCCAACACCACAGTTCAAAAGTATCAATTCTTCGGTGCTCAACTTTCTTTATAGTCCAACTCTCACATTCATACATGACTACTGGAAAAACCATAGCTTGCAGAGAAAAGGCTACTTCATGCTCAGTTTCAGAAGGAAACCACTGAGAAAAAAATAAAATAGGATGTTGGGGTCATCTCCCAAAAGCATTATAATAGAGGCAGAAGGGGTGGTCCTGAGATAAGGATACAGTCATGCTGATACGGATACCTTAGATATGGCAAAGGGAACGTTGGGGTTTTCTGAGTCACGTAGGCAGAGAATCTAAATGCCTTTAAATGCTGGGGAAAGTGATAAGTTAGGAGGAAATCTTGGAAAATGAATTTTTTTTAATGTTAAAAAGTGATGTGTGGACCACCTTCTATATCCACTTGTCTTATTGTCTACAATGTGTGCATGGCAAGTCGCTGCAGTTGCGTCCAACTCTTTGTGACCCTATGGACTGTAGCCCACCAGCCTCCTCTGTTCCATGAGATTCTCCAGGCAAGAATACTGGAGTGGATTGCCATCCCCTCCTCCAGGGGATCTTCCTGACCCAGGGATAAAACTGGCATCTCTTATGTCTGCTGCATTGGCAGGCTGGTTCTTTACCACTAGCACCACCCAGGAATTCCCCTTATTGTCTACATGAGCTCCCAAATGTGATCAGTGCTAGGCTCAGAAAAAAAGAAAAAACAAAACTCTTGTGAAATAGTTTCTTGCTGTTAATAGGAGAGTAAGAGGAGTTGCACCGGGTGGTGGGGGGTGGGCAGGCGGAAGGAGTGGAGAGTTTAATTTAGTCTCAGCTCCCAATGTTGGGGGGTGGTGTGGAAGGAAATGGACTAGAACCATCAACTCCTTCCTACGAACTGTCAGTACAGACTAGGAAAATAATGCTAGAGATGTTAATATTTGACTCCAAAGCTTTTGACTGTGTGTGACTGGGCAATGGGGTGGGGTTGGACATGTCACTGAAATTTGCAAATGATGCATACCCACCATTCTGAGAACTGTATCCCCTGCCTGTATGATTTAGCATGACAACCAGATTACATTTATACAATTAATTAATGTTTGCTTGACCACTTTTATCCAATTTCTTTCCATAGCACATAAAAGAGAACCTGACATAAATTTCTCTTTCAAAACAATTGACTTAGCAACTGCTGACCTTCTGTTCTGTCATTCTAAGGATTGATTGGATATTGTTGAATTGTTTCATTCTACAGTAATTAAACATAAAATTAATTATGCTAGTAACCCATTATTTCTCTGAACCAAGGACTAAGTCATTTGTTTTCGCTTGGTTACTCTGAGAATCTGCCATCAGATGAGCAGGCAAAAAGAAAATCAGACTGTTGGAAAACGGAAACTAAATATTTTTAAGGCACATTTTAATGGCAAAAATATAATCTGAAAGCTGCTGATTTCCATATGCATAACATATTGAATTTGTTTAATGTAATTTAAGCCATAAATCTCTTACCTTATGATTTGGTCATTTAAATATTTTCTCAGGTGGCTAATCATTTAGAAAACATGTCAAATAAGAATATATGTTAAGAAAGAGAGATAGATGGATAAGACCAGAAGCATCACTAAAGTCATCATGAATCTCTAATTCTCGATCTGGTTTGCTGCTCAACCGAAATGAAATTTAGTTCACGAGTCATTTTCTTTGTTGGTTTTGTGTAGAAAATGCTTAAAATTACCCTGATATTATGAGCATTGAGTCTGGTGCTGAGAGGCACACAAGCCTGACAGGACTAAATTATCAAAATGTATGTGCTGGGAGAAACCAAAATAGGTTTTTGTGGTTTTCATTAGTGCAGGTCATATTAATTTAATTAACATGATTGAAGATAATATTACTGGATGAGCGCAGCAGATACCTAGCATTGACCTATTACTCACCCGTAGGCTATAAAATGATGCACCTGACAAATGGGTATGCAATCTCATATATTTAATATTTTGGTTAAACATTTTTATATATATTTTTTGCTCTGGGTTTCACTATGGCTTTGGGGTATGTTGGTGCACTTCATTAGAAAAAATTCTTGGTGTTTTTCAAAATTCATGACTATGATGAGCATTTTCAATATTGAGCAAATTTTTGTATTATATGTATTCTATTATTCAATATTATTATTAATAATATTCAAAATAATATATATTTTACATGTAGTATAGTTATGTTAAAGTGTTTGTTAATCACTCAGTCATGTTTGACTCTTCATGACCTCATGGACTGTAGCCCACCAGGCTCCTCTGTCCACTCTGTCTGGAGTGGGTAGGCATTCCCTTCTCCAGCGGGTCTTCGTGACCCAGGGGTCAAAACAGTCTCCCGCATTTCAGGCAGATTCTTTACCAACTGAGCCACCAATACTTTCTGCAATGTGGACTCTCCTATATCTATTGTTTTCTTTGCTGTGTTCCCCTTCCTTTCATCTGGCAACTGTAGCTCTTCCATATGCTGGAATCTTCTCCTAATGTGCCTGTGGTTCTATCTGGGGCTGTGATCTCTCACTCTTCTGGCCACAGGGATAGGCGTGGGACCCAAGAGAACTAATTCACAGCCCTTTACAGGATTTGTCCAGTTGAAAATTAAGAGGAATGTTCTGTGGCAAACAAGTTGTCTACTGATGTTTATTTCCTCCCTTTTACCTTATAAACAAAGTCGTACTTTTTTATTTTTAAGATGGGAATGTTCCCAGTTGAAAATCCTCCTCTCCTCATACAGTCCTGGAACCACAGACGTTCTTATCCACCGTATGTGGCCAGTGTGATATAAATGGAAATCCGCTGTATAGGGCTTCTGGAAAATTATTGTCCTAATGAAAGGGGTCACACTTAGCTGACGAGTGGCTTTTGCCCTCACTCCTCTCCCTTCTACTGGAAACTTGCGCAGAGCGATGTCTTCAGCCTGCTCAGAACAGTGGAGTAGTACTTGGGAGGACCTTGATTCTTTGAGAACAGCTCAAGGATCTGCACCAGCCTGAGTCTGCTCACCTTCATAATTCTTGTTATGTCAGAAAAAGAAAACCTCTATTTACTTACCTTACTGTGTGTGAGTTGCTGTTACGTTCAGAAGGACACGGTCCTAATGGGTATGGTCCTTTCCCGATGTTAAGGCTGCTTACAGAGAAGGTCAGGGAAGCCTGGAGTGCTGCAGTCCATGGAGTCGCAAAGAGTCAGACATGACTGAGCGACTGAACAGCAGCAGAGAAGGTCAGTCTAAGCAAATGAAGTCAATCCACAGAAGAAAGAGTCAAGAGATCAAGAACAAGGCCAGATCTTCAAGTCTCTCATGTCCAGAATTTCTCTGCAGCCTGGGGCTATGTTAGATGAACTAATGGAATCCTAACCTGCCAAGTTTCTTCAAGTTTGGTTTCTTTCTGTTACTCACAAATAACAGAATTTCTGGGGATATGGAAATAAAGACAAACACTTTCTCCATTCAGTAAATATCCCAAACCTACTAGAGCTTCCCTTAGCTCCTGTCTGTTGGGATGGGAAGGAAGAACTGGGGTTCTGGATTTGATGGTGCTTGTTGCGGAAGCACCGTCATGGAATGTCACCTTACATTTCTGAATCTCAGTTTCCTCATCTTCAAAATAACGGTAGTGGATTAGATGACCCCTAAGATCCTTTCAGTTCTGAATCACTATGATCCCATGATAATTTTCCACAGCATCAGCTAGGAACTTAAGTATGGAATACATAAATCAGTTGAAAAGAAATGCATTTAGAGATTTTCCACGAATGCCTGCTTCTACAGCTTAATGAAAAAGCAAGAAGTCAGGGAACAAGTAAAATTTGCTGTAGATGTAGTCACACAGGCCCAAAGTGTTTTTGTCTAAGAAGGTGATATTTACAGAGTGAAGGAATGAGATAGATTTTCCTGAAGATTAAATGACTTCTAAGCATCAACGTTGAGGTTTGAAGAGGATTCATCACATACTCAAAACCATCATAATAACAATAATTACTGCGAGTTATGTGCTATGAACTCTGCTTGGCATTTTGCACCAATTATCCCATTATGTCCTCATAATGATGCTTTCAGATATATGATCACGTTTCCATTTTATAGTTCTTTATTTTATTATTTTTGTTATAATCTGTGTAAGTCCCCTTTTGAAATAATTGGAGCTTAGTATTTCTTTCTTCTTTTTTTAAATAAAGCAGGGAAATCTGAATACCAAAGTTAACTCCAAAGTTATTTCTCCATTTCTCATTATACCTTAAAGGAAATAAAAAGTTTCAAAGGAAAAGTTGATTGGGAGTTAATTGTAAAGTTGCATCCAAAGCAATTTAGTTTATTAATATGCCACTACAAGAGAGGCTTTTTCCACTGCACAGTCAGGTCAGTTGAAATTCAGAAATGTTCACTGAAGCAAAGTTGTGTTGACCTGGGAGAAAACATGGATGGCCAAAAATCTATTTACAAAATTTTCTTGGTAACAAATGTTGAATTTGACTTCAGTTCAGTTCAGTTCAGTTCAGTCGCTCAGTCATGTCTGACTCTTTGTGACCCCATGAACCACAGCACACCAGGCCTCCCTGTCCATCACCAACTCCAGCAGTTTACCCAAAATCATGTCCATTGAGTCAGTGATGCCATCCAACCATCTCATCCTCTGTCGTCCCCTTCTCTGCCTGCCCTCAATCTTTCCCAGCATCAGGGTCTTTTCAAATGAGTCAACTCTTTGCATCAGGTGGCCAAAGTATTGGAGTTTCAGCTTCAGCATCAGTCCTTCCAATGAACACCCAGGACTGATCTCCTTTAGGATGGACTGGTTGGATCTCCTTGCAGTCCAAGGGACTCTCAAGAGTCTTCTCCAACACCACAGTTCAAAAGCATCAATTCTTTGGCTTTCAGCTTTCTTTGTAGTCCAACTCTCACATCCATACATGACTACTGGAAAAACCATAGCCTTGACTAGACAGACCTTTGTTGACAAAGTAATGTCTCTGCTTTTTAATATGCTGTCTAGGTTGGTCCTAACTTTCCTTCCAAAGAGTAATCATCTTTTATTTCATGGCTGCAGTCACCATCTGCAGTGATTTTGGAGCCCCCCAAAATAAAGTCTGACACTGTTTCTACTGTTTCCCCATCTATTAGCCATGAAATGATGGGACCGGGTGCCATGATCTTCATTTTCTGAATGTTGAGCTTTAAGCCAACTTTTTCACTTTTCTCTTTCACTTTCATCAAGAGGCTCTTTAGTTCTTCTTCACTTTCTGCCATAAGGGTGGTGTCATCTGCATATTTGCAGTTATTGATATTTCTCCCAGCAATCTTGATTCCAGCTTGTGCATCTTCCAGCCCAGCGTTTCTCATGATGTGCTCTGCAGATAAGTTAAATAAGCAGGGTGACAATATACAGCCTTGACATACTCTTTTTCCTATTTGGAGCCAGTCTGTTGTTCCATGTGCAGTTCTAACTCTTGATTCCTGACCTGCGTACAGGTTTCTCAAGAGGCAGGTCAGGTGGTCTGGTATTCCCATCTCTTTCAGAATTTTCCATGGTTTATTGTGATCTACACAGTCAAAGGCTTTGGCATAGTCAGTAAAGCAGAAATAGATGTTTTTCTGGAACTCTCTTGTTTTTTCGATGATCCAGCAGATTTAGCAATTTGATCTGTTGTTCCTCTGCCTTTTCTAAAACCAGCTTGAACATCTGGAAGTTCATGGTTCACGTATTGCTGAAGCCTGGCTTGGAGAATTTTGAGCATTACTTTTCTAGAATTTGACTTAAGAGCCATCAAATGGCTTCTTTCCAGACCATCTTTGCCTCAGGGACTAGGTTTTGAAGGGAGACACAGCTAACATTTGTTGAGCCCTATTCGTGAGGCAGGCACTCGGCTAAGGTCCTTTTCACACTATATCACATTTAATCTCCAAGGCAGCCCAGGAAGGCAGGTAGAGTTGATTCCATTTACAGAAGAGGAACAAGAGGATTAAATGACTTGCTCAAGGTCACATAGGCAGCGAATGGTGGATGGGACTCTGAATCCTTGGGTCTCACCTGCCAGTGGCCAAGCTCTCATAGATGGTGTGAGTGTGGTGTGCCAGTTGTCCAAGTTCCATGATGAGAACCATGGAAAAGTCCAGAGGTTCAGTGACAGAAGGCAAGTGTCAGCTGTTGATTGTGACTGGTTTAGTACTCTGAGATAGTAAGGAGCTGAGGATGAAGTGTTTAACCTGAAGAAAATTAGTTGACTGTGCTGTATAACATTAAATCTGTTTTCATTCTCCAAAGGTTTTCTCGGGAAGCTCCAAGCCTATGTTGAAAGCAACTTTTTGCGAGTTTTACTGAGTTGATGTCTGGACTTTTTTTCCAAGGAGATAGATGTAAACCTCTTGATTTGGTGTTTCCCTAGGGCTTCCCTCATAGCTCAGTTGGGTAAATTATCTACCTGCAATGTAGGAGACCCGAGTTCAATCCCAGGAGCCTGGGATCTCAAGAGTTGGATACGACTTCATGACTAAACCACCAGCTAGCATGGGAAGGGCTTCCTTGGTGGCTTAGACAGAAAGAATCTGCCTGCAATGGAGGAGACCCAGGTTTGATCCCTGGGTTAGGAAAGATCCCTTGGAGAAGGGAATGGCAACCCACTCTAGTATTCTTGCCTGGAGAATTCCATGGACAGAGAAGACTGGTGGACTACATTCCATGGGGTTGCAGAGTTGGACACGAATGAGAGACGAACACTTTCACTTTAGCATGGGAAGTAGAAAATCAGAAAAGCATCTTGCCCATGTTGATTTGTTCTTATGTCTCAAGGCAAGAGTATAAATTTAACTCTTTCAATGTTATGTGAGTCTGAAACCCTCTCCTTGAAGTGAGAATAAAAAAACAGAACAATTTTATATTGCTGTATTTGGGGAGCAGAGGAAAAGAAAATATTTAGTTATCCCTGGTTGCCAAAAGGTAGTGGAGTGGGTTTGGGTCTCCCAGAAAATAGCTGGTGCCTCTTACATCATCTGTTTTGTCTTCCTCTCCATTCAAGTAATGTCTATAATTCTTAAAAACCTCTCGGGAGACAGATAACAAACACTTCCTCCTAGTAACCCTCTGAGCCCGTCTCAGTGCTTAATAACCATTATGGAGGGACGTTTCCCCTCTTGAGTAAACCTAAATCATTTTCATGCAGGCTAATTCCATTTCCTCTCTCCTCTCCGGTGAGGAGGAAGAACAGCCGTTCACTGTCTTCCTCAGAGTAGAGCTGAACACACCTGAACACAGAGCCATCCAGTTACCCTTGGACTTTCATCATTCAGGCAGAGTATGCTGGGCATGCTTGATCGTGTCTGACTCGGTGACCCCATGGATTTTAACCCGTCTCCATGGGATTTTTCCAGGCAAGAATACTAGAGTGGGCTTCTATTTTCTCCTCCAGGGTATCTTCCTGACTCAGGGATTGAACCCACATCTCCTGTGTCTCCTGCATTGGCAGGTGGCACCTGAGAAGCTCTTGATAACATAGGTTGTTCTCAAAGTGAGTCTCTGAGTAGAAGCATCCCAGCATCTTCTGGGAACCTGCTAGAGATGCAGATTCTCAGGCCCCCCACCCCCAGACCTGCTTCATTAGAACCTGAGGGTAGGCCCAGTCACTGGGGCTTAAGCCTTCCAGAGGATTTTCATGCTTCTTAAAATTTGAGAACTACTAATACAATAGTTTTGATCAGACATGTGTGATTGTTACTAATAATAATCCTAGCAATTCATAATGGTGTTTTTAAAAGTTTGTATGGATGTCTGCATATAACAATGCATTCATTTATGTATTTATTTATGTGAGACATTGGCTGACAGCTGTTTGTAGGTTTCTGTGTAATCAGAGTCTCATAGATGGAGATGAAAGTGCCCTCTGTTCAGGCACAAATGTGCAGAGCTGACATTTTGGTTGTGGCCACCTGGGTTTATGTCATAAGTGTTCAGCTCATACAAATAACAGAAAATACAGGTGGGGACAAAGAAAATGGGGGGATGGAAATGCTTCAAACAGATAACCATTATTTTCTTTGTGTTTTTTTCTGACTTTTGTTTCTTATACACAACAGAGAAAAATTCTTCCAAAAGAAATCATACTATGCAGCCTTGGTATTCTTAAGAAATATGTTTTGAAAGCTTGATCAATTTATATTGAGATTGATTCACTGGTATCTTTCCCTTGGTTGGCTGTGACTGCAAATATATTTTTAGAAAGATTATTCAGGTTTAGGAGTAATTTATACCTATGAGATATGGTAAAATTAACTAGAGAGCCTGAGAATGGCACCCTTGGCTTTGGCTTTATGAGTACATAATTGGATCAAGCCTTGAAGAATTCCTATACAGAAGAGTTATAACCTGAGGAATTTTTTAAGTTTCTCCTAAACATTTTACCTGCAATGCAGGAGACCCAGGTTTTATTCCTGGATCGGGAAGATCCCCTAGAGAAGGAAATGGCAACCCACTCCACTATTCTTGCCTGGCCATGGACACAGGAGCCTGGCAGGCTACAGTCCATGGGGTCGCAAGAGTCGGACATGAGTTAGCGACTAAAGAGAGAGAGAGAATCTCTTCTCTGACTGCTTGCCTTGTCCCTCTCCAGTGGCAGTTCCTCCTTCCATATTCAAGCATTTCATATGCGGTTTGTAGCATCTCTTGTTCTGAACTTTATCCTTTATAAAAAATTTTAAATAAATAAAATATTAAGCTACCATTGGACTATGGAGGACATTCCTTAACTCTCATTAAAGTTGAGCTATATTAAAGGACCTTTTCATTGTTTTTCACTCAGTCTTAGCTTTGTGGAGCTTGGTTGTACTCACGCAAGATGAATGCTTTGAAATGTTACTCAAATCTCTTAACTCGAGTCTTGAGAATTCACAGATTGTGTTGCCCAGTCAACACCTTTTCCTGAAGTGGCTGAGCAAACATATCCAGGTTGGAAGAGTAGGGGTGAGAACGTTTTCCAACATGGTTGTACGTTTGCTGTCAAGGCATCTTTGCCAATTCTATGCTTTTGGGTATGGACTGTGTCTGTTTAGTTCACTGCTGTCTAAAAATACCTAACTAAATTCTAGCACAGATAGAGATTCAATGAATACTTGCTAAAAGATTGAAGGAAAATATTTTCATGACTATTTCAATGAGGCAACCAGGAATGCTGGTTTAAATGACAGCTAGAAGGGTATATGAGAAAGCTTGCCAAAAACTTGATAGAAAATTTAACCCAGATGCCCATTTTATTCATTGCTTAAGGTAAGCATGTGTATTAGTAAAACAAACAAACAAACAACTGTACCAGAAATATTTGTTTGGAGATCTCAATTCAGGTTGTTAAGATATTACAAAATGTGGCATTTATTTGCTCAACTCCAACTCTGGGTAATAAATATTTGCCAAGGTAGATGTGGCCTAAATATCCAACAGCTTATTTAACAAAACAGTTTGCTTAGAATAATCAAGAGTTCTCAAAGAACTATTTGTTACAACTAAGGTAGGCTATTAAAACATGAAACACATCATATCCTTTTCTAAACTCTTTGAACTTCTAAAACGATATTTTTTCATGTATTTCACACATTTGCAAAATTTTTTGCCTTTGTATATTTTTCTCTATTTTGTTATGGTAAGGCTAACTAGAAAAAAAACTTATTCTACCAGTTTATTTCATTTCTTCCCATGCTGTCACCTTGGGATGTAAACTGTTTTTTTCTTTGAATAAAGTAGAAGAAAAATCTTATTTTCAAACTAACTTGGAAAAGTGTACATTAAAAAAAAATTCAGTCACTCCCATAGCAGACAGTTTACAAGTAGTAACTCATTTAATATTTATATGAGTTTGGTATGACTATTAGTCTCATTTTGTAGGGGAAAATGAGGCACAGGGAAGTTAAGTAACTTTCTCAAGGCCACACAGCTTCTACACAGGAAACAGGAAAACTGGGATTCAAACATAGATAGGTTTACTAGAGTCCATGCTCTTACCCATGTATTATGTAATGTACTGTGAAGATTTTCTGAGATTATTGTTCTGTTTAGACCATCTAAGGTCATTGTCTCCAACCCTGGGCTTAAGGTAGAAAGGTTCATGTTTGATGATTTATGAATTAGGAGCTCCAGCAACTGTCCAGATTGTCTATTTTCCTCATATTTAAAGTGATGAGCTTAAAAGTCTGACATTTGTAAAGGATAATCATTCTTGAATTGGGAGGGGGGTGCTTTTTCTACTATTTAAATAGTGGTGTTATAGGAATGACTGAATTTATTGAAAAAAAATGTGCTGTTTTGTATCTGAATTCCAATATTTTATTTTTTTCTAATGGAACTTTACTTCTCAAACGGACAGTTGAAAGCTTAAACTAGAACAAGAATGTTTGCCTAGAGGATGAGATGGTTGGACAGCATCACCAGCTCGATGGGCAAGAGTTTGAGCAAGCTCTGGGAGTTGGTGATGAACAGGGAAGACTGGCGTGCTGCAGTCCATGGGGTCGCAAACAGTTGGACACGACTGAGCGACTGAACTGAACTGAGGATGCTTGTATATGCTTCCCTTCTTCTCCTTTTGCTCTATCCCTTTGCCTGACTTTGTACAAAGTAAAAATGCCAGGAAGAGAAATGAAGAAAGTGATACTATTAAATATAGCACAGGTGCTATTTTCATAGATATCTGTGGTGCTGGGAAGTTTTAGCTCTCCTATTTTTATATTCTTGATGAAGCTTTTTACCATTTTTTCAGAGATATACATACTGCAACAGAGTACAAGATTACTAGGGAAAGGAGTGTTCTTCACTTTACTTGTGCTAGGGAGGAGAATTTAGTGAAAGAGAAGGGGAAAGGAACAAAAGTCTACTAGATCAGGATCTATCTTAACTTGCTGTTCAGTTGAATAAAATTTTTGGAGTGAAGGAGTAGAGTTTTCTGATTTTATTTATCTTTTATAGTGACTCTTGTTCAACCTTCTTATAGAATAATAGAAACAAAGATAACTGCCATGAATCTCAGCTTCCCCAAGACCAGAACTTAATTTAGTAGCTGCCCAAAAAAATTTCTCCAAGTAAAATCTACCAATCCTATTTTCAGCTGAAGTTGGTAAGAAAATACAACCCAAATAAAGCATTGAACTCATAAGGCATTTTTTTTTTTTTCAGAGAAAGTAAGGTTTTATGTACTTCAACCTGCAGACTTCAACACTGAAAATTCAGGTAGCAAAAGGTTGGAGCCTTTCAACTCTAGTCAAGAGATAAAACCTTGATCCTTAATATGCATGAAAAGCTGCACATAGTGGACAATATTTTCCAATTGCTGATTCATTTGCCATTTGTTAACAGAGAGTATTTCATAGTTCCCAACCAGTCATTAAAGTTAGTTTTACTTCCTTCTCTTACCTTAGCAAAAATATTCTAAATTGGTACGTAAAAGCCCCATATCCTTTTGACTTCTGATGAGAGTTGAGACATATTGCAAACAAGCCACTAAGTCCTGTCTATTGAAACTTATGACAATACCCTGTGCATACATATACCTTTAAGTTTATGTGAAAGTGATTAATTCATCTCTCTGTGATGATCTTTATTTTTTCCCTTTTTTTTAAACATTTAAAAAAAACCTAGACTTTATTTTTTTAGAGCAATATTAGGTTCACAGCAAAAATTGATCAGAAGGTAGAGAGATTTCCCATATATTTCTTTTTAAAATTAATTTTTATTGGTGTATAGTTATTTTACAATGCTGTGTTAGTTCCTACTGTACAGCATAATGAATTATACGATGAAGTGCATAAGGAATAAAAATGACTAGAGCCGGCATGATCTTGGATCAAGTGACCTTGGTTTCAGACGTAATGATATTCCATTGAAGAACCACGTTCGGGGCAAGTTGAATGCACATGTGAACGGTCGTGCTGAGGAGGAGTTGGTCAGGAACGGGGAGGATGGGGGTGGGTGGAGTGCAGAGCAGTACAAAAAGAGACCACAGTGTTCTACCAGGCGCTGCTGGTGTTTTCAGATTAAGATGGGGGATTAAGGAATTTTACTCAGCAATTTGAGATGCTTTGTTAGGGGCTGAGGAGATTTGAGCTGCTTTGTTCTCAAACCACATGTTAGTGAAAAAGCAAACAGGCACTTAATCCTGACAGACAGCAGAACTTGACATCAATTTGCCCCTTGGGAGGTGACCAGGAGTTCCCTGTGACGGGCTAAAATGGTCAGGCCTTGTTTTTCTGGAGCGTAATGCCAACATTCCATTCTAACCTGTGTTTCTCAGCCGTGTGGCCATAATGTGGATGGTTGGACTGACCCAGAGTTTCTTGATATTAGAGACCCTCCCTTTTTTTTTTTTTCCCCTAAAAGCGAACAACAACAAAAAAAACCTTTTAAAGGCAAACAACCTCCAAGGTGCCAGATACTTAAACAGATTTCAAACAGGTCTAATACATTAGCCACTTAGTTCTGAAAAGAAATATAGAGAAGCTGAGATTCTTTCCTTTGGAAAATAATGGGTAGTTTCTTTTCGCAATAGGATCACAGGACAACATATCCATTCTTGAGCCTATATATGATTGTGAAATAAACATCAATTCTTGAACAGAGTTTTGAGGGAGGTTCTACTGACTCACCACTCACACTGAAGTAATGTCCTTCAAAGTCACTGAAGTAGGACGAAAGCAAACAAAAGGAATGGGAAAGAAATTAATGACTTCTTGAATTGGCTTGGATACATTACTAAATTTAAGTGTACACAGTTATCAGTCTGGCACATAATCTGAAATTGTGGTATAAAGGCTGATTTTTGCCATCTTGAGTTTGTATCACCCTTAATCCATTGACCTAAAATGCACTTTTAGTAGGCTATTGATTTACTGAACTTTGACATGCATAGGAAAATCATTTCAAAAATCTGAATTGAAGCAGAAAATTTATAAAGCATCTTTCAAAACAAATCTTATTACATTATAAAGATTTTTTCTGGATGAATATTCAGCTAATCAATAACTCCTGTACAATACTCTGGTAGAATGTGAAAATCTGTTACATCTTAATAATTAAAAAAACAAGTTTTGTCACTAGTCCAAGGCTGTTACATTTTTACAATATTTACACACATGACTTCGAGCCCAAATTTGAGCTTTGCTCCTCCAGCTCCTCTGCAGGAAAATTTATCTTCTTATGAACTAACTACTCGCTACCAATGTCCCTCCACACTAACATTGTAGGTGATTTTCTCCATTCTGCTATAAACTCACAATTTTCTTTTAAATAACCAGAGTTATTAGTCAAATAATCTTTGTTTTAGGATTTATGGGACCCTCTTTATGTTTAAATAGCATCAAACTCATTTTCAAATGAGCAGGAGCATCTTGTATAAGGAAATTAGTATCGCTTCAGATTACCAAAAAGAGAACCATATTTGAGTTTGAGGGTTTAATCTGAAGAAAATTTACCTTTGCATTGGCCAATGGGATAAATACATAAAGGGCTTGTATATTTAGTTACCAATTCTGAACACCAGAGATCATTTCCAGTATTTTCTATGTCTTTAATTGTTTTCTGCAAGTACCAGTGGGAGAGAAATCTGAAATTTAAAATACTTCAAAGGGACACCCATTCATTCATTTCTTTTAAACCAGTGTGTTAGCCTTAAATAGCCTTTAAATTGTGTTGCGCCTCTTTGTTTTATGAAGGTTTACCTGGCATATTATAAGGATCAAATACAGGGTGAAACTTCAATCAGAAACACAGTATTCATTCATTTAACTCTAGTACAGTAGAGCAAATTCAGGGTGACTCGAGGGACACAATGTCTTGTAAAACATATGTACTTAATATAAGGGTCATAAAACTTATTAAATTAAAAGCTAGGTTAAAAATAGGAAGAAAATTTATGCTGCTGTCTAAAATAGCAATAATTTCCCTTTGGCCTTTCCCTTTCCAAGTAATATGGATTCTCGTTAGGAGGGAAAAAAAAAGCCAACTTATGAATTCTTCATTTTGTAGGACCAAATGCAAATCTCTTTTAACTGCAACATGCATTTTAATGGGCAAGTGATATGGCAGAAAATAGAGGAGCAAGAAGATAAGATGCTAAACCTTGAAAAGTGTACCTGTGTCTGGGTTTCAAGGAGGCTTTGTTCACAAGCCTGAACAACAAGCCCTTTAGTGTTAGCTTGTGTCTAGGGAGAAGAGCTTGAGGAATATGAGGACAATACAAACAATGTCTAAAATTAGTTGAACTGGCTACATAGCGGCAGTACAGTGGAAAGCAGGGTGGAGAACACAGACCACACATTGATGCCCATTCAGCTTACAGCAAAGTGTCTCTGGACAAAACCTTTTCTTGTTCAAGCAAACTTTGAGGTGTTCAAAATCCATGGAAACCAGAGCATTTGAAGTCAAGATTTTTTACAATTAAAGTATGGTTGATTTAAAATATCATGTTAGTTTCAGGTATACAGCAGTGATTCAGTTTTATATACATACATTCATAGAAGGCAATGGCACCCCGTCCAGTACTCTTGCCTGGAAAATCCCATGGATGGAGGAGCCTGGTGGGCTGCAGTCCATGGGGTCGCAAAGAGTCAGACACGACTGAGCGACTTCACTTTCACTTTTCACTTTCATGCATTGGAGAAGGAAATAGCAACCCACTCCAGTGTTCTTGCCTGGAGTCCCAGGACAGGCAAGGGAATCCCAGGGACAGGCGAGCCTGGTGGGCTGCTGTCTATGGGGTCGCACAGAGTTGGACACGACTGAAGCAACTTAGCAGCAGAAGCATATATATTTACAAATGTATGTGTATATATATACATACACATACATGCACAGAGAATCTGCCTGGCAATGCAGGAGTTGCAGGAGACGGGAGTTGGATCCCTGGGTCTTGAAGATTCCCTGGAGAAAGGAATGGCAACCCACTCCAGCATTCTTGCCTGGGTAATACCACAGACAGAGGAGCCTGGTGGGCTACAATTCAGGAAGTCATAGAGTCAGACATAACTGAGTGACTGAGCAGCACATATACACCCAAACATGTGTTCTTTTTCAGATTCTTTTCCCTTATAGGTTATTACAAAATACTAAATATAGTTCCCTGTGCTATACAGTAGGTACTTGTTGGTTATTTATTTTATATGTGTGTGTGTGCTTAGTCGCTTCATTCATGTCTGACTTTTTGCAACCCTATGCACTGTAGCCTGTCAGTCTCTTCTGTCCATGGGATTCTCCAGGCAAGAATACTGGAGCGGGTTGCTGTGCCCTCCTCCAGGAGATCTTCCGGACTCACGGACTGAACCATGTATATGTTAATCCCAACATCCTAATTTATCCCTCTCCTCCCCCTTTCCTCTTTGGTAACCATAAGTTTGTTTTCTACATCTGGGAGTCTGTTTTCAAAGTCAGTTCATTTGTATCTTTTTTTCTGGGTTCCACATCTAAGTGATATCATGTGATATTTGTCCTTCTCTGACGTCACTTAATATGATAATCTCTAGGTCCATGCATGTGCTGCAGGTGGCGTCATTTCACTCTTTCTGTGGCTGAGTAATATTCCATTATGTATATGTACCACATCTTCTTTGCGCATTCATCTGTCAATGAGCATTTAGGTTGCTTCCATGTTGAAGTCAATTGATCTCTACTTGTGCCTCGCTCTGTGGTCCGTGGGCCACAATGAGATAGAAAATGACACATTACCCTGCCCCCTCTTTAATCCACACAGCAAAATTATGCTGAGTCTGTTCGAAAGTTTGGCTTCCACATGACAGCCATTTTCCTAGCTGTGATCCTCAGCATAGCACCTTAGGAATTTGAATCCAAAATAAATATCAGTTTCCTTCTACTGTATTTACCCAGATATCTGCAGCAAATTTCATCTTCATACAAAAGTCTTAAGGCTGTTGAGAAGGAGCTGTGCTTGGTCATTTATCTGTTTGCTCTTAGACCAATTCCTGCTATCTCCTTACTCTTTTGTATTTTAGGGAGCTTGAAAATGAAGTGAAAGTGAAAGTCGCTCTTTGAGTGTCCGACTCTTTGTGACTCCATGGACCTTATAGTCTGTGGAATTCTCCAGGCCAGAAAACAGGAGTGGGTAGCCTTTCCCTTCTCCAGGGGATCTTCCCAACCCGGGGATCAAACCCAGGTCTCCCATACTGTAGGCAGATTCTTTACCAGCTGAACTACAAGGGAAGCCCAAGAACACAGGAGTGGGTAGCCTATCCCTGCTCCATCGGATCTTCCTGACACAGGAATCAAACTGGGGCCTCCTGCACTGCAGGTGGATTCTTTGCCAACTCAAAGTATTGATACATTGCCATCTGGCTTCCACAAATGGAGACTCTGAGCAAGGAGGAGAGGAGACTGGGATACCCCAGCACCTCAACCTCCCACCTGGTTTGGAGGTGGCTCTGACAGTAAAGAATCTGCCTGCCATGCAGGAGACCTGGGTTCAATCCCTGGATCGGGAAGATCCCCTGGAGAAGGGAATGGCTACCTATTCCAGTATTCTTGGCTGGAGAATTCCATGGGCAGAGGAGCCTGACAGGCTATAGTCCATGGATTTGCAAAGGGTTGGACACGGCAGAGCGACTAACACTTTCACTGGCAATGACAGCATCTCCTCTGAAGTTCCAGAACCTGCCCTCTTCCCTTTGTCCCTTTGGTCTAAGGATGGCAGTGGCTTCCTGTTATTGCCAACTCTTGTGGTCTCCATTTGGCCTTTCAGTTCTTCCAGCACTTTTGGAAGTAGGTCCCAGTTTAAATCCTTTTGTTGAAGTACCCGATGATGATTCTGTTTTTCTGCCTTAACAGATAGAGCAGCCAATGGATTCATTTGTAGGCTATTGGTTCAAAAGGTAAGAGATTCTGTTTGAAGTCTTCAGGCTCTTTTTGGCCATTGGTAGGCTGCTGGCTCACAGTAGTCGTTTTGGCAACTGGCACTCTCTTTGGTAGACATGAAACAAACATGTTCAAAGGCAAAGTGAGGAAGTAAGAACCATGGAGGGGCCTTATAGGATGTATATTTTAAGGATATAAGAGAAGGCACATTGATGGGCCATGTGGACACACTGTTGACTTTGGCTGACTCCCCTTAGCTGGATAGCACTGAAAATGGAGGCTTCTTATGTCCCTTGAAAAAACACTCCTAAAACCCTATAATCCATTTTTCTTTTGTCCTTGAAGTCTTTTTATTTTTTAAAATTTTGCAAGTAAGTATCAAGATAGTGTAAAAATAGCCTTGTTTGAACTAAGATAAGCAATTCAGACATGCACACTCAGAGGCCCAAACTAACTTTGATCAGTAGCGAGCTAAGCCACTTCAGTCATGTCTGACTCTTTGCAATACTATGGACTGAAGCCCACCAGGGTCCTGGTGGAGGAACTCCCAAAATCATGAATCAGTTTCTTTCTCTCTCTTTTTTCCCCACCTTCTTTCCCTATGTGATCCCGTTCCCCAAGAAAACTAAAAGTTGGTTTCCATGATAAAACTTCATGGGCTGTTGTCTTGATGTGAGTTTGCCCCAAAGAGTTCTAAATATCCAAACTCCAAACCAAATAGCTTTGCCATTTAAAATACCATCTTGAAGGCTGACATTTACAGAGACCTTGGGAACATGGTATGTGGGGACTTTGATTCTGTTTCTCCAGTGGCAGATGGGCCCAGACCAGGCTGGTCTGCCACTAACATTGTCATTGGGTGGCATGAGTGGAGCTGGAGGGGACATTCTTCTTGCTTTTAGCCTCAGAGGCTTTCGGCATCCATTCAGAGTTTAAGAAATTCACACTGCTTTGCAACATATTTTCATCAGGCTCTTAGTAAGGCTTGGGAAAGCTTGAAAACAGACTGCTCATTTTGGGGAAGGCTTTCTTTGAACCCACCAATTTTATGAAATTTAAGCACATTGTTCATTGTGTAATTATAGATGAAATATTAGAGAAGTGGACTAATTATACACAATGCACTCAAGCCCAATTAAACTAGTGTCTGTGGTAAATGTAAGAGTATTCTCTTTCACTAATAAGAAATACTGTCTGAACAACAGAGAATAAAATCGTTATATTGGATATGCTGTAGAGATTATAAATATCCTATTAGCATATAAAATGAGGATTAACCTTATTTAATCTCTGCATGCCAGATCATCAAAAGTCATATTGAACTCCAGTAATGTTGCTGCATCCATCCTGCAAAATAATAATAAAAAAACCCTCACTATTAATAAATATGCCTCACTAGATGCTATTCGCATGTACTAAATTAAACTGTTGGAGGAACTCAAGTATTCCCATAATTGCTTAACAAAATGGCAAAACTACTTTTACCTATTCGTTGTGATATGATGGCTGATTCAGATGTATGTCATCCTAGTGGCTGGAAAAAGTGCGTCTCCCTGGCTGGGCAAATTAGCCTACTTCCAAATAAGTAAAATATACAATCCATCCCAGCTAGCACCACAAGTGACCTTTTGAAAATGTAAATTAAGTGATTGCACACACCAGGGGTGTGTTGAAAATGAAAATGTACGTGTTGGAGACATACTGCCACCACCGCTTCAAGTATTAATTGGCAGACTGAATCCAGTTTTCATGTTTTCATCGGAGTCACAGGAAATTCCACTTGAAGATACTCACGACTCTTGTTTTTGTGATAAATAATTGGAGTCGGGCAGAGCAACCTCTGGAGTTTAGCAAGAACAAGGGGTTTTTCAAATTTTTTTAGAAGTTGATTTTTTAATAAGTAGGGGAGCATTCATATTGTCTAGTTTATTTCTTCTAATAATTATGTCTGTTTATAATATTTACATATATAGTTACTATTCTCTGGGTAAGCCCTGAAAAATAAACACATGGAACTTATAACTTGACAAAATGATCCTGGCAGAAGAAGGTACTAAAAAAAGTAGAGTAGGTTTATTAGCACAAATAAGAGGATGTATGGTGAGTATTGGTAATAACCAGGCAGAAGATGGCATAGATGGTCATACAGTAACTAAGGAAGACAGACAATTCAAAACGGTACTTTAAAATAAGAATTACTCAGTGTTCTGAAGAGACAAGCTAACTATTTGGAACTGAGTGCTCTAGAAGTGAGATTGAAATGAAAAATGAAAGCTCTAGAATACAACTATATTAAATGACAAAAATAGAACAGATCAAAATACCCTAATGGCAAATCAATAGGTAAGGCACTATCAGTCATGCCCAGCTTGAATTCAAATTCAAGTTATGACATTAAAAATATTGGTTATGTGGTGTCACAAGTCATCAGCAAAGTTGAAGAGAGTGTTTGTGTATTCCTGTCCTGGACTGTGATCTTTCACAACTCAAGCACAGAAATCTGTGAAGGGGTTGGTGGCCAACGAGCAGCTCTTTGTTGGAATACAGGGAAAGGGGCTGCAGTCAATCTTTCGTCCTCTCTCTTCCCTCCCTCTGTCTCTTTTCCCTTCCCTCCCCACTCCTTCTTTCTTTCCAAGAGTTCTTGTTTATATTCCTTCTAAGATTTGATAGCTGTTTTTCTCTCATCATGAAAATCTTCAGGAGACGGGACTATGAATATATTTATAAACATTGAGAATGACTATGGTTGTTCAGACTTCATGTTCCTACTTAGGCGCATTTATTTAAAAAACAATCAGCATGTACACCTTTTCTTTGGTAGAACCCTTTCTCTTACTTTGCTTAGGTGGTCTTGCCCAAGAAAACAAGTTTAGTCCAGATTTCTGTGAAAATGCAGATGGAAAGAAACTAAGAATGCACTGGAGGGATCAGGTCCGGAGGGGCAGGATGGTACATGCTGTCCCAGCCTCTGGGCAAGGACTGACTCCAGGAATACAGAAGGGTCTGAATGGGAGGCTAGAATTGGAAAACACTCACCAAACACATGAAGTGAAATGTGGTTTGATTGCATTATGCTTCAGAATGCTAATGCAAAGCAAGCAAGGTGTATGTGCAAAGAGAAACTATAGTTAACTTTTTTTGCATCCTGGGACCACAGCTTGCCAAACCCAGGAGACTTTCTTTCAGTTCAGTGACATCCACTGTTAGGGTTTCTTTCCAGGTTTCTTGGCTTTTAAGACCACTTGCACAATAATATATATATATATATATATATATATATATATATATAAAATCTTCTGTGGCTACTTTATGATGTGGAGAAGGCAATATGGAGTGAGTCCAGTGTTAATAATAATGGCATTTTTGCCCTTTTGGACAAACCAACAATTTAGGAGTTTCAGCTCTTATTTTTATATTACTTAAACCTAATTAAAAGCTATCTGTAGGGGCTATTTTTTTTTTAAATTTCTTTGACGTGCTGGGCAACTGAATAAAATCCTATTCCTTCAAATTTTTGATGAGATTATGGATTTTCCGTGACAATATCACTTTAAATAGGCCTCCTCCCCTGCCTCCACGTCTAGCTTGCATAGAGCAATTGAGCCTGGCCTCCTTACATTATGGGTAGATGGTTTGGTTGTGACATGGGATCATTCTGACTTCAGAAAAGCAGTAGACAGTGTCTAGAAGGAAAAAAAAAAGGTCTTTATGGAGAAGATCAAAAGGGACATGAAGGCAGAAACTGACTTTCACTGAAACAGGGCTGGGGACCAAGCCTCCAGTTTCCTTATTGTAATTCATTGCTTGTTTCTAGGCCCCATGATAGAATTCTTCCACAACAGACAGAGGACTTTGTGAAATTGTAAATGAGTACGACTTCAAGCACTCTGTGGAAATATATTCTCCCCCCATAGCCCGTACATTATTTCTGCTTAGTTATGGTGGCTCACATTTCCCGTAAGTATCAGAGAGAACTTAATTCAACTCACACCGCATCACTTTAAAATTGTGCGGCTCTCTTAATCAACCTTTGTATCAGCCACAAATGTGCTGTATGACCTAATTTGAAAATGTCTCAAAGTGCTGACTCAAACTGTTAGTGAATAAAGGCTAGTCATTACCATTATGACACTAATGTGATGCAAAATAAAATTGAGTTGCATCAGCTGAACATTAGTTTGCAAAAATATTAGTGATTGAAGCCATTTTCTGTTCATATTTTATTTATGCTTATATATGTATACATATGCATATATTTATTTATTTTTTGAAACAGCCTTGTGACAAATTTTTAAGTGTGGGGAAGGAAGTTTCATTTTTAACACTGACAAAGCCACAAGATTTAAAGTAGATCATGTGTACATCATGATCCCTTCTCTAAAAGATGAAAACATATTGTTGCTGAATTCTTATTGAAATATGCATATGCATCTAAGCGATAACATATGAAAATTCTCATCTCCCCTGTACTTTGGTGGCAGTTTCCAATTTTTTGAGAACTGTGGCACTACTTCCTATTTTCCATCAATCATAAATTATCTGATTTTTGGAATAAAGATTTGAAATTCATCTCTTTTGTGGATCCTCTTTCCCATTTCTTTACTTGACCAAAAAAATTTTTTTTGACATAGAAATATGTACTCTTAATAAATGTTGGTGATACTACTTTTGAACAAAAGAAAGTAGGATATGGGACTAGAGATTATTTAGCTTTACCCCTTACTGATAATACTTTATAGAAGGAAGCATAAATTACCTTATATAGTTTAGATTATCCTGAAAAAAAATGCATGTGCTTTTTTAATTCTAATACATCCTAAGGTAGCAATGGTTTCTGCCTGTAAGCTGATAATTAATAATTGAAAATAAATAAGCACGACTCCATTTTTCCTAAATTAGGGAAATTGTCCCAATAGTTAATCAGAAATTCTGCACTGGATCCCATCTGGGGGTCTCCTGAATCTTGAAAATTCTGAACATAAAATTTATACATTAGTGGTCAAATACTTCTGATTTTACCTATTTAACAGTGAGAACAAGCCAAGCTTACAAATACCCCGGAGATAGATTGTGCTTTAAAATTTTCAAGGACGAGAAGTTTTGGCTATCAATAAATTACTTAACCTTCAGGTTGAGAGAGTATATATCTTCATATTGTATCACTATAAACAATCGGTAGAAAATACAGATAAAATTAAAATGCTGGCAAGATTTGTTCATTCACTTTTTAGAAAAACAAGTAAAACCTTAAAGCAAGATGTGTAGAAATTTGCTACTACGTGATACTTGAGTACTTTAGTCCATTTTATATTATGTAACATGTGACTTGGACTGTTTTTATGACCTATGTTTTATTTCCACATGAAGATAGCCCAGATTTTTAAAAAAGTAAGTTTGAAAAATTTCAAAATGGACTTGCCAAAACCAGCACTCAGAAATATGGGTGCTTTCAACCACACGTACACAGGCACACTTTCAATTTACCTAAACAAGAGGATCATGGTTTTTTAGCTAAAATCCAATTGTTATTAATTTTAGGTTGGGGGGTGGCGTGGGTGTGACGGCTGCAAACGGATTGCCAGCCTCTTAACAGTTCATCATTCTTGAATGATAGAAGTGTAGCAGCACCCTTCTGAGAAAAATCTTTCCTGTGGATTTTTCTTTGTCCATGCCAGGACAAATTGCGTGCTAAGTTGGAATAATTCTGAGATGGAAGACACCTCCATGACTGTCCTTGGAATACTGAGGAGCTGACATTCCTCTTTGGAAGATGAGGGGAGAATGCCCCCTACCCTCTTAGTTGATGATTTACCGTGCTCTCCCCTGAGGCCACAACTGATGATCTGTAAGCTTGTTGAGTTTTGAAGCAAATACTAAATATAATCAATATATAAAAATTAAAAAAAAGAGAGAGGAAAAAATGCAATGAAAATTTATGACCTTAACATTCCTTCAGGGTCAAGCAATTTATCAAATTCTCTCACTTTCTGGTTTCAATTACACAGCCATTGTGGAAGGAACTTATTTTAGCAGGTTCATTTGCCTCAGTGGGGAATACAGGACTTTGGCCTAATGCTTCACCTTTAGTGCAGGCCATTTGAGCCTTAGAACAAATACCAATCATCACTCTTTGGGAAAAAAGAATCTGCATCGGCATGGCCTATTGGAATGGGGTTTCTGTCAAGGTAAACGGTTGTCGGCAATGACTGTGGTAGAGTGGCGATAAATCCCATTTTATTGCTGAAAAATTCCAGCTTCTCTCCATGCCTGACAGCTCCCACATTCTCATACCCATTTGGGCAATTTCTGCGCTCTGTCCATCTGGTTCTCATTACCTCTCAACCTGCCTGCGTCTGATCCAGAAAAAGTGCAGGTCAGAAACAGGGGAAAAGAAACCGAGGTGATGGACAAAACAGAAAGCAGGGGGGTGGCCTTTGGAGGTCGGGGTAGAGGTGAGGGAATGACAGGAAAGGGGGATCCCAGCTTAGGTGCGCACCAGCCGCTGGAAGGGGCCACTTAGATATATTACAGAAAGATAATAACACAGCCTGAGCCTGGAAGCCAGAGGGACCCATATCTTTGGATTCAAGCCTTTCAAAGGCACCTGCTTTGAGGTGGAGGAGAGAGAGAATGTGGTAGATATGGGTGGAAGGGGCTAGACTAAGGGACAGCCCAGTCCATCCCATCTGTCAGAGGCACTGTGTCACAGGGGAGAAAGGCGTCAAGTTCAGCATCAAACAACATGAAGCTTGGAGTCCCATGTACACAACTGGCGTGCTTCCAAATATAGGGATGAAACTGTGCTGGAGATTCAATTTTGATTCAAGAATGTAAGTTTTTTAGAAGAAGAAAACCCTAGGGCCACCAACAACATTGTCTCCCTTTATTTTTCAAAGACAATTAATATATAAAAATGAACTAATAGGCACTTTTATGGAATGGTTCATTCATGGAACGACAGGACTGGCAGCGAGTGGCCCCCAGTGACATACATGGTCATTTTTGGAATTGCTGTGCATTTATGCCTTTGAAAAGTTGGTCTCATTCTCTGAAGCCGAAAACCTTTTGATCATAACTGCTTCTGACCTAAAATTACCCACCATCACCATAAGATGCCTCTTGGGGACAAAGATATAAATATAGTAAATATCTGATAATAGATATGAATAACAAGTCCACTTAGACATTATCCTAAATTAGACTAGGATGAAACTGTGTAACTTTTATATGTAAAAATATAATTTTTTCTTCTTATTTTGATGGGGTTGTTATAGCTAATACTAAAAATTTGGAAAATATATGAAAGTAAAAGTGATGAAATAAATACAAATATTTTTACTGAATAAAAATTTTGGAATCAGATGAATGGTTACTTAGATGGTGGTTGTTTCATCACCTGTTGTGATGGCAAAGTTTGCAATTTTGTCTTAAAACCAGGTATGATCATGTGTTCTTACATATGTTGGAGAGCAGAGGCACTGCTATGATTTTCAGGCAGAATCTCTTACTCTAGATATGTTTATGCAGACAATATGTCTTAGCGTGTTTTGGATCCTAGGGGTACAAGACCTCAAAATTCACTTTTTCACAGTCAGACCCCTAATGCTATCATGAGTATCTTGGTTTTATTGGTTTAATTCTAGGATCAAGATGATGTGAAATTTTAGTTACTGAGCCATACCTTGCAGATAAGTAATACTGACCTCTAATATTTAAGATTTAATTTCAAAAGTTTCAAGTCATGCATGTGTGAGAGAATTTCTATAAAATGTATCTGAAATTGTAAGTAAACTCTGAGTGAGACATTTGAGTGGAAAAAGAGGTCATTTATAAAAATTTTAAGTTAAAATGACTAAACAATCTGGAGTGAAGTAAATTACAGATGATCAAAATTGGAAGTTTGCTATTTGGCAACTTTAAACTGAATACTTTCCATCAACAAATACAGCTCTGAAACAGACATTTTCATGTGTACATATTAAAAGGCATAAACTTTTGGCTACTATTACATATCCATTAAAATGGCCATAATATATGGCATCTCTAATTTGGAAAGGAATTTCAGATTCTTAGCCAAAAAAGAATCTCATTTGAACTCAACTTTTCAGTACTGTACATATGTCAGAGAGATGTGATCACTGAAACTGTAAAGGATATTTGTTTCTTTTAATAGCAGAGCAGAAAATTAATGGCATGGGGGAGGGTGAAGTGACAATTTAACTTGATGCTTGATAGCTGTTTACTTACCATTGTGTGCCCAGAGTTCAATGTCCTGTAAAAGAAAGCGGGAAATAAAGAAACCACAACATTCATATGGCTTTTAGGAAACTTAAGACACATGGAAGAAAGTGCTTAGAAAGCCATTGAGATGTTTACAAAACAAATCATTTACATTTAACTTTTGTGTATGTCAAACCTGGAATGCCCACAAAGACAGAACCAACTTTAGCTATAAGAAATATTTTGGCATCAAAATGGTTAATAGTATTATAGCTTCAAAAGAGCCTATTGGCTCACCCTCAAGGATGCCCTGCAGTTGTTGTTAAAGTCATCAGATGAAGCTAGCCTTCTCAGCTAGCCTTTAGATTTGTCTGCTAACAGTAAAAATACTATAATAAATCGGTAACATATGTTGCCAGGCAAGGAAAAGTGATATAAATAAAGAGAGTAGGAGACCCAAATCAAGTACAATGTGAAAAGAATTTAACTTTCAATCTATTCGTTGGCTAATTACCATTTGAAAAGTAATTTGAAAGTGTTACTGTTATTTGCTTATATTCTTCCTCATTATTATTTTTTTTTTTCCTCTTCAGATTGCATTCTTACCCAAATTCTCTTCGTGATTGCCTGTTTTGCGGCTTTGGGGTAAGTCCCAGTTTTCCACAACCTTAAGAAAAAAAAAAATGCATAACATAAAAGATGCCAAAAAGACTTATGTGTCCTGATGTGTGGGTTTTGTGAAATATACATGGGTTTGTTGAGGAGGAGGGCGGCTAATGAAATAAAGAGAAGGGGGTTGTTTCTGCAAGAATCCAAGAGTGTGTGAAAGTGTGCATTGCAAACGAGTCTCCCATCAGGAAAGCCACCTCTGGAATGGAAATGACAAAGCTTGGAACACACACAATCAATTATTTTCACTAGCATTTAAAATATAGAAAACAAAATCTGCTTTGGGAATTGACTGAATATTTTATTTAGCTTTTTTATTGAGACATCCTTTGAAAAATGGCATAATATAAATAGTTTTACAAAGCAACAATATAATCAATCTCTAAACTAGAATATAAATCAAGGATTTCATTAACTGCTGGTAGCCAGTTTGAATTGTAGTCTTGTCCATAATGCCTATCTATCTATGTATGTCCAAGTTATATTAAAAACCTTTAAATGGCTTTGTAATATCAGCTACATCTAGCTATTATAATAATTAATGGTACTGTTTTATAAATCAATACATGTATTCTTGATAAATTCATATCCAGTTAATGGTGTAATTTAAATAAAAAATTAATGTAATAAAGGACATACAGAAATGGGCAGGAAATCTTTAAAGGTTAAGAGACAAATTTGTCTAAATTCATTTTTAACCTGTTTTGAAAAAAGTTTGTATTTAAAATCAGCAGAGATTTACCTTGTTTTTGTGAAACGAATCTTGTCATGTCTAATGGTATAATGGTATATGGTATTGGATTTGTAAGGTATTTTCCTTTTTTAACTGCTGAGTTTTAATTATGTACTTATTGTACTGTTGGGTGTTTTACTACCACTGGATTCTTGACTGTTCTTTAGAAAAAGAGAACAAAACAAACTAAAATCCTCCAACCAGTCATGTATTTTCAGTACATGAATGAAACGTAAATGCTCTTTTTAAAAAATGTATTACTAAATGAACTGTGCTGAAAATCTCCAAAGTTATACACAAATTTTATTTAGGGGGAAATCTGGCTGATTAGTTCAATGAATTTACATGTGTAAGAGCCCAGTGTTTTTACTGCTTTCACTGAATGAACATCCTAGGAATGTTAGAAAGAAAAGAAAAGAAAAATGCATTGAAGAGTCCACAGTATGTTTTAACGCTGTACACGGGTGGAGAAACATTCTACAAAGAGAAGAGTGTATTATTGTTCTAATTTTAGAAATATATATCGAAGGTGTATTAAGGAGATTTGGAAAAACAACTGAATGTTGTAGGTGATCAAATACAACCTTAAATCATTCCAAATAAAATTTCATTCCGTTTATAGAGTAAGCATTTTACACAAAATATCTTTCAGAATTATGCAGACCAGTCTGCCCTGCCATTCTCCATGACATGGTGCAGAAATGTTACTTTAATCCACTGAGCTTTTTCTGACATTTTTCTTAACATTGCTGAGCCTTATTTAGAGCAGCAAAGGAGATGTGTGCAGTTTCCTTTGACACTGATGGGTGTTTCAAAATGTTACAGGAGAGAGAGAGAGAGGGAGAGAGAGGAGAAAAGATTTGCTGCCAGTCACTTCATCAATAGAGCTACAGGAGCAATTACTATTTGTTAAAAGTTTCCATTTCAAATGAAGCTAAATTTTAAAGAAGCCTCATTCCTTTAGAAGAGCTGCTGTCTGGAAGAGGACGGGAGAGAACACACATTAGAGATTGCATGTTAACGTGTACTCAAGTACTGGAATCATTTGAAACGTATTGTGTTTTTAGATGAAACCTACAGCAAAACCACTCCTAAGAGGCTTAATTTAGGTTTTATAGGAAGAACATAAAAAAGACCAGGTTACAGCCACACACTGAAATATGGGGTACATTTTAAATATCTTCATTTAAAAACGTATGTTTATTTTCCCTCCTGGGATCACTAACGTGGGTCTCGACAGAGAAAGCGAGGACATGCTACATTCTTAAAAATTATCTGTTAAAGGGATCACATTCCAAGACAGGTTTGAGCATTTTTATGACTACAGATAACCTCTTAATTATGTCGCTGCCTTCCACTTGTTAATCAGAGACATTCAGCATGGTTAACCAGAGAATGGTTGCCTTTAGAAGACTACAGTATTTTTTAAGGACTAGAAACACTTTATTCCTATCATCATATCATTGCATGTATGATTTTAGCACTGCTAGAAACTTACCTGCTTGAAATACCAAACACCAAAGACAAGGTCTAGTTGCCTGTAATGCTGCTGTTAATTACTTCAGACTGTGCAGCTCATGAAAAATTTTAAGGGATAGATAATTTTACTTTTCTTGCCTCTCCCTGTCTGGCTCCTTCACCTCTCACACAATTCCTATTTGAACAATTTTAGTTGTCTTCTGTGGTCACCAATGTCTGAGATACTCAGAAACCCTTTCAGAGAGCAAGGTGTGAGTGGAGTAAATAAAATCATGTTTCACTGTTGGTTTATCAACCCTCCTAGGTAGTTTTCCTGCCAGCCAACCTGCGTGCTGTTAAGGCCCATAAAATTATGCAATAGTGACTTCTTTGGAGGTTCTTTAATCAGATAATGGCCGGTGTTAGGAGGAAGGGCCCAGGGCGATGTTGCTGGCACTTAACACTGAGCTTGGTCATTACTTGTCTGGTAGAGACCAATAAACAGCTGATTACTATCCTATAAGGAGCCAATATTTTACATTTATCCTAGTTATTTTTTCTTCTCTTTGCAACTTCTCATAACGACAAGCATTTGTCAAGAAGACCTATGAGCGGTAACCTCACAGGCCCCTTAAAAATTAGAATTTTCCTAGCGTGAAATGATGCCTTTTGTGAAATGGTGAGAATGATTTTGGTTTTTACAAGAGCAGAGGTTTGATTACTTTAAAGCCCATTTCTTTCAGATGTGGAGACCCCTGGACATCATCCCCCCTTCTCTAGTCCCCTTCTCTCCTCTATGACAGGTTCACAGGCCGCAACCAAGGGGTTTTAAAATGCAAATATTTATACTTGAGCTCTGGCAATAACAGAGTCAGTTTGCTTCCTCTGTTAGCCTGTGATAATTGATGCTTCATACCTGGAACTACGTTTCATTTCTCTCTTTACACATGAAGATATTATATAAATAAAAGATAACTTATGGAGAGGAAGCAGCCATTTGAAATAATAATCCTAAATTTGACTGGGTAATCTTTTAAGGCTTTAAGAGTCAGAGATGCAGATTTCCACACTTTTAAAGGAAACCTGATTACAACCAGGAAATGTGTGCATTTTTTGAAAGTCTATTGAATTTGAATGCCTGAGTGGGTCAAAAAAGAAAAAAAAAAGAAGGATTAAAGGAAGGCAGAAGAGAAAAAGATGTGAATGTTACATATACTTTAAACTAAGGTATTCAACCTCACGTTTAGACTTCTTGTTACAACGTTACTGACTCTATATCAGAATATAATTTTTTCATGACCTATGTAAATTGCAAAGCAGTGGGTCTTATAAAATGCCTCTCTTGCCCGGGATCCTCGTCTTAGAATGAACAGCAGTATACCCAGAAGAACTGGACCCTAATTTCACAACCGCATACAAAGCCAGGCAATTCTTGAGCCAAACAAACAAAGGGGGTGTAAGCGATTTCATTTATTTTGATAATCCTCCTCCTGCACAGGGGCATTTTGCTGTCTTTGTCAAAGTGAATGACAACAATTTGGCCAACTCTCTCTGAGCTGCACTCAACAGTGACAGGCAAATTATCAGAGGCCCTGCACTTCTTATTATCAGAGGAGAAGCCATCAGGGGGACGCATGGAGGATACCTCTCCCTTGTCACTATTTGTCAGTGGGACAAGGGCCACTGCTATGGGTAGCTGACAGGTAATTTCAACAATAACAATTACTCCTATTACTGGTGTCATAAACAATTCGCCCAAGGCATGACAATAGCAAAGCTTTATAATTCAATGCCATATAAATAAATGCCAGCAGGTAACAAGTAATTTAGCTCCAATCAAGCTTTCACCCCAGCATTAATATTGTTATTGCAAGAAAATGGAAAATTGAAAAAAATTCAATATGTTAATGAATTAAGAGAGGTTCAAGGGCTAGACAAGAGGGGTTGAAAAGGGAAACCAAAATTATTATGGTATCATATTTGATGCCATGCTGGGGGCCAAACAGCAGTATAATTACTTTAAGATTAAGAAGGGGATCAAAAGTGCTGTTTGCCTCTGACTTCAGACCTGAGAAAAGCATGACACAGTCTTTCAAAATCTTCCTCTCTCCAATTTCTGAGGAATATAAGTAGAAATATGAGAATGTGTATGTAATGTAGCATCTTGCTGACTTTTTGTTCCACCTGAAATATTTCATTGGAAACAGAGGCATGAGTACCAGAGTAACATTTCCATCTGTTTAAGGAAATCGCATCAGCACCTGCTTCCTTTACATTAAGTCTCAGACTGAAATTATTGTAATAAGCATATTTTTATCTGTGCTCCAGGTAGGGCTGAGAACGCCTCCTTGCTCTCCAGCTGTCCTCCTTTTGGAAGTGGGCTCAAGGATACAGTCCCATCTTCCTCTGTAAAACTTCCTGATCAAACAAATTTGCAGTTTCACTATTTGTCCTGCAAGACAATGTGCCATCATGGTGACAGCAGTAAAAGAATTTGAAAATCTCTAATTAGGGGAGCTGCAGAGCAATTAACGCATGTCAAATTTCACTTCATCAAGTGCCACTCTAATTTTCCCTCTAAAAATTAATGGATTTTTTTTTTCCTTTTGGTATGTGTGTGTGTCCCCTTAAGGCAATGTTGATTCAAATCTGCTCAAGATGCAGTGTTGCACAGCTAAGCATCTTCTTGATTACAATCCGCCACACTTCTAACTGCGCTCATTCTCACTGCCACGGATACTTTGTCAACAGTCAAATTACACCACGCTGATAACAATGCATAATGGTGTTCCTCCTCCGAGGCCCCTGGCAGGAGATGGGGTTCATAAAAATGTGATGTTTTCTTCTCAACTGTTTCTCAAGGAAGTTTGTATGACCAGGTCACTAGTTAGGCATTCATTTTTTGAAATGAATTCGTTAATTTCAAGGAAAGGAGAGAAATGATGGCATATGAAAACAGCTCATTGAAAAAAGGAATCAGAAGAAGAATGAGGAACTGAAAATATCCGTGGCCAAAGTTTTGCTTAAACACTTTGTTCGAAGACATTTTCAAGAGCACTATTCTTGGTTAAATACCAGGATTTTTTTTTTTTTTTCTTTACTTATGGGCTATAAACATTGGAAGCCTCTCTTGAACAGACAGTATTTAGATTATGAGAGAAGTTTGTTTAACTGCCATATTTGCCAGAATCCTCAAAACATTACAGGACACAGAAGATAAATGACTTTTTTTTAAGGTCAGGACTGTATATTCCAGATAAATGTTGATTCATTTTAACTATTTTTTATCCTAGTTGCTTGTTGCAGATCTGTATCTGAGTCACCAGCCCATGCGAGGAATATTTCTCACTGAAAAAATGAAAGAAACACAGTGATTAGATGATCTTAGTTTCAGTCTTTTTAGAGATCATTCAGATTTCATGTCTAAAACACAATCAGATCCAGAACAAAAAAGGGGAAATTAAACAAAATGCTCTATGTATATCTTTGCAGATTGTTCAAGGGAGTAGAGAACATTCACATGGATGACATCTCAGTTTTCCCATCATGTAAGTATATTTTTGGTCATGTTTTCTCTAATCATATTTAGTAAAATATCAAATTCACGGAATGTACACTTCATTTTTAAAAAATTCACAGGTTGAGTCCAACTTTTCATTCACTGACAACTAACTTGAAAATCTAAAATTTGATAATTTGAGGTTTGTATTTCCAAATATCAAAAATTTCTTCCTTCTCATAAGGCATGTTCTTAAGTGGTCTATTTCAAACAAAAGAAAATGACATTCCACTTTCAGCTAGCAAATGTTAGATTCTCTCAAAGCTGATGGGGGACTCGCTTGGAAGTTTTGCCATTAGAGTCACACAAATTGAATTATATTCATCTTTCCCAAATATTGTTCTTCAAACTCTATAAATATAGCAATACTAGGTTTCAAGTTTCATGTGACTTGTTTACAAATAAAGGTATCTTGAGGGGGGAAAAAAAAACAAGCTCTTTGTACTTCAGAAGGACAAAAACCTGGAACAATCTCATATTAAAACATTAACAAAGGATTGTAAAGGGAAATTTAAAGGGATAAAACTTGATTATATAATGCAATCCAGCAGTAATCAATTTTACCTTCAATATCTTGCTTTTGTTTTCCAAATGCTAAATAAACAATACATAATGCATCCCTCATCAGCCAAACCATGGAGGCTCTGTGCTCAAATAACAGGAAACATATTCAATTTTCCTAACAGAAGACAGTTCATTAAGCTGTGCCACATCAAATAAAACTTTAATTTCTCCAGCATCAGAGTCGCAATGAAAGCAATTGAAGAAGATGAGCCATATGGTACTTCTATCAGCAAACACATATTGCTCATTCCCCCAAAGTTTTCTAATTCTGCTCCCCAGACCTGTGTAATATAGATAATGTGCTCCGAGAGCAGCAACCATGAGCTATCTAGTGTACACTTCTAATACTGTATTTAATGGGAAATAATGAATCATAAAAGCCTAGAGAAGACGGCTTTTGCTAACCTAAATCTCAGCTGTAATTTCATTGTTCTGTGCCTAAGATGCTGTTTGCCCTTTCCAAACAACAGCAGTTGAGCATAATTATGCTGCCTCAAACCTGGGCTGGCAAAAGCATCTCTAATAGAACCAAGTTTCTATTAACTCCTGAATTTCTGAATTTAATGATGTGCTGATGCAGGCATGGAGATAACCAAGCATGTGTCGTTTCCAAACCCAAAGAAACATTTTCTCCTTCTGCTCTTTGGTCAGACTGCTCAATGCTTTATATTTCCTCCTCCACTCCCTCCTCCCCCCACCCCCAACCCATGCAACAGGAGTGGCATGATTAAAAATGAGGAGATTTTCTTGTTATTAGCAAATTTGACATTTGCCTGATGAAATGCACATAAAATGTGAAAGCTCCACAGTACTCAGAAGAAGTGTCTCTGCTCCAATCCAGGCAACCAAGATGAAATAATTTAAGTAAAGGACTGTACATCTTTACTCAGAATGTGAAGATTGGATTATAAATGAAAACCAAATATTGCAGAGCTTTTAGAGTGATGGTATTTTGATGCATGTGAAGTGTCTGGTGTTACATCTCTCACCTTAACTGCTTGGATTATTAACCTAAATATCATACATATGTTCACGTGCAGCAATTTCTCTGTCCTGGGTCCAGCCTGTCTTCCGGCAAGAGACTGGGATTGGGGCTTAATTCCTTTGAAGAGAAAAAAAAAGTTTCTATTCCCGCCCCCTCCTCGCCGCCCCCCCACAAATAGGTTAATGAATTTAGCTTTTCCATTTTTAAAGCTCATCAAATCAATATTTTCCCAACACAATGCTAATTGAAAATACCATCAAATAACACTGTGGCTATATATTGAAAACATATTTTAATGGTTGTGTTTGTTTTGGTATCATATGAGCCAAGGATGGTTGAATTAAAAGACTTTTAAAAGTTAGAGATTGCCTTTTTAAAGCTTATTAAAATCAGCATGTTACATGCCTGTCTCTGAATTAGCTCTACACACTTGATTGCCATCATTAACACTAGTTGTTTGGTGTTGCTCTGTGGTGGCTCAAAGCGGATTCCTACTAGTTATTAACTTGAAATCTCTTTTCATTGAAAAAAAAAAAAAAAATTCTGGTCTGTGGAAGAAACAGTCACCAAAAGAGACAGGCCTATGAGACTATGAAAGGGCCAACAGGTAAAAGAAGGACAGTCACGTCTAAAACACACTCAGGAAAAAAAAATCATGACAACAACACAGAAGCAGTCCATTGATTATATTTCATGAATGCCTTAAAACAAATGTTTAAACAGTTTTCTGAAACAGTGCAGAAAACCCCTGCATGCTCCACTGGCTTGCAATGACAATGGCCTATTGCAATGTAAAACACGCTGGAGAATAAAAAGGTGCTTTTTGTTACCATTTTATCAAAGCTGTTCATCTTCGAGCTGCAGGCAGCATTTTGCTGGAATTGCAGATATTTCTCTGTCCAGGCTCCTTTGTTTGTGCATCTCATTTGCATATATTTATCTCCAGCTGAGGGTGCTTTCTGCTCATTAAGGCCTCCCTTCCCATTATTTCATAAGCCAGCTGCTGAGAGAGATTTCACCTGTGGTGACTGAGAAAAGAGGGGTGAAAAACTAAATTCTTCATAAAAAGGAAATCTTCTGAGTCTCTTCCCCTATAAATGGGCACCATTTGTGTTAAACAGCCTCTTGTCATGATAGATGCCTCTGGAGGTCAGGGGTTAAAGTTGATTTGAAGGTCAGCAGTAAAACAACAGACAAACCAGACGCCAAACTGGTTCCTTAGCTGTCGGTGGGAGCTGTGGTACAAACAGGTCTTGAACCTTTTTCAACCTCTAATAAAACAGGGGATGAATCTGAAGTGGATCAACCAGGCCCCTGAGGCAGCAGCACAGAAAACACAAATAATATCAATATCAGGCAGCCACAGGAAACAATGGGGCATTTCTCCGTGCTCCATGCATGCTGCTATTGTTTCAAGGGCTGGGGAATTAATTCCACTTATTTATTTAAGGCGTGTCAACTCACTGCCTAAACCTGTTTCAGTGTCAAGATGAATAAAACTTTTATGGCTCATAAAATAGAGCCATTCATCTCAATGCTCTTTGTGGTGCATGTTTTTTTTTTTTTTTTCCTGGCATACTGAGTTAGGCCTCTGCTCCTAAATGGTTACATCTGAACTGTTGCTGTGATCCACACCATATTAGAGAAAAAAATGATTTTGCCGGCAAATGGATCTCAACAGAAATGACACAGAAAAGCATTTTAGCTGCAATGGAATAGTCCCCAAATTCCTCCCAAATCCTCATCATGCGCTTGCATCTGTTTTGAACATGCATTATTGACAAAGCAGAAGTTGTGTTATTTTAGGGGAAAGTTAAAAAATGATAGTCATAAAAAGTTAGTTTTCTAGAATATCACATATTTCATTTGACTTTAGAAATGCAACCTGGTTAGTATAGCTGCTTCCCATTCATCACCTTTGGCCCAAGTTTTCACTGTTGTGTACTCAGTTTGCACCGACAGAATAATTCAAATGCCTTCTTTAGCTCTACTGCTTTGAATTTTAATTTTGAACAGAAAATGCCAAACATAAATAGAAAATATACATTTCAGCGTATTTTTGGATCATACAATTTTTCAAAGTTCGGTTGTCGAGTCAATTTTCCTTTTTATTTCCAACTCATGACTTTAATAGTAATGTAATCCTCATAAACAAATGAACATTTATGAAGTGCCACAACCAGTGCTAAGCACACACGTGTTCTCATGCAATTGTTAGTGCTAGTTTAATCCAAGTCGCACAAACCCATTTAGAATAGTAAGAATACTCTTCAGGATCCAGAGCATACCTTAGAAAGGAAAATAGTCCAGTCAAGCAATATCATTCTAGCAGATGCTTTAACAGGGAACATCATATGAACCAGATTGTTCGATATTAAAATGAGCAAAAGGAAACCATTCCATGGTATTTCACAAATTCTCCAATCATGGGTTAAATCACGTCCACTGCAGCTCTCTGCTCTGTTGCAATGTAAATTGATTTGTGGATGAGTCACTGTGTTGTCCCAGTTGCTTTGCTTTGGAGGTCTCCAGTGAATATTGTAGCCTTTACTTATGGATGTGAGATTATTTCTAATTTAGTCAGTCAGTAGGCCAGTTTTTCTGCATGCACTCAAGTTTTTCCAGCAAGTAGGTTATTTGAGAATGGCCCAGACAGAAGTTGTACTTTCACATTTGGTTCATGGGTAAAGATGCCGCCCTGGAGGTGTGGGGTTCAGTTTTTGGGTGCCAAGCACTGCTTAAGGGTCCATTGCATGCTCTTTCCCATTTGAACTGGGGCGTGGACCAGAGCTCTGCATGGGGGTGGTCCCTTTACCAAGCACTCCTGTTTGAAAATGGAATTGCTTTCAAGTGGCCACCAGACCCTGAGAAAAATATTTCAACTCACAATTGATTAGGTTTTGGTAATCTATGGCAATGTGTTCTCATTTAAGCATGGAGCAGGAGATTTTTCTTCGATGACCCTTTACAGTTTAAAGAATGCAAGCAGTCCTGCTTCACACAAGAAATGCAAGTTGTGGTTGGAGAAATTTTCTAACTTATTGAAGGCAGTTTCTATCCTCCTCTTTGTACACCCTCTGCCTTCCCAAAGCATTTTATAGCTCCCTCTGCATCTGAGTTATCAATTTTCTCTCAGACCTTCCACATTACATTTAACCCCACTCCCATCCCCCAACCTAGGCCCTCCCAGTAACCAGCAAAAATACAGTTTACTCCCCCCGCCAAGCCTGCACTCCGGTCTCTCGTTCTACTTTTGCTCTAATCTAATCACTAATTCTTAAGCTTGGCCAAATAGTTAAAAATGTTAAGTGCTAGCAAGGCCTTCTACCTCCCCCTCATATCTGTCTCTGTTTATGGAATGGGCCTGGTTTCCTCCTCTTCTCCTTCAGCCCAGGGTCTTCAGGTCAGAACGCTGTAAATACACACAGCTCTGGCCCGACCCATAAATCTGAGCAAAGGGCAGGCTTATATATTCAGATAAGCATGGGTGGGGGGCGGGCGCTTGGAAGGAACAAGAACTAGTGAATCTGATGTTCTGCAGCCATGCTCTTGAGACGAGAACTGAACAGGCCAAGAATCTTCAGTGTGGAGAGGAAAAGATTTTTGTCTCGAAACATCTTTCCTTATTTCTAAAGGATGAGTTTGGCAAGGCTTCCTCTTTTAATTATTTTTTCTAACTTTTTCCATATTGGTTATACTCATATCCTTACTGAACATATTATCTTCAAGGCAATCAAATTAAACAATAAATTTCATTTATTTATTTCCGATGTCTTTCTTCCTTCTTAAGTGTATTGGTTTGTGTTTTGAACTTTGTGTATGTATGCTGTGTGTGTGTGTGTGTGTGTGTGCGCGCGCGTGTGTGCGGTGAATGAGTCCTTTTCCCAGAAATTCTATTCTACTGTAATTTTTCAGACCTAAAGGTCTCTTCCTAAATAACCATGCTGTTAGTCACCACATTGAATCCTCAAATAAAATATGTCTGAAGGAGTTGGGAATGACAAAGTGATAAGTAAATGCTTACTGGCCTTCAATCTTTAACGTTTCTACTTTATTACCAAGTTCGTCTTTTCTGTTGAATTTTCAAATCTCAAAGTTTCCTATGATTCCAGAAAGACTATCCTTCTTGGGACATGTGTCCCCTGTGGACAAATATACTGTCATAATGGAAAGTCTTGAACAGGGTGACTATGGCTGAAAACATTCTTTCTACTATTCATCTGACCTGATTCTGCTTCAGAGGTCATGAGCCACACCCCGCACTTGCCTCAGTCACTTAAGAATCTAGGACATGTATGATGACCTAGAGGGGTGGGATGGGGAGAGGAGGGAGGGACCGCGAGGGAGGGGATACATGTATAATTATGACTGATTCGCGTTGTGGTAAGGCAGAAACCAACGTTGTAAAGCTGTTTTCCTAAAAATTAAAAAATAAAAAAAAGAAGAATCTGGGAAATGTGGCACTTGCTTTGTTTTCAGTCAATATTTTAAATTTTATCATGTACATAGATAGAATTAAAATTTTTTTTCATATATAGAATTTTTATCTCATTTCTCTAGGTTATTTTTTTGGCAAATGAAGAACTGATTTTTTTTTTTTTAAGCCCAATTCATATTCCTCAAAAGGACCTTCTTGGGTTGAAATGTTAGTGACAATTCCATGTAGGTAAGAGAATTTTATGGGAAAAACTGCCAAGAGAGTAACTGGGCTGGCTGCCCAGACTGTTTGCTACATTCTAGCCTTGCCTTAGACAAATCCTTACATGGAAACAACCATAATAATGATCACCACTAATTGAGCACTTACTTTTGGAAAGCAACCTGTCAGGTACTTTAGATATATATTAATCTTTTTTTTTTTTCATTCTTGATGGGTAGTTTTTTTTTTTAATTTTTATTTTTAATTGGAGGATAACCCTTATAATAACATGGCAAATGAAGTGTTAAAATCTCCATTTATGAATGAAAAACTCTGATTGGAAAAGTGAAGACATATCTCCTAGAACAAAGATTAAGCTTAGAATTCAAACATGAGTGTGACCCCACAGTCCTCGGTTCTGAACTGCCTCTTATGGACTCAGGTTCTCCTCTTCAGGATGTGGGTCTTAGGTGGAACAGTGTTGATTTAACAGGGTATTCTGTATCTGGGTTGATTTTCTCTGTCCACACCTCTCCTGAAGCCTAGGCTTGACCTTTTCAACAGTCCTCTGGTGTCATGGCCTGGCTATCACAGAACTCCTGCAGTCCATATCTAAGACTGAATTCATTGATTTCTCACCCAACCTGCTTCTTTGTGATCGATGTGATATTTCCTGGGAGCACCACTGTCTGCTCCACTCTGTAGTTCATGCTCAAGGCTCTCTCTTGCTGCCTCAGCTCATTCCCTTCTCACCTGCCATGATCATCAGCTGGCCTGGCAGAGCTGTGACAAGTGCAGGGGGCATTACTGTCTCACTCCCTGGGTCTGCATCTGGCTCCTCTATTTACCAGTAGTGCAGCATTGCACTGGAGAGGGAAATGGCAACCCACTCCAGTATTCTTGCTGGGAAATTCCATGGATAGAGGAGCCTGGTGGGCTATACAGTCCATGGGGTTGCACAGAGTTAGACACGACTTAAGTGACTTAACACGCATGCACACAGCATTGCACAAAGTACTTTACTCCTCTGTGCCTTGATCTTCTCATCTGTAAAATGGGTCCCCAAATACTACTTATTTCATAAAGTAGTCTAGTTTCAGACCCCTGGTATTGCTTCACCTAACTGTTACAACAGCCTTCAGGCTGGTTTCTCTCCTTGTCATCCAGCCTTCTCACTTCCATCAGAGTTAGCATTATAAAATAATACCTATGATGATACCCTCCTGCGTAAAAGTCTTTGCCTCTCTGTTGCCTTCAAGCCTAACTATGGAGTCAGGCAAAGTCTTGGTAATCTCCTGCCAACTAGCCTTTCCAGGATCATTTCCATCATGTCCCCCTAAGCAATCTGCACTCTGGTGACAAAAAATTATCCATATGATATGCTCTTGAGCCTCCAGACTTCTGACCATGTTGTGCCCCACTACCAGCGATGCCCTTCCTTTCCATTTATGCCTAGTGATGGGCACTGATCTTGTATGTCTCAGTTCAAAAGTCACCTATGTTTTAGGGCATCACACATTGAGTTAGTCACATGTAGAGTGTATTTGTTCTGTTTCAGAATAGTTGTTGAATAGTTGAATGACAGGCCCTGTCATCATGATGCTGTACCATTTGGCTGTGAATGCCTGTGGGCAGAGACAGTATATTTTTCAACCCTGTATCTTTTGTTCTAGAGTCTCACATATAGTGGGACTCCTCCCCCAAATTTTGATTAATTTATAAAATGGCATTCCTCACCCTAAAAATGACTTAAAGTAAATGTGAATCAAATGCCTGCAATGCTGTTAATTGAAAAGTCTTGTTAGCTTGGATGACACAGTGAACTTGTGACAAAATTAAATTAAAAACTCAAGAGAATTTAGGAGCTTGGGATTAACAGATACAAACTGTGATATATAAAACAGATAAATGACAAGGACCTACTGTGTAGCACAGGGGAGTATATTCAATATCTTATAATAACCTATAAGGGAAAAAGAATCTGAAAAATCTACATATATATGTATATACATATAACTGAACCACTTTATTATAAATCTGAAACTAACACATTATAAATCAACTATACTTCAATAAAAAACTCTAGTGCAACTGTATTGTTCTTACAGTCTCCAAGATGAAGCCATCCTGGTTTTTCCTAGTACACATGTTGCTGCTGCTGCTGCTAAGTCACTTCAGTCGTGTCTGACTGTGCGACCCCATAGATGGCAGCCCACCAGGCTCCCCCGTCCCTGGGATTTTCCAGGCAAGAACACTGGAGTGGGTTGCCATTTCCTTCTCCAATGCATGAAAGTGAAAAGTGAAAGTGAAGTCGCTCAGTCGTGTCCGACTCTTTGTGACCCCATGGACTGCAGCCTACCAGGCTCCTCCGCCCATGGATTTTCCAGGCAAGAGGACTGGAGTGGGGTGCCATTGCTTTCTCTGAGTACACATGTTAAATAGTACATTTTTCTGGAACCTTAAGAGAATGGAAATTCTTTAGAATATCAGTGAGGTCTCTATGTTTGATATAGCTCACTAGCCAGTTTTTGCTTATCTGCCCTTACTCCAGGCATAATATTTTATGGCAGGCAGTGTATGGATAAGGACACAGCCATAGGCTTGGGAGCTGGAGGCCTGGATTTAAATCCTGGTGCTGCCACTTACAAGTTTTCTAATTGCTGGAAGCAGTTTTCCCAGGGCCTGTCCTCTTATCTGGAAAGTGGGTATCATAGTAACATCAACCACAGAAGGTACTATGAGTATCCAATGAGTTAGTGCTTCCACATACTTAGATAAATGCCTGACTTACAATAAATGCTCAATAAAAATGTTAAATATGTTACCCAGTTGGTGTTTATAGGAGAGGTGCCTAAAATTCTGGTAGAAAAATGAGGGTGATTTTATCACCAGAGCACAGTTCAGAGAGCTTGGGGAGATGATGAGCTGACCCATTCACCTGTGCCAGGACTAGTTATCCATTCAGACATTGTTCCAACACTCCAGCAATTTAGCATTTCATTTTATCCTATGACACATAGAGCTAAATCTAGAGGAAAACAAACTTTAATTTAGCAGTTAGGGCAGTTGGCTCCAGAATTGTTCTGCCTGGGTTAAAATCCTAGCTCTATGACATGCTGGTCATGTAACCTTGGGAGAATGTTTTCTTTTTTTTTAATTTTAAGTTGAAAGATAATTACTTCAGTATTGTGGTGGCTTTTGTGGTACAACAACATCAGCCATAGGTAGCCATATGTCCTAAGTTCAAGCCTTCTCATCTGGCAAATGAGGGGGAAAAAAGCCTAATTTTAACACTTTACCTGTTGTAATAATTAAATGAAAACAACTTGACATGCTTATTATAGGGCTTGTTGCATAGTGAGAGCTTCAGATCTGTTAATCCCTGTTTTCTTGTTGAAAGTATCATAATGTTTTAGTATATGATGTGCTTCTTAAATTTACTATGAAATATATCAAACCTGTGCCCTGCATTTTTCATTCAATGGATGCAACTGGACGGATGTGTGTAGCTCTCATTCCATCAGGTTCACTGCTATCAGCATTTTATTATACCAGCACCTCACAATTAATTTTATTATTTTTTATATTGATGGGCATCTAGACTGTAACTGACTGATTTCTATTGCAAACACTGCTGTGTGGAACACTCTCATTCCATGTGCTTTGGTGCACATGTGAACGACTGAAAGACTTTGTTTAGGGAATTAAACTCAGGGATGAAATTGTAGGACATGTGAATATTCAAATTTACTGTGCTGTGCTTAGTCACTGTCATGTCAAACTCTTTGTGACACCATGGACTGTAGCCCACCAGACTCTTCTGTCCATGAGGATTCTCCAGGCAAGAATGCTGTAGTGGGTTGCCATGCCTTCCTCCAGGGGATCTTCCCAACCCAGGGATTGAACCAGGGTTTCCTGTGTTGCAGGCAGATTCTTTATCAGCTGAGCTACCAGGGAAGCCCATTCAAATTTACTAGATGTGGTAAACTCTCTTCTAAGTAGCAGCTCATGAAGGATTTTCTGATAGATGATTTTTACAAATGTATTTTGGATCTTCATAAAAATTACTCTGTCGTAGACAGTCTGCAAGATTTTATGGTTTCAATGTAAAATCCAAATCACTTCCTTCTTTTTGTATTCTTACTCTCATGGGGTCCTCCTGTAATGGCCAACAGAATACTGTAAAAGTGATTGTTGCTGTTGTTTAGTCGCTAAGTCGTGTCTGACTCTTTACGACCCCATGGACTGTAGCCAGCCAGGCTCCTTCCATCTATGAGATTTCCCAGGTAACAATACAGGGAATCCTTCTCAAGGGGATCTTCTCAACCCAGGGATTGAAATTGCCTCTCCTGCACTGGCAGGTGAATTCTTTATCACTGAACCACCAGTGAAGTCAAACTGATGAAACAGGTAACAAAAAACTTGCTTCTGTTTGGGATTCCTTGATAACTCAATTGGTAAAAAATCTGCCTGCAATGCAGGAGACCCTGGTTCAATTCCTGGATCTGGAAGATTCCCCAAATAAAGGAAAGGCTACCCATTCCAGTATTCTTGCCTGGAGAATTCTCTCCTAAAGAGTTGGACACTACTGAGCAACTTTCAATTGCACTCATCTCACACGCTAGTAAAGTAATGCTCAAAATTCTCCAAGCCAGGCTTCAGCAATATGTGAACCGTGAACTTCCTGATATTCAAGCTGGTTTTAGAAAAGGCAGAGGAACCAGAGATCAAATTGCCAACTTCCTCTGGATCATGGAAAAAGCAAGAGAGTTCCAGAAAAACATCTATTTCTGCTTTATTGACTATGCCAAAGCCTTTGACTGTGTGGATCACAATAAACTGTGGAAAATTCTGAAAGAGATGGGAATACCAGACCACCTGATCTGCCTCTTGAGAAATCTGTATGCAGGTCAGGAAGCAACAGTTAGAACTGGACATGGAACAACAGACTGGTTCCAAATAGGAAAAGGAGTATGTCAAGGCTGTATATTGTCATTCTGCTTATTTAACTTATATGCAGAGTACATCATGAGAAACGCTGGACTGGAAGAAACACAAGCTGAAATCAAGATTGCCGGGAGAAATATCAATAACCTCAGATATGCAGATGACACCACCCTTATGGCAGAAAGTGAAGAGGAACTCAAAAGCCTCTTGATGAAAGTGAAAGTGGAGGGTGAAAAAGTTGGCTTAAGCTCAACATTCAGAAAACGAAGATCATGGCATCTGGTCCCATCACTTCATGGGAAATAGATGGGGAAACAGTGGAAACAGTGTCAGACTTTATTTTTCTGGGCTCCAAAATCACTACAGATGGTGACTGCAGCCATGAAATTAAAAGACGCTTACTCCTTGGAAGGAAAGTTATGACCAACCTAGGTAGCATATTCAAAAGCAGAGATATTACTTTGCCAACAAAGGTTCGTCTAGTCAAGGCTATGGTTTTTCCTGTGGTCATGTATGGATGTGAGAGTTGGACTGTGAAGAAGGCTGAGCGCTGAAGAATTGATGCTTTTGAACTGTGGTGTTGGAGAAGACTCTTGAGAGTCCCTTGGACTGCAAGGAGATCCAACCAGTCCATTCTGAAGGGGATCAGCCCTGGGATTTCTTTGGAAGGAATGATGCTAAAGCTGAAACTCCAGTGAAATTCCAGTACTTTGGCCACCTCATGCGAAGAGTTGACTCATTGGAAAAGACTCTGATGCTGGGAGGGATTGGGGGCAAGAGGAAAAGGGGAAGACAGAGGATGAGATGGCTGGATGGCATCACTGACTCAATGGACGTGAGTCTGAGTGAACTCCGGGAGTTGGTGATGGACAGGGAGGCCTGGCGTGCTTCGATTCATGGGGTTGCAAAGAGTTGGACACGACTGAGCGACTGATCTGATCTGATCTGAGCAACTTTCACTTTCACTTCTCTGTTTGTGGCATCCCTTCTCTTTCTGTCTCTTTTGCATCTCTTTTGCAACCTACAGTCAGTATAAAACCAACTCTACAGGGACTTAAAGAGTTAATGTTGCCATGTCTCAGTTGGATTATGGAGGGTTTTGTTTTCTTCAATAAACTTTTTCTGTACTATGTAAGATCTTTCTAACAAACTTGTGTTACTACTTTTATTATTAGGAAAATATATTTAACACCTGGGGAAATTATTATTGATTTACTTTTAGCATTACAGAGAACTGAGGACCACAAAATTCTACCTTCAAATTGGAAAAAGCCATCTTACTAAGCAGATGCCAACAGCAGAGCATCCGGAAAGGTTCTGGATGCTGCTTCAGTTTGGTTGACTTCCTTCTAAATCATCTTGGTCTTTTTGGCACTGGGGATGGGTTTTGTGAAAGACAATTTTTCCATGGAACGAGGGTGGGGTGGGGTTGGTTTCCAGAAGATTCAAGCATGGTAGGGTTCCCTCCTATGAAAATTAATGCTGCTGCTGATCTGCAAGGAGGCAGAGTTCAGGTGGAAATGTGAGTGATGGACAGCAACTGTAAATGCAGATAAAGCTGTGATTGCTTGCCCACCATTCACCATCTGCTGTGCAGCCCGGGGGACCCCTGTTTTAGTGTACTTATTCTGTTATTTATATTCTCTATGCATTTCCAATGTATAGTGTGTTTCTGTCTTCATGCTTTATTTGCTATTGTGTTTTCCCTTTCAGACCATCAGCTCTGTGAGGACAGTGGCTGTCTTTCTAACTTACCATCCTTTCTGCAGTCCTTAGAGCAGAGTAGGTACTTACTAATCACTTGAGGAATGACTAAATTGTTCAGACTACACAAGAAAAAGAGGAGAGCCAGGAGCAGGAAAATCAGTTCAAACAAAGTTCTATCCCAGGTGAGGAGACTACTGACAATTTGGGGGGCTGTTCTCAGTACCAGGTGCCACTGAGAACAGACACCGGGTGTCACCTGAGTGCCCAAGGTCTGCGCCAGGTGGAAATTCAGAGAAACTTCCTGTGAAGGTGTTCAGTCAGTGCCAAGGAAAGAGACTGGTGTAGTTTTCTGAACTCCAGTGGGGCAACCCAGAAGAAGGGGCTTGTAACTGAGTCTTCAGAATTCACAGTAAATCATCATGGCCTCTAGGTTTATTTGAACCATCTAAGATTGAATCACATTTACTTCTTAAAACAAGGAACTATTTTGTTTTTATCATGTACAAAATACTGATCACAAATACTTCAGGCAATAAGAAAAAATATTACCAGTTATGGCAAACACTGGAAATTTATAATTTGGTGACTTCATAAAGATCTGATCATTCCAACATCACGTTTCCAATCATTATTTTTTAAGCACTCCATTTACAGGGAATCATGTAGCCAGAATTTATTGTTTGTTTAGATTTTTCCAATGCCCTCATCACTGAGGTCTCTGGTTGCATGTGTAGAAGATTAAGAGATACAATAAACTAAAAAGAATAGACCAAGAAACACATACTAGATCTGGGCCAAATGAAATAAATATGTCTACTTCTAAATCCTGAAGTTCAACAAGAACAAAAACAAACTCTTATATATAAAAGAAGTAAAATTTTCATAAGAAAGAGATTCAGCCTTAATTTGATCTGTTTGCCCAAGTTAAACAGATGTTTAATCTAGAAGCCAGTATTCATAATTATTTTTATATTTTCCAATTATACTTTGGAAAATAATATGGGCCACAAAGAAGCACAACCAAAGAATTCAAATTCCCACAGATGTGAATTAAGGCCAAGGCATGGGTTTTCAACTCAGAACAAATGATCTTAAAATCCTGTTTGCAACTGCTACTAATAAAATTAATATTTTAATTAATAAAATAATGAATTTATTAGTTATAAATTGTATTATTTATATATAAATTATATTATCTATTATATAATTATAAATTATATATTAATATACATATAAATTATAAATTAATAAAATAAGAATGAACTACAGCTAAATGCAACTCTTCTCAGTATCAGGTTAAAAGCCCAGTTCCCTGGGTTTAATTTCTTGTTTTATGATGGTAGACAGATCGCTCCATCTCTTTACAACTCACTTTTCTCACCTGTAAAATGGGGACAATAATAGTATCTGTCTCTTTGAGTTTCTGTGAGACTCCCATAAGTTAATGCATGTACTGCATACAGAATAAGAACTAAATAAATATTAACTGTGATTATTGAACAGAGAAATAAAGCACCTGCTTATTGTTAGGAATGGTCTTATCTTCTTTTGTTTTGACAAGAGAACACCCTTGTCCATCTCTGCAGCTTCAGTCTTTCATATTCTTAGCTTAGATGGTTCCTTTCCTTCTCCCCTCCGAGAATGCTTCCCTTGCTCTGACTCACTTTGACTGACCCCTTAATAGCGGTAGGTTAGCACCAGAAAATGACTCAAGGCTGATTCCTCTGGGAATTAGTGTTTTTTAAAAAAATTTCCTGACACTCTAGAATTAGCAAGAGCAGTAGAGAAGACCTGATGAATTTTAGAAATCTATAAGAAAATAAGAGCAACCTTTGCAAACGCTTCTCTTCCTAAAATAAACCTCCTCAAACATTTCTGTCCCAGAGCGCCTATGATGGAGTATCCCACGTGGCTATCACTCTCCAAAAGGGAGAACCAAAAAAATAAAATTCCCTGTGTAAGGATCATACTGACATGACTGTGCATCAGGAAACTGAATACAGCTCTGTTCCCTTCTGGCAGATCTGAAGGAAGAAGCCAGTTGTCAGTTCTGTTTCTCTTCCACTTGCCATGTTGTCATGGCAAAGGTTGTGGTAGACAGAGGTCTCCAGGCACAGCACAAACCAACATCCTGGCCTTCAACCTGTGATTCTGTCCTGTGGGCCAGTCACGTCAATTCCCAAGCCTTAGCTGTCTTGGCACCATTATGCCAGCCCAACAGCCATGGCTATATCCAAGCAGGGACGTGGTCCAGGTGGCCTTGTAAGTCCCACCCAGCTCTTAAATCTATGACTCCTTTTACTTGTTTCACTGTGAGAGCATTGTAACCTCTCCTCCCAATTGTAACATCTTTAAAATCTAGCCCTTGAGTAAAGAAATCTGCCATGGATTTTCTTCTGGATTTCTTTGCCTAAAGCTGTGGCACTGAAAATCTTCTTGAAAAGAAATATTACTCTCCTCCCATGCAAGGCTCTAGTCATCTTCCGAAATGCCATTTGGATCCAGTTACTTCCCTGTGTAAACTCTTCCAATTGCTCTTCTTGGTGTGCAGTGTGATACAGCAGTGTGTACGTGGCATTTCATATCCTTCATGTGGGCCTGTGTAGTCCACTGCCCCATGGGTACCCTGGGATCTGGCCCTAACAAGCTGGACACCTCCTTTGCCATCTTATCTCTTCTCCATCCCCTGCCTTTGGATGGATTCTTTCCTCTGAAATTAACAGGCTTCTTCGCTTTCCCTGCTTGGCTAAATCCTTCTCCTCCTATACATTAAACTCAGGCATTGTGTTCTCTGGGGCCCTTCTTGGATCTCAGAAGGGGACGGATTGTCTCTGCTCTGTGCCATCTGATCCTCCGTGCTTCCCCCTGCTGCACTGTTCATGCTGCATTATACTTGTGTTGTGGTGTTCCTGTTGCCCACTGGTGGAAACTTCTGAAGACAGGCACTGGATCTTGCATTTTGGCAAGTCCTGCACCAGCCCAGAGTCTGCTCATGGCAACAAGGTCACTAAACATTTGAAGCCTGGATTTGACAAGATCTTCCTTGTGAATAATTAGAGACACCATAAACTTGGGGATTAGAATTAGGTATGCATAGCTGATGGAAAACTGTTCCCAAAGAATTTGGAGAGGGCAGACCTAAGGTGATGATTTGTAAGACTTAGAAAGGGTGGGAAGTAAGATGCAGAGGCCATTGAACCTGAGAATGATTTCTTCAACAGGTAATATGCCCAAATGATTCATCTTTGAAACTGATGAGGTGTAAAATTCTGCTTTTTGGGCTAACAGTTCATTAAACTAATACAAACTGTGGGAGGAAAACTTGTCTGGAAGTGACCCCAAATGAACCAAGACTGTGATAGAAACTGCCTAAAAATTTTCAAAAATTTTGAAATTGTGCATTGAGCACCTAGTATCAATTGGATATTTTCATCTGCTGCTGCTAAGTCGCTTCAGTCGTGTCTGACTCTGTGCGACCCCGTAGACGGCAGCCCACCAGGCTCCACCGTCCCTGGGATTCTCCAGGCAAGAACACTGGAGTGGGTTGCCATTTCCTTCTCCAATGCATGAAAGTGAAAAGTGAAAGTGAAGTCGCTCAGTCGTGTCTGACTCTTTGCAACCCCATGGACTGCAGCCCACCAGGCTCCTCCGTCCATAGGATTTTCCAGGCAAGAGGACTGGAGTGGGGTGCCATCGCCTTCTCCGATATTTTCATCAGATGCTTTAAATTCATAACCACATTTATTAAACCCCACAGCATCTCTATGATGTAGGTAATATTAACCCCATTTTGTGAACCAGGAGACTGAAGCCAAAATGGAGACTGATGTCACACGGCTTGGAAGAGACAGCACTGATGGGGTGACCCTAAAGGTAAAGGAGTAAAGGAGGGGCATGCATGCGTGTTTAGCTGCTAAACTGTGTCCGACTCTGCAACCCTATGGTCTGTAGCCTGTAGCCCTCCAGGCTTCTCTGTCCATTGGACTCTCGGGGCAAGAATACCGGAGTGGGTAGTCATTCCCTTCTTCAAAGGATCTTCCTGACCCAGGGATTGAACCCACGTGTCCTGCAATGCAGGCAGATTCTTTACCGTCTAAGCGAACAGGGAAGCCCAACAAGGGGCAGCCTCATACAGACCATGGTTAAACAGACATGCAAATCCTGTTCCCCCAACCCAAGGATCAAATGTAGCTGCTGGAACCACAGGCTCCTGCCTGGAAGGGGCTGAGCCTGCTGGGTAAGCTCAACATAGGCAGGGATAAGGTCAGACTCTGCAGGCAGGTGGGTCTGCTACCAGCCCTGTGTGGACTCATCCAGGCACGCTCACTGTCTCCTGGATTCAACAATCAGGCTGGCAGCCAGTGTGACTCTAAATCTCAAGCATAAAACAAGGGAATGAAGTCCCTGTCCCTAGCAGTGGCTTGAATATTAACTGACATATCAATGAAACCAAAGGGAGAGAGGATGCAATGGTTAATTTTATGCGTCACCTTGAGTGGATGGTGGTGCCCAGTTATTTGGTCAAACACCTATCTAGATGCTGCTGTGAAGGTATTTTTTAGATGTGATTATAATTTATTTATTTTTAATTTTTTTAACTTTTTATTTTATATTGGAGTATATATAGTTGATTAACAATGTTGGGCTAGTTCCAGCTGTACAACAAAGTGATTTAGTTATACGTATAGATGTATCTATTCTTTTTCAAATTCTTTTCCCAATTAGGTTGTTACATAACATTGAACAGAGTTCCCTGTGCTATACAGTAGGTCCTTGTTGGTTATCCATTTTAAATACAGCAGTGTGTACATGTCAATTCTGAGTAAAGTCAGTTAAGCTCCAGAATATGGGTGGGCCTCATCTAATCAATTGAAGGCCTAACAGCAAAGACTGAAGTTACCAGAAGAAGAAATTCACCTCAAAACCACAACAACAACTCTTACCTGAACTTGCAGCCTGCCTCACAGACTGCAGTCTTTCCAGTCCCCACAATTGCATGAACCTGTTCCTTCTCTCAGTCTCTCTCTCTTGCTCACTTTTGTGTCTGTGTGTGTACACGTATGTGTGAGTGTGTGTGTGTGTGTATTCTCCTGGTTCTGTTTCTCTGGAGAACCCTGCTAATACAACTGGTAATGTTGAATCTGTAGCTGAAAGGTTAGCATGATGCCTATGAAAGCCACATTCAAGTTTTAGATGGTTCTCACAGGATTGGGCTTATTCCATGTGTGCCATCAGCGTGGCTTATCTGAGATGCCTGAACATTTGAAATGGTTTACGTAGTGTATGCTGGCTCTGGTCAGTGTTGCTACAGAAAAGACGCTCATGTTATGAAAAAATTGAATTAGATGGCTGGCTGCTAGGGGTACTTCAAACTATTTTAAGGGTGGTGACATTATCTTATGTTAAATAATTATAATGCACTTGTCCCCACATTTTAAAATTTTTGAGTTTCTCTCATGTCTATTAAATTACTAGCACATAGCTGGGCAATTATTATGGAGTTGAGTTGAGACTGTAATAATGGCAAATTAAGAACCAAATTTCAACTTAAAATTAACCTGTATTTCTTATTTTCTTCACCATGCTTTGTCCTTATGTATTTCTTTTAAAGTACTCCCTTTTATGACCAGCATATTAGTAATGCTCTATTATTACTTGGTTATTTAATTATAAATTAAAATGCATAGCTCACAGGATTTCTGATGAGAACTAAGCAAGAAATTAAAACACAAATGAGAAAATAACCTAATTTGGAAATAACGTCTCTCTGAACTCAATTGTATTGTTTTCACAGAAAGTATAATTGGAAGGAGAAATCTGTCTGTTAATTTTATCCAAAAGAATAAAAGACTTATTGGAATATAAAAAAGTACTGCCTCTTTAAATGTTAATGAACAGCAGCTTTATCAACTCTAGAAGGTTTTGCTTTTAGTTTTCCTCCTTCAGTGAACATTTTACTGCCTCCTACCTGGCAAAGAAACATGGGATTGAACCTGAGTTTGAGACCATGGAAATAGCTGGTCTGGAAATTTCAAGCCAATTTCATCCCCTTTCCCTTGAGCATGGCTCCATGCCCTCCTCTTTTCTCCTTGAATGATCCTGTTAACATTCTAGGTTTTGCCACTGTTGACACAGCCAACCTGTCCTGCCCCACTGGTTAAATTTGCACTCGGTGAAGACCAGAGAAGTCCTTTAAGAGATCTGACACCCATCCCTTGGTCAGATCATCTTGCAGGGCAAGAAAGTATCATAAGAAGCTGAGGGTATTAGCCAGCCTTGCCCTTGATGTTTCCTGTTGAGGACAACTCCAGCAGACTCTAAAACAGCACTGAGGTTACAGATGGCATCTCTTTGGAAGGGGTGTTCAGCCCTGTAGCATGCCTCCTGGGGCCAAAATTCCCTCCAACAGACTTTTCAGCCATGGTGTATCCAAGTGTGGTCCCTGGACTCACAAATCAGGCATCACTTGGGAACTTGTCAGACATGAACATTCTCAAGCTCCGCCCCAGAATCTCTGGGGAAAGGGCCCAGCAATCTGTTGAAAAAACTTTCGGGGGTTCTGAAGCACACTCCAGTTTGAGAACTACTGGGTATAGCACTTCAGCTGCTCACAAATCTGGATGAGTCTATTTTGGGTTTTTTTTCAAAATTAGATGAATATTACATTTTTGTGGAGTATTTCCTCAGTAAAGAAGGGCTCTGGTTACATTAAAACACAGTCAATGTGTACACATTTGTGTGTGTGTGTGTGTGTGTGTGTGTGTGTGTGGCATTTGGGGGTAGGAGTGACAACACGAAAGGCCTTGTTCAGAGACTTCTGAACTCTTAATGGCAATGACTCAGTGAACAGGGCAGAGATAATTTCTCAGGATTGCCTTCATCAGCTTCTAATCTGAATTCCTGGAAAATCTTCATTTAGGACCCACAGAGTAGAGAGGGCCCAGACTGGGCCTTGGCACAGCACAGCCTTAGGGTGCCCAGGCTGAGGACCCAGACCCACTTCTGTTAGGCTGTGTGACCTGGGGCAAGTCCCATCTTCTTTGGGGCATCTGCAGGAGAATTGGTCAGATGATGTCCACTCTGGGTTCAAGATGGCGCTGACCACAGAGGCTTCCTTTCTTCCTGTTACCTCCTCTGTGCAATGAGGACTTTAGTAGAAGAGACCCTCCCACCAAAGACCGCGATGAGGACTTTAGTAGAAGAGACCCTCCCACCAAAGACCTCTCCTACCAGGAAAAAAGTTTATAAATTGAATGATTTCTAGGTTCCCTTTCAATTCTAAAAATCACCAGGCAGGCCTACGCTTGGTGTCCTAACTTTGAAGCCTTGTGGTGATGGAGTTTATGCATTGTTTCAAAGCTCTGGAGGCCTCCTCTGAAGATTTGTTTTCTGGTGGTGGGCTTAGCAACTCTGTTTTTTTCCCCCTTAATCTATTTTCTTTTACAAAGAACAAATGTCCCCAAGTACAATTTGCACCCAGATTACTAGACTCTCCACTTAAACATTACCAAAAGCTATAATTTAGAAAATCTTTTATCTATTCCAAGCTAACAGCAGTTTTGCATGTCTTTATATTGTTTTCATCTGTTTCCTTAGCCCCCTCCCCTTCAGTTATTGTCTCTGGAATATAGGCCGGCTTGTTTAACTTTCGTGCTGAGTGTGGGATATGGAAAAGATTACTCTTAATTATATTACTTATTTATTGACATGTAATATTTTTGTATGGCCCTTCTGGGCTACAGTAGCAGTATGCTCTTTTGTAAGGGCACTGCAGAAAGGTTGCAGAGGGGAGGATCCCGAGGAAATAAGATCTACTTTAATCCAGCAGTGGTCTATTCCTCAGTGTCTCCAGACCAACTTTTATTCAAAAAGTTCCTTGAATACTTACTACTCACCCTGCTCTGGTAGTCAACCAGTTCAGTGCTATTCTTTCTCCAACTCTACGAACCAGTTCAGCCTTTTCTAAAACAGTCACAATAGGGCCTAACAAAGATTCCCATCCAGGGTAGTTATTGAATATTGAATAGGACTGAGCTGAGGGGGCATTTTTCCTCTTTTTGGCCTGGGGATTACAATCCTGTCTCTAATGAACCACAGTCTGCATGACTTTAAGAAAGCTGTAATGCCAGTAAAGAACATAAGACAAATCCTTGGTCAAGCTACAACCAAGAAGGAAAAAATATTCCATCTCATCAAATTTCTCACTTTGTCCAAAAAATTCTCAACTTCGACTTTCTCCATATTTCTTTGCGCCTGCTGGTGGGTCAGGAATCAGAAATCCTCAGCTTTGTATGTGGTCCTGCAGCCTAGATACCATACCCTGTTCTGCTATGAGAGCAGGGTGGGCTACGTGATTCGCCGGGCTCAGAGTGAAACAAAGATATGAGGCTCTATGCTGGAAAATTATTACAGATTTCAAGATGGCGACTGTAGAGTTTTGAACCTAGCCCCGGGCCCTTTGGAGCTCGGGGGCCTCTGTAACTGTACAGCCTAACCTTGGTGCAACCCACCCAGGTTGCAGGAGAGTTAAGCACCAATTTTTCTCCTCTCCCTTATTGGGCCCAAGTCAGTTAGGTTTATTCTTAGAAGTCTGCGTTCACATCTCCCGGTTAACTGCCGCCCGCCTTCCGCATTTGCTACACATTTGAGACTATCTCTAAGCAACATGTGTATTTTGGCGCCAAGTAAATCAGACCACCGTTGAGTCCTCAAAGGCCTGATGCAAGGCGTCGGAGGAGAGGCAGCCTCGCGGCTCGGCATCAAAGCTGCTCTGCTCCCTCTGAGCAGAGCCTCAACTTCATCTCCAACTATGGACTTTTCTGTCCATCTGAATCTGACAAAATCCTTTGTAATTCTGTTTAAACGTTCCAGGGCTTTCCCCCACTTTTTCAGATCATTGTTATCAATGTCTGCCAAATGCCTTAGATCTTCCTCTCCTTGTCTTTACTGTAAATACTTCCCTTACTCTGCAGCAGCAATATTATAGCTATTCATAGTAGGGAAAGCGCTACAGCGATCTGGTTTTCTTTATCCTTCTGTTCTGAAAGAATTCCAAGGCTCACTCTATTGGTGTTTATGTAATTGTTCTAAAGGACGATTTTTTTTTTTTTAAACGAAGCCTGACACTTATTCATGATCTCTTCCATAAAAGTTTGTCATTGGTCCCCTCTCTCAGTGACATTACCAGTCTCTGATCATACCAAAAACATTTATTGTGTGATGTTCTAGACTGGAATTCACAGTTGGCCTAGTGAGAACTTGGCCCCAAATGGGAGCATTTGGAAATTGCTGCCTATAAACCAAAGAGTTACCTACCCTGCAAAAGGAGAAGCAGTTTTATAGATGATTCCTGCCAAGGGTCATGCCACTAGGCAAGGAAGGTCACAGACATTAGCAAATGGGTAGTTTAATTAAAATAATTCATAAATCAGGTTTAGGACTTCTGAATGACCCCTCCCAGGAAAAGTTGACAGATGCACTGAAAGTGAAAACAAAATGTGAAACTCTGTGAACCGCTGCTCTTGGCTGGGGGTGGGAGGGTGGGGATGGTACACCTGGAGTTTCCGTTTTGGTAAGTGGGCGCTTAATTCCTCTTGCAGATTGAGTGTGGTGATGGCTGCAGTCCTGGGTAAAGGAACCAGAACGCCTGAGTCTGTTTCTCTAATATTTGCTTTGACCATTAATTCCTACATAACTTTGGCCAGATCACTGGACCATTGATTTCAGTGTTTTCATGATGAGCACCATGTCTGTCATAGCTGACTGTTTTTCCTTCATGGGGAGGCGAGTTACATGGATGGAGAAAGCAGCAAAAAGAGTCTCTATATATGTTTGAAAGCATTTGTCCTTTCAATATGAATTTTCCCCTCTAGATCTTATTGGATTTCTCACTGACTTCTTTGTTCTTTTGAATTGTAAGATAGGGGTCACACTTTGAGTATTTTCTCACTGTGTAAGCAAATGTAGAGTTAGATTTTGGATCCATGTCTTCTTGGAAAAGAAGTCCTCTTGAAGCCTAGAGAAGTCGGGTGGGTGAATTGTTAGTCTGTTAACCCTCCCTTACTGTCTTGCAATCCTGGTATAAGGATGTCGAGCTGAAAGTGAAAGTGTTAGTCACGCAGTTGTGTCCAACTCTTTGCCACCCCATGGACTGTAGCCTGTCAGGCTCCTCTGTCCACGGAATTCTCCAGGCAAGAATACTGGAGTGGGTTGCCATTTCCTTCTCCAAGGGATCTTCCTGACCCAGGGATCAAACCTGGGTCTCCCGCATTGCAGGCAGATTCTTCATTATCTGAGCCACCTTGCTTTATTTTTCTGGTTGAGTGTGCTTCTTCTCTTTCTTAAGGTGTTTTGGGGATGGGTCTGTGAGCTTAATTAAAAAGGTAAAGTGATGGATTTGAGGCCAGGGGACTTTCATGTGGATTGTTTTCTCACTAATAGTCATGCAAATTCTGATAGCAGCCATGTTACCATTTTTCCTCTTGGAGAAATGATATTGGAGGGAAATAGCCCTTCCTGCCTGGCTGTAATTCAGCGAGTGGCCTCCTACCATCTTCTCCCCCCCACCACCCCCTCCCCAAAGCATTAGTGCTCTTTACAACCTTCCCAGCAAAGCTCCTTCTGCCAGACTGGCCTTCAACCCAGCCTGCCACCAAATACACTTTGTTAAAATGGGGCAGTTTCACTTTGTTTCACCAGAAAATAAATCTTTATTTAAAAGCTTCATAGCTTTTCATCCTTCCCATGTGACTCTAAATACATGTTCACTGGGTTTCCATGGGTCCATCAAATTCTTTCTCATAGACTCTTTCCACTTTATATCAATGTTCCCTGCTGTCTGCCTTGACATCTCTTTCTTCAGCTCTTTTCCAACTTGTCAAAATCTTCACTTCCTGGAAGAAAGGATTATACAGTGGAAAGAGCATGCATGGGATCTATAGAGGTTTTAGGATCCAGTTTTACCTAGTTTTGCAACTCATGAGCTGTGAAAACTTGAGGAATTTCCCCTCCTCAGTGTCCATAATTGCAAATGGGAATAATAAAAGGCACTTTTCTCACTGAGAGGTCATGAAGATTACTTGAGATAATACAATGTGAAAGTGTTTTGGACTATTTGGGCATGTTTACTATTATATCTCTGGGCTTCCTTGATAGCTCAGTCGGTAAAGAATCTCCCTGCAATGCAGGAGACCTCAGTTCGATCCCTTGGTAGGGAAGATCTGCTGGAGAAGGGACAGGATACCCATTCCAGTATTCTTGGGCTTCCCTTATGGCTCAGCTGGTAAAGGTCTCTATGTTGTTTGTATTCTAAATTTTACTGTGATAGATTTTCCCAACTCATGCAAATAATACATAACCTATTTGTGACAAGTGAAGTGAAATTTGCTGTATATAGTCCATGGAATTCTCCAGGCCAGATTACTGGAGTGGGTAGCATTTCCTTTCTAAAGAGGATCTTCCCAACCCAGGGATCAAACCCAGGTCTCCCACATTGCAGGCAGATTCTTTACCAGCTGAGCCACAAGGGAAGCCCTAACTTATTTATAGTTTAATTTTAATTATTGATTCTCAAAACATGTATTGACTTTTTTTTTTTTTTTTTGACTCTAATTGTTGGTACCAATACGGGCTTTGCTCCCTCCCACCTTTTTTTAACCCAGGGAATTTAGAGTTGAGAATAAAAGGAAAAATTATAAGAAAAGACAAGTAGAGTTCAAGTCCTAAAGTATGCTAAATAACACATCTGTTTGCCTTTGGAACATCTGGAAAAGCAACTACATAGTAATTCTCTTAAAAATGATTTATTTAAACATTTGTGGAAGATTCAGGTGTGTGGTTTTAATTGCACAATTAATTAATTATTGGTGAGATTCTCTTATTTCTTTGTAGTAATCAACCTAACAAAATATGCACTGTAGTCTAAATTATGGCACAGAAGAAAATTTACAAATGTAGCATCAGTTTTTATTTTAATCCTGAAAGTCTGTTCAAACAGTTGTTTTTGATATTAACTAGATGCCCCCCTTTATCATTTCCTTTCCTTTCTTCCTTCCTTCTTCTTCCTATTTATATAAACAAAATACAATAAGGAGAACAATGTTATATGGAAGAAATTAATCAAAGTATATATGCTGTAGAAAAATAAAAACAAAGGAATGGACAGTAATGATTAATTTGAGCTCTACAAATTAATCCAGTAAACAGAAAAAAAAAGATTGCTGATATTGTATACTGTGGGTGTGTATGTTTGTTAGTTTATAAGCAATCAGACACAGGACTTCAAAGAAGCCTTCGTTTTTTCCAGTAGTTTGTCAATTTTCTTTGTAATTATTTCTTATTTTTGGTTAACTATTTTCTTCTTGATTTTTATCAGATTTGAATGAACTTACAAATTTTCAGTTAATTAAATGTGAGCTTGATGTAGTCTTGTGAGTGATAAACGTTATCACCCAAAGAGAACTATTTGAAAGTCACATCTTCCCATCTTCTAATGTAGCTGGTACCGCAGTGTTCTCCATTAGTCTCCCCTTTGAGTGAAGATTACAAAGGTTTCTGGTAAAGTGCAATTATGCTCTTGTGAAGAGTATATCATTTAAAACATATTTATCCATAAGTAATTTATTTGAGTGGGTACTTAGCAACAGGAGAATGGTACCCTGATCCAGTGAATGTCAGGCTACAGGAAGCTTAAGAGGTAGGGTCATGGCCTGCCTGTGAGAGCAATTCCTTTGCCTTTGGTTTTGGGATACCTGGCACCCTGAGTGTCTCTGTGGGGACAGGTTCTGACAGGGCAGGGTACCAGAGACCAATTTCACCCTTCATGATGTAGCTTAGCATGATGATGAAGTGAATAAGCACATCTACTCATCATGCCTAGAAGAGGTGTATAGATTTAAGGCAAGGTTTGGAGACAAGCAGTCCCACCTCCCCTGCTGATTAGCTGTGTAACCTGAACAGTTTCTTACCATCTCTGAGCTTGTTTTCTCATCTACCAGATGTAGTATCTCTGTTTTGGGTTGCAATGATGTTAAAGGGGATAATGTTTATAAAGTATGTAATATACAGCCTGTAGTTAATAAGCATCAATAAACTGTTTATATAAGTATTTATATTGATATCCAATTCTGTGTTGTTTAATTTGACCTCAAATGTGTATAAGAGAAAAATCTGATTCAAACTTATCCATAAAGACTTAAACCAAAAAGGGACTTACTGACTCATCCAAATGGAAAGCGAAGTCAGGCAGGCCTTTGGGTGATTTTAGGAATATCACTAAGGCACTCTTACATTTCCTTCTCTCCATCCTTCCTTTCTGGTGTTAACTTAACCTCAAGGCTGGCATCTCTTTGTGGTTGAAAAATAACTACAAATGCTTCTCAGATCTACCTGTTTCCCTCTCCAGGGAGCCTCCTAAAAGAGTGAGAAATCTCTTTTTTCCAGAGCTTTCTGTCCTTGTGATTCAGCTTGGTCCATCATGATCTGAGATCTGGGGAAGGGATTATATTAGTAAATTTAGGCTTGAGTCTTGAGCTCCAATCTGATGTCAGCTTTCTCCAATACCTGGGAATTGTGAAGGGGAGATGTGGCTATCTAAAAAGGGAGACATGGATGACGACACAACCGCGTGTTGATGACACTGTCTTCATTACATTGAAAGTACTGCCAGCAAACATAGTGACTGCAAGAAGTTGTTCTTTCCCCTATAGACTGATCTGGAGGAGATAGGAGGACTCAGAGGTCTTACTTTGAGAGGGTTTGTTATCATAGATCTTGTTAAGACCAGAACCCAGGTTTCCTAATACTACACTGAATATCCTCCCACCATACGGCTCTATTTCTTTAGAACTTCCTGCTGTGTCACTTTCTAATGTTACATCTGGGAAAACTGAGTGTCAGAGACTTCAAGGGACGGCTTAAAAGTCACACGACTAGTGAAAGGCAGTCCCAGAACTGAAACTCCTTCCTCAGTCTCTGCAGAGTATTTTCTATCATTCTAAGGCCAGGGGACAACCCAGTTACCAGGACCCAGTTTCTTGTAAGAAAATCAATGATTGTTGTCATGAACCTGAATTTGTATTTTAGCATTTTTGCAATGACAAATTCCTAAAAGCAATTTAAAAGCCCACCAAAAGGGAAACGCATTATATTTGTAAAGTCAAAAGTGTAACAGTTAGTTGCTCAGTCACATCCGTCTCTTTGCAACCCTATGGATTGTAGCCTGCCAGGCTCCTCTGTCCTTGGGATTCTCTAGGCAAGAATACTGAAGTGGGTTGCCATGCCCTCATATTCATTTCTAATTGAGACTGAAGTGATTTAGCATGCATGAATGTAGATTTAAATGTGTTGGGAAACTTTACATATATGTCCACCAAACTATAGGTTATGTGAAGAAAGTTATGATTAGAAGAACATGGTGGGGAATTCCTTGGTGGTCCAGTGTCTAAGATCCAAGCTCCCAATGCAAGGGGCCTAGGTTCTATCCTTGGTCAGGAAACTAGATCCCACATACTGCAACTGAGATTTTGCATGCCATAATTAAAGATTCTACATGCCTCAACGAAGACTGAAGATCCTGTGTGCTGTGACTAAGACTCAGCACAGCCAAATAAATATATTAAAATATTTTTTAAAAAATTAAACAAAACAAAACAGAAGAACTCGGTATTATGTCCCTACTTGTGTGTGTATGTATGTGCACATGTGTGTGTATGTGCACAGTGCATATGTTTATGTGTGCCTGCTAAGTGGTTTCAGCCATGTCCAACTCTTTGCAACACTATGGATTATAGCCCACCAGGCTCCTCCGTCCATGGTGATTGTTCAGGCAAGAATACTGGAGTAGATCGTTATGCCCTCCTCCAGGGGATCTTCCAGATCCAAGGATGGAACCTGCGTGTCTTGCATTGTAGGCAGGTTCTTTACCAATGAGTCACCTGGGAAGCCCTACATATGTTTATATATATATATTACATTTTTTTAAGAATACTGAAGGTGTTATAGGTAGTAGTTGCCTTGGGGAAGGAAATTTGGGGATCTAATCAAGACAAAAACATGATTACTAGGTAATGCTTAAGAGTTGTCACATACACTATATTTCGACTTTAAAATACGACTTAACAAAAAACAACTCCTCTCCTTGGTTTCAGAATTTCGGTATCAGTTCAGGTTCTGTTGTGTCTTAGCATTGTGATGTTAGGCAAGGCGCTTCATTTCCCTGAGTCTCCTCTGTGAAATGAAGATGATGATGTTTGTCATACAAGATTGTTATGTGAATTGGAAAAGAAAAGTCTATGAAAGCACTTTCTAAGCTCTCAAGGACTACCCAATTGCTAGTAAATTACTAAGTTGCAGCATTTTCTCAATGATATTTCTCTTTGCTTCCCAAGTTAACCCCCTCTCCCCCTCCCAGGAAGGATGACCTCAGGAAGGATGTCTTTGGCATTGAAGTGTAAATAATCTCCTTAGAGTTTCTGGCCAACTGGAAGCACTGATGAGGAAGAGAGAGGGAGGAATTCAGGAATCAAGGAAGGTCTAAATTAGTCTATCAGCCTTTTTTCACAACTTGATGAGCATTTTAATTATGGCAGACTTGGTTTTTCCGTATCCTGGCACAACTGTGGAATTGGGATTCAAAGCTTCTTACTTTATTTTCACCTGTCTAGGAAAGATGGAAAGGTCTGATGCCAGTTCATTTATTTGATCAACCAGGAGTTACTGAGCACAGACTGTGTACTAAGCATTGGGCTAGGTGATCAGGAGAATTCTCCTGTCCCTTGGAGTTACAGTAGAACAGATCAGCAAGTATTTGTTAGTTGACTATTGTATATAGCATTTATTTTAAATTGGCATTTGTTTTAAATAGATGATAAACACTTAGGTAACTCTTATGAGTGTGGTTACAATAAAACCAACAAATATATTAGGAGAAACACTGACTGTAACTGCCCACCCTGGCCAGGTAACCATAGTAACCATTTGTGGGAGTTATTTTATGACAGAAGGTCCTGGTAAGGAATGTGGAGCTAATAAGGCACCACCAACTTAGAAGAATTTGGAAATGATCAAAAGGAGATGCCAGTCCATATATACTGCCAGCCTCCCAGAATCCTCCTTGTTGGAATCCATCTTTGAGCAATAAGTGCGCCACCAGGAAGGACCCTGAGCCAGAATGATTGGCCAGAGACAACCTGGAAACTAACTTCATCACCATCAACCCTGACACTGTGAGCCACATGGCAGAGCAGTTCTCTTGGTTTCCCTTACCTTCCAGCCCCCTCCCAGGTGCCCCCTTCCCAATAAAGTCTCTTGCTTTGTCAGCATGTGTGTCTCCTTGGACAATTCATTTCTGAGTGTTTGATAGAAGCCCACTCTCAAGGCCCTGGCAGGGGTCCCCGTTCCTGCAACAAATGCATTTCTAGTTCTTCATTGCTAATATAAAGTCAAAGTGTCCACCTGTCTAGAGTTCATATATACCCATACACACACCCTAGAAATATTTTCCAAAAAACAGTGATGGTGGGGGCTGTTAGGAACCAGACGTGTGGGTTAAGGCTTACATCATGCCCTGTACCTTGGGTCTTTAAGTTTGATCCTTGGCATATCCAGGCAGGAACAGAGGGCAATGAAAATTAATGGGAGAAGCAGAACAAGTAGAGATCCCTTACAGACAAGAAGACATTTTAAAACTTTGCATTATTGATGAGAATTTTGGAGGAACCACAGATCCTGAACCAGCATGAGATCTTCTTTCATAAAAAGACTGTGATTCATCTGCAGCAACTTCCTTCCCCGGCAAACGCCCCCCACCCCCAACCCCCAACCCCTCCCCACTGTCCCTAGTCACAGCAGAATTTCATGTTACAGAGCTCAAATTCAAGTAATTCAGGTCTGAAAAAAGAAACCTCTTGTTAGAACACAGACAATGTTGACAATTAGCCAGGATTCCAAGGAGAAAAAAAGGGAGGCCCCGGCAAGGTAAACGCATTTGTGTTTATACAGCGTGTGATGTGTTTTGAAGTTTTCCCCAAGGAGAAAGGCCCTCTCTCCTACTTCAAAAGCCATTTTCATGTTTTTGAAATTACTAGAAATTATGGGCTAAACCCCCTTCACACGTAATTTATGTCACCCAGTATCTCATATTTTGTGATAACATGCAAATACCATATGTCGCACTTTCTCTTTATGGATGGAGGAGGGAAGGAGGGAGAGTTGGCAGAATTATCACTAGGCACTGCAAAACCTTCCAGTGAAGTCCGTATCTGCCATGGTGACGTTTACTGGTTATGGCAGAGCTGATCAAGTGCAGATTTTCCTGCCGCTGAGGCTAAATTGCAAGCTGCTCATAATGCCATCAGATGCTGCCGGTTCTCAGCCAATGAGAGCTTCGGGAAAGCTTCTCTTCCTCCCTGTTCTCTGTGGCAGCAGAGCCCCCGGGCACCGTTGGTCCACACTCTATCGTATTTGAACTTGATTGACCTCATGCCGCACTTCTCTGGAATAAATGTATCTTGCGAGATCTCATGGGTTCCAAATACTCAAACTGGCAACCCTAATGTATTCCCAGAGTCTTCATTTTTTACTTTCCCTTACAGGTATTTATTTTCTTAAGTGAAATGGTCAATATTTAGAAGTATATATTATTCATAAGACTGAAAGAGAAAAAAAAATCACATCTTCTATTTTACTATTCTATTTCATCTGAGGCAAAAATGTTTCATGCCAGGCCAAGGGAGACAAAAACACAAAGCCATTATTCAGCTCCTAGCTGCTTCAATCATTTTTGTGCCAACAATGGTGAAAAGATGTGATTTTACAAGCAAACAGGAAGAAAAGGCTTGAACACACCTTGGGAGCATGTTTAAGAAGTTGATTTATGTTTCATGCTGAGTCTTACACCTGCAATTCAAGCAAAACCCAACTTGGCCGCCCCAAAGAGTCTGGTTTATTAGGTATCAAGGAGTCGCAAGAAGCCATGTAATTAAAACCGTAATTAACTGGAAAAGGAAAGTGCCACCTGAGTTTTGAGAGACTGTCAATTTTATTTCCATTACAGCTCTCCAGCTTCTCCTCTTGGACTCTTTTTTTCCCCCTTTTGCTTGATAAGGAAACAACAAATATGCCCACATGGCATCCATCTATTTTTTTAATACATTAAAACATGTATGAATGGCTACTCCGTATGGAAATTATTACTTGTTTCAGATTTTCTAGATCAATTTCTTCCTGGGAGGACTATTCCAGAAAGGTGCTATGCAGTACTCTAGTCTTCAGCCCAATATTACCATGGGGCTCTTGAACTGAGATCCGTCTGAATTCAGATGCGTTGTACATGTAAAATACACACCAGATTTTGAAGATGTAGCACAGAAAAATGTAAAATATCTCAGTGATACTTTTAACATTAAATTACTTATTGAATGATATTATTTTGGGTGTATTGCTTTGTATAAAAATATATTGTTTTATTTTTTCTATTGAAGTGCAGTTGGTTTATAAGGTTGTGTTAGTTTCTGGTGTACAGCACAGTGATTCAGTTACACATATATACATATCTATTCTTTTCATTATAATTTATTATAGGATATTGAATATAGTTTCTTGTGCTATACAGTAGTACCTTGTTGTTTATCTATTTTATTTATAGTAGTCTGAACATATTATTATTAAGCAACACTCTTATTGTTTAGTTTCACTTGTTGCTTTTTACTTTTTTGAGTGTGGCTACTAGAGAGTTTAGAATGATGTATGTAGCTCACCAGACATTTACATGGGCAGGACTGTTCTGGAGTGCCGTGCTCCCCATGGAACTGGGCAAGGATGGACTGGACATACTTTTTCTTATCTTTTCCACCATCCCCAGGGCTGCGAGGGCCACCTGGTGTGGAGACAAGGGAGCTCTTGGTGGCAGTGTGCATGGGTGCTGGAACATGTTATTAAGGCACATGTTTGTGATTGGCAGATTGTTTAACTCAATTTCTCAATAAAAGACACCAAGGGAGATATCTGAGCAGCACAAATGGAACTTCAAGGGTCCTTTCGTCTAACTGCCCTTCCTTGGCCAGCAAAGTTTCAAACAAAACATTAAATATATTAGCACCAGAACAACGAGTGCTAGAAACTTCAAATGGAGGTACTGAAAGCTGGTTCAAAACCAACACCTGTGCCTTAATTTGTGAATTAAAGTGCTGATAAAACAATCTTTTGAAAAAGGTCAACTCATTTACATTAGATTCTGGAGACTTCCATTTCACATTATTACACCATCTCTCTGACCCATACTCTTTGAGGGTGATAAAGAGAATTCGTAATAAAGACACAATTGTATAAGGGTTTTGAAGGTGGCTAGGGAAAGAACCTTTTTGCCACTTCATTTCAGAAATAGGCAAAACTTTTAAATATCTCAGCCTTCCTCTTTCCTGGACTCATTCAAAAAGAAAGGCAGCATCTCATTTCCCTGTTAACAATAAGGTAGTGACAAACCTATTGATGAAAACTCCCAGAGGAAGAGACTGAAACCACCTTTCTTCAGGCAGAGGGAGAAAAAAAAAAAGTCCCTTCCTAGCTTCTTTTCCCACCTCCACTGCATTTTTTTTTTTTTTTAAGCTGCATTTGTTACAAGGTAAAGGTTTCTGGAATCTTCCAGTTCAGAACAGAAATATGTTGGTGCGTAATTTTGGAAGTGAGCCTGAGGTACCCAGAGCAGATGACACACAGGGCTTAGGTCCTGATTCAGCTACAAGTCAGCGGGGCACCCCAGGACCATCTGCGTCCTATAAATTACAGTAACGCCGGCACATGCGGCTTGTAAATCACCAGTGAACAGGCTTCACCTTGTGACACACGACATGAACCCTGTTGTATATTCCAATAAACTCCTATAAACCATCTGATATAAACTCCGGATTATGTTTCTTTAGGGGGTGGAATACTTAGATTTTCTTTGCTGATCTGATTCCTCTTCAATATGTGAGTTGAATACACACAGCGTGTTCCCTTCTCTTTCCACTATGCTAGGCATTTTGCTGTTTTTCAAAACCAGAATTTTACTTAGTGGCTGACATGTACAATTTGGTGAACTTTAAAGGACCAGTCTTTTTTTCTTTTGCCTTCTTTAATAAACTTGTTTCTTTCAACACGACTGTGAATGTCAAAGTCTTGAAGTGACTACACAAGGAAAATACGATTTATAAACAGAAAATTAATGGCCAAATGGTCAGTAACCTACTTCACTGAATATAAATAAACTTGCTCCATAAAGGGTCATATCGTTAATATGTCTTTGCTGGGCTTCTGGCAACTTACACGGCTGCCTCTTATGATAGGATTTTTGGTGTGCAAGAATGTGAGGAGGGAAAAAAATTAAACTGGGGATAGCATTCAATTCCATTTATGGCTCATTCATAAATGGTTCCAAGCAACTGTGTTTGGTCAAAACAGTGTTATCCTATTCACAGAGTTCTTCCTCCATCTTTAGGGCAATCCTTTCTGAGGGCTCACTTCTTAAGGTTGTGATAGCTGACTTGCTGACCCACAGGTCAAAAAAATGTAGCAGAGAAATACCCAGATGAGTTCTCCACAAGATACCAAGCTTTACTTCTATTAGGAAAGATGGTAAATTTTCCCCACTTCTTTAATTTTTTTTAAAAAACAGTAGCAACAATCTATATTTTCATTTTTCATGATGAAAATATTTTGTCTCTTAAGAAAGTTCTTTCAGTTCAGTGCCTTTGATGCAATATTAAATTGTTCCTTTTATATCATTTTTATAGGTGTGCAAGTATAAAAAAAGAGATCATTACTTCTTTGTGTGGAATATAAACTGAATATAAAATAATTCAAAAAATTCAGTTGCTCAGGAAAGAGGTAGAGGATGAGATACTTTTGTCTAAATTTTATTGTTCTGATGTATTCTACTCAAAGTTAGCTGAAAGTTATATAAATTTCCATGTTCATTTTCTAAAAATATGTTAAATATTATTTTCTATAGTAATCTTCCAGCCTACATAAAGAAAACACAGTATATAGCAATAAATGCCTATGTCAAGAAACAAGAAAAGTATTTTAAAAAATTTAACTTTAGAAGAACAAGATGGCAGAAGAGTAGGTTGACATGGAGTATATGTCTCTCCACGGATACATCAGGAATACACCTTTCGACACAGAAGTGCATGCAGAACACCAGCTGAGAGCAGACAGGAGTACCTGACCAGTGGAAATGAATGTATAAAACCAACCAAAACTCAGTGGATGAAGGAACTAGGGGGAAAACCAGGAGCATTAGTAGGATTTTTCACAGAAGTAGAACAAAAAATTTCACAATTCATATGGAAACACGAAAAACCTAGAATAGCTAAAGCAATCTTGAGAAAGAAGAATGGAGCTGGAAGAAGCAACCTTCCTGACTTCAGATTATACTACAAAGCTACAGTCATCAAGACAATATGGTACTGGCACAAAAACAGAAATATAGACCAATGGAACAAGACAGAAAGCCCAGAAATAATCCCATGAACCTATGGGTACCTTGTTTTTGACAAAGGAGGCAAGAATATACAATAGGGCAAAGACAGCATCTTCAATAAATGGTACTGGGGAAACTGTACTGCTGCTGCTGCTGCTAAGTCGCTTTAGTTGTGTCCGACTCTGTGTGACCCCATAGACAGAAGCCCACCAGGCTCCCCTTTCCCTGGGATTCACCATTCAATAAATGGTACTGGGGAAACTGTACTGCTGCTGCTGCTGCTGCTAAGTCACTTTAGTTGTGTCTGCCTCTGTGTGACCCCATAGGCAGAAGCCCACCAGGCTCCCCCATCCCTGGGATTCTCCAGGCAAGAACACCGGAGTGGGTTGCCATTTCCTTCTCCAAGGCATGAAAGTGAAGTCGCTCAGTCGTGTCTGACTCCTGGTGACCCCATGGACTGCAGCCTACCAGGCTCCCCCATCCATGGAATTTTCCAGGCAAGAGTACTGGAGTGGGGTGCCATTGGAAAACTGAACAGCTACATGTAAAAGAATGAAATTAGAAAACATCCTAACACCATACACAAAAATAAACTCAAAATGGATTAAAGACCTAAAGTAAGATGAGAAACTATAAAACTCTTAGAGGAAAACATAGGTAGAATGCTTGATGACATAAATCAAAGCAAGATCCTCTATGACCCACCTCCTAGAGTAATGGAAATAAAAACAAGTAAACAAGTGGGACCTGTTTAAACTTAAAAGCTTTCACACAGCAAAGGAAACTATAAGCAAGGTGAAAGGCAACCCTCAGAATGGGAGAAAATAATAGCAAATGAAACAACTGACAAAGGATTAATTTTCAAAATATACAAGCAGCTCATACAACTCAATGCCAGAAAAACAAACAACCCAATCAAATAATGGGGAAAAGGCCTAAACAGACACTTCTCCAAAGAAGACATACAGATGGCTAACAAACACATGAAAAGATGCTCAACATTGCTTATTATTAGAGAAATGCAAATCAAAACTACAATGAGATATTACCTCACACTGGTCAGAATGACCATCATCAAAAAGTCTACAAACAATAAATGCTGGAGAGGGTGTGGAGAAAAGGGGATGCTCTTGCACTGTTGGTGGGAACGTAAATTAATCCAACCATTATGGAAGATGGTATGGAGATTCCTTACAAAACGAGGAATAAAGCCACCATATGACCCAGCAATCCCACTCCTCAGTGTATATCTCGAGAAAACCAAAATTAAAAAAGACACATGTATCCCATTGTTCATTGCAGTACTATTTACAATAGCTAGAACATGGAAGCAACCTAGATGTCCATCAAGAGATGAATGGATAAAGAAGTTGTGGTATATATACACAAGGGAATATTACTTAGCCATAAAGAGGAACTCATTTGAGTCAGTTCTGATGAGATGGATGAACCTAGAACCTATTACACAGAGTGAAGTGAGTAAGAAAGAGAAAGATAAATATTGTATTCTAACACATACATATAGAATCTAGAAGAATGGTACCAGAGAACTTATTTACAGGGCAGCAATGGAGAAACAGGCATAGAGAATAGACTTACGGACATGGAAAGAGGGGAGGAGATGGTGAGTGTATGGAAAGAGTAACATGGAAACTTACATTGCCATATGTAAAATAGATAGCCAACGGGAATTTGCTCTATGGCTCAGGAAACTCAAACAGGGGCTCTATCAACCAAGAGGGGTGGGATGGGGAGGGAGATGGGAGGGAGTTTCAAAAGGGAGGGGATAAATGTATACCTATGGCTGATTCATGTTGAGGTTAGACAGAAAACAACAAAATTCTTTAAAGCAATTAACCTTCAATAAAAAAAAATAAATTAAAAAGAAAAAATAATCTAAATTTACACCTCAGTGAACTAGAGAAAGAAGAACTAACGAAGCCTAAAGTTAGTAGAAGGAAGGGAATAACAATGATTAGAGTGGAAATAAGTGAAATAGAGACTAAAAATAAAATAGAAAAAAAAATCAATGAAACTAAGAACTAGTTCTTAGAAAAGATAAAATTGACAAATTTTTAGCTAGACTCTCAAGAAAAAATGAGAGAGGACTCAAATAAAATCAGAAATTAAAGAGAGTGACTTACAGCAGACAACAGAGAACTATAAAAGGTCATAAGAGGCTACTATGAACAATTATGTGCTAAAAAACCAGATAATCCAGAATAAATGGTTAAATTCCTGAAGACATACCACCTACCAAGATGCAATCATAATGAAAAAGAAAGTCTGATTAATTACTATTAAGAGGATTGAATCAGTACTCAAAAGCTCCAAAATAAATAAAAATCCAGGACCAGATGGATTCACTGGTGAATTCTACCAAGCATTCAAAGAATTAATATCAATTCTTCTCAAACTCTTCCAAAAAATTAGATGAGGAAGGCGATCTTCTAAACTCATTTTACAAGACCAACATTACCATGATACCAAAATCAGATAAAGACACTATGAAAAAGAGAGTTGTAGGCCAATATCTCTGATGAATATAGATGCAAAAATCCTCAACAAATATTAACAAACCAAATTCAACAGTGTATTAAAGGGATCATATACCTTGAGCAAGTGGAATTTATGAATCCCAGAGATTCAAGGATAGTTTAACACTCAAAAATCAGTCAATGTGATAAACCATTTTAATAAAATGAATGATAAAAATAAAACAATCATCTCAATAGATGCATAGAAAACATCTGAGAAAATTAATATCCATTTATAATGAAAACTCTCAACAAAGAGGTATAGTGGGAATGTACCTCAACATGATAAAGCCCATATATAACAAGCCAACGCTTAACATTATCAGTCAGTTCAATTCAGTCGCTCAGTCGTGTCCGACTCTGTGACCCCATGGACAGCAGCACTCCAGGCTTCCCTGTCCATCGCCAACTCCCAGAGTTTACTCAAACTCATGTCCATCGGATGATTACAATAATACAACTTAACATTATACTCAGTGCTGAAAAACTATTCTAATGTCAGAAACAAAACAAGAATGCCTGTCTACTTTCACAGTATCGGAAATCCTATGCTTTCCAGGTTGAGCTAGTGGTAAAGAATTTGCCTGCCAATGCAGGAGATGCAAGTGACATAGGTCTGATCCCTGGGTCAGGAAGATCCCCTGGAGTAGGAAACGGCAATCCATTCCATATCCCTGACTAAAAAATTCCATGGACAGAGGAGCCTGGCAGGCTACAGTCCATGGGGTCACAAAGAGTAAGCACACACCATATGAGGTATTATTGGAAGTCTTAATCAGAGCAATTAGGCAAGAAAAAGAAACAAAAGGAATCTCAATTGGAAAGAAAGAAGCAAAACTGTCACTATGTGCAGATCGACTCTTAGTGACCCCATGGACTGCAGCCTAACAGGCTCCTCCGTCCATGGGATTTTCCAGGCAAGAGTACTGGAGTGGGGTGCCATTGCCTTCTCCGTATTAATATGTAGAAAGCTCTAAATACTCTATAAGAACTAATAAATTCAGTAAAGTTGCAAATACAAAATATGCAAATTATCTATTGTTTCCATAAACTAAAAATGAATACTCAGAAAGATAAGTTAAGAAAACCATCCAATTTGTAATTGCATCAAAAAAGAATAAAATACTTAGAAATAAATTTAACCAAGGAAGTGAAAGATCTCTATATTGGAAACTATAAGATTTTAATAAAATAAATTGAAGACAACACAAATAAATGGAAAGATCTTCTGTGCTCATGAATTAGAAGGAATATTAATGATATTGTTAAAATGTTCACACTACTACTGCTGCTGCTAAGTCGCTTCAGTCGTGTCCGACTCTGTGCGACCCCATAGACGGCAGCCCACCAGGCTGCCCCGTCCCTGGGATTCTCCAGGCAAGAACACTGAAGTGGGTTGCCATTTCCTTCTCCAATGCATGAAAGTAAAAAGTGAAAGTAAAGTCATTCAGTCATGTCCGACTGTTAGCAATGCCATGGACTGCTGCCTACCAGGCTCCTCCACCCATGGGATTTTCCAGGCAAGAGTACTGGAGTGTTCACACTACCTAAAGCAAATTACAGATGCAATCTGTAACAAAAGTCCAACAACATTTTTCACAGAACTAGTACAAACAGTTCTAAAATTTGTATGGAATCACAAAAGATCCCCAGTAGTCAAAGCAATCTTGAGAAAGAAGAATAAAGTCAGTGCGATTATACTCTCTAATTGCAAGCAATATTTCAAAGCTATAGTAATGAAAATAGTGTACTATTGATATAAAAATAGACACATAGATCAATGGGACAGAAAAGGGAGGTCAGAAATAAACCCACACATATATGGCCAATTAATGTATGAGAAAGAATGTACAGGGAGGAAAAGGCAACTTTTTAATGTGGTGTTAGAAATATTGGACAACCTCATACAAGGTATGAAACTTACCACTACTTCCACTATACACAAATGCAAGACCTGAAGCCATAAAACTCCTATTAAAAATACTTGGGCAGGAAGCTCCTTGACATAAATCTTAATGATGTGAATTTGACACCAAAAACAAGAGCAAAAAATAAGCAAGAAGTACTACATCATACTGAAAAGCTTTTGCATAGCAAAAGAAACCAACAGAATGAAAAGGCAAGCTACTCAATGGGAGAAAATATTTATAAATCTTTTCTCTGATAAGAGGCTAATACTCAGATTTTATTAAGAACTCATACAATTCAATAGCAAAAATCCAGACAATCTGGAAAAATAAATGGGCAGAAGATCTGAATAGATATTTTCCCAAAGACATACAGAGGGCCAACAAGTACACAAAGATCACTAATACATGTACATGGACATCATTAATCATCAGAGAGATGCAAATCAAAATGAGATATCACCTCACATCTGTTAAAAAGGCTATATCAAAAAGACTAGAAATAACAAGTGCTGATGAGAAACTGCAGAAAAGGGAACATGTGTACACTGTTGGCGAGGATGTAAATTGGGCAGTCCTATGGAAAACTGTATGGAGGTTCTTTAAAAGATTAAGAATAGAACTACCATATGATCCAGCATATGATCCTGTGGGCACAGGAGGGCCTAGAGGAGCTACTCCACGTTCAAGGTCATCAGGGGTGGTGGTGAGGAGATACCCCTTGTCCAAGGTAAGGAGCAGCAGCTGTGCTTTGCTGGAGCAGCCGTGAAGAGATACCCCATGTCCAAGGTAAGAGAAACCCAAGTAAGACGGTAGGTGTTGCAAGAGGGCATTAGAGGGCAGACACACTGAAGCCATAATCACAGAAAACTAGTCAATCTGATCACACTAGGACCACAGCCTTGTCTAACTCAATGAAACTAAGCCATGCCCGTGGGGCCACCCAAGACGGGCGGGTCATGGTGGACAGATCTGACAGAATGTAGTCCACTGGAGAAGGGAATGGCAAACCACTTCAGTATTCTTGCCTTGAGAACCCCATGAACAGTATGCAAAGGCAAAATGATAGGATACTGAAAGAGGAACTCCGCAGGTCAGTAGGTGCCCCATATGCCACTAGAGATCAGTAGAAAAATAACTCCAGAAAGAATGAAGGGATGGAGTCAAAGCAAAAACAATACCCAGTTGTGGATGTGACTGGTGATAGAAGCAAGGTCTGATGCTGTAAAGAGCAATATTGCATAGGAACCTGGAATGTCAGGTCCATGAATCAAGGCAAATTAGAAGTAGTCAAACAGGAGATGGCAAGAGTGAACGTCAACATTCTAGGAATCAGTGAACTAAAATGGACTGGAATGGGTGAATTTAACTCAGATGACCATTATATCTACTACTGCGGGCAGGAATCCCTTAGAAGAAATGGAGTAGCCATCATGATCAACAAAAGAGTCCGAAATGCAGTACTTGGATGCAATCTCAAAAATGACAGAATGATCTCTGTTCATTTCCAAGGCAAACCATTCAATATCTCAGTAATCCACGTCTATGCCCCAACCAGTAATGCTGAAGAAGCTGAAGTTGAACGGTGCTATGAAGACCTACAAGACCTTTTAGAACTAACACCCAAAAAAGATTTCCTTTTCATTATAGGAGACTGCAATGCAAAAGTAGGAAGTCAAGAAACATCTGGGGTAACAGGCAAATTTGGCCTTGGAATATGAAATGAAGCAGGGCAAAGACTAATAGAGTTTTGCCAAGAGAATGCACTGGTCATAGCAAACACCCTCTTCCAACGACACAAGAGAAGACTCTACACATGGACATCACCAGAAGGTCAACACCAAAATCAGATTGATTGTATTCTTTGCAGCCAAAGATGGAGAAGCTCTATACAGTCAGCAAAAACAAGACTGGGAGCTGACTGTGGCTCAGATCATGAGCTCCTTATTGCCAAATTCAGACTTAAATTGAAGAAAGTGGGGAAAACCACTAGACCATTCAGGTATGACCTAAATCAAATCCCTTATGATTATACAGTGGAAATCAGAAATAGATTTAAGGGACTAGATTTGATAGATAGAGTGCCTGATGAACTATGGACTGAGGTTCGTGACATCAGGGATCAAGACCATCCCCATGGAAAAGAAATGCAAAAAAGCAAAATGGCTGTCTGGGGAGGCCTTACAAATAGATGTGAAAAGAAGAGAAGTGAAAAGCAAAGGAGAAAAAGAAAGATATAAGCATCTGAATGCAGAGTTCCAAAGAATAGCAAGAAGAGATAAGAAAGCCTTCCTCAGTGATCAATGCAAAGAAATAGAGGAAAACATCAGAATGGGAAAGACAAGAGATCACTTCAAGAAAATTAGAGATACCAAGGAACATTTCATGCAAAGATGGACTCGATTAAGGACAGAAATGGTATGGACCTAACAGAAGCAGAAAATATTAAGAAGAGGTGGCAAGAATACACAGAAGAACTGTACAAAAAAGATCTTCACGACCAAGATAATCATGATGATATGATCACTTACCTAGAGCCAGACATCCTGGAATGTGAAGTCAAGTGGGCCTTAGAAAGCATCACCACGAACAAAGCTAGTGGAGGTGATGGAATTCCAGTTGAGCACTTTCAAATCTTGAAAGATGATGCTGTGAAAGTGCTGCACTCTATATGCCAGCAAATTTGGAAAACTCAGCAGTGGCCACAGGACTGGAAAAGGTCAGTTTTCATTCCAATCCCAAAGAAAGGCAATGCCAAAGAATGCTCAAACTACTGCACAATTGCACTCATCTTACACACTAGTAAAGTAATGCTCAAAATTCTCCAAGCCAGGCTTCAGCAATATGTGAACCGTGAACTTCCTGATGTTCAAGCTGGTTTTAGAAAAGGCAGAGGAACCAGAGATCAAATTGCCAACATCCGTTGGGTCATGGAAAAAGCAAGAGAGTTCCAGAAAAACATCTATTTCTGCTTTATTGACTATGCCAAAGCCTTTGGCTGTGTGGATCACAATAAACTGTGGAAAATTCTGAAAGAGATGGGAATACCAGACCACCTGACCTGCCTCTTGAGAAACCTATATGCAGGTCAGGAAGCAACAGTTAGAACTGAACATGGAACAACAGACTGGTTCCAAATAGGAAAAGGAGTACGTCAAGGCTGTATATTGTCACCCTGCTTATTTAACTTATATGCAGAGTACATCATGAGAAACGCTGGACTGGAAGAAACACAAGCTGGAATCAAGATTGCTGGGAGAAATACCAATAACCTCAGATATGCAGATGACACCACCCATATGGCAGAAAGTGAAGAGGAACTAAAAAGCCTCTTGAGGAAAGTGAAAGAGGAGAGTGAAAAAGTTGGCTTAAAGCTCAACATTCAGAAAACGAAGATCATGGCATCCGGTCCCATCACTTCATGGGAAATAGATGGGGAAACAGTGGAAACAGTGTCAGACTTAATTTTTTTGGGCTCCAAAATCCCTGCAGATGGTGATTGCAGCTATGAAATTAAAAGATGCTTACTCCTTGGAAGGAAAGTTATGACCAACCTAGATAGCATATTCAAAAGCAGAGACATTACTTTGCTAACAAAGGTCTGTCTAGTCAAGGCTATGGTTTTTCCAATGGTCATGTATGGATGTGAGAGTTGGACTGTGAAGAAGGCTGAGTGCCGAAGAATTGATGCTTTTGAACTGTGGTGTTGGAGAAGACTCTTGAGAGTCCCTTGGACTGCAAGGAGATCCAGCCAGTCCATTCTAAAGGAGATCAGCCCTGGGTGTTCTTTGGAAGGAATGATGCTAAAGCTGAAACTCCAATACTTTGGCTACCTCATGCAAAGAGTTGACTCATTGGAAAACACTCTGATGCTGGGAGGGATTGGGGGCAGGAGAAGGGGATGATAGAGGATGAGATGGCTGGATGGCATCACTGACTCGATGGACGTGAGTTTGAGTGAACTCCAGGAGTTGGTGATGGACAGGGAGGCTTGGGGTACTGCGATTCATGGGGTTGCAAAGAGTCGGACATGACTGAGCGACTGAACTGAACTGAACTGATGATCCAGCAATTTCACTTCCAGGTATTTAGCCAAAGAACATGAAAACACTGCTCTGCTGTGTTCATTGCAACATTGTTTACAATAGGCAAGACATGAAAATAATCCAAGGGTCCATAAATGGATGAATGAATAAAGAAATCGTGGCATAATCACACACACACACACACACACACACACACACACACACACACGTTATTTAGCCTTAAACCAAATGAAATCTTGCAATTTTAAACAACATGGATGGACCTCAAAGACATTATCCTAAGTGAGATAAGTCACACTGGAAAAGAAAAATACCATATGATCTCTCTTAAATGTGAAATCTAAAAATATCTGTATATTAAAAACACCATTTGTAGATACAAAGAATATATGGGTGATTGTGGGTGTAGGATGTGGGGTAAGAGAAATGGACAAATTATTTATGTTGTTTCTTAGTTTAAATACATTTAATAATAATAAAAGAGAAAACAGTGCCATTTTTATTTGTGATTGATTTAAGATTTGTAGAAGGATCATATGCTCAAGAGAAAAACTTAGAAAAAATGTAAAGTTAGAAATTAGAAAATGTTCTTCAAAGTTAAGGGAGTTAATTAAGATATAAGTATAATAAAGGGCACATAAAGTTTAAATGTTGAGGTTCTGCTGAGAAAAAAATGTCCCTATAGCTGAACTTAATTGCCTTAGTGGTAAAGAGGTAAGATTCAATTTTGCTAAGATACACAGCAGTGCCACTGTGAATTCAAAAACACAGCTTCCAGGAACTTCTAAATATGTAGTGCCATTCTTTAATTAATGCAGTTATCCTGTAATTTTAGGGATTTATTGATACTGGCAGAAACATTTGCAAATAACTTAGAAAATTTCATGACATATTATGTATCTCAAAGGATTTCATTCAGTATTTTTTTTCTTTTTCAACTGCAATCAATAATTTCTTTGAGAACTCTTAATATGCTAAGATATAGTTAAAGATTCTTGGATATTCCCAAAAGAAGGATTTAAGAAAACAAATATGAACAAAGATGAACTTTGTGGCACTGATGCTATTTTCTTTCATTCACATAATTTTTGAACAAGTTCTGCCTCTGTTTTCCATTACACTAAATAGTTCTCATTTTTATTCAACATCAAGAGATATTAATGTGGGTGCATCAAATCAGAGTTTGGATTCTTTGAACCTATCAGACTATTTTTTTTTATGAATATTTGGGGTTTGATAAAACCCCAAATGCATGCTAGAAGCACTTTTTCCATTAATTATTAAACCCATGTGCATTTTGAGGAAAATTTGATCCATATGGGTTCTGGTTCATTTATGCTTTACTCATCAAAATACTCTTTCTTAAAGTCCATGTCCAAGAAATCTTTCAAGCGCTGTTAAGTTTTTCGAGCTTTGCCAAGAACAAACAAAGTTGAGCACCAAAAGATTCAAGTTGGTTTGTAACCCTATACCTATGGAGCATTAGTGGTTTCTAAACTTGGATTAAACACACCCCCTCATCTCTAATAGGTAGTTGAATGTACCTCCAGAGGGAAGCTTCAGGCTTGGTATAGAAAGCAAAAATCAGATGTATGTCAACAAAGGCACCAGATAATCCCAGAATGCATCACAATTCATTAAAAGATTACTTTGATTATATTTTTTGAGCGCAAATATGCAGACATGTTCCATAGATTTTGAGTTGGAAGGTTAAGAATCATTCCAAGTAGTTAACAAAAAAATTTGCTATTGTCTAAAATGTGAAATCCTAGTATTTGGATCATAATTTTAAAATATTGGGACTTGTTAAAAAACTACTATGGGAAACATGAAATAGTTATTAACAGTGAAAAATGGGAATGTGACCAATGACTTATTTTATCTATCTCTTCTTTTTCAAGAAGTCTAAGAAGTGAGGGATTTTGCTTTTTGGTATTTTGTTGTTGTGGGTTTTTGAGTCTTTTGTCTTTTTCTCCTCCTAGAACCAACAGACCCAATCAAATTAAGGTCATAAGTAAATATAGATTAGATTTTAAGGCATCTGTCTTTGATTAAATTGCATTGCTAGTCTCAGAAATTCCAGAGGAAGACATAATTGAAAGATGATTTTAAATAAAATCTCTTTTTTCAAGAGATCAGAAAAAATAAAATCTTTTAAGGTTGTCATAATTGGGGTTTTGTTAAAAAGAGCCCTTATCTTTTAGAGATTCCCTACTGAAATATGTGTAGATAATGTGACATGATCTCTGGGGTTTACTTCAAAATTCAATGGAAATTAAAATGAATGAATAAAAAAAGAAGATGTGGTATATACTTACAAGGGAATACTACTTAACTACAAAAAAAGAATGAAAATTTTCCACTGGTCACAACAGAGATGGACTTAGAAGGCATTGTGCTAAGTGAAATATCAGACAGAGAAAGACAAATACAGTATACCATTTATATGGGGAATCTAAAAATATACAACAAATTAATGAATAAACAAAATAGCAGACTCACAGATGTGGAGAACAAATTAGTGGTTACCAATGAATAGAGGGTGAACTTCCTGATGTTCAAGCTGGTTTTAGAAAAGGCAGAGGAACCAGAGATCAATTGCCAACATCTGCTGGATCATAGAAAAAGCAAGAGAGTTCCAGAAAAACATCTATTTCTGCTTTATTGACTATACCAAAGTCTTTGGCTGTGTGGATCACAATAAACTGTGGAAAATTCTGAAAGAGATGGGATATCCTGTTTGGGACCAGTCTGTTGTTCCATGTCCAACTCTAACTGTTCTTCCTGAACTGCATACAGATTTCTCAGAGGCAGGTCAGGTGGTCTGGTATTCCCATCTCAGTCATGTCCGACTCTTTGCGACCCCATGAATCGCAGCACGCCAGGCCTCACTGTCCATCACAAACTCCCAGAGTTCACTCAGACTCAAGTCCATCCAGTCAGTGATGCCATCCAGACATCTCATCCTCTGACGTCCCCTTCTCCTCCTGCCCCCAATCCCTCCCAGCATCAGAGTCTTTTCCAATGAATCAACTCTTCGCATGAGGTGGCCAAAGTACTGGAGTTTCACTGGAGTTTCAGCTTTAGCATCATTCCTTCCAAAGAAATCCCAGGGCTGATCTCCTTCAGAATGGACTGGTTGGATCTCCTTGCAGTCCAAGGGACTCTCAAGAGTCTTCTCCAACACCACAGTTCAAAAGCATCAATTCTTCGGTGCTCAGCCTTCTTCACAGTCCAACTCTCACATCCATACATGACCATTGGAAAAACCATAGCCTTGACTAGATGGACCTTTGTTGGCAAAGTAGTCTCTGCTTTTGAATATGCTATCCTGCGATTCATGGGGTCGCAAAGAGTCGGACATGACTGAGTGACTGAACTGAACTGAATGAATAGAGGGAAGGGAGAGTACCTTAGGGGTACCACAGGGGTAGGTGATTAAAAAGGGTTATTATGGAATATTATGAAATCATGTGAGTGAAACTTTTGAAACTTGTAAAGCACTATGGAACAGTCTCTTACTCAATTAAAAAATTTAAATAATACATTAAAAATGAGTTAAGTGAAAGTGAAGTCGCTCAGTCGTGTCCTACTCTGTGACCCCATGGACTTAGCCTACCAGGCTTCTTCATCCATGGGATTTTCCAGGCAAGAATACTAGAGTGGGTTGCCATTTCCTTCTCCAGGAGATCCTCCCAACCCAGGGATTGAACCCGGGTCTCCCACATTGTAGGCAGATGCTTTACTGTCTGAGCCACCAGGGAAGACCAAAAATGAGTTAGGCATATGATATATGTGGAAAATTCTTCAAGACATGGGAATACCAGACCTCCTTCCCTATCTCCTGAGAAACCGGTAGGTAGAACAAGAAGCAACAGTTGTATACCTGTGGTGAATTTGTTTTGATATTTGGCAAAACTAATACAATTTGTAAAGTTTAAAAATAAAATAAAATTAAAAAAAAAAAAGAAGCAACAGTTAGAACTGAACACAGGACAACAGGCTGGTTCAAAATTGGGAAAGGAGTATGACAAGGCTGTATCTTGTCATCCTGCTTATTTAACTTACATTCAGAGTACATGATGTGAAATGCCAGACTGAATCACAAGCTAGAATCAGTATTGCTGGGAGAAATATCAACAATCTCAGATATGCAGATGATACTACTCTAATGGCAGTAAGGGAAGAGGAACTAAAGAGCCTCTTGATGAAAGTGAAAGGAGAGTGAAAAAGCTGGGTTAAAACTCAACATTCAAAAAACGAAGATCATGGCATCCTGTCCCATCACTTCATGGCAAATAGATGAGGTAACAGTGGAAATAGTGACAGATTTTATTTTCTTGGGCTCCAAAATCACTGTGGATGGTGATTGCAGCCATGAAATTAAAAGATGCTTTCTCCTTTTAAGAAAAGGTATGACAAATGTAGACAGCATATTTAAAAGCAGAGACATCACTTTGCCGACATAGGTCTATGTAGTCAAAGGTGTGGTTTTTCCAGTAGTCATGTATGGATATGAGAGTTGGACTGTAAAGAAGGCTAAGCACGGAAGAACTGATGCTTTCAAACTGTGGTACTGAAGAAGACTCTTGAGAGTCCCTTGGACTACAAGGAGATGAAACTAATCAACCCTAAAGGAAATCAACTCTGAACATTCATTGGAAAGACTGATGTTGAAGCTTAACCTCCAATACTTTTGTCCACTTGATGTGAAGAGCCGACTCATTGGAAAAGACCCTGATTCTGGGAAATTTTGAAGGCAAAAAGAGAGGAAGGCAGCAGAGCATGACATGGTTAGATAGCACCAGTGATGCAATGGACATGAATTTGAGCAAACTCCAGGAGACAGTGGAGGACGGGAAAGCCTGTTGTGCTATAGTCTATGGGGTCGCAAAGAATTGGACAAGCTTTATTCACTGAACAACAAAAAGTGTATGGTAGGAAGTACAGGTAAAACAAGATTAATTGTCAGTGGTGGATGCTGGGCATATTGATGTTCATTACACCTTTCTGTTTCTTTTAGTTTATGCCTACCATATGTGCTTTGGATCCACCCTCATCATTGTCTCAGCAAGAATCAGTTGACTATAAATGTATAGGTTTATTTCTAGACACCCAATTTTGTTCCATTGATCTAGATGTATGTCTAACCTTATTGCACTACCACACAATTTTGATTATGGTAGCATTATAGGAAGTTTTGAAATTGGGAAGAAACCCAATTTTGTCCTTTTTAACAATTGTTTTGATTACTCCGGTTCTCTTGTGTTTCTAGTAATATATGAATATTTTTCAGCTTATCAATTTCTGTAAAAAAAAAAGTAGCTGAGATCTGATAAAGACTGTTGGAATCTCTAGGTGAATTTGGAAAGCATCTTAATCATAACAATATTAAGTCTTCCAATTCATGAACAAAGGATGTCTTTCCATTTATTTAGGTCTTGTTTAATTTCTTTCATCATGTTTGTAGTTTTCAGTGTAAATGTTGCATTTTTATTATTGAATTTATCCTTAAGTATGTTATTTTTGATGTTATGTTAAATGGAATAGTTTTCTTAATTCCTTTTTCAGATTACTCATTGTGTGTGTACAGATACACAGTTTATTTTTATAAATTGATCTTGTACCATGCAATCTTGATGAACTTGTTCTTCGGTTCCTATAAGTTGTTTTGTGAATTCCTCAGGATTTTCAATAAATAAGATCATGTTATTTATAAATACAATCTTCTTTCTTTCCAACCTGGATGTTTTCTTTTTCCTTTTCATTCTTCCTTTCCTTTCCTTTCTCTTAATTGTCTGTCTTGAATTTCTACTACAATGACAAATAGAAATGATAAGACTGCTTGTGCCTGATCTCAGGGGAAAATATTTCTGTCTTTTATAATTAAATATGACATTAGCTGAATGTTTTTTGTAGATGCCCTTTATTAGGTTGAGGAAGTTCCCGTCTATTCTTAGCTTGTTGAATGTTTTTTTTTTATCATAAAAGAATGTTGTATTTTGTCATCATGTGTTTTTTTCCCCTTTATTTAATATTATGGCATATTACATTAATTAGTTTTCATATGTTGAACCAATCTTGTATTCTTGGAATAAATCCTGTTTGAAGTGAAGTGAAAGTTGCTCAGTCGCATCCAACTCTTTGCAACTCCTTGGACTATACAGTCCATGGAATTCTCCAGGCCAGAATACTGGAGCAGGTAGCCATTCCCTTCTCCAGGGGATCTTCCCAACCCAGGGGTCGAACCCAGGTCTCCTGCATTGCAGGTAGATTCTTTATCGCTGAGCTACCAGGGAATCCCTAAATCCGGTTTGGTCATGCCTTATAATCCTTTCTATATGTTGATGGCTTTGGTTTGCTTGCACTGTGTTGAGGATTTTTGTGTATATATTTAGAAGGCATATTGCTCTTTAGTTTTCCTCTTTTGGGATATCTTTGCCTGGTTGTGGTATCAGAGGAACACTGGCTTCATAGAATGAGGTATAAAGTATTCCCTCCTCTTCTGTTTTTTAAGAGTTTGTGAATGATTGATCCAGCTCTTTTTAGGCAGATCAGTTTTACAGACGTGGATAGAAGTTTGAATAATATGGTTGTATGGCACTTATTCTCTATGCTAGGCTTTTAGGTATTTGTATATGCATCGTATGTTTTCTATCAAGTTGTAAAATCATCCATCTGTTGAACACGTATTTATTGAGCATTTAATATGTGCTGCTGCTGCTAAGTCGCTTCAGTTGTGTCCGACTCTGTGTGACCCCATGGACTGCAGCCTACCAGGCTTAATATGTGCTAGGCATTGTGAAAGGAGTTGCAAGAACAACAGTGAACAACACAATCCCAGTCTTGTTGGAGTTTACAGTCCAGTGATGATGAAGTACAAGAAACAAGTAAGTAAAAACCAAAGAAATACTTATTGTTGGCAGTAACGATACCTTTCCCTTGTGGTTCAGCTGATAAAGAGTCCACCTGCAATGCAGGAGACTTGAGTTCAATCCCTGGGTTGGGAAGATCCCCTGGAGAAGGGAAAAGCTAGCCACTCCAATACTCTGGCCTGGAGAATTCCATGGACTATACAGTCCATAGTGTGGCAAGGAGTTGGACACAACTGAGCGACTTCCACTTTCACTTTCTTTTTTTTTTATTTTATTTTATTTTATTTTTAAACTTTACAATATTGTATTAGTTTTGCCAAATATCGAAATGAATCCGCCGCAGGTATACCTGTGTTCCCCATCCTGAACCCTCTTCCCTCCTCCCTCCCCATACCCTCCCTCTGGGTTGTCCCAGTGCACCAGCCCCAAGCATCCAGTATCATGCATCGAACCTGGACTGGCAACTCGTTTCATACCTGATATTTTACATGTTTCAATGCCATTCTCCCAAATCTCCCCACCCTCTCCCTCTCCAACAGAGTCCATAAGACTGTTCTATACATCAGTGTCTCTTTTGCTGTCTCGTACACAGGGCTATTGTTACCATCTTTCTAAATTCCATATATATGCATTAGTATACTGGCATTGGTGTTTTTCTTTCTGGCTTATTTCACTCTGTATAATAGGCTCCAGTTTCATCCACCTCATTAGAACTGATTCAAATGTATTCTTTTTAATGGCTGAGTAATACTCCATTGTGTATATAGATGCCCATCAGCAGATGAATGGATAAGAAAGCTGTGGTACATATACACTTTCACTTTCAATGACACCTTATATATCTCTGTAACACCATCTTCCTAGTATCTGGTATAATATTTTAAATGTATTCAGCACATAATAAAGGTGAAATAATTTATTTTGGTACGGTTTCTGCTTTATAACTTGATTGGGAAGATTAGGGTATCCACACAGAGTAATGTGAGAATTGTTTAGTCGCTAACCTGTGTCTGACTCTTTTGTGACCCCATGGACTGTAGCCCACCAGACAAGGCAAAAAATAATTTTATAGTTCTACTACAGTAAGGGAAATGAATATACAAAAGTCTGAAAACTTAGCTCTCAAACTCTGATGTGCAAAGGCAGAGAAAAATCCAAACAACGCACCTGATTGGTAAAGCTCCGCATTGCACATAGGCATGTCTCTTACAGTAGCATTTCTCAAGCTGTCACTGCAGAAGAATCATCTGGAGATCTTTATTTTTTTCCCTTAAATACAGATTTTGATTCCACAGATCCAAGGGACCACAAAATCCTCGATTCTAGTAAACTTCCAGGTAATGCCTACGTTGCTGTTTCACAGACCATACTTCTGAATGGCGAGGCTGTACACTCCTCTGTCTTCTTGGTGCAAAAGCAGAGAACCAATGGATATCTGCTGAATTAGATAGGAAAAATTTCCTTCAGAGTTTCAGAGGTAACTGAAATGCTGCAGAACTGTCTGCTGCTGAGAAGGCCTAGAAAAATCATTAAAATCTGTGTACATGCCCCCCACCACCAACCCCTTGGTATCCTATGAGAAAACCAGCAGAGAGGGAATAAGGGAACTCTTATCTTCCAAAATGATGTCATTTATGCTGAAACTTAATTATAAGTGAACATCCATCTTTCCTGTCAAACAATGCAGTGTACATAGGCCAAATCATTTTTAATGTAAATATAAATGGTTCTTGTGTGTAGCCGCTGGGGAGATGGTTAATGTGGGGATGGAGGAGGAGGAGGGTGGAAAGCTAATTCTACTTTTGTAAAGGGAAAATTGACTTGGTGCCTTGATATTCTGTACCTATTAGGAAAAAAAGAAAAAATAAATGTTGGTGATGGGGAACTGGCTTGGTAGGGTCTAACATGCAGATATTAACCATGAACAATTTTACCTTATTTCTGCTTTCTGGTCAGATATTCAACCTAGAAATATGTGCTTTTTCTGTTAGCATGATTTTTTTTTTTTTCACTTACATGGTTGAGTTTTCTGGCACATGTCATGTCCCACAATATAGTGCTCTAGAGTTTTAGATAAAAAGAAGCTTTAAATAAAAGACCAGTTTGGTAAAAGCCAAAAATTACTCATTGAAATAGGTATACTATGTTGTGAAACCAGAAAATATAGAAACCATAAGCTCCTCTTATCGGTACATAAACTCAGATATTTGGGACTATTGCACAACTGAAATCGTTCCATTTCAAAAGCTCTTAAAGGACCAGACCACTCTGTGAAATTCGATCAGAAAAAATAGACAACGAGTTACACTGTGTATTAGGCATGGGTCTAGCAAGGAGATGATTCCAGAAAGTAAGAGTGAGCCTAGTAACCTGCTAGTGCAATTGGGATGGAAAATATCTGTAGTCTCTATATATGCATGTACATAGCACACTTTTTGTGGAGAAGGCAATGGCACCCCACTCCAGTACTCTTGCCTGGAAAACCCCATGGACGGAGGAGCCTGGTAGGCTGCAGTCCATGGGGTCGTTGAAGGTTGGACATGACTGAACGACTTCACTTTCACTTTTCACTTTCATGCATTGGAGAAGGAAATGGCAACCCACGCCAGTGTTCTTGCCTGGAGAATCCCAGGGACGGGGGAGCCTGGTGGGCTGCCGTCTATGGGGTCGCACAGAGTCGGACATGACTGAAGTGACTTAGCATCAGCAGCACACTTTTTACATATTGTAGGCAAAAGTATATTAGACAATTTTGAAACGGAGTTCTAAAATCAACATTTATTGACATGCATTTTTATGCCTGCTAATATGCTTGGGACTGTATTAGGTAGTGCAAAGGCTATAAAAAGGTACGAGGCATTGTTCCTACATTCGGGAAACTACAAGCAAGCCCTGGTGGGTATACACATACATATTCCCACTGTACAGCAGTATTCATCTCAAAGTGGAATGGGAAGAAAGAGAGAATTCGCTTTTGTCTGTGATGCCCAGGAGACTTTTAGAGAATACGTGTTTAAGAGATGGGAGATTAGAGAGTTGAATTGTTCTGCTTAAGTCAGGACAGGACAGGCTCTGCCCTGGGGCCCAGGCTTTAGAGGGCCTCACCTTGGCTGTCCTCTGTTATGCCCTGACCATGGGGCAAGGATATGTGGGGCCAAGTGGATATGCCACATAGATCCCACATCTTCTTTTCTAGACCTGGGTACTTGGGAATCTGAAATTGTCCATGTCAATGACCCTGGCCTGGCCTCCAGGACTGGGCGTGGATACCTCACTGCTGCCATGCACACTTAGGCCCCCTCACTGTCCTCCATCTGCAGGGCAAACACTCATGAGTCCAGAAAGCCACCTTAGGCTCAGTGCTCCCAAGATGCTTTTGGATGAGTGCTGTGTGGCCACATGGAGGCACACTCTGTACTCATGATAAAACAAGGTATTGAGTTGCCCGGGGCATATTTAGGGCTTTTTTTTTTTTTTTTTTTTTAATATCAACCTGCTTCAAAGTTCTGATGGAATATTGGAATCAGAACTCAAACTTGGGACCCTCAGCCCAGTGCCTTTTCCCTGTTTATACTTTCCTCACTGGATATGGTCACTTCCCCATATTCAATTTTTAGGTTTTTCTTGAAATAGGCACTGAAGTAGGAAAAATAAGTAATTGTTTTTCCACCAGCTCCAGCTGTTCCTGTCAAACCCTTAACACCATTTCTTCTCCTTTTTTAGTTTAGAGAGAATCAGAGAGGCGAGAAGAGAAGAGGGCAAGGGAAGAGGAGTAAGACAGGCAGACAGAACACTTTCCTTTGGGGCTGGTTGTACCTGCCCCAAGGAACAGAAGTAGAATTGTTTGATGGAGCAGAAAAGGCAGAAAGAAGGAATTCCCTGGTGGTCCAGTGGCTAAGACTCCATGCTCCCAATGCACAGGGCCCAGGTTTGATGCCTGATCAGAGAACTAGAGCCCACGTGCAACAACTAAGAGTTTGCATGCCACAACTGCAGATCCTGCATGCCTCAACAAAGACCTTGTGCGACTGCACTAACGCTGGCCCAACCAAATAAATAAATATTTAACAACAACAACAAAAAGAAACGGCAGAAATACGCTCTTATGTCTATCATATATCCATGTAGATATGAGGGCTGTCTATCTATCTATCTATCTAATCTACCCACCTATCATCTATCTATTTCTTCATCCTTTCTTCCTATAACCTCCAGAGCTGACCTAGAATTAAGATAATCTCCTTCTTAATCCAGTGCCTGGAGCAGAAACCGGTGGCAGGAGGCCATACTTCAGGCCGGGTACATGTTGTCTGACTTGCTCTTGTGGTTTGGAAAAAAACCCTTCTTCTTCAATGACTTTCTAGATGTGACTTTCAGAAAGAAAAAGCTTCAATTGTTTCCACAGTGGCCCTGTTGCTGGCACCTGTGCCCATGCCACTGCCAGCAGCTAACGAGTGTGGTGAGCAGGTGGGGAGGTGGTGGAGGTCAGCTTCCTTGGTGTTCTATTTGTGTGTCTTTAGGAGTATGGGCTGTGTGCAGAAGCTACTGTTTTGGTTTTTGGTACTCTATTTTTTGTTTTTATTGGGTCTCTCACTGAAAATGTCTTTTTCTTTTGTCATCCACAAAATCTGAATTTAGTGGCCTCTCTGTAAGGATGGGCTTTCTCCAGCATTGTCAAGGTGCCTTGTGATAGGGGACATATTTTGGATCAGATGACCCAGGTACCATTCAAGAATTCATGAGTCCAGACCTCTTAGACCCTAGAATAGCATAATAAAAGAAATTTTGAAAAGAATGGAGATAAAGTCCATATTTTCAACATATCCATTTTAAGGGAAATTTCAACAGCAAATGAATTATAACAATCAGCCATTCAAAACTGACCACTTTTGGGAATTCCGTGGCAGTCCAGTTAAGATTCTGTGGTTTCACTGTCATGGTCCAGGTTCAATCCATGGTCATGGAACTAAGTTCCCACAAGCTGTGTGGCACAGCCAAAAAACAAAAGAAGAAAAAAACCCCCAAACAAAACCAAAACCAAAATTGACCACTTTTAAAAGACTGCTTAGGCTTGGGTTGAGTTATGAAAGATACATAGGATGTGGTCACTGCCCACAATGGGGCCAGTGATGTAGGAAGAGCGGTCAAGAGATAAATGACCAAAAGAGAAAGTGTATTTTTCTAACATACACAAATGTGTGTATGTTAGAAGAGTTTGGGGAGATTTTGAAGGTAAATGTGTGGTTTATTCAAATACAGCATTTCCTGAGTTGGTGTTCTTCAAAGCATATTTTTGAGAACTGTTAATATTTGGGCACTGTGGAAAATGTCTTGGTGGCAGAATGAATGAAAAAGAAGGACTCCATTGTGTTTCACCAAATCTCAGAGACCTTTGAGTGTAAGATGCATCATTATTTTATGTTCTACTAAGTAAGAGAAAGCACTACAATATAAATTATGTGATGCTGTTGATGGGAAGATGCAGCCCGATTTCACAGATATTAAAGAATAAAAAACAAAAGTGAGTCTTAGGCTTGATAATACTTAGTTTATCTTCTCCTTTAAAGTTTGACAGTACATGTTATTAGCTCAAAGTCCCACAGAAACCTGTTTAATTTAGCTTTTCCCCTATTTTGTAACTTGAAATGCTTTTATTGGATAAATATCTTTATGAACTCAGGCATAAAAATATATTTGCTAGATTTCAATTCATTATGATTTTAATAGTGATAATATTGAACTTCAGCTTGTTGCATATTTGGCTCTGACAGCCTCTTCCAGTTGTGTCCTGAGTCCTTTTAACATGTCTGCAAATTTTTGAGAGCTTTTTTGCTTTCTGGTATATCAAGAATTTCTGATCTCAATCTTATATTTCCTGCTCCATTTCTGAAATCAGCCATCTTAAAAATAGTTTAGTTTTCATGATTAAAAAATTCTTTTTTTTCTTGAGATCTATTACCTCATTTCTGAGTTTTTACTTTGATAATGCATTCTTTCATGTCATGTATCATTTTCTTAAAGTCTTTTAGCTCATTTTGAAGTAGAATGCTACAGTTCTGATCTATTTTTTTGAATATGCCTCTCTGGCATGATTTTATATTCTGCAGTAATCATATTCTACTCATTCTCTTTTTCTCCTATGCTAACTTTGTGTAGAGTCCATTTCTGTGAATCCTTCTGATGTGAAATTAGTTTTCTTGAACTTTTATAAAGAGGCTTGATCTAGACAGCTTTCTAACTTCATAGATCTTCTATCTTCGGTTGTTTTTGTGGGCTGTTAAAGTACTCTGGCTTGTTTTCAGAGATTCCTGACTCTGCCTCCCTTCCCAGTTTTATCTGGACCTTCTTTTCTTCATCCCTATCATTCCTGACATGTTCAAATTTGATTCCATTCCTAGTACTTTCTCCTCAGTATGGGGCTCTATATGACACTTGTGGGAATGTTTTTCTCTAAATATTGTTCATGTTTCTGATTTTGCTATCTAATCAGTCTGCCAATTTTTAAGTAAGGATTCTAAAAGGTCTAACAATTATTCTTCCACAATTGCCATATTTTCAGACTCCCTTGGAATACCTTTTTAATGGCATAAATATGAAAATCTTACAGAGTAGTCATCTGCAAAGCCTTGGTTTGATAAACGCTTTTTGAATCTATCAGGCACATTAATATTGGCTTAGAGCTGTTCTATTTAGTGCTTGAAACAAAAACGTTATTATCTAGCTTGGTTAAAACCTGTAATGTCAATCATTATGGCAATTATGACCTCATAATATTGTAAACAGCTTTACAATTTATAGAACAGGTCATATAACCATTATCTTAGTTAATCCTACTAATAGTACTGTAAAGTGGGTAGAGCAAGTAATTATGCTTATTCTGGAGATGAGGATTCAGAAACTTCGGGAAGTTCACGCCATACTCCAAGGATGCATAGCTGGAAGATGATGAGGTTGAGAGTCCTCACAATCAGTTCAGGGTCCTAACCGCACGGCGATGTCATTAACTAGATTAAGCAAACATGATGAGGTTTTCTTCCTTGGGTATAAACACATCTGTGGAACAGGAAACTTTAATGTTTCCCCTTAGCTCTCAGAGAAAAGGATAGACATTCTGCTCAAGAGAGATGTTTTGCAGAAGATGCCAGGCAAAACTCACCATGTTGATGTTGTAGTAGAGTGCACATAAATGGGCTTCACAGGTGGTGCTGGTGGTAAAGAACCTGCCTGCCAATGCAGATGATATAAGAGGCATGAGTTCGATCCTTGGGTCAGGGAGATCCTCTGGCATAGAAAATGACAACCCACTCCAATATTCTTGCCTGGAGAATCCCTTGAACAGAGGAACCTGGCAGGCTATGGTCCATAGGGTTGCAAAGAGTCGGACTCTTAGCATGCACACAAGTGGATATAAAAGAACATGAGAAGCCAGGCAGACTGATGGCCACATCAATGATTCAAGCACTAGGTTGTATTTCTTCTGGAGAGCAGGGATCAGCAAACACTCGCCCATGGGCAGAATATGTTTCCAGTTTTTATAAATAAAGTTTTATTGAAACAGGACCATGCTTGTTTGTGTATTGTTTATGGCTGTTTTCATACTATTAGAGGCACAGTTAATAGTTGCAACAGAGACTGCATGGCCTAAACAGACAAGCAAATTCACCACTTGGCTCTATATAAAGTTCGCTGATCCCTGCCCTTGAGCAAGTGCACTTGCTTAATATTAAAGCTGGACAGAATATTCATTTCTGGAGTTTACTTCTTTTCTCTCCTTGCTGCCTACTTTCAGTGATACTTCATGGGCCCCAGTGCTCTCCCTCCTTTCCTGGAAAATCAAGTATTCTCTTAAAGAAAGAAGGCAGGAGAGGAATCAGAAGCTCTATAGCAGAAGATTCCCACTCCTTGAGAACTCATGTAGACTACTGTCTCTAATTCCATGGCAACTGGAATGTGAAGGTGATGATAAAATAATATATTAAATATATTTTACTTTTCTGGAGAAACAGGTTTTTAGGTATATCACTGTTCATACCCATTGTACATATATCTCATTAAAGGTTATGCTGCTTTAAAATGAGCTTTGAGTTGAGATAATAGTATTGGATCAAGATTTAGTTTATATTAAAATAGTTTGATTGGAATATCATAGTATGAGGAAGCAAGGAAAAGGCCAAATGGGCTTACATTAGATGTAATTTAGTAAAAATGGAAAGTTCAGGCATTTCTGGCATATAGAGAACATTTATAGCATTTTGGCTTTTCACATTCATCTTTTAAAGTTCCCAGTTACAATATTTTCTTTTGTTAGCTCCTTAAAAATAATGAATAATTTTGCTTTGCACCAAAAGCTGGAAATATTTTGGTATATGTTAATTCAGAAGATAAAATTTCCTTTGGAAATGCTCACTTTAGTCTGTATATGAGAAATGAAAGTCTACTAGCTAGAGTTCTAAAATTATCAGTATCATTGGGTTCGTATCATTACATTGTTTTGAAAATTTATTCAGAGATCTGGAAGTAATAACCATCCTTTCACAAAGTCAACCCCAGAGTTGGCTTCTGGTTTAATGAGTCTGCTCATCTGTCCCCCACTTTTTTCATCAGAATTAAACATAGAGTTTAGTAAGCATTAAAAAGTAAACTGTTTCAAGACTCATGCCCACCCTCCATCTTGGGAGGATTACATTTCTGGGAACTGTTAAGATATATTTCAGTATCTATTGTTCACTAAACATTTCTCTGTTGCTACTTTAAGATAATTGGTAGAATATTCTTTTGCTTCCTTTATGTTAGATATGGCTTTTGCTCTGATCACTGAAATATGAGAGGAAGTCTTGAGGATCGCTTCTGGTTATAAGCTTTAAGAGCCCGCATGTGAATCGCTGCTATCACTTCCTTTTTTCTTCAATCAGCAACATTTCATATAGTGCAAGCTCTGCGCATCTGGGGTCCAGAGTGGGGTGAAGTGGAGGTGAGCCCTGAGTCAACCTGAGCACGATACATAGTCAGAGCAAGAAATACCCCTTGTGTCTTAAACCACTGGGATCTGAGGTGTCTTTTGTTACTCTGTCATAACCTGGCCCTTCCTGATTGATTCAGTATGTCTGGGGTGGCATTAAAAAATGATTTGAATTCTCCATAGTGGGAGAAACAATCAATTATTTTCCAAAGAGACTTATGTGAATGTTTGGCCTGGCCTTTTAGTCAATGATTTTATATTAGTATGCCTCTGGGATGGAATACACGCTTTATTCTGTCTGCTCACTTTTGCTGTTGTTGTTGTTCCCTATTTATGTTATTCCCCAGAAAGAAGACATTTGAAAGAATACTTTAGAAATTGAATGTGTGAGAGTCAGTCCAGCTCTCCATCAGTATCCCTTGGAGAAAGCAACCTTCAGAAAGAATTGAATGGTATTAGACCTGGGGGAAATGATGCTAGAAAGTAACAAGCTATTAGCAAATTGGGTTGCTTTCAGCATAATATAGCATAACAGGATAATATAAATATGGATTAGTGCTCCAGTCCAAGTTTTTATTACAAGAAGTACAGTTGATGTGAATGGAGGAGAAACTAAGACAAAGATTGAGCCAGAAAAACACATTTTTGTATATGCCAGTCCATTTAATCTATTTCTGTACTGGTTTTTAAGCCCAGGCATTATCATTGTTAACAATTTGTCGCCTTTTAAAATTCAGAGTGACTGAGGCTATTACCATACTTGGACAAATCATGTACTTGGACATGTTTGGTTGTAGTGGGCTTAGGTAGCAATAGCTTTCTTTTCTCTTCTCTTTATGGACAAGAGTCTTTTCCAAGGTCTCCAGTTAGGCCTAGGCACTTTCAGACCTTTGCGAAGGCAGCTGCCAAAGGAAAGAAGCCACTTAAACTGACTGTTAAGGTTTATGTTTTCATAGAACAAAGCGATACTCTGTCTCTAGCCACATGCACGTATTAGCAGCAATAATAAAATATTGCTGCATTATCCCCAAAGTATAGGTCTCTGATAAGATAAAAGCTTTTTTCCCAGAAGGATTGGTTGGTATCTGGAGAGTGGGAGATTGGGAAGGAAGGAATACATTAACCTCATAGTTCTGATAGAAATGGCCTCTTCCCTTATGAAGAAAATGCACACGGTAAACATATGTGACTCACAAAATCATGAGAGACTGGTTACCATCTCACTGTACTTACCTCCGTTTATAGGGTTAGTAAGTGGTTAAAATACTGCAGACTGTTCAAGGGGAAGTGGTCCATGAAAGGTATACAAAGAGTTAGAGCTAAACTATACCCTTCCCCTAAAAATGAAAAAGAAAGCTCAGAGCAAGAGAGATTATTGAGTTATTAGTAAGTGGAAACTCACATGGTGTCCAAGACATCTACAGTGTTACTTGTGAAATTTGTACATCAGTCTCTTCTCCTGTCTTTGGATGAAGCTATTACTTCCTATTGGCTTATTTTTATTTATTCTTCAACGTGCGTTTGTATGTAACATACATGTAAGTGATGAAGCAGAATAATAAAATGAACAGTTGTGAACTTGTCACTCAATTTAAGATCACAAACATCATTGTAATTTTTTATACAATTCTCCCATGTCACAAACCTCTGCCTCCTCCCAGCCTGATATTAAACTTTGTGCTGTGCATTGCTTGCTTTACTAAAAATTATTTTCATACATGTACATACACACATACATACACATATATCCATATAGCATGTTGCTTGGTTTTGATGGTTTTTTGAGCTTTATGAAAATTTTATACATTGTGTAGTTTACTGAGAATTTCTGCTTTTGCTCAATATTCTAAGATACATCTATGTTGTTTGTGAAATTTCGTCTATTTGTTTTTCCTGCTCTATAATTTTTGATTATCTGATTAAACTACAGTTTGTTCATCTACTTCTCTTGTTGTTGGGCGTTAGAGCTGTTTCTCAGGGCTTTTTTTTTTTTTTGCTTGATTTTTGGTAATTTATTTTGCTGCTGCAAACAGAAGTTCAGTGAATATTTTTGTTCATGTCTCTTGGGACACAAGGGCAGAAGTTTCACTGTGTATTACCCTGAATTGTGTTCTAGGTAAATATTCAACTTTATATTCTTTAGAGCAAACTGCCACATTTTTTTTCAAAGTAGTTGTGCAAATTTACTTTCCTTTCAACAGTGTACATGAATAAAAGTTCCTATAGATTCACCTCTTTCAATTTTTGATATTAGAAAATGCCTTAATTTATGCAAATCAAGTGTATAAATGGTATTTCATTGTGGTCTGATTTGCATCTCCATGATTGCTAATGAATTTGAGCATCTTTGCAAATATTTATTAGCAATTTGTGTCACCCTTGGCTTTTTTTTTCAACTAGCAAGGTAACTATCTATTCAGTGCTCATTAGGAGGGAAAGAGAAACCAGTTGATTAAAGCCTTTAGTAATTAAGTCCACAATTGGTAGATGACAGATGACTGGAACTAAGATGAGTGCAATACTTCTCTGTGAAAGCAGAGCAGTGTGCAAGAGTATCCTTAGGGATTGTTTAAATCTGATACTTTTAAAATAATTTGTACCCAGTGAACTATACCTATAAACAATGGTGCATGATAATTGAGAACTTTCTGTATTCCTACATAGATCAGTTAGTGTTTGGTAGTTGTAAGTAACAAAAATTCACTTTGGCTAACTTAAGCTCAAAAAAATTATTCATGGCTGTTCTGTTCACAATAGAAAAAGAATGGAAAACCTCAAAATCCATCCATAGGAGAATAGATGAGTCAATTGTTGGCATCATGGCATCTTGTATGATGGCCCCACTGAGACTGCATATGGTCCCCAAAGGACATCTGGCTACTTTTACCAAAAGATAAGGGACATAGATCTGGGAGGAAATAACAGACTCCAAAATCTGACTCACTGGATCCTTTCTTAGGTAGAAAGGGTAAAAGAAGTTGCTGGTTTCCAAAGAAGACAAGTGGAATTTGAGTTAAAAAAGTGTATTTTTAACATCATGAGAAAATATTACTGAATTATTTTTCTAACTACCCTGACCCTTTTTTTTTGACTGAGGTTTTCTAGGTTAAGCTAATAGCCTATAAAATAAGTGAATTTGTACTAAGATGTGAGGATAGTGATGAATTGGCTCGGAGAAGGAGTGTGCCCCAACTCCAGTGCCAGATTGAACCTGTTGGTAGGGTTGGCTTTGGTGTTTATGAGCTCATGCATGTCCCCTTCTAGTAACGGTGAACCTTTGGGAGAGGAACTAATTCTCCACTCACTAAGGGAGAGGCTGGCTGCCAGGATTTCTTTAGGTCCTGTCACTGGCTGCAGATGTCTCCAAATCCTATCTCTGCCTCAGAATTTGATACTATTTAAGTAGGTAGTGAATTCATCATTTGAGCAAGTCAGATACAGGGTGCTTTGGTTCCAGGAAGGCTCCAAGAAAGCTGTGTGGAATAAGACTAAGTTTGTGAACTCCAGGTATTTATTTACATAACAATGGTGTGAAGGGTGGAGCCGTTTTGAAATTCAAAGGAGGGGTGATCCACAGCAAGGTGATATGTGGTTAAATCATCTTGCTTTAACTTTTTTGTTCAGAAGGAAACTTATCAAAGCATATGACAAAAATAAAGATATATAAGCAATAACAGAATTTCAAGTATGAGCAGTTTCAATGATAATAGTAACTACCATTTATCAATTTTTCTCCCCCATGTCTCATAAACTACCTTATGTGTCTTAATTTTGACTCTTATAACAACACTTTCAATAGTTTTCTTGTTCCTACTTTATAGGTAAGAAAGCTGAAAATTCAGATCAGTTAAGTAACTTATATAAAGTAGCAAGTGATACTGCTGGCATGATGTCACATTTGGAATTAGAATTATGACCAGTTCTAATGAATGCACACTTGACTTTTTCCTGCAAGAGGTATATGGTGTTTGACAACAATGCCTGATATTTCTGTATGGGATTATATAGATGGGGCCGTTAGTACTGGAACAGTGTGTTTTGAATTGGTTAAGAAAAATTATGGAACACTGGTAGGTTTCTCTCCATGGTAAATACCTTTTGACATCAACATTCTACTTGTGAAATGCCTTTAACAAATGCCCTCTTTCCTTTTCCTTAACCTGTATGGATAATTAGGAGGTGGCTCTGATGAGGCTCCCCCTTTAGACTGGATGAAAAAAAAAAGGGCTAGGAAATGTCAGATTCTTTGGTGGATGAGTCTTATGTTAGGATCTGTTATGATCTTTTATCTTGGGGCTATAGAAAATTTGACCCATTTAGATAAGAGCATTGTAACATTGTATTGCAACTCTTTTTCTCTTAAACAAAATACCTTGATTGAATAAACTTTTCATTCTTTTATAAAGGAGATTATTATAATACTCAAGAGAGCCATGATCCTTCTTTCCTCCTTAATTTATTATTTGTTGGCCAACAACAATCCCATGTGAATCACCAGGTCTGGGCGTGCTGCTCCTCTGGTCCGACCATCATGGACCAGAGCTCAGTATTTAGTGCAGCCATTATCTTTTCGCTCTCACTCGAGTCAGCAATCTTGCACAGCTTGATCCCCCCCTTTAATTTAGAATTTGTCTTCTTGCTTGGCTGCTGGCTGCCTTCAGAAAGGGATGAGCATTCTCAGTGAGTAAATGTAACTAACTCCCCAGCCTTCACCCTCTTCCCACCCCAGCAATCATTAGTCGGAACATCTGTTCTCCCTGCGTTTGGAACATGATAGAGCTCACACTGGGATTTTTGGTTCAGATCTTTTCAACATCAATTATTTACTAGACTGAAAGCTCCTATAAAGAAAGAACTGTGTCCTAAACTCAACTGTAATTCTGAGTGTGAACACAAAGAAATATTTGTTCAATTGCATTGAATATTTATGTCTGAGACAGTAACTCAAGTTGGTTGATAGAAGAGGTGAACCAGAAATCCATATTTTGTCACAGAGATTTACTTATTCTGCATTGGAACAGAACAATGTTAATGATCTTATTCTTATGGCATCATTCTTCTCACACATTTGTCTTTTTAACTCTGAGAAGCAGTAGTAAGAGTTAGGCTGTTGAACTAGAAAGATCTGTACAAGATCCCTACATTGCTGCTTCTTACCTTGGTACCCTTGGGCAAGTTACTTAAACACCCCAAGCCTGTGTTTTTATCTCTAAAATGGGAATAAGTAATCACAAATACATAAGTGTAGTATTTTGAGATGATATTTGTAAGGTCTATGTATTAAGTGCTCAGTGAACGGTAGCTATAATGGTTATTTTACAATTAAGAGCAAAACTGTGTACTACAGTGAAACTGCAGATGACTCTTCCATTCAGCTTCAAAGATGTACAATTTTGTACCATCTAAAATTGTTATTCAGAAAAATCATTGTTTTCTTTCTGTACATGTACCAACCTTAGATTTTCATTGCAATAGCATGCTTATCTTGTAGCATAAAATGAGTCTTTCATGCTAGCAACCCACTTCAAAAAATATTTTTAATTGGCTATAAGAAGTGACTTTTCAAACCAGATTTTCTCTATGGGTTCTTTATTATTCAATACCATGCCTTGCAGTGTGTATCAGTCAGGTACGACTGTATAACAAACCATTCTAAACACGCACTGGCTTAAAATAAAGTCTTTTATTCTCATCCACATAGCTGGTAAAGAATCCACCTGCAATGCGAGAGACCAAACCTAGTTTGATCCCTGGGTTGGGAAGATCCCCTGAAGAAGGGAAAGGCTACCCAATCCAGTATTCTGGCCTGGAAAATTCCATGGACAGTCCATGGGGTCACAAAGAGTCCGACACGACTGAGCAACTTTCACTTTCTTTCTTTCTTTACACAATTGTGGGTTGTGTGGGATTTGGGTAAGTGAGGTTGGGCTTGACTGAGTGATTATGTTTCAAGCTGTGGGTCTGGTCAGGCCCGTGCATGCGTGCTAAATCACTTCAGTTGTTTCCGACTCCTTGTGACCCTATGGACTGTAACTCTCCAGGCTCTTCTGTGCATGGCGATTTTCCAGTCAAGAATACTGGAGTGGGTTGCCATGCCCTTCTCCAGAGGATTTTCCCAACCCAGGGATTAAACCTGTGTCTCTTATGTCTATCTGTATTGGCAAGCGGGTTCTTCACCACTAGCACCACCTGGAAAGCCTACAATGAGGAACTGGTCTTATAGGCTGGGTTCAGGACTTCTCTCTATGTGTTCATTCATTCTAAGCACAAGCTCTTTTCATGTTTAGGAAAGACAGAGGCACAAGAGGAAAGCTCATCTGTATAGGCAGATTTTAAACCTTTGTTTATATCATATCTGCTAATAATCCATAGGCATAGCAAGTCACATGATTGAGACTGAAGTCAGGAAAATATATTCCTTCTATGGATCTAGGCAATTGGGAGTAAATATTTTTGAGCAATAATCAATGTACCATTAAATATAACAACACAATAAATTCTATATTGAGGCAGGCAGCTCTGTGAATAATATCTTCTCCAGTGTCTCACATAGCAATAGTGACTGATAAAGGGACCCATTTTTCTAAGGGTACGTTTTCAACCAACCTTAGACCACTAAGTGTTCAGAATTTAGAATGTTCAGTTCAGCATGTCTAAGAGGCAGGTATGCAACAGAGCTTTAAAAATACAGCACTTAGGAAAATAGACTGAAGTGAGTCCTAGGGGATATAGCTAAAGAGATTGCTATTACTTCTAGCAATGCAATTTATGCTTCCTGTAGGAATACTATTTGGGGTCTTTTTTGGAGAAAGAAAAACGAAGTAGTGCTTGTGCTGTGTTTGATGACTTGGCTTCTTAAACATAAGATAAGGCTTTGTATATTTGACTGAGGAGAAACTTTAACTTGTTATTTCAGTCTCAAAGTCATAAGGAAAACAAACACATCAACGCATCCTAGATTCTAGATTTCTAAGTGTGTATGGATATGGGGCAATGCTCTTATTCATACTGAAGTATGATTTTGATGTCTGCTCTTGACCTTAGCATGGTTCAGTTCAGTTCAGTTCAGTCGCTCAGTTCTGTCTGACTCTTTGCAACCCCAAGGACTGCAGCACGCCAGGCCTCCCTGTCTATCACCAACTCCCAGAGTTTACTCAAACTCATGTCCATCAAGTTGGTGATGCCATCCAACCATCTCATCCTCTGTCGTTTCCTTCTCCTCCTGCCTTCAATCTTTCTCAGCATCAGGGTCTTTTCAAATGAGTCATTTCTTCGCATCAGGTGACCAAAGTATTGGAGTTTCAGCTTCAGCATCAGTCCTTCCAATGAATATTCAGAACTGATTTCCTTGAGGATGGACTGGTTGGATCTCCTTGCAGTCCAAGGGACTCTCAAGAATCTTCTCCAACAGCATAGTTCAAAAGCGTCAATTCTTCAGCTTTCAGCTTTCTTTGTAGTCCAAATCTCACATCCTTACATGACTACTGGAAAAACCATAGCCTTGACTAGATGGACCTTTGTTGGTAAAGTAACGACTCTGCTTTTGAATATGATATCTAGGTTGGTCATAATTTTTCTTCCAAGGAGCAAGCGTCTTTTAATTTCATGGCTGCAATCACCATCTGCAGTGATTTTGGAGCCCCCCAAAATGAAGTCTGTTACTGTTTCTGTGTTTCCCCATCTATTTGCCATGAAGTGATGGGACCAAATGCAATGATCTAAGTTTTCTGAATGTTGAGCTTTACGCCAACTTTTTCACTCTCCTCTTTCAGTTTCATCAAGAGGCTCTTCAATTCTTCTTCGCTTTCTGCCATAAGGGTGTTATCATCTGCATATCTGAGGTTATTGATATTTCTCCCAGCAGTCTTGATTCCAGCTTGTGCTTTCTCCAGCCCAGCGTTTCTCATGATGTACTCTGCACATAAGTTAAATAAGCAGGGTGACAACACACAGCCTTGATGTTGTATGTATACAGCCTCCTTTCCCAATTTGGAACCAGTCTGTTGTTCCATGTCCAGTTCTAACTGTTGCTTCCTGACCTGCATACAGATTTCTCAGGAGGCAGGTCAGGTGGTCTGGTATTCCCATCTCTTGAAGAATTTTCCACAGTTTATTGTGATCCACACAGTCAAAAGCTTTGGCATAGTCAATAAAGCAGAAATAGATATTTTCTGGAACTCTCTTGCTTTTTTTGATGATCCAACAGATGTTGACATTTTGATCTCTAGCACGGTAGGTTTATTCAACAAAATATAGTGACCAATGATGGGTCTTTTGTATGTTTACCACCTCCATGGAAAGGAATGTATTTGGATAACTGAGCTGCATTTTTTTGAGAGTGCAATTGTATTAACCGAACACTTCTGGAGCCTATTTTTCTCTTCAGCCTCCCCACTTGCATCCAAGGTAAGGCAGCTGAGAGTTCCTCACTTTCCATACTTTGATAAAAATACCTTTGTTAAAGCAGTGGTTCCCAGCCTTTGTTGTACATTGAGATCTTCTGGGGGAGCTTCAGTGATATTGATGTCTAGGTGTCTTACAGAGGCTAGTTGAACTGATTTGTGCATAAGAATGTTTAAAGCTCCTCCTGTGGTGAAATAATTGTGCAGCCAGGGTTATGAATCTCTAATCTAGAGCCTTGCTAACTTCGTCCTCATCATTAGAATAGCTCACTGCATATAGGTCTGCATTTAGTACTATGCGAAATGAGTATGTCTGGAGCTTGGAATGTCATTGAACTTAATTTAATCTTCACGAAAATTACATAGGTGGTTATTACTGTCCTCCTTCTGTAGATGAGGAAACAGAACCTCAGAAAAGGACATAGCTTGCCCTCAAACACAGAGTTTTTAATTACAAGGCTAGGATTCCAATGCCAACTATCAACTTCAAAACCTTGGGCCCTTTCTTACTCCAAAATAAAGCTGAGTAGGCACTTTTTTTTCATCCTGTAATATGTAAAATTTTTAAGTTCAAGAACTGTTTTTCATAATGTAAGCAGCCTGGGTAGGAAATTGCCAGAGAAAGGGTATTAAGCATGGCTTTCTTGACGTAAGGGAAGCCATTTTTGGCCTAAGCCACTTTGGGATCTGAGCCTGGTCACAATGCTTACACTTGGATAGGTCTCAGTGATTTTAAGGAAAGTAAAGGAGCAGGAACAAAGGAAAAACAGTGAAGAAACAATAGCTCAGCAATAAAGCAGAATTTTGTTCCTCTTCAAGGGATATACATCATAATCTAAGTGTCCATCATGGATGAATGAAGATGATATGGTGCATATATATAATGGAATATAACACAGCCATTAAAAAGAAAATGACATAATGCCATTTGCACTAACATGGATGGGCCTAGACATTATCTTACTGAGTGAAGTAAGCCAGACAGAGAAAGACAAATATCATATTATAGCCTTTATATGAGGAATTTAAATAATAGTGCAAATGGTCTTGTTTACAAAATAGAAATAGAGTTACAGGTGTAGAAAAAAACTTACTGTTATAAAGGGGAAAAGTGGTGGCAGGTAGAGATTAATTGGGAGACTGGGATTAATTTATACACACTACTATATATAAAATAGATAACTATTAAGAACCTACTGTGTAGCACAGGGAACTCTACTCAATACTCTGTAATGACCTATATGGGAAAAGACTCTAAAAAAGAGTGGATATATATGTATGTATAACTGATTCACTTTGCTCTATAGCAGAAACAAGCATAAAATTATAAATCAATTATGTTCCAATAAATTTTTTTAAAAATTAAGAATGTACCTCAAAAAATCAAAATCTGATACAGTCTTTGAGTTCTACAGGAACTAAGGCCTCCACTCAGGTGGAGAATGGAATGAGATTGTTGACTTTTTTGAAATTCCATCAACTAAAGCTTGAACTGTCTACCTTTGCCCCAATTCTATTGAATTCAGCTCTGCTCAAGCCCCTTCTTAAATATTCATGTGCTTTTTGCTTAAAACTTTCCTCAATTTGGGGGGAGTTACTCTTTTGGGAAATGTTCCCAGTGTTCTTATTTGCTGCAAGTAATAAATCCTTTCTTCTCCCAATCTTTGGCTTGGTTGTGTCTTTTGGTTTGACATCCATCCTGTTAAGTATTACCAAATCCTCCTGAAATAGAACAGATTATTTCCCCCTATTTTACAGATAGAGAAAATGAGGAGGTTTGGAGTGGTTGTGTGAATCATACTCTTAAAACCTGTTCCCACTTGGAACCACATTTGGCTCACCAGAACCCAGAGTCAGGTGAGGCAGGTATTACTGCCAATTCCTGTATGAGGAAGCTGAGACCTGAGAAGAGAGTTCATTTTCTCTGTGTCTTTGGGCTACCCACAGCCAAGGTCACCAAGGCCTTTCACTATAACATTTGGATTCCTATATTTCATGATGATTAAACAATATTGGTGAAAAATCACTTCTTAAAATAAGAAAACAGAAGAAATAGGACTTCTGCCTCTGGGAACGAGATTTTCATATTCAGACTTCCATGATGCTAATAGAATGGGCAGAATGTATTAATTCTGATTTTTTTAGAATAAAATTCCCACTTCCAATTTAATAGAGGGTTAATATTATTATTTATTTATTTTTTAAATTGATGTATATTTTATTTATAATGCTATGTTAGTATCCAGTGTACAGCAGTGATTCAAATATACATATATATATGTATTCATCTTTCATGTTCTTTTCCATTATTGTTTATTTATTACAGGATATGGAATACAGTTCCTTGTGCTGTAGGGACAGGGACCCTGTTGTTTATCTATGTTACATATAGGAGTTTGTATCTGCTAATCCTAAACTCCTAATTTATCCCTCCCCTCTCCTTCCCCTTTTGTGTAAACAGGTTTGTTTTCTATGTCTCTGAGTGAGTATGTTTCTGTTTTGTAAATAAGTTCATTTTTATAATGCTTTATATTCCACATATAAGTGATATGATATTTGTCTTTCTTTTTCTGACTTCACTTAGTGTGATAATCTTTCAGATCAGATCAGATCAGTCGCTCAGTCGTGTCCGACTCTTTGTGACCCCATGAATTGCAGCACGCCAGGCCTCCCTGTCCATCACCAACTCCCGGAGTTCACTCAGACTCACATCCATCGATTCAGTGATGCCATCCAGCCATCTCATCCTCTGGCGTCCCCTTCTCCTCCTGCCCCCAATCCCTCCCAGCATCAGAGTCTTTTCCAATGAGTCAGCTCTTCACATGAGGTGGCCAAAGTACTGGAGTTTCACTGGAGTTTCAGCTTTAGCATCATTCCTTCCAAAGAAATCCCAGGGCTGATCTCCTTCAGAATGGACTGGTTGGATCTCCTTGCAGTCCAAGGGACTCTCAAGAGTCTTCTTCAACACCACAGTTCAAAAGCATCAATTTTTCAGCGCTCAGCTTTCCTCACAGTCCAACTCTCACATCCATACATGACCACAGGAAAAACCATAGCCTTGACTAGACGGACCTTTGTTGGCAAAGTAATGTCCCTGCTTTTGAATATGCTATCTAGGTTGGTCATAAGTTTTCTTCCAAGGAGTAAGCGTCTTTTTTATGCTGAGTAATATTCCACTGTGCTATATCTTCATATTCATCTTCATATTCATTCATCTGTCAGAGAACACTTAGGTTACTTCCACATCTAGGCTATTAATAGTGCTGCTATGAACACTGGTACATGTATCTTTTTGCATTGGTTTTCTCCAGATATATGCCCAGCAGTAATGGTAGGCTACTTTAAAGATGATGAAATTAAACTTAAACTGTGCATTTAACCACAAGATCTTCAATTTTGTTTCAGTTCAGATCTTTCAAATTTGGTCACCCATTTTCTCTTTCTTTAATGATTTATTTTCCTTTTCACTGCCTCATAGAGTTAATTTCACTTTCCCTTCCTTTTGAAAGTGGTTTTCAGGAAAAGGGAAAACAAAGTGATCCACAGTGAGTGAGGAGGTTTGTATTATCACTTCTAATCTCTTTTTTCCTCATAAGTTAAAAAAATTCTATTTTTGTGTTTGTTGTATAATATATATGACATATTAATAGGCTAGTCTACTACTTATGTATCCAAAAATATGGATATTTATGTATGTAACTATCACACAAACACATGCAGACCTATTGAAGTATGTGCACAGATGTTTTCATTTCTAGGGACATAGGCCCATAAGTTTGGAGACCCTTTATGTTATGGGTTGAATTGTGTGTCGGTTGATTTGTGTCTGCTGCTGCTAAGTCACTTCAGTCATGTCCGACTCTGTGCTACCCCATAGACGGCAGCCCACCAGGCTCCCCCGTCCCTGGGATTCTCCAGGCAAGAACATTGGAGTGGGTTGCCATTTTCTTCTCCAATGCATGAGAGTGAAAAGTGAAAGTGAAGTCACTCAGTCGTGTCCGACTCTTCACGACCCCATGGACTGCAGCCTACCAGGCTCCTCCGTCCATGGGATTTTCCAGGCAAGAGTACTGGAGTGGGGTGCCATTGCCTTCTCTGTGATTTGTGTCTATCTCCCTACAAAAATGACTTCCCTGGTGGTTCAGATGGCAAAGAATCTGCCTACGATGCAGGAGACTCAGGTTCAATCCCTGGGTCATGAAGATCCCCTGGTGAAGGGAATGGCTACCCACTGCAATATTCTTTCCTGGAGAATTCCATGAACAGAGGAGACTGGCAGGCTATAGTCCATGGGGTCGCAAAGAGTCAGACATGAATGAGCAACTAACACTTTCACTTTCCCCTCCCAAAAGATGTTGACCCTAGCCCCTAAAACCACAAAAGTGATCTGATTTCAAAATAAGGCCATTGTAGATATATTACATTATAGATGAGGTTATCCTGGGGTAGGATAGGCCCCTAATCCAATCTGACAGGTGTCCCTATAAGACAGCCACATGAAGACAGATACACAGGAGAACTCCATGTGAAGATGGAGGAAGAGGTTGCAGCAATGCATCTATGGACCAAGGATTGCCAGTGTCACAAGATGCTAGGAGAGAGGCATGGGACACATGTTGTCTCAGCGCCCTTAGAAAGAACCAATTCTGCTGATACCTTGCTTTCAGACTTCTAGTCTCCACAACTGTTAGACAATACATTTCTTCTGTTTAAGCCACCCAGTTTGTGATACTTTGTAATGTCAACCCTCAGAAAGTAATTCACTTAGTATGTATTGACAAAAAAATTGTCTGAAATATTTTAAGAAAACTTAACAAATTTACACTATTTTCAAGTAGTACAATCTACCAGCATGATGCTTTTGTTAGGAAATCTAAGCAGACATTTGAAGTCTGAAGAGGGTGCTGAGAGTCAGGGAGAGAAAAAACACCCAGTGCTTTTGGAAGACCGCTTGTCACCAGGTGGAAACCATGAATATCTCTGCAGAAATAATAGGTCCCAGAATATGCTTGGGAGACTGGGAAAGGCCACCGGGCTTTTCAAGCCACAAGCTGAGTGGTTGAAGAAAGACACTGGGAGCTTAAGAGAAATCAGGGAGTCCTGGGGCTAATTTTTGCTGGTTTATTTTCTTTTTTCATTTGTTTATTCTCTACAAGTCAGATTTTGGAGCAATTAGCAAAATATCATGCAAATATTCCCAGTGTGACTACACACGAATAACTTTAATTCTGCTGAACATTTGTCTTGTTGCTACAAAATACATCTGCTATTTGCATTAACTTAATCTGTTAAGATATTGTGAACTAAACCACAGACTTTCAGAGACATTTAAGAAGCAGCTTCCCATTTTTATTGGACACTTTTGACTAGCAAAATCTGCTTTTGTGATCACATGATCCCACCCCAGGAGCACCTTTTTTCCCAGGGCTGTTTCAGACAATAGAAAAAGATGCATAATGGAGCACTAGAGAAGGCAAGTGCTGGAGGAGCAGGAGGGATGTTTATCAGTAACAGAAGAAAGCAGTGAAATAAATAATGGAAGGAAATGTTGTAACACATGGATATGCATTCTGTGTATTTGATAAATGGACAGAAATGTATTGAATTCTTGACGTGTGCAAATTACTGTGTTATGTACTTCACATAGTTCATATCATAGAAATCTCATGACCCCCCTACAGGGTAGATTTTAGGGAGGCAAATCCTTTGTCCCACATTATACAAAGAATAGGAGCAGGTGACTATTCCATTCATTCACCAATTGTTTATTGAGCACCTACTGTGCGCCAGACACTGTTCTAGTTACTAGGTGCATGTGTGTGTGCTAAGTCACTTCAGTCATATTTGATTCTTTGTGATCCCATGGACTATAGCCCTCCAGACTCCTCTGTCCATGGGGTTCTCCAGGCAAAAGTACTGAAGTGGGTTGCCATCCCCTCCTCCAGGGGATCTTCTCCACCCAGGATCGAACCTGTATCTCTTATGTCTCCTGCATTGACAGCATGATTCTTTACCATTAGTGCCATCTGGGAAGCCCAGTTACTCGATATAAAGAGATAAAACTACTAGAGAGTTTAGTTTCAGATGAAAGACTCAGACACTTGAAAATAAACCAGTAAAGAAGACACATTCAAGTGGAGTTGAAGGTTATGCAGAAAGTAAGACTCTGTGATGTGATAGCAAGTACTTGGCAGGTGACTTCAGACAAAGTGGTCAAGGAAGGCTTCTCTAGGATGTGATGGTTGCTGAGACTTGACTGATGAGAAATTATTTGTGAAAAGAAGAACATGCCAGGGAGTGAGAAGACCAAATGCCCACTGGTCAGGACCAAGAGAAGTAAGAGATGCCACTGGATGCTTTTAAGCAAGGAATGATGGGAGTTATGACAATTTTTAGAAGATTACTTTGGGTGCTGTGTCAAGAATTGATTGTACAGGGCAAGAAATGGGAATATATATTTGTAGATGATTGATGCTGTTCAGGTGAAAGCTGATGGTGCCTTAGTCCAGGGCAGAAACAAAGGAAATGGAGAGGAGTCAGTAGATAGAGATATATTTGGAGGCAGGGCTTGCTGGTGGTTGGGATGGGAGAGGGGTGGAGCTAAAAAAAATGAATGACAATTGTAATTACCCCAGTGGAGGTTATTACCACACACTTTCTCCATGCTCAGACCTGTGCAGGTGACCCCACCAATAGAACCATGGGGAGGAGCCCTGTTTCTCAGCTTTGGGTTGAACCTTGAACTTCAGTGGGTACCTAGTCCATGAGCAGATGATCCACAGACCCATCCATAGTGTACAGGTTGGCCTCCCAAGGTGTTAAGAATTCAGCCATGGCCAAAAGGATACATTCACCTACTTCCTGTGTCCCCTTTCCTCACCCCAGATTCTGTCTCTACTGATCTAAGGAAGTAATAAACTTGACTTTGTCATCCAAAACAAAACAAAATAAAAACTTCTCATATCCTTATAGTCATTCTTTAATTCATTTATCTTAGATGCCTGTTTGGTGCTAACACTGTGCTAAAAGTTGGGTGATTAAATCTGATTAATCTCTCTATTGGTTCTGCTCTTGAGATGTTCTCAATTTAATGTCAAAGACACAGGTAAACAACACTATGTAATCCAACAGATTGTCACAGAAATGTTGCAGATACAAGATGAGAAGTGCTCACAGGAGGAAGGGGCATAGAGTAGAGACAATGGAGAGCCCACTTGCAAGATGAAAGCTGGAGTGGGATGTAGAAAGAGCAAGGGTTTTCCAGCAGAGAAATCAGCCTTCACAGTTTAAGGGAGCCATGATGGTTATGGTGCAGTTAGAAGAACGGATTCATTCTCCTGTCTTCATATGAATCTCTCACCTAATCATGTGACCTTTTCTTCCCTTACTGCCACTCCTCCAACTCCCCTGCAACACAAGGTCTCCTGGGTTCACAGAGGGGTAATGATTGAAAGCATGTATTTTGGAGCTGGGTTAAAATGTGATCTGATCATGGCCCCAAACAATTAATATTTGCTTGACTTTGTGTGAGTTCTTTATCCTCTCCAAGACTTGGTTTCCTCATCTGTAAAATGGGAATGATGAAAGAACTTACTTTAGAATGGTTTTTGAAGAACTGAAAGAGGAGTGCATGTCTGTCATTTAGTATAGTGCTTTCTTGGTATAACTGCTCCTTTACAAATTTTATTTCCCACCCTATAAGCTTGGCGCCTCCCTAGGTGCAGCATGCACCATAATATGGTTGTTCAGTAAACATGTGCACACTAACTTGTTTCAGTCATGTCCATCTCTTTGTGACACTATGGACACAGTAGTCCGCCAGGCTCCTCTGTCCATGGATTCTCCAGGCAAGAATCCTGGAGTGAGTTGCCATGCCCTCCTCCAGGAGATCTTCCTGACCCAGGGACTGAACCCACGTCTCTTGTGTCTCGTGCGTTGGCAGGCAGGTTCTTTACCACTAGTGCCACCTGGGAAGTCCCCTTCAGAATAGATGAATGCGTATGTCTGACATTCTAAGTTTCCTGACTTCCTAGTCTCTATTGATGACTGAGGTTTTGTTAATAATTCCGTTTTAGTAAATGGTAAACTGTAGAAATATAGTTTTCTGCTTGGAAACATTTTAATTACGTTATTTTTATTTTTTAACCTTTAAACTCTTATTCCTGGGAATGTCCACTCTGAAGTTCATTTCTTTTCCCAGAAGACAGCAATTTATCAGCTTTGAGAAGATTATGATTCAACAGAGAGCCTGTTCAAGTCCATTTTGAGACACAGTTTCCTTTGAGGCTTCACTATGAGGAAGGCACATTGAAGGCCTTGTTAACACAAGTATTAATATTCATAACATACTTCCAGTCTCTTTTGTATCTCAGACTCATTCCTCTTTCATAATGCCATGATCTTTATCACTTTATCAGCTGCCCCCTAAGGAAATGTGCTGATAATTCACAAAACAAATAGATCTGCTCCTTGGCCCCTCTCCTCCTCTCAGTCTCTCAGTGTATCCAGCTCTGATTTCTCAATCCAGTGGTATATGATGAAACCAGCAGGCCTGGTCATCCAGAGCCATACCAGTGATATAAACTTCCTGAGAGCTGGTTCCACTTAAGGCTGGCCCCGCACAAAGGCATTCGGGGGAGCATGTCACTTTCTGTCTTCTGGACAGTGGGTGATGCCTTGTGGAATGTCATTTAATAAATGAATCATTTGAGTTTATTTCTTATGCTATTATGTCACAGATGTCAGTTCATTGTAGTGAACTGAAGTGGCTGGGGATTCCTGGCCCCAAACACCACACAAATGTATAAAAGTAGAACAGAGGTCTTGACTGGATACATAACTGGAAACACAAATTGACATTTTAGAAACAATATTTGATTTTACTAGTTGATTTTTCCTTTTATTGAGGTGGGGATGGGAGTAGGAGAAGGGTCATAGAAAATGAATTAAAAAAATAAATGTAAATATTTATATATATAAAAATATATATTTTATACATATATGTGAAATATACATATAAAGTCAGTACTTTGTACGTTGCCATTGTGATATTTTTAACCACATATTTACTTTTTCCCTTAAATTATCTGTTAGTGAGTACAGAAGTAGCCTATTATATATTTCTTCAATCGAATCAGTTGCAGGAGTGCACTTTCTTTATATCTGGCAATTTGAGACACCCACTGTCCCCTTTCATCCCCCAAACATCTGAAAAACATTGAGATAGCTAAACTAGATTGCTTTCTCGCAATTTGCATCATATTTGCATAAAATCTCTGGTCCTCACTTTGACCTCTCTTTTAATCTCCTTCCTCTGAAATTCATGTTTCCACCCCTTATCAGAGCTGAGGAACTGAGAAAAGGTGTCAGCTTGAGAAATAAGATGGTTCCACACATGGTGTTCTAGAGATCATGCTGCACACTTTCAAGAAGACCAGAGTGTGTGTGTGTGTGTGTGTGCACATGCACACATGTGTCTCTGTCTATGTTTGTGTAGTAGCTGAAATCTGCTCTGCTTCTGTCTTCTCTGTGGAGACAAGAAATAGCACATCTTGGCTTTTCATGAAACTGACAAGACTGATAGTAATCCATGACTTTGAACTTAAAAATCAACAAGCAGCCTCCTAAAAGAGCTCACAACCATATGAAGAGACAGGTGTGTTGGACAGGATCTAGTACAAGAATGAACAGGGATGATGGTGCAGAATCCTAAAGGCAACTTTGTTTTTGCCCTGATGTTCCCCTTTAAACCTACTCATTGAGGAAAGGTTTTCCCCTACTACTGTACAAAATTTCAGAGAGTCCCATGGCCTTCTGCTTCCTTTCAGATGATGCATGTCTAATGTCCACCTAAAGAGAAAAGAAGCACAGTCTCAAACAAGATGTCAGGATGGCCAGTCCACCGCAACTGTTCAGTGTTCATGCAGGCTTTAGAGAGGAGATGGCTGTGTTAGGATAAAGAATAGAAAAATTTTGGAGCAAAATTCAGGACAGAAAAAGATTCAAAGTTATGAGGGTGTTATATAAGCAAAGCTACAAGAGAAGCTAAAGCTGATATGTGGACATAGAGTTGCCTCCTATGGTAGGCAGGATTCTAAAAGGACCCCCCCAAACACTCACTTTTACATAATCCTCTCCCCTTTAGTGTGGCCAGGAGCTGTGATATGATGGAATGTCACTTCTGCAATTATATTATTTGTAAAATTGAAGGGAATTTTGCAGATGCAGTTAAGATCCCTCATCAGCTGACTGTGAGTTAAGCAAAAGAAAGATTATTCTGGGTGGTCCTGACCTCATTAAGTGGGCCTTTAGAGGAGATAGACTTTCCTACTTGCCTGGAAGAAATCACACAGTGTGAACTGTCCAAGGCAGAGTGTGACCTTCACTGAGGGTCTCAGTCTTATAGTCACAAAAAATGGAATTCTGTCAACACCACAGATGAACTTGGATGAGGACCCAAATCTTCATATAAGACTACAGCCTTGACCAATGCCAGTTCCATTATTGTCTCAAGTAGTTCAATATGTGATAAATTAGAAACACAGCAAATAGAAAATGAATGTACCTCTCTTCATTAGATTGTTTCATGTTGGAGTGTGTTGGGAGATAAGGACACAAATTTAGTGAGAGACTTAATTGGGTAGGATCTAAGATGCTGGATTTATGAAAGTGTAGTGTTCAGTGGCGGAGAAGGCGATGGCACCCCACTCCAGTACTCTTGCCTGGAAAATCCCATGGACGGAGGAGCCTGGTAGGCTGCAGTTCATGGGGTTGCGAAGAGTCAAGACACGACTGAGCGACTTCACTTTCATTTGTCACTTTCATGCATTGGAGAAGGAAATGGCAACCCACTCCAGTGTTCTTGCCTGGAGAATCCCAGGGACAGGGGAGCCTGGTGGGCTGCCGTCTATGGGGTCGCACAGAGTCGGACACGACTGAAGTGACTTAGCAGCAGCAGCAGCAGCAGCAGTGTTCGGTAGAGATCCAGATACACTTTGTAAAAAAATAAGTCTGGATGGCTTGTGTTCCATATTCTTTAGAGATGGGGTGTAAAAACTGTAGGGTGCTTCTCTGCATTATCCTGACCTCAGGATCCAGGCTAATGAACACCTTTTCTGCAACATTGCCAATGGCAATGGCAGAAAACCACGAATTGCATGAAGGTGTTTACAACTTCAGTTCGAAAGGTGTCACTTTTCATTTTTACTCATATTTCATTGACCAAAGCAAGTCACCTGGACACACCTAACTTCAAGGGTAGAAAGGATGAATCAGAATTGATGAATTTCATCAGTCAGTTTTCAATAGTAATTTTAAAATAAGGAGGTGACAGTGACTGCCAGCCTCTTAATTTATATTCAAACATCTTCGTCCCAAAGAATTCAAACATTCTCATCCCAAATTCTGAGAAGTTGTGCATTTGTGTTCACTGCAAGCACACAATTTATTTTGTATTGAATATTAGACACTACACAGAACTATAAACAACATTAAGACATAAGGGCCTTCTCTTGTATGGATGTTTTCTACCCTAATAATCCTGATGGGATACAAAATAAAATTTTAAGCCTTTTTAATGTAGGAATTTCCATGTTCCTGCCTCTTCTATGTTTTCATAATCTCCTTCCCATCTCTCCTGAGACTTAGTTTGCTAGTGAGTTCAGGGTCAGGAAGGGAAGACTCACAAGCTTTTCAAAGACGGATGCTGGGACAAACTTTGAGTGGTATTCTAATCAAAATTGTGTTAAGCCTCAGAAAAGAGTAGGAATGTGAGAGATATAAAGCTTCTCCCAAATAGAAACCAGTTGTATTCATGCCACTTAGTAATAATATTTCAGTTTTTAAATTTTCGCAGCACTTTCAACTCTTATTATGACTGCTGTAGGAAGGGCAATTATTTTTATCCCCCTGTGATAAGTGAAAAATCGAGTGATAGTGAATATTTGAGTTGCCTCTCCTTTTCTCCCATCAAAATGCTCACTTAGAAAGGAACTTGCAGGTATTTCACTTCTCCAAGGATTACCAATATTTCAAACTTCAAAGTTAAATGGAATCTATGTCTCTTGGGAAAATTTTTTTCAGGCATCCACAAAGATGTGGTAGAGACTGGTGGGGAAAGGTAAAGTTATAAATGGTAAATGCCATCCTGTCGATCATTGTGGAAGCCAGACACAGAGGAGGGAGCCAGGAAGGAAGGAGAAGATGAATGAACCTGCAAGGTATTACATGCCCATGAACGTGCTGCACAGAAGAGGCAAATACAGGAGCTGGGCACGAGCAGTCAGAGAAATAGAAGGAGAAGTAGGAGAGAAGGTCTGGACTAAGAGGAGAGCATGTCCAAAAGGAAGGAAGGGGACAGTGTCAAAGTTCACAGAGGAGGCAGCTAAAAGGATGAAGAAAGAGTTCTACGAATGCCGTAAATCAGGCTATTACTGACCTGGGTGAGGACCTCTGTGATAGAGGGGAAATGGAAGCTAGATTGTTGTGGGGCAGACTCTTTCCCAAGAAGCTGCAGAAGCACTGGTGAGCAGGATGATAGCTTCTTATAGGGATACAACCTCAGGGAATTAAAAAAAAAAGTGTTACAAAGGCAGAAATTTGTATTATAAGTGGATTTATACTATATTTAGAAGGAAAGTGCTCACAAAGACAGAAAAGTTCATGGTGCAGGTGAGAGAGGTACTGTTGCTGGAGCAAGGTGCCTTCTGTGGTTAAATCTCCCGTGCAAGCATCAGTCTCTGATAGGAGGAGGCTCTCCTCCTTGTAGTAAGTGGAAGAAAGGGAGAATGGGACCTTATAGAGATGGATGAGATGGGGCTAGAGGGTGAGGTCCACTCTGGAGGCCTCACATTGCTAACCATACAAGAAACTTATTTGTAGGAGGAAGGAAAGATGGAGAAGACCCAGGTCACAAGGAACTTTGCCAAAATTGCCATTGTACCCATTTGGGATCAATCATATAACATCTGCTCTGAACTTCCCTGGTGGCTTAGATGGTAAAGAATCTGTCTGCAATACAGAAGACCTGGGTTCAATTCCTGGGTTGGGAAGATCCCCTGGAGAAGGAAATGGCTATCCAGTCTAATATTCTTGACTGGAGAATTCCATGGACAGAGGAGCCTAGCAGGCTACAGCCCACATGGTCACAACAGGACCAAGTGACTGACTGATACTTTCATGTCATGGGACTTCCCTGGTGGTCCTGTGGCTAAGACACTGTGCTCCCAATGCAGGGGGCCTGGGTTTGATCCCTAATTTCCTACTATCCTGGCTTCCCTAGTGGCTCGGTGGTCAAGAATCCACCTGCCAATGTAGGAGCCACAGGAGACATGAGTTTAATCCCTGGATTGGGAAGATGCCCTGGAGGCAGAAATAGCTATCCATACCAGTATTCTTGCCTGGGATAATCCCATAGGCAGTAGAGCCTGGCAGGCTACAAAGAGTCAGACATGTCTAAGCTTGCATGTGTTTCATTCATTCACGTAGCATCTAGGGAGAGCTTTGCAGAGCATGGTCCTGCTTTTGGACAAGGCAGGAGGGAAATGAAATCCAGGAAGTCCCTTTGAGCCAGATCTCCTTTCACACATCTTGACACACCCCCAAGCCAGTCTCAAAAGACCATGCCCAAGGTCAGGGAGAGGCTAAGAGGCGAGTCTCTTTGATTGGTTCTGAATGGAGCTTGACTTTGAAGCCAGGGCCTGGACCTGGAAACTTTGTGAGTGGTGTCGGGGCACAAATACAAAATTTGTGAGTTGACCTGTTTAATCTTAGGACATCTAAATTGTGAGGAATACAATTTTGAGATCTCTTTTCCTATTCACATCTGTGAGAAAGGTATTTTCAGCCCTGTGAGGGTTTTATGGCTCAAATTGAGTACTTTTTCCTCTGTGAGAAATGTGTTTTATGTTTGGAGGGATTTTTCATTTGTTCCATTGAAGGGTATCTCATAAAAGACACTTGTTTGAGGTGCAGCTGCTCTTAGTAGACCTGGAGGAGGGGTTTCTGTGTGCAGGATTAGGTTGATGGACCAATCTCTTTATTCTCTAGGGACTTTTGGGAATCTTCCATGATTGGCTGAGCAGGAGGAATCTTCCAATGACAGCTCTATAAAGAAAGAAAGACAATAAAGACAATCTAATAGGCAGCCAGTCGATGAAGATTTTTGTCTGGAATAAATTTAGCGCATCTCATAAAGTTTTTATAGATGCTACCTTTCAGATGCTTAGAATATTATTATCTAGCCCAACATTTCTCTGTTCCTAATTTTTCTTCTTTTAGCCTGAAAAAAACAAACAAACAAACTTTTCAGATGTTTTTTGGTGTCTATTTTAAGCTCTTAGCAGAGTTATTTAAATGACTGATTTCTCTATTTCCACCGCTTGGTGTTCTTTTCCTATGGGATTTAATTAGAGTCTTCAACAAAAGTCTGACAATTAGTGAGCTTTGTGATGGAATTCATGGTTTCTATCTTTCCTTGGCTTCAACAAAGAAGCCTCAACAGGTCCTTCCTAAACATAACATTTTGGTGCTTTGGGGCCAAAATAGAAAAAAAAATACAGAATTCGCGTAGAGATAAAATAACTGATCATTCTCAAATAATAGAAGAGAAAGTGATTCCAAATCTAGCCTGCAGCAACAAAATTCAAGTTATTTAAAAATTCACTTAACAAGTGAAAATGAAACAAGACATAACAAAACAAAAAATAGGAGCTGCATTACTAAGAATTCTGCGTGCTGTTTCATGCTGGGCTCTTTGCAGATATTACAAATCTATCATTTCCTCTGATCTTCCATACAATTCTCAACCTCTCTCTCTCTTTCCCCTCTCCCTCCCTCTTGTGTGTTTTGGGAAGGAGTGCATGTGAGTAAGGGTGCTGGGGCAACTACAAAGGAACTCTGTCTGTGCCAGGTGAAAATATATTCATACCTTTCCACATGGATGGTGCTTGATGAGCCTGCTTTAACGTCCCTTGGGTCTGTGGAGTTGTGCAACTCTACAGTATATTTTATTACTTAATGGAAAAGGAAGTGTATTTATGTTCTGAAAAAAGCATGAAACAAAACTGTGTGTGTGTGTGTGGCGGGGGTGATGCAGAAAAAGAATTTGACTCGAGAATCACCCCCTGAAATTTCTCCTCTGCCCTTGATCTTCATAAGTTGGATGGTCTGATTCTGCTGGTAAAGCTCCCCTTTTGCATAAGGAAAGGACAGTGAACAGAGAATGTGTTTTAACTGTTTTTTCCCCTTCCACAGAGAAAAGCCTCTATGGGGCCATGAAATCCATTTGTTTTTGTGGTATTGCCATTGATTCTATAGCTCAATAAGGAGAAATCAAGTGTTCTAGGATTTGGGATTTGTTTTCCTTATAACATAAGTAAAATATAATCTTTACATATGTTTCAGAAAGTACTATACAAATCCTAAATTTGTGGTTGTGACTTCCTTTGCCTCCTGGACTATACGGCAGAACACTTTGGTGGAGGAAGGCAGGGTCCATGGAGAAGCAGGACGGACATCCCAAAGGTCCACACCTGAGATGCCCTGGGCAGCCACGCAGGGGCCAGGTCCTGGAGATTAATCTCGGGTGCTCCTGGTGCACCTTGGTCTCCAGATGGGTGTGAAACACCAGATGAGAACTTTAGACTTGGCATTTACTTTGGGAACAGAGAAAGGTAACAGAAAAAAAAGGACCAGTCTTGCTCTGGGAGTTAAAAACTTTGAGCTCTCCTCCCAGGAACATCACTTGCTTATGGCATGTCCTTGGGCAGGTGAAGATATTTCATCTGGTTATACCTGTGTTTTGAGGAAAGCAGGGGTAATAATCTCTGCCTTGCTTACCTCAGGAGTGTGACAGGTGTCAGGCAGCACAAGGAACATGGCTGCTTTATATCTGGATGTAACCATACTTCGCCAATTGCGAATGCCTATCATGGTGTGCTTCCTGTGTGCCTGGACTTGCACTAGGCTCGTGCAGGAATGGTCAAAGACTCTGGACCCTAGTCAGCAGCTCTCAGTGGGATGAGAGGCTAATTCAAGCAGGAAGAAGCAATGGTGGGGTCAGGTGCCTTGGTGGGGCTACCCTAGTCAGAAGTAGGCAGATGTTTGATTTACCATAGCAGCCCTCAAGCTCCCTGGGGGCTATGTGGACAAAGAATTGCCATATTCCATTGTCTCTGAGGCCTACCCTCCCATGTTTTAGCAACTCTATGACCAGATATCTCCTACAAAGAGTGGTTGGCTATTGTTGAAATAGTAGCTCTTGTTATAGGTACACAAAATAATGGCATATATTATAATCTATGAAGACTTACATTGAATAAAATATGAGAAGAAAAAGGTGATATCCTGAATATTCGACATTGCTAAGTCCAACGTTGAGAAGAACTTTAAGTTAGTGAGTCTCTCGTCATCAAAGTAATTCAGTCTTTCATGGCAATCATTACAAAGTGGGGCACTGGAGATGTTTCACCTGGACATTTCCTTGCAGAGCGTTAGATTTTGACTTTCAGAACATTGACATGCTTTATTCTTCTTAGAAATTAGTTGATTTCTATAATTTTTTAAATCTTAGAAATAGGATCTTATCAAGGCTAAGGCAGGGAAACTGACACCAGAGATTCAGTTAGACATGAAGGGAAGCCATTGGGTTTGTAGCCATGAACTTTATTGTTAAAGTTGCTTTCAACTCCAGGCTGTTCTCAGTCAACCATTAGCTGCTTCCAATTTTTTGGACTGGTTTCCTTCTTGACACCCTTTCCATTGGGTTGTATTAAAGACACTATCTCTTGGGAACCAAAAAGAGGTGGAGGTAGGCAGTGGAGGGAAATGAGAGAAAGAGGTTGTTCAAACCCTTATACTTTCTTTAAAAAAAGAAATTGAATCTACTTACCATTTAAAAATGCTCTTTTGATTTTGACTTGAACTATTATCCTAGATCCCTGACTTACAACAGCTATTTAGCTGTAGTCTAGTGCCTGGTTTGATTCCCCTTATTTCTGGCTTTGGGGTCCCAGTCCTCTTCCTGGCAATTTTTGTTCTTTGGTGACCCAATCTATTTGGCGGTGGTTATCAACCAATCCTGCCTGCATCTTGATGTTCCTCCTCCTCCTGCTTGGTCCAGCAGGTGAGTGGAGGCCCTCCGTCTGACAGCTTCCTAACTCTAGCCCCCATGGCATTTGTCACAGCAAAATGGATTTCTTTTTCTCCTGGCATTTTTGAGTCAGATAGGCTCTAGGTTCAAATTTGATTTTGCCAGTTATTCCCTCTAACCAGCGACTCCTCAGTTGTCAAATGGGTAATAGTAATAATACCCACAGCATATTCCTCTTGTGTTGTTTAAATGAGCAGATGAGTTTTAAGGATTTAGTATAGAGACTGGTTGGCATATGGAAACCATTCTTATCTTCTTACAAGTAGTAGGACTTGTTACAGCAGAAGTCTGTTAGGACTATCTGGGGAATAGAGGAACTGGCAGCATTACGCAAATTAGTTTGTGATCACATTTCTATGCTTTTTAAAAGAACCAAGGAAATGGCAACCCGCTCCAGTGTTCTTGCCTGGAGAATCCCAGGGACAAAGGAGCCTAGTGGGCTGCCGTCTATGGGGTCGCATAGAGTCAGACACGACTGAAGTGATTAGCAGCTGCAGCAGCAGCAGCAGAACTTTTCTAAGATTTGTTAGAGAATTAAGTCCTAAGACATCTATTGTATGTTAATGAGTGAACTTATTTCCTCTTCGTTCTAGAGTAGTATTAGCTAAGTATCTTCTTTGGGAAAATTGAGAGAACAATCCGTGGAATCATTTTCTATGGGGCTAAATTCTCTTAAAGAACCTCAGTTGGGAAAAGCTGATGAAGAGTAGATTTCCATAGTTTATGTGGTGGAGTTTGTATTTGAAAGCCATTTGATTTAGAAGTATGTGTGTGAGTCAAAGGGGGAATGGAGTTAATACATAAATTCCAAATATAGCATGCTTATAAGGGATTCTAAAGACTCTGTCTCCAAGAGGGATTTTTCTGTTGTTTAAAGTTATCCTCTGTAGACCTGATCCTGAAACCTATTTCCCAGCTAATAATTTTCATTTTTATATTATTGAGCCTGAACGCTGACCATAGACTTTTCTTGCAGGTGGTGCTAAATAAAAATGTTGATGCATTTATTTTGGAAGCCATTGGAAAATGTTGTCTAGAATTTTAGCCCATCTCATTTTTGCTGCAGTATTCTTATTATAAAACAAAAATGTGCTTTCCGATGGCATTCAAAAAGAAGACAAGGGAGGGGCAGATGTCTGGAATAATACAGATGTGTCAAATCTTTCATTGCATTTGGTTGGTGGGGACATCTGGCTCAGAATTAGCAGTTAGACTGGAGAGAAAATGTGGTCAAGACGCTTCCTCTTTGACATCTAGTTCTAGATCAAATCTAGGTAGGAACAGAGTGATGAAATCAGAAGGAAAAGTGGATAGATTTATTTTCCCCAAACAACTCATGTAATCAAGAGAAAGAGAACTCCCTAGAACTTTGAAAGGGCTACTTGGCTACAATGCATTAGTGTTAGGAGATAGAAAGATGTTTCCAGTCGTCTTTGGAAGTATGAAATATCAGTAGTTTTTCTGTCTTTTTATAATGGTCTTTCATTCTGAAATTCTTCTTTTTAAAACAAGTTTTATTGGAGTATAATTGAAACAATGTTGTCTTAGTTTCTGCTGCTGCTAAGTAGCTTCAGTCGTGTCCGACTCTGCGTGACCCCATAGACGGCAGCCCACCAGGCTTCCCCATCACTGGGATTCTCCAGGCAAGAACACTAGAGTGGGTTGCCATTTCCTTCTCCAATGCATGAAAGTGAAAAGTGAAAGTGAAGTCACTCAGTCATGTTGGACTCTTAGCGACCCCGTGGACTGAAGCCTGCCAGGCTCCTCTGTCCATGGGGTTTTCCAGGCAAAAGAGTACCGGAGTGGGGTGCTATCACCTTTTCCATGTCTTAGTTTCTATTGTACTGCAAAGTGAATCAGTGTCTTTTCTCCAACTGTGTTATGAAGACCTCATTTTGATTCTGGGTGGTTATAGGAACAGTGAACATAAATGGGACCGGTTGCCAGCAAAACAGCCCCCTTACATTCTCAATACACCTCACACTCTGAACACATACCCCCAGCTCACTGCATTAGAGTAGACTAATTCAATAACATGGTGACCCTGGGAGAGTGAAACCTATCTTAGAGCTAGAGGTTGGCACAGTTATTCTACATTTTGCAATCTTGCATTTAGCCTCTTTCAATGGGCATTCATATTTAAGCTATTGAACAAAATGAAAAGTCTTTTTAGGGAAAGGTTAAGCTATGTAGACACTGGTATTATAGGGATATTTCGCTTTTCCTGTAGAGATTTATCTTCACTTTAAAGATTAAACATGAAATGAGCCATGGAAAGAAAAAAAGAAAAAGAAAAAGCCGAATGGTAGATCAGAAGAATTCCACTTTCAACATCTCCTTCTAATGAGCCTACAATTAGATAAGGATTGTCAACAGAGCGTTTGCCAAAACCCAGACAACTGTGTGTGTGTGTATGTGTGTGTGTGTGTGTGTGTGTGTGTTTTCAGGTGGAGGTAGGGATGTTAGGGAAAGAGAAAGTTAGAAAAGAAATTCTGTGCTAAGAAATCTTGCTGTTTCTCTGTTTGTGAACAAACTAAAGTAAATTGATAGTTCTCTGACCATCTAGGCAGGCTTATCTGTGGAAAATAGCCGTGTCCCCTTCTGCTGCATTTTAAATAGCTCAACTCACGGAAACAGGACTGATGAGGTGATTTTTTTCATTCCTAGTAAACTTGTAATACAGGCTACAAAAGAAAGCACCTTCCAACTCTTTTCAACTGTTTATTGCTGGATAGTTCAGTTCAGTTCAGTCACTCAGTCGTGTCTGACTCTTTGCGACACCATGAACCGCAGCACGCCAGGCCTCCCTGTCCATCACCAACTGCTGGAGTTTACCCAAACTCATGTCCATTGAGTCAGTGATGCCATCCAGCCATCTCATCCTCTGTCATCCCCTTCTCCGCCTGCCCTCAATCTTTCCCAGCATCAGGGTCTTTCCCAACTGCTCCCTCATCTTCCCTCAGTCTCTTCTACATAGTAGCAAACACATAGGCTGGGAAAAACTTTGTAATGAATAGCACGCCAGTATTATGGCATCTTCTGTGACCCACTGGCTTTGAAACAGCTTCTTGAAGTCATTTTAAAATGAGGAAACTGGGACTCCCCTGGTGGTCCAGTGTTTAAGACTCAGCACTTCCATTACAGAGGGTGTGGGTTCCATCCCTGGTCAGGGAACTAAGATCCCACATGCTGTGTTGTGCAGAAAAAAGAAAAAATATCAGTTGTTTAAAAATAAAATAAAATGGGGAAACTTAATGCCTGCAATAAATGAAGTTGTGCCTGTGTCACCAGGAGGGAGGTAAGCATGTATGGGGGAGTGTCGTGCCATCATTGGAAGCAAAAACTGAAGGAAAGAAATATTCTTGATGATTTCAATCCAAAACAAGAGCAGTGGGCTCTGTGCTTCAGAAAACTTGACCTTGACCTGTACATGTTATAATGAGATGCTCTGAGCATCCTATTCTGACTCTCTGATCAAAGGGCAGGTCCTGATGGCTGGTTTGGCTTAAAAGTACTCTAATAGGGATCTTCCTTCTACATGCATGTAAACTTTGGGTGGGAGAGGTGTAATATATGTAACCTTATATTAATACCATCAGCCTTATCCTGAGGGTGTGACTAGAAATTCAGCCTCACAGTGAACCCTGAAAACCATGCCAGGAGAATTTTGGGGGCTGCTAATGAGAACCATAAAATAACACTAAAGAAAGATCTGAATGAACACGCCAGATGACTGCGTTTGTACTCCCTGAATTGGGTGGAAGATTTATGAATCAAATTTGGGGCTGCCTTAGCATCTAGCCTCTCATAAAATTTGGCCTCTGCCCTGTTTAAATAAAATGGAAGATAAAAGTGGTTTCAAGAGTGTGATGAAACGATTGTGTTATTGAAATGCTAATTTAGATGTGGTAACTGCCTATGAAATTCCCTGTTTATGAAACATGCCCAGTGAAAGTTCCTTTTCTCCAAAGTTGTGTGTGTGTGTGTGTGTGCGTGCATGCACATGTTTTACTGTTTGACAAGCACTTCAATGAGTGTCAGTCTTGGTTTGTTTCTACCTAGGGGCTTTCTCTGTGGCTACTTTAACACACATTTTAAATGATAATTTGTTGAACACATGAGCTCACTTTTTCAAATACCACTGCATGCTTGACAAGATTTGGAACCTTCTGGAAAGAGGTCCCTGGCTCAGTGGCTTTGATCATGGACTATCTAATTTGCTTGACTAGAGGATTCACCTCAGGCCAGGGGAAGAAAGTGGACTAGGGACCAGTGTAGTGAACAGGCCATTCCTGGAGGCCTTTGACCTAGAACCCCTCGGGTAAAATAGCTTCATCCAGTCTCCTCAGCCTCAGCTGAATGATAGGTTTTTGGAAACTGAGCTGTACCCCAGGCGCTGTTGTCACTGTAGATAAACAAAGGGACAAATATCTGAACCATGGGCTCTCCCTGCAGCAATGCAAATCGAAAAGTAAATGCATTTTGAATAAACAAAGCCATAGGATTGTAAAAGTCAGCCTGGTGATACAAATGTCCAGCAAATCTGTCATCTGTGTGTGACATTCGAGGGAGAATTCATCAGGGCTTAAGTTTACTTGTAAAGAGGGCAACTATGAAAAATGGTCAATAGAGCACTTATTGTGGGGAGTATTTATTCTATCCAAGTTGCTTTCTCCATTAGTACAATCTCTAAAATGCACCATCCAGCCCCTGGAGTATTTACACTTTCCTTTCCATAATTATAAATGTGGAGGCAGCTGATGAATAATACCTGGGAAGTAGAAAGGATCCAGAGAGAAACGGAAAAAACCCATGACAGAGATGAAAAATACCATGTTGGAGCTCGCAACCCTTGGCCCAGCGAGGGTTTCAGGTCATCCATCTTGCCTTTGATTTGTCTGCCTTTTCACTTCAAATAGGTTTACAGGTTTTTAGCTGAAACCAATTAAAGAGAGCCAATTGGCAGGGTTAGCACTTGTGGTGTTTATGGTGTGCATTGTATTGATTTATGCCGCTCAGCAGCTACAGTGAAAAGCAAACTATATGGAGAGGAAGGGAAACCTCATCCCAGGGAGGCATTGCAGTGCTCAGGATTAATGCGAGGATGGTAATGAATGACGCTATAAAGAAAACTGCTGGCTAGGCAAGATCCAGCAAAAAGGGCTTTCTTTTTTCTTTTTAGAAAGACATACCAACAGTAACACTTCAATGATAAGTAGTTATGCAAGATGCTTAGTATCCATTGGCAATGCAGAGCTCTTCCACTTGAAATAGCAGAAAAGGATGCAGGTAAAGGGACCACCTTTGCTGGTTGTGTTGTTGGCCTTTTGGTTTAACATGCTGAACAAAGACCTAATTTGACAGCTCTAAGGGCATGAGTTCCAGGAGAATACTATAGCTCTTCAAGTAGTGAGAAGTTCTTGTGCAGTGAGACAAAAATAACCTTTTCTTTAGATCTTGTAGTACTGGGAATAGCCAGTCAATTACTTAAGTCTGGTGGGGTGAAAACAATGAGTAGGATATCCTGGAAAATGGGAAGCCTTGGAGGAAATACCCATAAAATGAGGATGGTAGAGAAGGGCTCTGGATGATTTCTGAGGTCTCTTTGGCCCTTTCAGTTGTTCAGGGCTTAGAATGTTCAATGATGCCTTTGGTCTTGATGGTTACACATTTAAGTACACCAAAATAGCCTCACTGGCAGGAACTAGAGGGTGGGAAAAATACTGGCTTCTGTGAAGGTAAGCTTCAACAGCTCTGCCTTGGGGTGGGGGAAGGGGGAGAACTGTAGGTTTTTGTTTGCAGTCCTCTATTGTACAGTCCTGTGAAATTCAGGAAAGATAACCAGACGTTCTTTTCATAAGTCTTATAAATTCTTGGAGATGAAGAGCTTTGATTATTGCAGGAAAAAAAAGTTAAAGCAAGTAATGGTTTGGAAAATTACTCAGGCTGGATCGTCATGTAAGACTTTTATGATTTCGTATTAAACTTCATAAAGACAGGTGAGTCAGCCACAGCCTTGAATATTTGTAATGATAATAATTATTATTATTATGGTGTTAATATTCTTGCCTTGTCTTTGTTTAATAACTTATCCTCTTTCTTTATAAATATGATGACATACATTGGCTCTTTGATTATCAAAACAGTTCTGTGAGTTGGTAAGCTTAGGCATCATTATCCCCATCTGAAAGATGAAGAAATAGCCTCAGGGAGATTAAGTGATTTATTATGGCAACCGATAAGAGGAAAAGGGAAAGGAACTAACAATTATTAAAGACTTATGACTCACCAGATCCTGAACTGAAAAAATATACATCTATGTATACATAAAACCTCAAAACAACATATCAGTACCCCTTTTTATATAAGAGGAACCTACAGTCAGACAGGTGGAGTAAATTGCCAACAGTTTACAACAAACAAGAGGGGATGCTATGTTTTGAACTTGGGTCTCAAGCTCTGGTTACTCATATGTACTCTCTCTTATATGACCTCGATGGTAATTTTGCTAAAAAGTTGTCTAATCTAGTATGTAAGGAGTTTAGAAGTTATTGCTCCATCATAACAACAAATAAAAAATTGAACAAACTGAAAAGTCAACAACCTTTCTTAGATATGTCAGAGAACTGAGGTCACAGGGCCTACTTCTGCCCCTAAAATTGGAGAGACAGATGGTGGATACAGAGAACCTCAACTGAGAGGAGCAGAAACTTCTGTGGGAATCAGTACTGGGATAAGAACTCTAAATTGGGATTGATGAATTGCTGAGGCTCAGTGTGGATAAGCCTGAGAGGTGAAAATTCCAGGCAACTCAGTCATTAGGTGGCCCTCACACTTTTGTGAGTTTTATCATCAGGAGCTCAACTGGGTTCTCACAGTGAAGATCAGAGGGGAAAAAAAAATCTCTTTGGGCTTCTGCTAGAGAGAGAGAAAAAAGGAACCATTTTGAAATATATACCAGATCCCTCTGTTTTTCTTAAGAAAGTCTGCCCTCACTGTGGGTATTATCCAAACCTAGTCCCCGTGGGGGAAGGAAAGCCCCACCTCCAGCCAGCTCTAGCCACCTTGTATCATGAAGGGGGTTGAAAACAAAAAACCGCCCCCCTCAAAAAAAAAAAACGTGAAGTACTTACAATTTGAAGTTCACAACCCAGAGAAATAGGCTTGCTAAAAAACTGAGATCGATTCATAGGTCTATAGAATACTTTCCCTCCTGTCACAATTTACCATTGGATTATTAAGGATCTATTTATTACAGTTCCTTATAACCCATACACCATGTCCACTCTTCAAAAAACTATTACAAGGCACACTAAAAGGCAAAAAACCAAAATAGAAACAAAACAAAAACCAACCAATTTAAAGAAACAGAGCGAAGATCAGAACCAGACCCAGATATGGCTGGGATGTTGGAATCATCAGATCATGTATTTAAAGCAACTGTAATTTATATGCTAGGGATCTAAATGGAAAAGGTAAATAATATACAAGACCAGATATATAGTATAGGCAGAGAGATGGGAATTCTAAAAGAATAAAAAAATATCCTAGAGATCAAAACACTGTAATAGAAATGAAAAATGCTTCTGCTGGGCTCATTAGTAAAATGGACATTGCTGTTAAGTTGCTAAGTTATGTCTTACTCTTTGCAAACCCATGGACTTTAGCCTGCCAGCGTCCTCTGTCCATGGGATTTTCCACGCAAGTATACTGGAGTAGGTTGCCATTTCCTTCTCCAGGGGATCTTCCCAACCCAGGGATTGAACCCAGGTCTCCTGCTTACCAGGCTGATTCTTTACTGTTGAACCAGACTGTATATGGCTGAAGAAAAAAAAAAAATTTGAGCCTCAGGATATGTCAATAAAACTTTTTCAGAATTGAAAAGCAAAGAGGAAAAAAGACTGGAATATATAGAACAAAATATATGTAAAAACTGATAGAACAGCAAAGAGAAATAGATGAATCTACTATTACATTTGAAGACTTCAACAGCTCTCCATTAGAAATGGACAGATTCAGCAAGCAGAAAATCAATAAGGACATGGTTGAATATAACAGTGCCATCAATCAACTGTATATAATTGACATCTTTAGATTCCTTCATCCAGCTATAGCAGAATACACATTCTTCTCAAGCTTACATGGAATATTTGCTAAGGCAGACCTCATTCTGGGACATAAAACACACCTTTACAAATTTAAAATAATAAAAATCAGTCAATGACTGCTCAAACCATAGAAGAATTATAGAAGAAACAGCAGAAAGATAGCTGTAAAATCCTAAAATACATGAAGATTGAATTACACACTTCTAAAAAACACATGGATCAAACAAAAAATCTAAAGAGAAATTAAAAAGTACTTTGAATTAAATTAAAATGAAAATACATATAAAAATTTGTGGGATACAGCAAAAGCAGTGCTTAGAGGTAAATTGATAGCACTGAATGCAATGTATATACTAGAAAAGAAGAAAGATCTAAACTTAATAGTCTAGCTTCCATCTTGTATATGTGTGTGCTAAGTCATTTCAGTCATGTCTGACTCTCTGTGACTCTATGGATTATAGCCTGCTATCCTTGGGATTCTCCAGGCAAGAATACTGGAGTGGGTTGGCATGCCCTCCTCCACAGGATCTTTCTGAGCCAGGGATAAAATCCACATCTCTTATGTCTCCTGCATTGACTGGTGGGCTCTTTACCACTAGCACCACCTGGGAAGCTGGAAACTATAAAAAGAAAAACAAATTAAATCCAGAGTAAGTAGAAGAAAGAGATAGTAAGAATTAGAGCAGAAATCAATGAAATTGAAAACAATATATCATAGATAAAATCAACAAAACCAAAAGCTGATTCCTTGAAAGATCAATAAAACTGATAAACCTCCTTCCAGGCTAACTAAGAAGTAGAGAAGACACAAATTACTAATATCAGAAATAAAAGATGCAATCCTACCAGAGACACCATGGATAATAAAGGAACACTATGAATGACTTTAAACCACAAATTCAATAACCTAGATGAAATGAACCAATTTCTCAAAAAACAACCTGCCAAAACTCACATAAGAAGAAATAGGCAATCTAAAGAGTCTTAAATTTATTACAGAATCCAATCAATAATTAATAAACTTCTGAAACAGAAAACACAAGGCCTACATGGATTCATATGAATTCTACCAAAAATTTAAGAAGAAATGATACCAATTCTTTTTTCATTTTCAAAAGATTGAAATAGAGGAAATACTTCTTAACTCCTTCTATGAGGCCTGCTGCTGAGTCACTTTAGTCGTGTCTGACTCTGTGCGACCCCATAGACAGCAGCCCACCAGGATGCCCCATCCCTGGGATTCTCCAGGCAAGAACACTGGAGTGGGTTGCCATTTCCTTCTCCAATACAGGAAAGTGAAAAGTGAAAAGTGAAAGTGAAGTCGCTCAGTCGTGTCTGACCCTCAGCAACCCCATGGACTGCAGCCTTCCAGGCTCCTCCATCCATGGGATTTTCCAGGCTAGAGTACTGGAGTGGGGGTGCCATTGCCTTCTCTGTCTATGAGGCCAGCACTTGATACCAACCAGACAGACATTACTAGAAACGGGTACAAACCAAGACCTCTTATGAGCACATAGTCAAATCTCCTCAACAAAATTAGCTAAGCAACCCCAACAGTGCATAAAATAATTATACATCACAACCAAGTAGGATTTATCCCTGGTATGTAAGGCTGGTTCAAAATTTGAAAATCAGTTATTGTAATGCGTTACATCTACAAGCTAAAGAAAAATCAAACAATCACATCAATAAATGTACAAAAAATTGACAATATTTAATACCCACTTATGATAAAAATTCTTGGCAATAAAAAAAGGGAAATTCCTCAACTCAGTAAAGAACATCTACAAGAAGCCTAGCTTATAGTTAATAGGGAAGAAACTAGAAACTTACCTCCTAAAATCATGAATAAGGCAAGGATGTTTCTTTTTCCCTCTTCTTTTTTTTAATACTGTGCTGAAAGTCTTAGTTAATATAATAAGGGGGAAAAAGGAAATAAAAGATATACAGATTGAGAAGAAGAAATAAAACCATCTTTGTCCCAAGTGACATGATTGTCTATGTAGAGTATTTGAGAGAATAGGCCAATAAGCAATTATAGCAAGGTTGCAGGATTCAAGGTTAATAGATAAAATTCAGTCACTTTCCTACATATCAGCAGTAATGAGTGGAATTTAAAACACAGTACTATTTACATTAGCACCTAAAAATGAATACTTAAGAATAAACATAACAAATTATGTATAATATATATATGAAGAACAGTACAGCACTCTAATAAGAGAAATTAAATAAGAACAAAATAAATAGAGAGCTATTCCATGTTCATGAATAAGAAGACTAAACATTGTTTATAATTTGGTCTATTCATTCAAATGATCCTAATCAAAATCTTAGCAACTTATTTAGTGGATACTGACTGATTGATTCTGAAGTTTATATGGAGAAGCAAAAGCCCCAGAACAGCCAATTCAAAATTAAAGGCAAAGAACAATATCAGAGAACTGACAATACCTGACTTAAGCTTAAGACTTATTCTTAAGCTACAGTAATTAAGACAGTGTATGACTGGCATAAAAACTGACAAAGAAATCAGTAGAATAGAATAGAGAGCCCAGAAAATAATCCACAAAGTCCACTAATTTTTGACAAAGGAACAAAAGCAGTACAATAGAGAAAACAATCTTTCAACAAATGATGCTGGAAGAACTGAGTATTCACATACAAATCATGAATTTAGACACAGACTTCCAGTATTCTGACCTGGAGAATTCCATGGACTTCACAGTCCGTGGGGTCACAGAGAGTCAGACATGACTGAATGACTTTAACTTTTACTTACATCATTTACCAAAATCAACTCAAAATGAATTATAGAATTAAATGTAAATCTATAAAACTAGAAGACAGCATAGAAAAAAACCTAGGTGACAATAAATATGATGATGAATATTAAATACAAAGGAACTATCCATGAAAGAAATAATTGATAAACTAGACTTCATTACAATTAAAATCTTCTGCTCTGCAAACACACTGTCAAAAGAATGAGAATACAAGCCACAGACTGGGAAAAAATTGTCGCCTTAGACATACTGGATGAAGACCCATTATCTAACATACAGAAAGAACTCTTATAACTCAACAACAGGAAAATGGACAATCTTATTTTAAAAATGAGTAAAAGACTTGACCAGGTATGTCATTAAAGAAAATACAAAGATGACAAGTATGTATATGTGGAAACTGTGGAAAATACCAGACACCTTAGCTGCCTCCTGAGAAATCTGTATGCAGGACAAGAAGTAACAGTTAGAACTGGACATGGAACAACAGACTGGTTTCAAATTGGGAAAGGAGTACCTCAAGGCTGTATATTGTCACCCTGCTTATTTAACTTATATGCAGAGTACATCATGAGAAGTCCTGGGCTGGATGAAGCACAAGCTGGAATCAAGACTGCCAGGAGAAATATCAATAACCTCAAATATGCAGATGACATCACCCTTATGGCAGAAAGCAAAGAAGAACTAAAGAGTCTCTTGATGAAAGTGAAAGAGGAGAGTGAAAAAGTTGGCTTAAAATTCAACATTCAGAAAACTAAGATCATGGCATCCAGTTCCATTGCTGCTACTGCTTCTAAGTTGCTTCAGTCGTGTCCGACTCTGTGCGACCCCATAGACGGCAGCCCACCAGGCTCCGCCGTCGCTGGGATTCTCCAGGCAAGAACACTGGAGTGGGTTGCCATTTCCTTCTCCAATGCAGGAAAGTGAAAAGTGAAAGTGAAGTCGCTCAGTCGTGTCCGACTCTTAGTGACCCCATGGACTGTAGCCTACCAGGCTCCTCCGTCCATGGGATTTTCCAGGCAAGAGTACTGGAGTGGGGTGCCATTGCCTTCTCTGGTCCCATTACCTCATGGCAAATAGGTGGGGAAAGAATGGAAACAGTGAGAGACTTTATTTTTGGGGCTCCAAAATCACTGCAGATGAGGACTGCCACCATGAAATTAAAAGACGCTTGCTCCTTGGAAGAAAAGCTATGCCCAACCTAAATAGCATATTAAAAAGCAGAGACATTACTTTGCTGACAAAGGTCCGTCTAGTCAAAGTTATGGTTTTTCCAGTAGTCATGTATAAATGTGAGAGTTGGAGTGCCAAAGAATTGATGCTTTTGAACTGTGGTGTAGGAGAAGATTCTTGAGAGTCCCTTGGACTGCAAGGAGATCCAACCAGTCCATCCTAAAGGAAATCAGTCCTGAATATTCCTTGGAATGACTGATGCTGAAGCTGAAACTCCAATACTTTGGCCACCTGATTCAAAGAACTGACTCATTGGAAAAGAACCTGATGCTTGGAAAGATTGAAGGCAGGAGGAGAAGGGGATGATAGAGAATGAGATGGTTGGATGGCATCACCGACTTGATGGGCATGAGTTTGAGCAAGCTTGGGAGTTGGTGATGGACAGGGAAGCCTGGCATGTTGCAGTCCATGGGGTTGCAAAGAGTTGGACATAACAGAATGACTGAACTGAACTGTTTTTAAGCATATGAAAACATGCTCAACATTATGCATCACTAGGGAACTGTCAATTAAAAAATCAATGTGATACCACTACACACCTATTAGATGGCCAAAATCCAAAACACCCCCTAATGGTAGTGAGGATAGGGAACAGCAAGAATTCTCATTCATTGCTGGTAAGAGTGAAAATGATACAACCACTTTAGAAGACAGTGTGACAGTTTCTTACAAAACTTAACTTACTCTTACCATATGATCCAGCAATCACGCTCCTGGCTACTTACTAAAATAAGCAATGTCCACACAAATGAGTTTATGCCTACACAAAGCTTGCACTCAGATGTTTATTACCACCTTGTATATACTTGCCCAAACTTATGAGCAATCAAGTGTCCTTCAGGAGGTGAATGGATAAATAGACTATGATGTAGACATGTAGACAATGGAATACAACCCAATGCTAAAAAGAAATGAGCTATCAAGCCATGAAAAGACATGGAGGAACATTAAATGTATATCACTAAGTAAAAGAAGCCAATCTGAAAAGGCTACATACTATATGATTCCAATTCTATGACATGCTGCTGCTGCTGCTGCTAAGTCGCTGCAGTCGTGTCCGACTCTGCGACCCCATAGACGGAAGCCCACCAGATTCCCCTGTCCCTGGGATTCTCCAGGCAAGAACACTGGAGTGGGTTGCCATTTCCTTCTCCAATGCATGAAAGGGAAAAGTGAAATGGAAGTCGCTCAGTCGTGTCCAACTCTTAGTGACCCCATGGACTGCAGCCCACCAGGCTCCTCCATCCATGGAATTTTCCAGGCAAGAGTACTGGAGTGGGGTTCCATTGCCTTCTTTGTATGACATGCTAGAAAAGGCAAATATGGAAACAGTAAAAAAAAAAAAGTCAATGATCACTAAGATTAGGTGGAACACAGAGGATTTTAGGCCAGTGAAACTGTTCTGTATGATACTTTAATAGTGGATACATGTCACCATAAATTTGTTAAAGCCCACAGAATGTATAATACCGCAAGTGAACCCTAATATAAACTAGCAAATGTAAACTCTAATGTAAAATATCATTCATTATTTTTATTAGTTAAGTCTGGTGATTCTACTCAATGTATATTAGCAGGATAAATGTTTGGAACACCTGCCCTGTGCCAGGCAATCCATACCTTCTTATTAAATTATTTGTGCAATTACTTGTTTTAATGGATGCCTCCCACATTAGATCTTAAACTGTTGAAGGGCAAAGACTATGCCTGTCCTTGATTGATAATGACGTGCCAGTGTAGGGTCATCATTTGTAACAAATGTACTGCTCTGCTGGGGGCTGTCGATAGTAGAGAAGATTGGGCTTGTTGATGGGGCAGGGGTGTGAGTGTAGATTGTATGTGGGATCTCTTTGAACTTTTCTCAATTTTGCTGTGAGTGTAAAACTTCTCACAAATTAAGCCTATTTTTTAAAAAAGTTTCAGTTCAGTTGCTCAGTCATGTCCAACTCTTTGCAACCCCATGAACCGCAAGCACTCCAGGCTTCCCTGTCCATCACCAACTCCAGAAGATTTCCCAAACTCACGTCCATTGAGTCGGTGATGCCATCCAACCATCTCATCCTCTGTTGTCTCCTTCTCCTTCTCCTTCAATCTTTCCCAGCATCAAGGTCTTTTAAAATGAGACAGCTCTTTGCATCAGGTGGCCAAAATATTGGAGTTTCAGCTTCAACATCTGTCCTTCAAATGAATATTCAGGACTGATTTCCTTGAGGATAGACTGGTTGGATCTCCTTGAGGTCCAAGGGATTCTCAAGAGTTTTCTCCAACACCACAGTTCAAAAGCATTAGTTTTTCAGTGCTCAGCTTTCTCTATAGTCCAACTCTCACATCCATACATGACTACTGGAAAAACCATAGCCTTGACTAGATGGACCTTTGTTAACAAAGTAATGTCTCTGCTTTTGAATATGCTATCTAGGTTGGTCATAACTTCCCTTCCAAGGAGTAAGCGTCTTTTAATTTCATGGCTGCAGTCACCATCTGCAGTGATTTTGGAGCCCCCAAAATAAAGTCTGTCACTGTTTCCACTGTTTCCCCATCTATTTGCCATGAAGTGATGGGACCAGATACTATGATCTTAGTTTCCTGAATGTTGAGATTTAAGCCAACTTTTTCATTCTCCTCTTTCGCTTTCATCAAGAGGCTCTCTAATTCTTCTTCACTTTCTGCCATAAGGGTGGTGTCATCTGTATATCTGAGGTTATTGATATTTCTCCCAGCAATCTTGATTCAATTTTTTTAAAAAGGAAGTCTATAAAAGTCTCAGTAAAAAACAGGTCAAACAGGAGAAGTACTGAGGTCTGTGTATAGTCCTCGTTTTCATCCAGTTTAGATGAGCTCTTTTTTAATTCACACGTCTGTTCCTATGAATAACATTTCCCCAACTTCTGTAATACATAGAATTCAAAGACTTTCTTGGCTTCAAAGATGTATGTCAGTTTCCTTTGTCAAAGAACATGGAAGTAATATTGCCACATAATTTATCATCCAAAGCCCAACAATTTTGCAGTGAAAGGAGGCATCACTAACGGTTATAACAAGCCAACAGGCATATACTTAGACTCTCCAGGGTAAAACAGAAAAAATTTTCACCTTACCCATTGTGCCAAGTTTTCCAAGGAGAGCTGAGCCAGGTGGCCATGCATGTGTCTGTGAGTAGTGTATTAACTTCATTTTAGTAGCAACTCTATTTACTTTCCCCTTTAAATAGTGAAATCTTCATGGGTGGAAACCGGCTCCAGTCTTCTTGCCTGGAAAATTCCATGGATAGAGGAGCCTGGTGAGCTACAGTCCATGGGGTTGCAAAGAGTTGGCCACAACTGAGTGACTGAGCTCATGGGTGGGCCATGATTTATTTTTCTATGTACTTCCTTTACTTTTCCTGGGCCTGACATGTTTCATTACTTGGCAAGTGTGAATGAATGAATGGGCTAAAGCCTTAGATACATTTCTTTGTTTCTTCTGTGTCAACTTTTTCAATTAGAATTTCTCATTTCATTTATAGGTTTGCTCTTTCCTCACTAATAGTTCAGTTTTTAAAGAATCTGCCTGCAATGCAGGAGACCCAGTTTGATTCCTAGGTCAGGCAGATCTGCTGGAGAAGGGATAGGCTACCCACTCCAGTATTCTTGGGCTTCCATTGTGGCTCAGCTGGTAAAGAATCTGCCTGCAATATGGGAGACCTGGGTTCAATCCCTGGGTTGGGAAGATCACTTTGCCAACAAAGGTCCGCATAGTCAAAGCTATGGTTTTGCCAATAGTCATGTATGAATGTGTGAGCTGGACCATAAAGAAGGCTGGGTACTGAAGAATTGATGATTTTGAACTATGGTGTTGGAGAAGACTCTTGAGAGTCCCTTGGACTGCAAGGAGATCAAACCAGTCTAAAGGAAATCAGCTCTGAATATTCATTGGAAGGATTGATGCTGAAGCTGAAGCTCCAATACTTTGGCCGTCTGATGTGAAGAGCTGACTCACTGAAAAAGACCCTGATGCTGGGAGAGATTGAAGGCAGGAGGTGAAGCGGACGGCAGAGGATGAGATAGTTGGATGGCATCACCGACTCAATGGACATGAGTTTGAGCAAGTTGCAGGAGATGGGGAAGGACAGGGAAGCCTGGTCTGCTGCAGTCCATGAGGTTGCTAAGAGCTGGACATCACTGAGTGACTAAAGAACAACAACAAATTCACTCTGTCTCCTTTCCTGGTTTTATTTTTACTTTCATAGCAGTTTTTTTTTTTTTTCCAGTGGACATCATATTATATATTTACTTGTTATTGTCTGTATGAGTCACTAAAATATAAGCTCAAAAAGGGCAGGAGCTTGGTCTGTCTTGTTCATGATGGTGTTCCCAGCACCTTGAACTTACAGTACCTGAATTAGATTAGGTGCTCAAATAAACTTATGTTGAAGGAATGACTTGCTGATTTCATATAGAAAGCAAGTTGCTCTATGCACATGACTCAAACATTGGTCATTGGTTGTGACTTACTGCGTTATCATAACATTGTACTAACCAGTTAGCATTTGCTGCTTAAATAACCACCCAAAACTATAACGGTTCAAAACAATTGTCTACTTAGCTTATCATTTGTGGGACTGGGACTTGGGCTGAGCGTTCAGCTGGGTGGCTTTCTTGGTCTTAGCCAGGCTTGTTTATGCACCTGGGGTCAGCTTTGAGTCAGCTATGTGGCTCTGCTTCTGGGGGTTTGCTGACTGTTACCTATAATGATAGGAGTGACAAGGCATGTGTCTTCGTCTAGCAGGACAACCCAGGCTATTTGGATGACAGATGTTCAGAGTTTCAAGAGTAAGAGCAGAAGGTGGAAAGCCTTTTGAGGCAAATGTTCAAGACCAGTACAAAGAGGCTCTGCTACAGTTCATTTGTCAAAGCACGTCATCATGGCAGCCCAGATTCAACTGATAGAGGGGAAAAGTCCACCTATACAAGGATGGCACTGCAAAGCCTGCATTCAAGAAAGTGGATTTAGGCAAAGGAAGATTTTGTGGTCACTTGTGGAATCTACTACCAAGCCATCAGGGCCTTCTGAGCCCTGATCTAGACAAGTGCCTCTTCTACTAAAGCATCATCACATAAAGGCAACCTTATCTAAAAAGTTCAAATGCACATGTAGGGCTAACATCCTCATCTGCATATTCAAGAAGCCTTTCCCGTGAGGGAGGGCTGACTGTCTGCCATCTAACAGCCATCTCCTCTCTTTTCTCCCCCACAAAATTAATTATGTTCCATGCTGCATGCATCTTTGCTCAGCTATCTACCTTACCTCTCAATAAAAAGAGATGCTGTTTCAAAATAAATAGCCTGATACACTGTAAAGAAGCTGCAGATACTTAGAAACAATATTTTCTAAATATTTATAAGCTATATTTCCAGTCTGTTACATTCAGTGAATTATGTAAATAAATATCAGACCTGCAAGTCACCATCCCACAGCGCCAGTGCAGCTTGGCCGATTACTCATGTATAAACAGACAAGTCATCATTTCAAACTCTGTCCTCTGTCTTACAGCTCTGTCTTTGGATTCTATCCAGTAAACAAACCCAAAGTGTGAAATTTGTTTTTTTTTCCTTACTGAAGGGAAAAATAAACGTACCTTCATCATGAGGAGGGATGACAGTGTTGGTGTTATTTATGTTTTTTATTGCTATAGGACATAAGGGAAGCCATCAAGTTAACTGATCCAAGTCTAAATTGGAACCGTGTAGAGGGACATGGAGGAGGCAATAGGAGGTGGGAAGAGGATGGAAGAAGCAGAGAGTCTTTTTGCTTAATTCCCTTGAAGAGCTCCAGGCTTGTAGCACTGCAGTCTGGAAGGAAGGTCAGCCAGATGTGAACACTTAGGTCACTCTTCTGGAACAGTATTCCAGTTCTCTTGGCTGCAGGATGAGGATAAAAGGGAGGCAGGAAGACCCACAAGTAATTCATATAATGTGGCTGTACAGAGCATTCTACACTGTGTTTTCTCTCTGTCTTAGGGATGCTCATTCCAAGAGACCAGATCCAGATCCAGACACAGAGGTGAGAAGTGTGTTATCAAAGTTTGGATATAGGGAAACTAATAAACGGAGTTTAAACACTAGTCTGCAAGGGTTTGAAGGAGGGGTTGTTTAGTGTGGTGTGGAACTGTGGGGTGATCTTCAGTGTAATATGGAACGGTAGGTTACAGAGGAATCTAGAAAAGGTATCTCTGGCAAGATTGGCAACATTGGAAAGATAGGAGTAAGTTAGGTATTTATGGATGATGAGAAGGTGGTATTTAATTCAGAGACATTTGATCTGAATGCAGAAGGGTTTGTTTTGGAGAGTGGTGAGAGTTGCAAGGCAGGGAGTACCAGGTAAGGAGCCTGGGACTTCTTTCAGTGACCACAGGAAGCCACCAAAGACTTAAATTGCTATCTAAAAGTGAATGTGTGAGAAGATGGGGATAGGAATGATGGGTTAAACCTCTTAGCAAAATTTTAGAGTCCAAGAACCAGTGATGTGTGTTAGCAAGGGTAGCTGGGAACAAACAAGTCTATTGACCACCTATGGGCTTCCCACGTGGCACTAGTACTAAAGAACCCACCTGCTGATGCAGGCAACATGAGATGCAGATTTGATCCCTGGATGGGGAAGACCCCTTGAAAGAGGGCATGACAACCCACTCCAGTATTTTTGCCTGGAGAAAACCATGGACGGAGGAGCCTGATTGGCTACAGTGCATAGGGTTGCAAAGAGTCAGACATGACTAAAGTGACTTAACTTGCACGTTGATAACTCACGAGATTGATCAGAAGCTTCTGTGTCAATGGCAGATGCTCACTAACAAGGCAAAGAGGATGAGTCAGTCTCTCTGCTCTTATTCATTTTCCTTTTCTTTCTCTCTCTCTCTCCTGAGAGGTTATATTTCAAGGCAGAATCAGATGTACTGCATTCCTGAGGAGTAACACTTAATTTTAAGGCTTTTCTCCATTATTGCAGAGAATGACCCTTCTGGAAACTTGCAGTACTTGGAAACTTAAAATAATCTCTGTCTTTAATCTCTCCACTTCCCTCAGTGATTGATGCTGGTACTGTACTAAAATCATCTATATGCATGTTCCTCAAAAAATTAATGTGCAAACAAGCAAACCTCAACAAATGAAAGATCCTTGCCATCATTCCTCATGCTAGCCCCCTTTTTTGGCAAGATGTTGAGATCAATTTTTTCTAATTATTTATATTGGTTTTCTCTTTTCCAACTTTTCAAAAGCAGTTACCTCCTGATATAGTTCCCTACTCATCTTTTATCTTCACTGTTTTTTACTCTGACCAGATCACCCTGTTCTCACTGTCTTCAATGCAGACACAATTTCTAGAAGAAAGGTAATGCTTTCTGTTTTGCAAAGAGATGAGAAAGCCCCCAACTCTTTTCAAATTTTATGAGAAACTTAGGAACAATATTTTAAGACATTAATAGCTTTATTTATTATAAAATGACAACCATTTATTAAAAATATTTAAATTTCAAGAAGTAAGAAATAATCAAATTATTGAGAATTCTAATTTATAGAGATTTTGTTGTTAATATATGGATTATGACATCTCCTCTCTTGTTCTATATATTTACGTGCACAGGCATGCCCATATATATACAAATTGTCATCTAGGAATTAAAGAAGGAGGAAAAAAACACTATAGTTTGTTTTTTTTTTTCCTTGAAACCTTGAGTTACAATCATTGTTACTCAAGATGAGGGGAAAATAGATGGCATGAATATTTATATAGAGTCCATCATGAGTAACTTAAAATGTCAGTATTTTCCGGGTTTATTTAAGCTTGGCAAAACTTAGAACTTCTCTACTAAATTCAATAATAATACATTTTAGAAAATGAATTGTAATTGTAATAGAAAATGGTTGTAATAAGTGCTACTGCAGAGAGAAAAGCAAACAGGTGGTTTGGTAATTATAGTGCAGCCAGCTACCAGAAAGGGTTAGGGGTCTCAAAAATCGGTTAGCTTTTGTAGCACTGTCCATCCTCTTTCTACTTTGAGATTTTACACACAAATATTTTTAAAGATCCAAATTGGTTCTTCAAGTTGTGAATAACAGAGGTAGTTTCCTTTATTAAAGACAGCAGCCCCATTGTTTAGAAGCAGCTAAATGCTTAGCCTTAGTTTATGCAAAAAATAGAAACTTTGATCAATATAGCGACATTTTATTGATAACATTCTACTCTAAAACATTTAGGAATTAGTGAAACAACTATCCAAAAAAAAAAATAAGCTACTTAAAATGCCATAAATCTATAGTTTTATTTCCCAAAAGGTTTATTCTGAGATGCTTTTGCAGTGTAAAGGGAAAATACTTTGGAAATTAATATAAACCAGGAAAAAAACTGATAACGTAATTAGTAATCAATTAGTCTCAATTCTCAACAAACAACAAAATATCAATATGGAGTGGGCTATATTTTTGTCTGAGTTTAGTTCTGATTAAATCCAGAGGGATGGTATGGGGAGGGAGGAGGGAGGAGGGTTCAGGGTGGGGAACACATGTATACCTGTGGCGGATTCATTTTGATATTTGGCAAAACTAATACAATTATGTAAAGTTTAAAAATAAAATAAAAAAAAAAAAAAGAAAATAGTAATACCAAAAAAAAAAAAAGTGATTAAATAAAAGAGTTTTGTTTTGAGGTTTTGGACTTTTTTCTTTTTTTTTGCAACAAGTCACAATAACTTAACTTAAAAAGTTTCTGGAAATATTTATTGTATACAGCCTAGAAGATGAAAAGAATGTAACTACTACTCTTGGTTTGTTTTGAGGTTATTTACTTAGGGCTAAGCACCTCATTTTTCTTGTATACAAAAGTAATTATGCAGTCAAAAGAAATATAGCTCATATACTTCAGAACATATGAAAAATGTAAAACTTTATTACACACATTAATTTCTAACAAAGGACATCTCTAACATCAGTGTAACTGGAACAAGCTGAATAACTGATGTATATATATGGATGCTTCTCCCAAATGAGTTTTATAAAGGCAAACAAATGAATAAACAATTTCTTCTTTTATGTCTGCCTCTCTTTTATAAATTTTTACTTCCCAATATAGGCAATAGTTTTAAGGAGATTTTGTGTGTGTGTGTGTGTATGTGCGTGCATGTGTGTTAGTATATTCTGTTCAAGCTAGTCTCTCTAGCTCCCTATTCCACCCCCTTCCCATTTAAAATGTTATTGTTTCAAGATACTCAAGTTGACTACATTTCTGCATGTAGTAAAGCAAAGACATGAAACCCTATGAATTATAAACTAAATAGATTGATGGTTTTTCCGACTTGGATCTTCTTACCCACTCCAACCATCCAGAAATGTCAGTGTATTCTTGGAAAGCCACATTTTCTGTGAGCCAGGCCTTTTCTGGAGTGTTAGGTCCATGAATCAAAGCAAACTGGAAGTGGTCAAACAGGAGATGGCAAGAATGAACATCGACATTTTAGGAATCAGCAAACTAAAATGGACTGGAATGGATGAATTTAACTCAGATGACCATTATATCTACTACTGTAGGCAAGAATCCCTTAGAAGAAATGGAGTAGCCATCATAGTCAACAAGAGAGTAAATAGGCAGAACTTGGATGCAGTCTCAAAAACGACAGAGTGATATCTATTTGTTTCCAAGGCAAGCCATTCAATATCACAATAATCCAAGTCTATGCCGTGACCAGTAATGATGAAGAAGCTGAAGTTGAATGGTTCAGTGAAAACCTGCAAGACCTTATAGAACTAACACTCAAAAAAGATATCCTTTTCATTACAGGGGACTGGAATGCAAAAGAAGGAAGTCAAAAGATACCTGGAATAACAGGAAAATTTGGCCTTGGAGTACAGATTGAAGCAGGTCAAAGGCTAAAAGAGTTTTGCCAAGAGAGCACACTGGTCATAGCAAACACCCTCTTCCAACAACACAAGAGAAGACTCTACACATGGATTTCACCAGAGGGTCAACACCGAAATCAGATTGATTATATTCTTTGCAGCCAAAGATGGAAAAGCTCTATACAGTCAGCAAAAACAAGCCTGGGAGCTGATGGTGGCTCAGATTATGAACTCTGTATTGCCAAATTCAGACTTAAATAGAAGAAAATAGGGAAAACCACTAGACCATAGAGGTATGACCTAAATCAAATCCCCTATGATTATACAGTGGAAGTGACAAATAAATTCAAGGTATTAGATCTGATAGACAGAGTGCCTGAAGAACTATAGACCGAGGTTTGTGACATTGTATAGAAGGCAGTGATCAAGACCATTCCCAAGAAAAAGAAATGCAAAAAGGCAAAACGGTTGTCTGAGGAGTCCTTACAAATAGCTGAGAAAAGAAAAGATGTGAAAGGCAAAGGAGAAAAGGAAAGATATACCCATTTGAATGCAGAGTTCCAAAGAATAGCAAGAAGATAAAAGAAAGCAATAAAAATTGAAGAACAAAAATAAGAATGCCTTCCTCAGTGATCAATTCAAAGAAATAGAGGAAAACAATAAAATGGAAGACTAGAGATCTCTTCAAGAAAATTAGAGATACTAAGGGAAAATGTCATGCAAAGATGGGCACAATAAAGGACAGAAATGGTACGGACCTAACAGAAGCAGAAGATACTAAGAAAAGGTGGCAAGAATACACAGAACAACTATACAAAAAAGATCTTCATGACCTAGATAACCACGATGGTGTGATTACTCACGTAGAGCCAGACATTCTGAAATGTCAAGTAAAGTGTGCCTTAAGAAGCATCACTAGGAACAAAGCTAGTGGAGGTAATGGAATTACAGTTGAGCCTTTTCAAATCCTAAAAGATGATGCTTTGAAAGTGCTGCAGTCAATATGCCAGCAAATTTGGAAAACTCAGCAGTGGCCACAGGACTGGAAAAGGTCAGTTTTCATTCCAATCCCAAAGAAAGGCAATGCCAAATAATGTTCAAACTGCCACACAATTACACTCATTTCACACGCTAGTGAGTTCAGTTCAGTTCAGGCACTCAGTCATGTCTGACTCTTTGTGACCCCATGAACTGCAGCACACCAGGCCTCCCTGTCCATCACCAACTCCCAGAGTTTACTTAAACTCATGTCCATTGAGTTCGTGATGCTCTCCAACCATCTCATCCTCTGTCGTCCCCTTCTCCTCCTGCCTTCAATCTTTCCCAGCATCAGGGTCTTTTCCAATGAGTCAGTTCTTCAAATCAGGTGGCCAAAATATTGGAGTTTCAGCTTCAGCATCAGTCCTTCCAATGAACATTCAGGATGGATTTCCTTTAGGATGGACTAGTTGGATCTCCTTGTAGTCCAAGGGACCCTCAAGAGTCTTCTCCAACACCACAGTTCAAAAGCATCAATTCTTCAGCACTCAGCTTTCTTTATAGTTCAGCTTTCACATCCATACATGACTACTGGAAAAACCATAGCTTTGACTAGATGGACCTTTGTTGGCAAAGTAATGTCACTGCTTTTTAATATGCTGTCTAGGTTGGTCATAACTTTTCTTCCAAGGAGCAAGCGTCTTTTAAATTCATGGCTGCAGTCACCATCTGCAGTGGTTTTAGAGCCCCCCAAAATAAAATCTGCCACTGTTTCCATTGTTTCCCCATCTATTTGCCATGAAGTGATGGGACCAGATGGCATGATCTTAATTTTCTAAATGTTGAGGTTTTTTTTTTTTATTTATTTATTATTTTATTTTATTTTTTAACTTTACAATATTGTATTGGTTTTGTCATATATCAACATGAATCTACCACAGGTATACACGTGTTCCCCATCCTGAACCCTCCTCTCTCCTCCCTCCCTGTACCATCCCTCTGGGTCGTCCCAGTGTACCAGCCCCAAGTATCCAGTATCGTGCATCAAACCTGGACTTTTTCACTCTCCTCTTTCGGTTTCATTTCCAAGTAATGCTCAAAATTCTTCAGGTCAAGCTTCAACAGTACGAATACCAGACACCTTAGCTGACTCCTGAGAAATCTGTATGCAGGTCGAGAAGCAACAGTTGGAACTGGACATAGAACAACAGGCTGGTTCCAAATTGGGAAAGGAGTACCTCAAGGCTGTATATTGTCACCCTGCTTATTTAACTTATATGCAGAGTATATAATGAGGAATGCTGGAGTGGATGAAGCACAAGCTGGAATCAAGATTGCCGGGAGAATTATCAATAGCCTCAGATAAGCAAATGACACCAACTTTATGGCAGAAAGTGAAGACGAATTAAAGAGCCTCTTGATGAAAGTGAAAGAGGAGAATGAAAAAGTTGGCTTAAAACTCAACATTCGGAAAACTAAGATAATGGCATCTGGTCCCATCACCTCATGGCAAACAGATGGGGAAAGAATGGAAACAGTGAGAGACTTATATTTTTTGGCTCCAAAATCACTGCAGATAGTGACTGCAGCCATGAAATTAAAAGATGCTTGCTCCTTGGAAGAAAAATTATGACCTAGACAGCATATGAAAAAGCAGAGACATTACTTTTCCAGCAAAGGTCCTTCTGGTCAAAGCTATGGTTTTTCCAGTAGTCGTGTATGGATGTGCATGTTGGAGTATAAAGAAAGCTGAGTGCCAAAGAATTGATGCTTTTGAACTGTGTGTTGGAGAAGATTCTTGAGAGTCTCTTGACTGCAAGGAAATCCAACCAGTCCATCCTAAAGGAAATCAGTCCTGAATATTCATTGAAAGGACTGATACTGAAGCTGAAAGACCAAAACTTTGGCCACCTGATGCAAAGAACTGACTTATTTGAAAAGACTTTGATTCTGGAAAAGATTGACGGTGAGGGGAGAAGGGGATGACAGAATGAGATGGTTGGATGGCATCACCGACGTGATGGACATGAGTTTGAGTAAGCTCCGGAAGTTGGTGATGGACATGGAAGCCTGGTGTGCTACTGTCCACAGGGTCACAAAGATTTGGACACAACTGAGTGACTGACCTGAGGCCCATTTTGTTGCCCCTCTAATCCTTCATTCCCTGACAAGTAGATCCTGAAGGAATCGATCTGGAGTATTGCCATCCTAGGCAGGAAGATTTGTAGGTTGATCACAATTGTTCTGAAGCCCCAGACAACTTAGATGTCTGATGTGCTTAGGGTGACATGTTGACAACATGGCTAATGTAAAGAGTGGAGGGGCAGGGATGGTTCTTACCTTATATGCACTAACTAATAACTGGAAGAATTATTCCATCAATGAAAAGAAAATAACTGTAAGAAAAACAAACCTTATCTCACATAGGGTAGCAGAACTTGACATTTTAAAATGTCAAGCCACAGGATCAATGGAATCTTCTCTTTCTGGTAAAATATGCAAAAATTGTCTTAGGTTGAAGCAATTTTCAAAAAGTAATTGAAAAAGGAATTTGTGAGAGGTCTGTGTGTTTATATATGGAGGCTGGTGAAGGATAAGAGAGTGGTTTACAGTCAATGAGAAGTATCACAAGGAAAAGAAATGAATAGTTCCCTCAGGATATAATAGTCTATGATTCTAAAGAATTTTTCAGAAGTAAAAAGGACAGCACTCATTGAGTTCAGTTAAGCAACATGAGTTAACAAAACAAAACCTAAAGTTCAGCTTCATGAGTAACTAATATGATGATGCAACGATTATCATTAGCGAACTGGATTTTTTGAAGAAAGTAACAGAGAAGTCACACATTACTAAACTAAAATAAATATCCCTCATCTTTATTATTCCTTTACTCTTATCTTTACAGTAGAACTTAGAAGGGAAAATCTTCAAAGAATGATTGGCTATGAATGGTGTTCAGGAATTTTTCAAATGAGATTTTTAAAATTTCAACCAAACTCTAATTTGTATGTCAACTCCCCAACATTAAGTTGCCAGAGAATAATCATCAAGAGTTAAGTTTAATGTTCCCATTTCTAGTCTTTTAAGTTCCCTGCATGTGATGTCCATTGTGTAATCTGGAAGGTTGAAAAGGGGGTTACAAAGAGATTGCTGAAGAAATTGCCATTTTAATGCAAGAATAATGTCATCTTGACATCTCATATTTTACATCTCATAAAATTGTACGCTATCAAATGAGAATGATTACTCTGCAGCAACATAAATAGACTTAAAGGGTATTATGCTAAAGTGAAATAAGTCAGACAGAGAAAGATAAGTACTGTATGACACACATGTATATGGGATCTAAAAAATAAACTAATGAATATAACAAAAGAGAAACAGATTCATAGATATGAAGTACAGACTAGTGGGGAGAGGGAAGGGGGAAGGGGCAATATAAAGGAAGAGGAATAAGAGGTACAAACTATCACGTGAAAAATAAACTACAAGAATGTATTGCACAACACAGGGAATATAGCCAATATATTATAATAACTATAAATAGAGTATAATATTAAAAAAATTGTAAAACAGTATGTTACTGTACCGCTGTCACATATAATACTGTATATCAACTATACATGAATTAAAAATTTTAAAAATTAAAAACAGAGCTCTTCAAGTTTGCCTAAGTTTTTAATTGTCATATTATGAGCCATTTACAGGGATGACCCTGGAAAATGTAAGTATTTCCCATGAAAGAGTCCTGAAGTCCTCACCCTCCATTCAAAGCCACCTTACGTATACACACGGTGCCAAGTGCCACAATACTTTTAGGGGCCCAGAAAATGTCTTAATTTTTTTAAAAACTAAAATAAAAGGTGAACTTCTAAGCCCAAGGAAAATGTCTTAATATGTCATATTAGGACATACTTTGTTCCACCACAGTCATAAAACATAATTTAATATTTTTCTGAGGAAGTGGCCCTGTTTCCATTTACTGTCTTTCACCTGTCTCCCTATTTGAATATTTTAAATTCATGAGCTTTAATTTCCTTATCTGTCAAATGGAAGTATTATCTCAAAGAGCTGTTCTGAGGATTAAATAAAATAGCCAACTCAAGAGCAGTTTGCAAACTGTTAAGAGCTTTCTTCAGGGAGATCACATTATTATTTTCTTGGTCATGGCCATTATCGACCAACTAGTCACTGAAACTAGAAATCTGGGATTAAATTTAAATTCTGTTTCTCCATCTCTTCTTCCAAATAACTACCAGTGTCTTTGATTTCTATCTCTGCCATGGCTCTGATATCCACGTCTTCTTTTATTGCTAAAGCATTCTTCCTATTTTTTAAAAAAGTTTTTATTATGGAGAATTTAGGCATACACACAAGTACACAGAAGAGTATAACAAATGACATGCACCCATTTTCCAGACCCCCCAATCAATCCTGCTCCATATCCCAAATCACCTTTGAAGCAAATCTCAGGCATTATGTAATTTTACCTATAAATAAGTCAATATATTTCTCTATGAGATAGGGCCTCTTTAAAAAAGAAAACCATAATACTATCCTCACTTCTAAAAATAGTAACTTCTTAATTCATAGAATTTCTAGTCACTACCCATCTTTACAATTGTCTTATAAATGTCATAAATGTTTTTTAAAAGATTTTTTCCAGCTAGCCTCCAAATAAGATTTTAACATGTTTTATTGATCTGTAGGTTCCATGCCAAGCACTTTATGCTCCTGTTTGCTTATCAACTAATCTTTTAACCACACTATTGCTGTGGGTCGACTTTCTGCTTCCATACTTTTTCTGTCTGATTTACTTTCCATGCTGCTACCAATGTTATCTAAAATAATTCCATCACAGGACTCTTCTCATTAAAAAAGAAACTTCAAAATGTTTACAGGGATGAAGTTCACTTATTTGTTTAACTATTTGTGCAGACTACTGAAGGCCTTCAATAATAAGATCTAAATAATAAGATCTAAATACCACACTTTCCTGACTAATTTTCCAATTCCTCTCCTAAGCCTTCACCTATGGCCCTCCAATTGTGCACGCGTGCTAAGTCACTTCAGTCGTGTCCAACTCTGTGTGACCCCATGGACTGCAGCCCACCAGGCTCCTCTGTCCATGGGATTCTCCAGGCAGGAATGCTGGAGTGGATTGCCATTTTCTTCTCCAGAAAATCTTCCCAACCCAGGCATCAACCCATGTCTCTTTATGTCTCCTGCATTGGAGGGCAGATTCTTTACCACTAGTGCCACCTGGGAAACCACATCCACCCAAAACGCCTTATCCTCTCTCAGAAACTTTGCTCAGACTGTTTTCATTTGTCTTTGCCAGAAAAGCCTTCCTGTTTTTTTTGCATAGCAAAATCCTACTCATCCTTTGGAGAACTTTGGATTTCTCTTCCTACCTTTGCCAACACTCTCCATCTAATAAATTAACCCTCAACCTTCTTATAATACTTTGATAATACATCTCTAATGCTGATTGTAAGAATGACAGCATCAAAAAACTTCACATTCCTGAAGCCATCTAACGCTCCCAATCATCTTATAGAAAAATTACTCTGATTATTTATGTCCACAGATGTGGAAACAATATTAGCTAATGTTAACTCAATGTCTATTAGGTCACAGCCATTGTTCTCGCTGAATATAATTGACAAGGTTCTATTATCATGTCCATTATACATCTGAGAAAAACAAACAAGGTCTCACAGCTAGTTGGTGACAGACCAAGGCCTGGAGCACAGATAGTTTGGTTTTGGAACCCTAACCTTAACAATCAGCTAGACTGCTTTTATGCAGAAACAGAGTTTTTATTAAAAATGTGTGTGTGTGATTTTATAGCTCTCCCTCAAAAGCATGACTTCCCCAAGGCCAGCTCTTGTCTGATTCTCAGCACAGTACTGTATACATATCAGAGAATATTCAGTGAATTAAATATCTTGAAATAATCCTGAAGAATTTATTAACTGTGAAAAAGGAAGATTTTTCAGACTAAAGAACTACAATTTCTCAAATTCAATAAATTAAATGTAAAATCAAGACCGAGTTTACCAAAAACTAAAAAGAGGGAAAGATTTACATATACATTTTAGCAGCATATCTATTGTCACACACCACCATAGAACTGGGGCTTCCCTACTGGCTCAGTGGTAAAGAGGAGCCAGTGCAGGAGATGTGGGCTTGAACCCTGGGTTGGGAAGATCCCCTGGAAAAGAATATTGGCGACCCACTCCAGTATTCTTCATCTGGAAAATCCCATGGACAGAAAGACTTGGAGGGCTACAGTCCATGGAGTTGCAAACAGCTGGACATGACTTAGCAACTAAGTAACAGGAACAAACCATTGACCTAGAATAGTCTAACAACTAAATTGCATGATTTTCCTCAACCATTCTTATTAAAAATATGCAGAGGAAAAGGTGGAATATGAAGCTATAAGATGATGCATAGTCCCAAGTTTCTCCTGATAGGTGATATTTCACAACAGGTCCATTGTCATTATGCAGGTGTCCTGACTGAAATATATAGACTATTTCTTCAGAGGTAGAGAAGCTATTTCATTTTCTTATGCAGTAGTTAGGGCTGAAACCTGAATAGATTTGGGGAGAGGTTGGGATAAAGTGTGAAATTCTTCTCAATATTGCTGTAACTATTCCAATTTAGGAAAGATGAAAAGCAACGAATGTTTCCTCCTAGGCTCTGAGATTGTCATTCATTTGAAATTAAGGTAGACAATGAAACTACAGATTCCCTGGTTTTAGGATGATTGAGAAGCAAGAAAAATGCTATTTAATTCAATTTTGGAGCCATGTTAGAAATGGCTGGTATGATGGCCAGTATGATTCTTGCAGCTTACCAAATTCCTTAGAAATATTGCTTTTCTAAAGAACAATAATTCAGAATTTTAATTTTAAAAAAAGAGTTGGGGAACTTCACAGCCTAGAAATAGAGGTCCAAAGTGATAGACTGTGTTTTAGCTCTGAAATATCAGATTATGCAATGACATTTAGCTGAATTACATTTGTAACTCCATCCTCTGAACTCTAAAGACAAGGACTATGGCACAGAAAGGCCCTTAAGCTCCAAACACTTTGGATAGGATCTGCAGACCTAATTCTTAAAGTCTTGACTTCACTTTGCAGGAAAAAATTTCTACTTCTTCAAAGTAGCTGTAGAGAGAGAAGAGAGGGCTCTGGTGCTTGTAAACTCTCCTTTCCCTAAACAAACAAACAAACAAACAAAAGACAAAAAAAAAAAAAAAACCAACAACTCAGTCCAGGAAAAAGACTTCAAATCAGAATAATTTTGGAATTCCTGATGACTAATTTAACTGATATCAAAGCTAAACTCTGCTTTGATCCCTGTCTTCTGACAGCCCCCCTTGATAATTACCATTAGATGATTTGCACCTGCTGTCAAAGACCCTCCTACACCCTCTTATCCAGAATGTTGCTAACTCCCCAAAGTCCTAGGTATGCCACTTCCATTAAAACACAACCCACCTTTCCCATCAGTCTTGGGTTTGAGTCTCACAAATATAAGAAAATTTTTTTAAAAAAGCAATTGACCATTTGCTAGGGTTTGAGTCCTGACCTGATCCCTGTGTATCTATTAATACATGTGTGTGGTCAGGAAAACAAGGAAAACATTTTCAGCTCTTATTATCTTAAAAAATAAATACAAACCATTGTTTAGTGGCCAAGGATAGTCTCTTGTAGACATTTCACATAATTTCCCTACTGACAATTGTTGTTTTCCTTGACAGAAATTTAAAAAATTTTTATAAGTACTACTAGGTTCAATATTATAGATAACATAACAAAGATTTTGTTTTCTAGGTTGTTAGTGCCAATTTCACATTTTATTCAGTTTTCCTCTAATGTACTTTTGCTTTTCTAAGGTCCCCTCTAGGATACCATGCTACATTTGTTTGTCGTGTCATTTTTTTTCTATTTGAATAAATTCATCCATCATAAAGGTATCCTTTGTAAGACCATGTGGCCTGCCCTTTGATTTTGTAAGAATTGCCATTGAATTTGAGAAGCTTGTCTTCAAGAAAGTCATAATCTAATTATTACAGTTAACAATTCTTTTTGAGGCTTAGCAATTTTCTCCTATGTTGTGCAGACAACTATGGAAATCATGAGTGACCCAGGAGGTGGTGTTGTTGCTGCAAAGTAAGATAAAGTGGAAATGATATATCCAAATAGAAAAGATGGCGAAACAGGGCATTCCTATGCACCAGAATGAGTTGTTTGCATTTGTGAGAGGGCAGCCAAAAGATGACAGGAACCCAAGATTAATATGACTGAAGGCAGATGCGAAGAGGAAGGTAAAGTTCAGGAAAGTCCTTAGAAGTACAAGCCCCTCATGGAACTTCTTCCCCAGAAACATTCTTCTCAGAAAAGGGGGTGGGGGAAAGATGAATGTTCACAGTTTCTGGCCTATAGCCTAGAGATTCATCCTAGAATTTACACTCCCTTTTCTCTCTTTTGGCTAATCTTCAAACGCTACAAAAGAATGGAGGGGTTGAGTCCTTTCTTAAATACAGCCTCTCAAAAGTTGATTTTTGCATTTGTTTTTCCTATAGGACTTTGGATGTTGATGCAACACTCCAAAACTGTATTTTCAAGACCATCTGTGCTTTCTACCAATTCCAATTTAGGACATCCTTAACTTTCTTGAGTATCTAGCTGTTCAAAATGATGAAAAAAGTATTGCTTAGCTTTTTTGAAGACTATGAAGAGGCGGTTCTGTTTTCCCTTGGTTTCAGAAAGACTTCAGGCTAAGGAAAATGAAGTGGGTGAGCAAAAGTGAAATTTTTTTTATTGAAGCATAGTTGAAATACACTAATATAAGTTATGGGTGTATAATATAGAGGTTCACAGTCTAAAGTTATACCTCATTTATAGTTATTATAAAATATTGGCTAATTTCCCTGTCTTGTACAATATATCCTTATAGTTTATTTTATGCATGATAGTTTTTACCTTTTAAAGTAAGATACTTTTAAAATAATCGATAGACACTAAGGAAACCTAAATAAAGTGTGAAATTGGCACTAACAGATTTGAAAACACACAATCCCTACTACATGATCTGTAATGTTGAACTTAGAAAGACTTAAACATACTGTAACATATCTGTCAAAGGAAACAGCAGTTATCAATGGGAAATCATGTGAGATGTCTTTAGAAAGACCATTCTTATCCACTAACCAGTGTTTTTAAAATCTATTTCTTAGGACAATACGAACTGAAAATTTTACCCTTGGTTACCTGACCACCCAGATGTAACTATACAGCTTGGGATCAGGTCAGGTTCCAAACCCTAGCAAATTGTGAAACAAGTTTGTTTTTTAAAAAATTTACTTCTGTTTGTCAGACAAAAGCAAGTTGGTGTTGAAGAGAGCCAAAGAGATTTTAAAAAATGTTTTTTTCCTCTTTCTTGATGAACTCCATGACCCAGTCTTTCCTCTGGCATATTATCCTCTCTATATTCATTTTGCAATGACCAAAAAAGGGAAAACATCATGAAGGAGTGTCAGCCTTAACTTTTAATTTCCTGGTTTTTGTCAGTTTATGTCACAACATTAATTTTATTTCCACAAAAGAGGAGGGTTGCAGGTAATTAATATCTCTTCAGTACTCCTCCCAGAGGAAAAATACCCCATCATTAACACTGGGTTGTTAAAGAACAGGACAAAAGAAAAGTGACTCTGAGATGTAGGAAGAACTTTCCCCACGTGTCACTATACACACAGGAGGGGCCTTACTGGACTTGGTTGGTCGTCAGGCATTCTTACTTGCTAATTAGATAACATCCTAGCCAGTGCTGTGAAGCTGAGTATGTAACCCTTTTAGAGACCATGTTACAGTTTGGTGATACTTCTACAAGTAGGAATTTCTTGCTTTCTATTCCTCATTTCCCCCATTCTTTAGGTTTAAATGTTGTACACCTGAAAATTGAATTTGATGGCACTTAACCAAATTCTTAGAGGCATTTTCCTCCTCCTCTTTCTGAATTCAAAAAGGCTGAGCAAAGTCACGTGTAGAAGAAGTGCAGGGTCCTCAAACATTTAAAAAATGCTTTCAAATGCAAGGGGAGTGTGATGGTATCTGCCCTGTCTGTAATCTGCAGCCTTACAAGGAGACAAAGAAACTCTGGCGTGTCCCTACTATAGTTTCAATGAAGATAGGATGATAGTCCTTGAAGTAAGTATAAAATAATTGTATGTAGGGGCTTATGTAAAAAGGCTTTGTTCCTAAATACTGGAAAGGCAGTCACCCTGAAACAATGGGGCAAATTAGCATGCAGCCAGCCCCAGGCTCTTAGCTACACACACAAGCACACACACATGCACGCACACACACATGCTCACACTCACAAGCTCACAGTGACTGATGCTTGGTGCTTGCTGGGAGGTCAACAGTAAGAATCTTTCTTGGGAAGGCAGCATGTCAGATTTCAGACACTTTCTCTACAAATGGGCTTTCACTGCTCAAAGGAGGGGGGGGGTGTTCTGATCTAGATAATAAAGTCCATTTACATGAAAAGATGCCGCTTTCAGTGACATGATTAATTTCGGAAATACCTGGCATCTGAATGAAGCTGAGACTTCAAGAAATGACTGATGATGAGAAAAGATAATTAGGCAAATGTCAAGAGTTTTGCTTGGTGACTGAGGGGCTGGCCCATCTAGGTTATCCTATATTCACTCCAGATGGGAATGAAAGGCCTTTGTGGGAAGTTGGGGATGATCAACCTACGGTCACAGAGAAACTCGTTTTAGCTCATGTTTCTCTGGGTTTGGCTCCACCACGACCAGTGGGCAGTTGATGCTTACCTTCAATGACTTGTCAGAGAATCCCAGACAAAGCTGGCCTTGTTTTTCCATGAGGTCCGAAAAATGTAAATTTATCTTGCCTTACATGTCATTTGTTCAAAAGTGACCTCTCTATTCTGAGCCTTTTCAAAAATCTCATTGACTTCTCCCCTCTAAAAGGAGAAAAACAGAAATGGGGAAAAGCCAAACACCATTTAATACTCTGCAGAAAGGACTTTGAAGACAAAGGCTGAAGTGGGAAGTAATGCAAATCTACCCCCACCCCCAACACAATTGTTTTCGAACCCTTTCTTCACGGTGTTTTTTTTTTCTTTCCCTACTATTTTTTTTTTTTTTTTCCCCTCTGTTGCTGAATTGGAGAATGTTAATGACTGGAGATTAGTGACCTCCACAGGGTAAAGTTGACAGAAAGCAAGCCACCCCTAGTGGACTGATGGAATAGTTCTCCAAACCAATTTTTAATTTTTCTTTAACATATTTATTTATTTGACTGCACCGGGTCTTAGTTGGGACATGTGGATTCTTTAGTTAAGGCATGCAAACTCTTAGTTGTGGCATGCAGGATCTAGTTCCCCATCCAGAGATGGAACCCCAGACCCCTGTATTGGGAACATGGAGTTTCAGCCCGTGGACCACCAGGGAAGTCCCTCCAAAAGGATTTTTTAGAACATAACCTTTAACCACCGCAAGAGAGAGGGTGGTTCTTTTCTTACTTTTTCTGTCTGGCAGTACAATTTAATTCCTCCAAAATGATAGTCGTTACAGACGAAAGGTTTGTAGATACACTGGGGACCATGAGTGATTCTTAACAAAGCTATCCTCTCTGCTCTATTCTTTCTTCTTCCACCTGATTGATATTTAAAGCAGGAAAATGCCTCCCTCTGTGATGTGAAAAGTGCCTTCCATCTCTAGGCAATGGAACTCTTCCAGGAAGAGAGGAGATGATCCAGAGAATAATTCTAGCTAGCAATTGAGGCCTGAGTCTTCCCATTTAGGTTTCACCTGATATTAACTATGGTTGTGGTGACGACAGAGGATGAGATAGTTGGATGGCATCACTGACTCAATGGACATGAATTTGAGTAAACTTCGGGAGTTGGTGATGCACAGGGAGGCCTGGTGTGCTGTAGTCCATGGGGTTGCAAAGAATCAGAGATGACTGAGAGACTGAATTGAACTGAATCATGGTGCTGTGGGTTGAATATGTCCCAATGGAAGGTATGTGTTAGTTGCTCAGTATTGTCCAATTCTTTGCGATCCCGTGGTCTGTAACCCACTAGGTTCCTCTCTCCATGGTATTTCCCAGGCAAGAATACTGGAGTGGGTTGCTATTCCCTTTTCCAGGGGATCTTCTCAACCCAGGGATTGAACCTGGGTCACCTACATTGTAGGAAAATTCTTTACCACCTAAGCCACTATGCAAGAAGCTAAGATCCTAACTCCAGTTCTCAGAATGTGACTTTCTTTGGAAGTAGGATTGTTACAGATGTAATTAATGAAGATAAGGTCATGCTGGGGTTGAGTGGGCTCTTAATTCAATATGCCCAGTGGCCTTATAGGAAAATGATGTGAAGACACAGAGGGAAAACTACTATGTGACTCCAGAGAGAGAGAGAGTAGTTACATTGTTACAAACTAAAGAAGACCAAGGATCAGTGGCCACCACCAGAGGCTACAAGGACACCAGGAGGGATTCTACCCTCTAGATCGCAGAGGGAGCAAGGCCCCACTGACACTCCAGTTTGGACTTCTGATCTCCACAACAATGAGATGGTAAATTTCTCTGTGTTACTTGGTTATTGCAGTCCTAAGAAATGAACGTAATAGTTCTATAATTCAACATCACAGGCTTATAAAGAACTGCAAACTTTCTCTTTTGTTTTTGACTTAAATTCTTACAGTCTTACTCCAATTCTATCATGATAGGCAGAAAGTGTTTACTAAGAGACAGTGTCACCTGTCAACAGATCGTGAAAGAAGTATAGCTCCATATTCCCCAGAAACAGAGAACCTGTCTCCTAAAAGTCTTCACTATCTTTAAATATACTCCTAGTCTGTGTGAAATTGCTCATCAGTGTCATGGAAGCCCCCCTCCCCCTGCCCAAACCAGTGCTCAGTACTTTTAGTGAAACATCGTAGGTGAAGTACATTGTGTGTGCATGATAAGATGCCTCAGTTGTGTCTGACTCTTTGCAACCCTATGCACCGTAGCCTGCCAGGCTCCTCTGTCCATGGGATTCTCCAGGCAAGAATACTGGGGTGGGTTGCCATATCCTCCTCCAGGGATCTTCCCGACCCAGGGATAGAACCAGCATCTCTTATGTCTCCTGCACAGGCAGGTGGGTTCTTTACCACTGGCACCACCTGGGAAGCCCACGAAGTACACTGAATGCACATTATGTACTTCATAAAATATTCACTACTCTACATTATAAAACATGAAGGAATGAGGGGAGAAATAAACTTATGTGTCAGCCAGTTTTATTCCTTTGGAGAAAATACATTAAAATATATTCATAGCAAATATGTGAGGTCTTTGACTACATCTGTTTCTACTAGTGGGATAAAGCTGGAACGAATTGAAATTACCCATTATGTGGAAATTTCTACCTCAAAAGGGGCAATTTCATCATCTCAGTATAATTTTAAAAAGCTATTTACCTAAAATAGTAAAGTACTATTAGTACTATACTAGTAAATAATACATATAACTTGGTATGAGTTAATTTCCTTCAAGTTTTCAAAACTACCTTTAGAAATCACATCGCTTAGTGGCAGTTTGTGCAAATGACAAATGAAAACAAAATACTTTCATATTAGCAAATGAAAACAAAAAAGGTTATTCTACTCTTTATAATTCGTTTATATTACACAACATAAACATATTTACTGAAGTATGTCATTTCCTTGATTTTGAGTGTTTGCTACTGTTTAAGCCAACTATTCTGATAGTTAAACAATTTTAAAATATAAAGATGCTTTTTGCTTCGGGGTCTAGAAGTTTGCAGAAATGGGAGAGGGTCCAACAATCCAAATACAATATGATCGTGTTGTCCTATTTGCTTTTAATCATCCATAATTCCTGAGATACTTAACATTTTTTGTTTAAATGTTATCACGGTACAAAGCTTTTCCCCTGCTTGTGCATAATTTCATCTAGAAATTAATATCTCCCACTCATAATGCATCAAAAACTAGAAACATTTTCCTTCCTTAATGGTGTAGGAATTAGTGTAATTTTAAAGCACTCAAGGATATAATTATTTACATGTACTAGAAATATTAACTAGAACTATCTGATCAAGGTATGTGAAAGTTGGAGAGAAGCAAAATATTCCTTGAAATTATAGATGGATAAGCTATTATAATGTTGCTTAAAAAGAAATAATTAGGCTATGTCAGCATTCCAGATAATAGAAAAATGTGTTCCTGGAATCCACTGAATGTTAAATATTTCTTTATTTGTAAAATACTTGAAGATTATTTATTTTCTGTTAAAGTTAATATATAAGTAGATATGGATTTGGTATTGTTGGAAGTGATAGGAAAAAATAGATGAAGTGTTAATTTAATAAATGTGTTGCCATTTATGCTAAAATTGAATGCAATGCATGTATGTCATTTATATGTATATACAGTTGTAATATTTTTTATCGTTATTATGAAGTGTGCATAGTTTTATAAATGCATCTGCTCATTGTGATGATTCCTGTGCTCAACTTAAATGGAGTTATCATTTTTCTTCTTTTGTTTATAAACGTACAGTTTATATTTCTTGTGTGATTGATTATATTCCTGGAAGGTCTATGATTAACAATATAGTATATTTTTTTATTGAATTATTTCACACACAAATGGCAAGGCCCAAAGGGTATTCTAGATTTGCAAGATTTTTCTAATATATGTGTTCTATATTAAAGCTGCTAATTAGTGCTTTTAAACAGCTCAACACTGAATTGTTGGAAGGCACGATATCAGGGGCTAATATAAAACTGTTTATGTGAAAGGATATATAAAATAAGAAGGTGTTAAACCCAATACAAATTGAGTGGCAGAGGGTTCCCACCAGTGTTAATTTTCTGTTTGTTTTGTCTCATTTAAAGTTAAGATGCCCGTGTTAGCATTGTGATATGGGACACACTGTACATATAGATAGACTGAAATGTGTCAATTTCTGAGTAGCATTTGTCTGGCAAAGCAGTCAATGGGTAGTTTTATCAGGAAATAGTTTTTCTTTAATGACACTAGTTTTTATTTTTAATGGAAGGGCATATGGATATATACATGGATAGATATACATATACACACACATATATATATTGATTATACAAGATATGTTAAAAGTTCCTATTCCTGCTATGCATGTTCATGAGCTTTTTAATAGTATTTTGATATGTTTGCCTAACAGGCAATAATTCATTAATAGAGTTTTTAATTTCTCAAGGCAATTTCACAACTGAAGTTCAATGTACATGAGTTGAAATCAATCCAAAAGTCTCAATATCTTAAGTTGAATTTTATTCTCAGTATTATGAATGAATCAAAGTAGAGGAAACCTTAAGTCATCTATTTCAATCCAGTACTCCCAGCTTCTACACAGATACAGCAGTGAGAAAACTTTCTGCTCTTAAATGCTTCCAAGGGAATTTACAGATTTCCCTCATCATCCTCACCAAAGTTTACTTTTTAACAATTAAATTTATTATTAATTGAAGTATAATTGTTTTACAATATTGTGTTTGTTTCAGCCAAATGTCACCATGAATCAGCCACAGGTATACCTATGTCTTCTCCCTCTTGAACTTCCCTCCCACCTCCCTCCCCATCCCACGCCCTCTAGGTTGTTACAGAGCAATTTCCCTGAGTCACACAGCAAATTCCCATTAGCTATGGTAATATATATGTTTCCCCGTTACTCTCTCCATACATTCCACTCTCTCCTTCCTCCCTGCACCCCATGTCCATAAGTCTGTTCTCTCTGTCTGTGTCTCCATTGCTGCCCTGCAGATAGGTTCATCAGTACCATCTTTCTGTATTTCCATATATATGTGTTAATATATGATATTTGTTTTTCTCTTTCTGACTTACTTCACTCTGTATAATAGGCTCTGGTCTCATCCACCTCATTAGAACTGACTCAAACACATTCCTTTTTATGGCTAAGTAATACTCCATTGTATATGTGTACCACAGCTTCTTTAGCCATTCATCTGTCGACGGGCATCTAGATTGCTTCTCTGTACTAGCTATTGTAAATAGTGCTGCAGTGAACATTGGGGTATATGTGTATTTTTCAATTTCCTCACCAAAGTTTAGTGATTCGTTTCAAGAGAAGACTACTTCATCACTTTTATACTTCTCTGGCCAGTCTACTTCATCTCAGATGAAGCACAGAGGGACAACTGGACAACTTGCAAGAAAGAATTTTTATTATCATCCCTTATTGCATGAAAACACATTAATTTCAAATAAGTATTCTGTCTAGCTTTTTCCCTTACCATAATGCCTTCTACTATTCTCTATTTAAGTGCTCAGTGTTAAAAAGGGATTTTGATTTGTTTCATTTTTAGTGTTTTTTTTAAACTCTGTTGTTCTTATGAATATGAATACTTGGGGATTTCATAATTCTGGGTATGAAGACATATATTTCTTATATACATTCAACTAGATTTTGGAAATATCATATGAGCACATGCTGTATCTTTAAAATGAAAAAAGAAATTGTTGATAAACTCTTGGTAAGTTTGATTAATAAAAAGGAGAGCAGTCATAAATAAATGTCAGGAATTAAAATAAGACATCATTACAGGCTGTTTGACTTTGCAAAACAGGAGACATAGAGCTACTTTATGGCAATAAGATTGAGGTTCTGAATTACATTAATCAGAAAAATTTCAAAACATATTCAACACGGCAAAAGATGAAATAGAACATAGAAATAGTCCTAGATATGGCTCAGTGGTAAAGAATCTGCCTGCAATGCAGGAGACCTGGGTTCAATCCCTGGGTTGGGAAGATCCCCTGGAGTAGGAAGTGGCAGTCCAACTATGGTACTCTTGCCTGGAGAATTCCATGGACAAAGGAGCCTGGCAGGCTGCAGTCCATGGGGTTGCACAGAGTCAGACATGACTGAAGCAAATAAGCAGAAGCAGCAGATATAGTAATACTATTGAATCTGCAACTTAAATCTTACCACAGGCAAATCTTTTGACCTAGATGTCTTCACTGATCAATTCTTCCATAAATTTAAAGAAAAAATAACACCAGTTGTGATGGCTCTAAGAATATTAAAAAGCAGAGACATTACTTTGCCAACAAATGTCCATCTAGTCAAAGCTGTGGTTTTTCCAGTGGTCATGTATGGATGTGAGAGTTGGACTATAAAGAAAGCTGAGCGCCAAAGAATTGATGCTTTTGAAGTGTGGTATTGGAGAAGACTCTTGAGAGTCCCTTGGACTGCAAGGAGATCAAACCATTCCATCCATCCTAAAGGAAATCAGTCCTTAATATTCACTGGAAGGACTGATGCTGAAGCTGAAACTGCAATACTTTGGCCACCTGATGCACACTGACTCATTGGAAAAGACCCTGATGCTGGGCAAGATTGAAGGCAGGAGGAGAAGGGGAATACAGAGGATGAGATGGTTGGATGGCATCACTGATTTGATGGAAGTGAATTTGAGCAAGCTCCAGGAGTTGGTGATGGACAGGGCAGCCTGGCATACTGCAGTCCATGGGGTCGCAAAGAGTCAGACATGACTTAGTGACTGAACTGAATTTACAGCCCCACCAATAGTGTTGGAGGGTTCCCTTTCCTGCACACCTCCTCCAGAATTTATGTTTGTACCTTTTTTGATGATAGACCTTCTGACTGTTATGTGGTGATACCTCATTGTAGTTTTGATTTGCATTTCTCTAGTAATTAATGGTGCTGTGCATCTTTTCATATGCTTTTTTCACCTTCTCCATGTCTTGTTTGGAGAAAAGATTATATAGATCTTCAGTCCATTTCTTAAATTGGGTTTTTGTTGGTTGTTGTTGTTTTTATATTGAACTGCAAGAGTCATTTGTATATTTGGGTGATTAATCCACTCAAGGAGATCCAACCAGTCCATTCTGAAGGAGATCAGCCCTGGGATTTCTTTGGAAGGAATGATGCTAAAGCTGAAACTCCAGTACTTTGGCCACCTCATGTGAAGAGTTGACTCATTGGAAAAGACTCTGATGCTGGGAGGGATTGGGGGCAGGAGGAGAAGGGGACGACAGAGGATGAGATGGCTGGATGACATCACTGACTCGATGGACATGAGTCTCAGTGAACTCCAGGAGTTGGTGATGGACAGGGAGGCCTGGCGTGCTGCGATTCATGGGGTCGCAAAGAGTCGGACACAACTGAGTGATCTGATCTGATCTGAATCCCTTATCATTTCATAATCATTTCATTTGCAAATATTTTCTCCCATTCTGTAGGCTCATTTTCCATTTTGCTTATTGTTTTCTTTGCTGTGCAAAAGCTCTTAAGTTTAACTCAGCCCCATTTATTTATTTTTATTTTCATTATTCAGCATTCACGACAGTAAGTCCCTGTAACTGGCAGACCTGCCCCATGACTCACCTTCTCCCTCTCTTGTGTGTAGTGTGTGGGACTGCTGTCTGGAGGAGCAGGAGAGGTGGTGGGAGTGAGCCACCAAGAAGATCAGCATCTTCATAGGCACCTTCCTCGTGTACTTTGTGCCCTATGTGATCACCAGCTTGGTTCCCACTAATGATGCCCAGAATAAAACTGTTTCAGTAAAAATGTGGTCAGTTCACAACTCAATATGTTCTCTCCAAATGGACATGATGCCTTTGAATTTTAAAAAACATTAACAAAGTTGTTTGTCCTTTGTGGGGAGAAAATACAACTTACTAATGAGAAAAAGCTAAGCCTAGGAAACCTGTATGAAACACTCCCCTGCCCACTGCCACCACCCCATCCAGCCACTGCCTTGACTTTCCTTTGTCAAAGAAGGAGCCATCCTAAGCCAAGCTCAGAAAACATACTGTCATTTCACTTCAGCACACATTTCCTCAGCACTTTCTCTGTGTAGAGCATGAAAGAGACCCTGCAGAGGAGGCGTGGCCTGGTGAGGTCCTGTAGGAGAGGCCCCTGCGAGGGTGACATGACCCTGTAGATACGACTCTCCCACCTGGATGGAACACCATGACATGGCATCTGATAGGGAAGCATCCCAGACTTCTGAGGCAGGAGTGAATGAAGTGGGCATGGCTATGCAGGGGGGCAATTCTAGCAGAAGGGACAGTATGGGCCAGGTCTAGAGCCTTGCATGGGAGCCACCAGTCACCAGTCCCACTGAAGCAAAGCACTTGAACGTGACTTGTCCAAATTGAGATGTACTGTAGGTATGACATGCATGCTGGTTTTCCAAGGCTTAACACAACTACATACACACACACAAACACACACACACACACACACATCGTGTATATATATATATATAATTCCCTGGTGGCTCAGCAGTAAAGAATCTGCCTGCAGTGCAGGATACAGATTCTATTCCTGGGTCAGGAAGATCCCCTGGAGAAGAAAATGGCAACCCACTCCCCTGGAAAATCCCACGGACAAAAGAGCCTTGCAGGCTACAGTCCACAGGGCAGCAAGAGGAGGACATGACTTCGCTACTAAACCAAAGAGGTGGATCAGAAAATATTGCTGTGTTTTACGTTAAAGAGTGTTCAGCATATGTTTTCCTCTAAGAGTTTACAATTGCGCTCATCTCACATGCTAGTAAAGTAATGCTCAAAATTCTCCAAGCCAGGCTTCAGCAATACATGAACTGTGAAATTCCAGATGTTCAAGCTGGTTTTAGAAAAGGCAGAGGAACCAGAGATCAAATTGCCAACATCCATTGGATCATGGAAAAAGCAAGAGAGTTCCAGAAAAACATCTATTTCTGCTTTACTGACTATGCCAAAGCCTTTGACTGTGTGGATCACAATAAACTGTGGAAAATTCTGAAAGAGATGGGAATACCAGACCACCTGACCTGTCTCTTGAGAAACCTATATGCAGGTCAGGAAGCAACAGTTAGAACTGGACATGGAACAGACTGGTTCCACATAGGAAAAGGAGTACGTCAAGGCTGTATATTGTCACCCTGCTTATATAACTTATATGCAGAGTACATCACGAGAAACGGTGGGCTGGAAGAAGCACAAGCTGGAATCAAGATTGCCGGGAGAAATATCAATAACCTCAGATATGCAGATGACACCACCCTTATGGCAGAAAGTGAAGAGGAACTCAAAAGCCTCTTGATGAAAGTGAAAGTGGAGAGTGAAAAAGTTGGCTTAAAACTCAACATTCAGAAAACAAAGATCATGGCAACTGGTCCCATCACTTCATGGGAAATAGATGGGGAAACAGTGGAAACAGTGTCAGACTTTATTTTTTGGGCTCCAAAATCACTGCAGATGGTGACTGCAGCCATGAAATTAAAAGACGCTTACTCCTTAGAAGGAAAGTTATGACCAACCCAGATAGCATATTCAAAAGCAGAGACATTACTTTGCCAACAAAGCTTAGTCTAGTCAAGGCTATGGTTTTTCCAGTAGTCATGTATAGATGTGAGAGTTGAACTGTGAAGAAAGCTGAGTGCCGAAGAATTGATGCTTTTGAACTGTGGTGTTGGAGAAGACTCTTGAGAGTCCCTTGGACTGCAAGGAGATCCAACCAGTCCATCCTAAAAGAGATCAGGCCTGGGTGTTCTTTGGAAGAGATGAAACTAAAGCTGAAACTCCAGTACTTTGGCCACCTCATGTGAGGAGTTGACTCATTGGAAAAGACTCTGATGCTGGGAGGGATTGGGGGCAGGAGGAAAAGGGATTGACAGAGAATGAGGTGGCTGGATGGCATCATGGACTCGATGGATGTGAGTTGGGTGAACTCTGGGAGTTGGTGATGGACAGGGAGGCCTGGTGTGCTGCAATTCATGGGGTCGCAAAGAGTCAGACACGACTGAAAGACTGAACTGAACTGAACTGAAGAGTTTTATTATGTCTGGCTTTATATTTAGAGCTTTAAACCATTTTGAGTTTTTGTGTGTGGTGTTCTAATTTTATTCTTTTACATGTATCTACTCATTTTTCCCAGCACCACTAATTGAAGTGACAATCTTTTCTCCATTGTATATTTTTGCTTCCTTTGTCATAGTTTAGTTGACCATAGATATATGGATTTATCTCTGGACTTTCTGTCTGGTTCCATTTGAATCTATATTTCTGTTTTTGTGCCAGTACCATACTGTTTTGATGACTGCAGCTTTGCAATATGCTCTGAAGTCAATCTTTCCTTTCTCAAGACTGCTTTGAAAAAAAAAGATTGCTTTGGCTATTTGGGGTCTTTAGAAAAGAAAGAAAAAAATGTATGCTGTGGTTGCTAAGATTTATGGTAAGAATGAGTTTTTCATTTGTGAAATTGTGAAGAAGAAAAAAGAAATTCATGTTAGTTTTGCTACTGTCACATCTCGAACTGCAAATTTATGGCCACAGAGCATGGTAAGTGCTTAGTTACAATGAAAAAAGCATTAAATTGCACAGTAAAATATTCAGAGAGAGAGGGGGAGACTACATTCACATATTTTTTATTTTATTATTATTGTTGTTAATTTCTTACTGTGCCTAATTTTCAAATTAAACTCTATTGTAGGTATGTATGTATAGGAAAAATCATGGTATGTGAATGGTTTGCCAGTATCTGTAGTTTCAGGCATCCACTAGGGTTTTGTAACAAGTCCTCTGCAGATAAGAGGGAAGTACTATGCTACAAAAGTGAAATAACATAGCATTTCAAAAGAATTAAAAATTCTAGTACCTAAGAAAACATACCAAGAAGAGATTCAATATTTCTATACTAAAATCTTCAGAACATTATTGAGAGATATTAAAGAAATAGAGGAACAGAGTATGTTCACAAATTAAAATTAATTTCCCCCAAATTGATCCAGAGATTCAATTCCATCCCATCAAAATCTCACAGAAACTATTGTAGAAATTGACAATATGATTCTAAAATTTATAGTTGAGGCAATGGCTGAAAGTAGTGAAGATGATCTTGAAGAATTTAATATAAAGCTAGAGTAAGTAAGATAGTGTGGTATTAACTGAAGAATAAATAAATAACAGAATAAAAAGTCTTGAAAGACAACCACTCGTACACATATATATGGTCAATTTCTCACCCAACAAAAATTTCAAACATAAAGCAAAGTGGAAAAAGTTTACAGTGAGTAAAACTCACCACCTAATTCTGCTATTATCATTTAACAAGGCTTGCTTATCATAGATTTATTCATCCATCCAACCATCATATATTTTAATGCATTTAAAAGTAAATTACAAGTGTTAGTTGCACTTCCTTCTAAATACTTCAACATTGGTACCATTAGCTAGAGTCTAATATTTCCTTACAGTTCTTTACTTCTGATGTAAAATTTACATATAATGAAATGAACAATTAAATCTGCTGAAATTTGACAAATACATATACCTATGAAACACAATCCACTCAAATTATACAATAGTTTAATTATATCAGAAATTTTCATTATGCCAATTTCTGTCCCATTCCTCAGGTACAACAAGAATTAAGATTTGTTTTTGCCACAGAAACTTTTCTTGTTCTAATATTCCATATAAATAGAAACTACTTTGTCTACTCTTGTGTCTAGCTTCATCAACTCAGCATGACATCTTTAAGATCTATCCATACTGTTTCATGTATTGAGAGTGTAAAGTAAATCACAGTTAGTTCATTCTTCTGTTCATGGACACATGGGCAGTTTCAAGTTTTTGGTTGTTATGAATAAAACTACTATGAGTGTTATGTCCCTTGTGAATATATTATTTAATTTAATTTGCATAAATGTGGAATATTGGAATTGATGTGCCATAAAGTAGGCATACATGTAGTTTTATAAAAAACTGCCAGAACTTTTTCCAAAGTAGCTATACCATGTTACAAGCTTCTCCAGTAGCCAGTCTGGGATATAAAGGAAGTAGAAAGAAAATGTAGGGAACAACTACCATGTCTTGAGTCCTAAGTTCCCTAGCCAGTTTGCCTTTTTTCCCTACTTTTCAGTGTCTTCTTATATATAACACTTAAGGGTTTAGCTGTACTTGAGGAGGAATAGGGAGACATATGTCAACTTCATACTGTTTGAAATAAAAAATGTGTCACTATTTTCATTTTATCCTGAACATGCTAATAATAACTAGTGGCAGGGATTGTCAAATGAGTCCTAATACTCTTGACTTTTTGCAGATGTAGGTGTGATAGAGCTTGACATGAGTTTGAAGACAGAAGACTCAGCAGTCTGAGTTGATGACTATGAGGAATTGTCTGGTCTTTGTCCCATGGGAAGATGCTTTGAAAGAAGAGGGCTCAGATCACTGTTGAGGAATGCCAGATGAAAGGAAGGGCACATTGGCAGTTTGCAGCATGGGTAGCTCAGAACAGTGACATAGGAACAAATTGGTTGGACGTTTGTGAGCAGTTCCTGAGGTGTCCAAGGCATAGCTAAGTGGCACTTTGTGAAACCAAGAGAAGGGTAAAAACCAAGAAGATATGGGCAGCTACAAAGTAAATGCCCTTAGTTGTTGAGATGTGATGCAAGAAAAGCAAATGAGTACTCCCCCATCCCCATCTTAATGGCCTGCCCTTATCTTCAGTAGTCCAGCTTCAGCTGGAGAGGGACCTGAGGTCCCCAGGAAAAAGCCCTTGGGATAGAAGTCAGGTATAATCAGGGCAGGTGCAATGCTTGGGGAAAAATCTGACACTGAGCACAGGTCAGCCTTGAGCAAAGCAGTGAAGAGTTGGAGGAAACATATAAGACAAGGGAACAAAGGGAATTACATTTTTGGAATTAATAATGAAGGCACTTTTACAAAAGAATGGCAAAAGGGAGGGCTTTTTTAGTTTTTAAGGGAGGCTAAGAAAGAAAAGGGCTAAAATGAAATAAAGACAAATGATAAAATTAAAGCTTTTAGTATACATAGAACAGAAAGCACATTTTAATCAGCATAGATATCTTCCTTTTATAGTTTTTAGTTATTTCCCATCTATCTACTTATAGATGACTTCTCATTTTACCTCTAATGTACGACCTTATTAGCGGGGTGACAGAGGATGAAATGGCGGATGGCATCAGCAACTCAATATCAGTTTAAGGAAACTCTGGGATAAAGTCAAGGACAGGGAAGCCTGGTGTTCATGGGGTCTCAAAGAGTCAGACAGTACTTAGTGACTGAACAGCAACACTACCTGATTGGTGTTTGCATTCTGATTTATAGCAGAAGTGCTGGTTGAGGGCAATGCATATCTGATATGAAGTCATTTGTCAATTAGGGAAAACACATTTTCATATATATATATATAGTCATAAATATATTTGATGTGCACATCTTTTTGAATTTTGATTTAGTATATCAAAAATCTCTTTTCCCTATTTCATTAAAAATATACTGGAAATAATATTTGCTACAACCAGTGTGTGTGTGTGTGTGTGTTTAGGGTTCGTTTTATTCCTGTCTCACTTTGAAAGTTGAATATATTTAGAGGATTCTGTATGTTGATTTGCTAATTTGATGTATTTAGTCATAACTCACTAGGGCATCTTAATGATGTTGCTGTACAAGTTACCAGGTAGCTGCCACCAAAGTATGGCGCATTGCTTTTCTTCTCAGGTTGATCCCACTACCCTTGGAGATTAGATGGCTTGCTGAGTAGAAAAGTTTGGGTGTCATGTAATGCTGCAGGATAGACATGGCAATGTGCCCAGGAGCATCAATCTTACATGAAGCTCTGAAAGAAAGATTTGGAGGAGTAAACGTGATTTTGCATATACAGACAAATTAGCAGAATTCCATTTTCCATGTCACACTATTTTGAATTCTTCACAAAAACACAGAAAGTAGAACACTCATGTATAGTGAATATCTGCAAAATGTAGTACTTTGGCATTGTGCACTCATTACATTGGGTTTCCCAGGTGGCATTGTAGTAAAAAAAAATCCACCTGCCAATGCAGGAGACTTAAGAGACATGGCTTTGATCCCTAGGTTGGAAAGATCCCTTGGAGTAGGAAATGGCAACACCAGTATTCTTGACTGAAAATGTCCATGGACAGAGGAGCCTCGCATGTTACAGTCCATAGGTTGCAAAGAGTCAGACACACTGAGCACGCATGAGCATGTACTCATGACATCAGTGCTGCAGATTCATCCAAAATAACTGAGGATGATGATATTGACGGAGGTCGCAGAACTACGACTTAGAGCCAGACATCTATCTCCTGATATAACCAACTAGAAGGGAAATATTTTTGGTGGGTCCCAGAAGATTTGCATGACTAACTAGGATTTTAGGAACATGAATTTGTCCCCTGAGATCATGTATATTTAAATTTGATTGTACACATGCAAAATGTTTCCCACGTATTTGTTCAACTTTCTGCTATAATTATACTCAAATGTTTATTTGCAAACATACTCCTATTTTTAGTTCTATTTCCCTCCACAGCGAATTCTTTGGTAGTACAAAAAAAAACCCTGATAACTCTAGAATTTGCAGGCTATTTTTTTTTGCCTTTTAAATGTTTAATAATGTAAACATATTTGGAAAATAAACTTACCCACAACTGTTGAAGATAATTCCTCAGTGAGCAAAATAATGAGAGAAATTTAGAACTCTTGGAAACCACTGAGGCTATGGCAGGTGGTATTTTCTTGCCTGATGATCCTAACAATAAACTTGAAGAGGCTGATAAAGCCCAGTGAACAACAACTTGAGAAACTGTAGTCAAGATAAATAGCCGTCATCCTAAAAAGCATGGGATGTATTTAAATGCTTTTTAATATTTTTATTTTTATGGAGTGGCAAATTGGTCCACACATCGGTATTGCCTGAGAAACTTGTAAGTAAAAACAATGACACGTTAAACCTATAGATCAATTTTGGGAAGAATCGACGCTTGCCTTATCCTTATCAAGTCTTCTAACTATTAACATGGTATATATTTTTATTTATTTAGGTTTTACAGACAAAAAATCAATACATAGATTTATAGAGATGTAAATCTTTATAGATTTATAAAGATTTCTGAATACAGATTCTGAATATATTTTGTTAGATTTGTATTTAGAATTTCACTCTTTTGAGCTATTGTAGTAGGCAGTTTTTTTAGAAAATTTGTATTTCAATTGTTTATTGCTCAGATATATAAATACTATTTATTTTGTTTATTGACCTAGTATCTTGCTAATCTGCTAAACTCATTTATTATTTCTAGGAGCTTGTCTGTCTATAGAGATAGCTTTATGTTTTCCCTTTAAATATGTATGAATTTTACTTCTTTTACTTTCTTTATTGCACAAGCTAAGAATTTCAGTGTAATATTGAACAGCATCATCATCTCAATGGAACATGAGTCTGAGCAAACTCCAGGAGAAAGTGAAGGACAGGCAGCTTGGTGTGCTGCAGACCATGGGGTTGCAGAGAGCTTGGCAGGACTGAGCGACTGAATGGCAACAAGTCATTCAGTGGAGAGAGGGCTTTCTTGCCTCTAAAGCAACTAATCTTTCACCATTTTTAGATTCCAATTGTACACACATTAGGCTGTTTGATATTACCCCACAGTTCTTAGATATTCTGTTCCTTTATTTTTACACTTTTTCTTGTGATTCAGTTTGAGTAACTTCTATTAACATAACTTGAAGGTCACTGATTCTTTCTTCAGTCTGTCAAGTTTACTTGAAGTCACTGTTGAAGTCATTTTCCATCTCTCTTTCTATATTCTAGTTAATCATTTCCATATGATTCTTTTTATCATTTCTTCAGTGTTAAAATTATCCACCTGGTATTTTATGTTTATCTTTTCTAGTAGAGATTTTAATATAGGTATAATAGTTATTTTAAATTCTCTGATATTTTTAATATCTGTTCTATATGTAAGTATGGTTCTATTGATTGTATAGTCTCTTGACAATTGACTGATTTTTATTGTTTTTTTTTTCATGTTTCGTATTTTTTTTGTTGACAACTAAAAGTCATATGTAGAATACTAGAAACTGAAGTAAATAGCTTTTATGTATGGAAATGGACACCATTTGCCTTTAATAAGGCTTAAGTTGCTCCACAACTCTCTTTTCAACCTAAAGGAGTTCTCTACAAATTTGTTGACATTCTGGGCAGATTCTTTCTTTCCTTTGTCTGTCTCTGTCTGTCCTAAGTAAGCACGTGTTCACATCCTGTTACTCCCTCCAGCACTTGTCTCTCTTTAGATTTCAAGCTAATTAGTTCTGTGACTACAGTTGGCTAATGGCATCAAGAAAATTTGTGAACTTGCAGTTTGTCTGTTTTGCTGTTGCCTTTGCAGTGGTGAATTACCAAGCAGTGGTTTATATGTATATCTTTTATTTGTTTGAGAGTTAATAAAATTAGATTATTCAAAAATATTTAATACCACGTTTCAAAGGTCAAACATTATTGAAATGAGAATCTCACTTTCACTCATTCCTCATCCATCTTCTCTCCTTTCTCTCCTTCTAACTTTTAATTTCAGTATTTATGAAAAAATATCCAAAACCCAGCAAATTCATGTGGATATGCTATTTTTATTCCTCCCTTTCTTGTAACAAAATTTTTTCCTCCTTACTTTTTTCCCTGAAGATCTTTTCTAATAGGTTCATAGACACCTTCTTTATTATTTTCACAGCTGCATGGTATTCTTTGTGGATATATTATACTTTATTCAACAGTGGCCCATTGCTGGGCATTTAGGTTGTTTCTAATCTTTTGATATTAGGAATAATACCACAATGAACAATCTTGTAGATGTATTATTTTCTTATGTGTGCAGATTTATTTCTAATACAGATCTCTAGAAATGAGATTTTTAGAACAGTTTTACATACTATTGTCTGATGCTCCACTCCTTCTTTGTCACTAATTTGGCTTTCTTTTCATAAAAGTGAAAATCCGCTTTATATTTCTTTTTATTAGTGAAAATAGGTACTAACATAGGTCTTTTGTAGAAGTAAAGTGGTGTAAAGGAAACTTTAAAAAATTAAGATATACTTGTAAAGCTTCAATGAACATGGGAATGCAGATATTTTCCTTTGAGATTCTGATTTCAATTCCTTTTGATAAATATCCAGAAGTGGAATTGCTTGATCATATGGTAGTTTAATTCTTAATTTTTTGAGACATCACCATACTGATTTTCATAATAGCTGTAACCAATTTGCATTCCCAACAGTATACCAGAGACCCTTTTCCTCCACATCCTTTCCAACAATTATCTTTTTTTTTAAGTGATAGATGTCTAAACAGGTGTGAGGTGGTAGTTCATTGTAGTTTTAATTTGCATTTTCCTGATGGTTAGTGATGTTGAGCAACTTTTCATGTGTCTGTTGACCATCTCTAAACCTTTTTGATGAAATCTCTTTTCAGGTCCTTTGTCCATTTTTTAAGTGGGTCTTTTTCTTTTTGTTACTGAGTTGTATGATTCTTTTTACTTTAGGTACCAATCCTTATCTGATATATGGTTTAGCAAATACTTTCTCCTATTCTGCAAACTGTCTCTTCATTTTGTTGATGAAACATAGCTATTTCTAATAGTGAATTTAACATAAATATTTCTGTGTGTGCTGGGATACTAAATTACTAAAGTACTTTTGATTGACAGGTATAGGATTTTTAAAACATTGGAGCTGACATTTAAAAATTAAAAGCTTTCAAGCTTAAAAAATTCAGATTTTCAGTTCCTGTTGGGAGGTCAGAATATCTGTCCATTGGGCCTTCATTCTTGCATAGAAGTGGTTACCTAGTACTGAGGAGCAGCTACTCCTTTCAAAGGTACATGTGTGTTTTCTGCCTCAATAGGATTCACCCATGTTAATTTCAAAAATGATGGTAGGCATATGTGTAAGTGTATGCATTTAATTACCATGCATTTACTTTTAAACTTATCTATGCAGGTATAAGGGCTTCCATGGTGGCTCATTGGTAAAGAATCTGCCTGCCAATGTCTGCTAATGCAGGAAACATGAGTTGGATCCCTGGGTTGAGAAGATCCCCTGGAGAAGGAAATGGCAACCCACTCCAGTATTCTTGCCTGGAAAAATCCCATGGACAGAGGAGCCTGGTGGGCAACAGTCTATGGAGTCTCAAAGAGTAGGACATGATTGAGAGACTAAGCAACAACAACAACAATGTATGTATAAACATATGTTTATATGTTCAAAGAAAGACTTTCTGTTAGGATATACATCACAGCAAGCTACTGTTACAATGCACTCCTCCATGTTATATGTACACCTGCATGTGTCATTCATTAATGATGACTAGTTAGTCCTTGTTATCATTTAAGCTTTCAGTTATTTTTAACATACTATGGGAACTCTATGAATGATAACTAACTTCTTTAAAACCTCTTTAAAATTGATATTTTAAAATTTTATCATCTGGAAATTGTTAATACAGACTGAAAACAAAATTACAGAAAACTAACCAATCTAATCACATGGACCACAGCCTTGTCTAACTCAATGAAACTATGAGCCATGCTATGTAGGGTCACTCAAGATGCATGGGTCTTGGTGGAGAGTTCTGACAAAATGTGGTCCACTGGAGAAGGAAATGGCAAACCACTTCAGTATTCTTGCCTTGAGAACCCCATGAACAGTATGAAAAGGCAAAAAGATAGGACAATGAAAGATGAACTCCCCAGGTTGGTAGGTGCCCAACATGCTACTGGAGAAGAGTGGAGAAATAGCACCAGAAAGAATGAAGAGACGGAGTCAAAACAAAAACAACACCCAGTTGTGGATATGACTGGTGATGGAGGTAAAGTCTGATGCTGTAAAGAGCTATATTGCCTAGGAACCTGGAATGTTAGGTCCATGAATCAATGCGAATTAGAAGTGGTCAAACAGGAGATGGCAAGAGTGAACATCAACATTTTAGGAATCATCGAACTAAAATGGACTGGAATGGGTGAATTTAACTCAGATGACCATTATATCTCCTACTGTGGACAAGAATCCCTTAGAAGAAATGGAGTAGCCATCATAGTCACCAAAAGATTCTGAAATGCAGTACTTGGATGCAATCTCAAAAACAACATAATGATCTCTGTTCATTTCCAAGGCAAACCATTCAATATCACAGTAATCCAAGTCTATGCCCTGACCAGTGATGCTGAAGTTGAAAGGTTCTATGAAGACCTATAAGACCTTTAGGAACTCAGTTCAGTTCAGTTCAGTTGCTCAGTCATGTCCGACTCTTTGCGACCTTATGAATCACAGCATGCCAGGCCTCCCTGTCCATCACCAACTCCTGGGGTTCACTAGAACTCAATGTCCATCGAGTCAGTGATGCCATCCAGCCATCTCATTCTCTGTCATCCCCTTCTCCTGCCCTCAATCCCTCCCAGCATCAGAGTCTTTTCCAATGAGTCAACTCTTCTCATGAGGTGGCCAAAGTATTGGAGTTTCAGCCTCAGCATCAGTCCTTCCAATGAACACCCAGGACTGGTCTCCTTTAGGATGAACTGGTTGGATCTCCTCGCAGTCCAAGGGACTATTAAGAGTCTTCTCCAACACCACAGTTCAAAAGCATCAATTCTTCGGCACTCAGCTTTCTTCACAGTCCAACTCTCACATCCATACATGACCACTGGAAAAACCATACCCTTGACTAGATGGACCTTTGTTGGCAAAGTAATATCTCTGCTTTTTAATATGCTGTCTAGGTTGGTCATAACTTCCCTTCCAAAGAGTAAGCATCTTTTAATTTCATGGCTGCAATCACCATCTTCAGTGATTTTGGAGCTCCCCCAAAATAGAGTCTGACCCTGTTTCTAACATTTCCCCATCTATTTCCCATGAAGTGATAGGACCAGATGCCATGATCTTCGTTTTCTGAATGTTGAGCTTTAAGCCAACTTTTTCACTCTCCTCTTTCACTATCATCAAGAGACTTTTTAGTTCCTGTTCACTTTCTGCCATAAGGGTGGTGTCATCTGTATATCTGACATTATAGATATTTCTAATGGCAATCTTGATTCCAGCTTGTGCTTCTTCCAGCCCAGCGTTTCTCATGATGTACTCTGCATATACGTTGAATAAGCAGGGTGAAAATATACAGCCTTGACATTCTCCTTTTCCTATTTGGAGCCAGTTGGTTGTTCCATGTCCAATTCTAACTATTGCTTCCTGACCTGCATATAGGTTTCTCAAGAGGCAGGTCAGGTGGTCTGATATTCCCATCTCTTAAAGAATTGTCCACAGTTTATTGTGATCCACACAAAGGCTTGGGTGTAGTCAATAAAGCAGAAATAGATATTTTTCTGAAACTCTCTTGCTTTTTCCATGATCCAGCAGATGTTGGCAATTTGATCTCTGGTTCCTCTGCCTTTTCTAAAACCAGCTTGAACATCTGGAAGTTCACGGTTCATGTATTGCTGAAGCCTGGCTTGGAGAATTTTGAGCATTACTTTACTAGCATGAGATGAGTGCAATTGTGTGGTAGTTTGAGCATTCTTTGGCATTGCCTTTCTTTGGGATTGGAATGAAAACTGACCTTTTCCAGTCCTGTGGCCACTGCTGAGTTTCCCAAATTTGCTGGCATATTGAGTGCAGCACTTTCACAGCATCATCTATCAGGATTTGAAATAGCTCAACTGGAATTCCATCACCTCCACTCGCTTTGTTCATAGTGATGCTTTCTAAGGCTCACTTGACTTCACATTCAAGGATGTCTGGCTCTAGGTCGGTGATCACACCATCATGATTATCTGGATCATGAAGATCTTTTTGTACAGTTCTTCTGTGTATTCTTGCCACCTCTTCTTAATATCTTCTGCTTCTGTTAGGTCCATACCATTTCTGTCCTTTATCGAGCCCATCTTTGCATGAAATGTTCCCTTGGTATCTCTAATTTTCTTAAAGAGATCTCTAGTCTTTCCCATTCTGTTGTTTTCCTCTATTTCTTTGCATTGATCCTGAGGAAGCTGAAGTTGAATGGTTCTATGAAGATCTACAAGACCTTTTAGAACTAACACCCAAAAAAGATGTCCTTTTCATTATAGGGTACTGGGATGCAAAATAGGAAGTCTATAAACACCTGGAGTAACAGGTAAATTTGGCCATGGAATACGGAATGAAGCAGGGCAAAGGCTAATCGAGTTTTGCCAAGAGAACTCACTAGTCATAGCAAACACCCTCTTCCAACAACATAAGAGAAGACTCTATACATGGACATCACCAGATGGTCAGCATCAAAATCAGATTGATTATATTCTTTGCAGCCAAAGATGGAGAAGCTCTATACAGTCAGGAAAAACAAGACCAGGAGCTGACTGTGGCTCAGATCATGAGCTCCTTATTGCCAAATTCAGACTTAAATTGAAGAAAGTAGGGAAAACCACTAGACCATTCAGGTATGACCTAAATAAAGTCCCTTATGATTTTACAGTGGAAATGACAAATAGATTCAAGGGATTAGATCTGATAGACAGAGTGCCTGAAGAACTATGGACTGAGGTTTGAGACATTGTACAGGAGGCAGTGATCAAGACCATCCCCAAGAAAAAGAAATGCAAAAAGGGAAAATGATTGTCTGAGGAGGCCTTGCAAATAGCTATGAAAAGAAGAGAAGTGAAAGGCAAAGGAGAAAAGGAAAGGTAAACCCATTTGAATGCAGAGTTCCAAAGAATTGCAAGGAGAGCTAAGAATGTCTTCCTCAGTGATCAATGCAAAGAAATAGAGGAAAATAAGAGAATGGGAAACACGAGAGATCTCTTCAAGAAAATTAGAGATAAGAGGGAAATTTTCATGCAAAGATGAGCATAATCAAGGACAGCACAACCTAACAGAAGCAGATGATATTAAGAAGTGGAAAAAATATACAGAAGAACTCTACAAAAAAGATCTTCATGACCCAGATAACCACAATGGTGTGATCACTCACCTAGAGCCAGACATCTTGGAATGTGAAGTCAAGTGGGCCTTAGGAAGCATCACTATGAACAAAGCGAGTGGAGGTGATGGAATTCCAGTTGAGCTATTTCAAATCCTGATAGATGATGCTGTGAAAGTGCTGCACTCAATATGCCAGCAAATTTGGGAAACTCAGCAGTGGCCACAGGACTGGAAAAGGTCAGTTTTCATTCCAATCCCAAAGAAAGCAATGCCATTATATGCTCAAACTACCACACACCTACACTTATCTCACATGCTAGCAAAGTAATGCTCAAAAGTCCCCAAGTCAGGCTTCAACAGTACGTGAACAGTGAACTTCCAGATGTTCAAGCTGGTTTTTGAAAAGGCAGAGGAACCAGAGTAAATTGCCAACATCTGTTGGATCATCGAAAAAACAAGAGAGTTCCAGAAAAACATCTATTTCTGCTTTATTGACTATGCCAAACCTTTGACTGTGTGGCTCACAATAAACTGTGGAACATTCTGAAAGAGATGGGAATATCAGACCACCTGACCTGCCTCTTGTGAAATCTGTATGCAGGTCAAGAATCAACAGTTAGAATTGCACATGGAACAACAACCTAGTTCCAAATCGGGAAATGAGTACGTCAAGGCTGTATATTTTCACCCTGCTTATTTAACTTATATGCAGAGTGCATAATGAGAAATGCTGGACTGGATGAAGCACAAGCTGGAATCAAGATTTCTGGGAGAAATATCTATAACCTGAGATATGTAGATGACACCACACTTATGGCAGAAAGTGAAGAACTAAAGAGCCTCTTGATGAAAGTGAAAAAGGAGAGTGAAAAAGTTGGCTGAAAACTCAACATTCAGAAAACTAAGATCATGCATCTGGTCCAATCACTTCATGGCAAATAGATTGGGAAACAGTGGAAACAGTGTCAGACTTTATTTTTTGGGGGCTCCAAAATCACTGCAGATGGTGATTGCAGCCATGAAATTAAAAGACGCTTGCTCCTTGGAAGAAAAGTTATGACCAACCTAGACAGCATATTAAAAAGCAGAGACGTTACTTTGCCAACAAATGTCCATCTAGTCAAAGCTATGGTTTTTCTAGTAGTCATGTAGGATGTTATATTTGGACTATAAACAAAGCTGAGCACTGAAGAATTGATGGTTTTGATCTGTGGGGTTGTAGAAGAATTTTAAGAGTCACTTGGACAGCAAGGAGATCCAACCAGTTCATCCTAAATGAAATCAGTCCTGAATATTCATTGGAAGGACTGATGCTGAAGCTGAAACTCAAATACTTTGGCCACCTGATGTGAACAACTGACTCATGTGAAAAACCCTGATGCTGGGAAAGATTGAAGGTGGGAGAAGAAGGGGGAGAGAGAAAATGAGATGGTTGGATGGCTCTTCGACTCAATGGATATGAGTTTGAGTAAACTCCGGGAGTTGGTTATGGACAGGAAGGCTTGGTGTTCTGCAGTTCATGGGGTCGCACAAAGTTGGACATGACTGAGAGACTAACTGCACTGAATACAAGATTCTTACATTAAACATATATTAACTAGACTATATTTACAGGGCTCTTCTCCTGTTGCCTGGTATAGTGTATGATTGGCTGTTTTATTTTATCCATTTATATTTTGTGAAATGTTCCCTTGCATACAAGCTTCTACTGTTGTCATTGATCCATTTTGCATGCTTTAGTAGCTGAGCTTTATACAATAATCTTTGTCCTATTCCATCTGACAAACTCTGATGTACATATATAGGATAGATTTTAAATCCATCTATAAATATTATAATTTATAGTATCATATGATTTGATAAGTGAGCTGTTTGAAGCTCAGAGTTTTTTCTTGGTTTTGTAATATTTACTTATGAGAAATCTTTTGTGCCATGCAAGCAAAGAAGTCACAAATAAAGATGGCAAATTAGGATAAGATGGGCACTGTATGTATCACAGAGACTGGGGTTGGGGGAAAAGATACATGTAAATAAATTTTACATATATTTAAATCTAGGAGGAATATTAACAGTTTGGAAGGTGCAATGAATAGTCCTCTGAGTCCTGAGCTTTTAAGAAATAAACCTAAAGATCTAGATATACAAATGGTATGACAGTTATGAAAATCAAATAGAAATTGAATAGATATCCTATTAATTCTTGCCATCAAAACACTGAATTACTAAAGTGAAAGTGGTGGTGAGATTTCCACCAATTTTATTCACTGCTAATTTAAGTATTACTAACAGAATTCATCATTATTATGAAGGGTCCAAGGTGAGACAAAAGAAAACAAATTCTTGCGCTATATGCAGAACCTCTCTTTGTCTGCCAGGGGTGGACAGATTGTAATTACTGTTTAACATAATACACATTTAACATTCTTGGATGGCTTTGTTGTCATTGTTGTTATTTTTGTACCATCTTTTATCTTGGTGTGGACTTCTTGTATGGTATGTTGGAAATGTTTTCTGCAGAGAGAAAAAGGCAAAAAGAGTCTTCTTTTATAAAGAGTTTGTAACAATACATGTTTACAAATGGCTTATTTTGAGATGGACAGGTGAAAGGTGCTATGTAAGTGCCAAGTATTATTATCTGTCTAAATCTAGCTGAGTGAACAAATCTTTTTAATGCCCATTTTAATGACACAGTTGTTCCATATGGTAGACTTCAAATGCATAAAACAACCCTGAGTTAGTGTGTTCCCTGGAGAGAACCAGAGTGTCCAGGTGTGTCATATTTTAAACTCAGAGTGAAATTAAGAGACAGCTTTTCAAAACGCAGGCTCAAACTTCCACCCAGACTGAGTTAATTTCTCTCTTTATTGTTTCAGACAACACAGGGCTATTTCATTAATGAAACAAAACCATGTTTTATCTACTGAAAAGCAGGTCCTAATCCTGTTATGATATCTGGGCCTGTATGGATTTTGGTAAGAGGAAGTTCTCTGGCACTAAGCTACTGAGATTGGATTATTTATATAAGTTTGATTAAGTTTGGTAAAGACTTGAGTATCTTTCTGGGGAAGGTTGATTTTGTAAGATGGTGTTTAATGGTGTTTTTTAGGTCTTGATGCATCTTGTTGATGACAGTTCAAAGCTCCTCATGGCCTTTAACTTAGCAGATGGCAACAAGGCACAGGAAACAAGGTCTGCTAGCTTTGAAAATCATGGTACATTCATAAAATCAGAACTGGTTTTAAGAATGTCTGATTTTCGAGACAGCTGTTTTTTCTTCTTTTACTTTGTATTTATTGTTGAAATGGATCCTTCTTTTTATGATTGATATAACCCTTCTTTTGCAAAATAACTCAAGTGTCCTATGAGGCATCTTGGGGAAGCCAAATAGTAATATGATCATGAAGGACAGTGAGACAAAAGTCTGAGAAAGATTGTGAAACCAAGGTTCTGGCTTCTTGGTGGAGGGTATGATTAGCTTGGTGGAGTTTATGTCTTGACTGCCCCAGTAGTCAAGGCATAGTCATAATTAGGTGGAAGTGGACCACGCTGGTCCCAGATCATGTGCACAGACCGTATACTTCACCCTAGTCAAAAAATGAGTGGTTGAGTGCAGACAAGACCAAGGAAGACATGTGAGGCCTTGAAACTTGATTCAGTAGACTTAATTCTCTGTCCTTGTTCTACAGCTGAATAAGATGGTCCTTAAGTTCCCTGGAATAACTGTTTATTTATGTACATTTTACAAAGGGTCAGGTATTTTAAACCCAGTCTAATGCTTCAGCCACAATCCCATGTCATAAACCTTTCTAAGAAGATCTTAAATGATGTTGTTGTTCAGTCATTCAGTCATGTATGACTCCTTGTGACCCATGGACTGCAGCACACCAGGCTTCCCTCTCCGGCCCTATTTCCTGGAGTTGGCTCAAACTCATGTTCATTGCCAAGAAGGCAATGGCACCCCACTCCAGTACTCTTGCCTGGAAAATCCCATGGGACGGCGGAGCCTGGTAGGCTGCAGTCTATGGGGTTGCTGAGAGTTGGACATGACTGAGCGACTTCACTTTCACTTTTCACTTCCATGCATTGGAGAAGGAAATGGCAACCCACTCCAGTATTCTTGCTTGGAGAATCCCAGGGACGGGGGAGCCTGGTGGTCTATGGGGTCACACAGAGTCAGACACGACTGAAGCGACTTAGCAGCAGCAGCAGCATGTTCATTGAGTCGATGATTCCATTCAACCATCTCATCCTTTGTCGCCCCAATCTCCTCCTGTCCTCAATCTTTCCCAGCGTCAGATTCTTTTCCCTGTTCCCAAATTCCAAGAAATATGGAGTCTCAAAAGCAAACATAACTTCCTGAATAATGATAATTATTATGATAGTGACAGTGATGATAATGATTGCTGAAATTTCCTGAGCACTTTTTATAAGAAAGACATTCACTTATTTAACTTGTCCTTAACTTTCATGAATCATTTGTACAACACACGCAATGTAGCTTGTACTGCGTCATCATTTCACAGATGGGTACCCTGGGCACAGAAAGTTTAAGTCATACTTCCCAGCTAATATGTGTTGGGTCCAGAGTTCAGATCAGGGAGTCTGACTCCATGTCATGGGTCCCTAAACAACTTCTTATAATGGAGTTGCCAACGAGAGATGGATTCCTCAAATTAATGGGCTTATTGGCAGGGCAAGTTTTTCTAACATAACTTTGAAATAAAATATGGGTCACTGGGCAGGGGAAATTGACAAAGGTGATGACACAAGTCCTATTAACTAGTTTGTTACAGAAGGGGAGGAGAGGACTTGTTAGGCCTGAGAGCTCCACCTGAACAATGCTGCCTTTAGTCTAAATTATTGCTAAATGAAGGGGAGGGACCGAGTGGCCAGGTGATCAAAGGCCTTTCAGGGAAGGATGTGAAATAGCAGCCACAGGCTCTTCTCTGTCTCCAGAAGTTCGCTGCAGTGCATTTAATAATTGCTTCCCATTATTGCCTGACTGTCCTTTCCAAATAAATCCACCTGATTGGGATGGATTCAGTGCGGGAATATCTGTTCCAGCCTATTAGCCAGCACCTTTCTTGAGATTTCCCTGTCCACATTTATTAAGGAGATTGGGTGATAATTCAGCCTGGGTTCTGGGTCTCCTCCCGGTTTCAGAATTGCAATAATGAGTGCTGATCATAGGCCTGAAAGTCAGCATTTTGTTTGCACATCATCCTTGTCCCTCTTAGCAGCAGAGGCAGAAACACCTCGCCTTGTGTGTGAAACCAGATTGTTGGACATTAGGACTCTTAGTGCATTTCCAACAGTGGGAGATTTTAGGGTCAGTTTTCTTCATTTTGTTTTTATCTTTCTCTTTGAAAGGGACTGTATTTCTAGCTGTACTAGTATCTTCAATCATTCTCAAGCACACACTTTAGAAATAAACCCCTCAAGCCAAAGGACGAGGCATCAGTGACTGTCCTTGGGATAATAGAGAAAAAGCTCTCTCTCCCATCTAGGGAACTGAATTGTCACAGAGTACATTGCTGGTTGCAGAGATATTTCTGGGTCTCCTCATGTTCGGAACTCATCAGCAATGTGTAACCCAGTCTCTAGAAGAGCAGCAATTTTATTCTAAGAATTACCATCTCCATTATTATTGATAGTGTTATTATTAAGCTCTTAATATGAGCCAGACACAATTAAAGCACTCTTGGTAGTAATTATTCAGTATTCACACTAACCCTATACAGGTAGGTATCATGATCGACCATCTCCATTGGGCAGGGATGGAAATCAAGACTTAAAAAGACTCAGCTCTTAACCAAGGCCTTGTAGCAAGTAAACTGGGACTTGAACACAAATCCACCATACCTCTGTGTTCATGCTCTTCTCAATCTCCTTTTTTACCTTTTAGCCCCAAATGGTCAGAGGACAACTTAGGTGTCAGTAAAATACCAACAGCATAGAAGACAAAGTAGAAAAAGATTAAGATGGAGAAAGGAAAGATGGCTTCATGGTCTTGGAAATCTAAGAAAGAGTTTTGAAATGTAGAAAATATAGCCACACTGGTCATGAGATTATGCTTGAAAGAAAAAGTAATAAAACATAACATTTTTTTGGTGATAGTTGCTCAGTTGTGTCCACCTCTTTCTTACCCCATGAACTGTAGCCCACCAGGATCCTCTGTCCATGGAATTCTCCAGGCAAGAATACTGGAGTTGGTTGCCATTCCCTTCTCCAGAGGATCTTCCTGATCCAGGCATTGAACCTGTGTCTCCTGCATTGCAGGCAGATTCTTTACCATTGGAGCCACTAGGGAAGCCCACATTTTTTGAAGCAGGCACAAAGACACCCAGTTCTGAGGGATAGCACTCAGATGTAAGGTTTTTTTTTGTTGTTTTTGTTTTTTTCTAACCTAACAATCCCTCATTCCTATTTTCCTGATAGAGACACTGGGTTGAAGTAGTTATTTGCCAAAGTTTGCGAAGTTAGGAAGTATCAGGGCAGTTATACCAGCCCACATCAAGGTGGTTCTGGGAGTTCTGATGGGAGAAAGTAATGTTTGACCAGCCAATACTTCCTAGAAAATCATTTTGAGAAATATTTCTATATAAATGGAGATAATTCTAAGAACCAGAATGAAATCTGTTTTTGTCTTTATCTCTGAGTTACTGTCTCTATCTTTCTTCCCTACATTCATACACACACACACACACACAAACACGGCCCTAGTGCAGTTCACAAGAAAAAGCTGCACAATGAAACTTTTTAAGGAGGAAAATCGTGCAGTGTTACTACATTACTTTTTAATTTCTGGAATTCTTGGATGCATATCAAGAAAAGTAAGTGTGCTTCAGTGAGAGAAGTTCAAACGTTTTATCTAGAATGACCTTTGGTGATTTGACTATAACTTTGATAGTGGGATTCAACTTTTTGATCCTTTAAATATGTTAGAGTTATCAGTGGTATGTCCCTAATCCTACATCATGTAAAAGTCATATTTAATTAAATTAATGTAACTGAAATAGTTCAGTTGGCTTCACTTGTTCATTTTCTCTAACTAAATATCAGCTTACACTAAAAATTTTATTAATCACAGTAATGAGAATTTTTATATTAAATATATATATTACATTTAGTTTAAATGTTAATAGTCTACATTATTTTAATAAATTGCTCTAAGGGAGTATATATGAAATAAGTCTCTCATGCAGATTTTATTGGTTGCTGCATAGTTAATAGACACTAATGTGATCAGAGCCTGGATGTGATCATAAGATCAGTAGTTAAAATGATTGAAATATAAATTAGAAGCTGGAATAATTGTTTGTTAGAAGCTCAGATAATAACTGTTTGGTAACGCTCGGAGGGTCGAAGAAATAAAACATTCAAATGTGCAGCAGGAGCAGACAAGAGAAACACTTTGAGGCAGACAAAGGCTCTGGATGCTTTTCTACTAATTGCTCTTTCCATTCTTTCTCTTTCTCTGAAGAGGTCCAACATCCCCTTCTGCTCCTGTATCTTGCTCCATTTTTGTTTCTCAGTGAACCTTCTCTCCAGCAACAAGACCTCCTGTATTCTTTTTCTCTCTTTTGCTTTTCTACTCACAGAGCTTAAGTCATTACTGAGGATGACGAACTATCTTGCCACTATCTTGCTGTTAACATGCCTGATTCTTTGAGAACTAGTAGAAAAACCACTCATTTTCTGTAGGCTGGGATTCTCTTTCTTCTATGGCAAGATCAGCAGACTGTAAAAAGTCTAGATGATAAATATTTTAAGCCTTTTGGGCCATACGATCCTTATTGTATCTACTTCACTCTGTCCATACAGGCACTAGAAGCAGCCATTAGATAATGGTGAGCAAATGCACATGACTGTATGCCAATAAAACTTTATAAAAACAGACATCAAGTTGAATTTGACCCATTGGACATAGATTGGGCATTTCCTGTTCTATGTAGCCACGTGTTCTCCTGACCCAAAGACATGTTAAAGCTTTTTTCTCAAAAGGAGATTCTCAGTTGAAATGTCTTTCTCAACAATAGAGCTGTGATGAATTTCTTACACTTGTTCGTGTGCTGTGCAGTCCTGACAAGGTAAAATTCGTGACTGCTAATAAAATAGAAGCAATCTACACTGCATGACCCTGGTGGCCCAAAGGTTAATTAAAAAAGAGTGTGAATGTAGTTAAGAGATTTAATCAACATTTCTGTCTCACGTAGCTATGAGGACTTCCTCTATATAGGATTTGATGGTGACCAGATCTAATCCTGCAGACTTTTTGGATAATTTTGCAAGTAAATTTCTTTCTTATCTGAGTTTTTTTTCCCCTCCCAAATTCTTGATAGAGTTAACAGAAAACCTTTTTTTTTTTTTTTTTTTTGAAATTGTTTCAGAGCCTTTGCCTTCTCCCTACTCCTTAGTCCCTCCACTCCAATTAATTCACTTGCCTCCTTCACCTTTCAAAATATTTTTCTTTAGTTATTTATCCTGATGGTTTGACTGGAAATGTTCCTCTTTCCTTTCCATGGAGGACTTTTGGTGGTCTTGAGCAATGTGCTCTTTCAATCTCTTTAATAAATTCCTTAAGGAAGTTGGGGATTTCTGACAATAATTTTTGAATAAAGAGCTCCTGACTTCCTTTTCTTCCACTCCTCCAGAAATCCTATAAGTCTAACATTGTTTCCTCTTAATCTCTTCTACAGGTCAACTATTTCAACTTTTGACTTCAATTATTCATGTTCAATGGTTTTGTGTGTTAAATTCATTGATTTCTATGAAATCCCCTTAATTTACTCACTGTGAGCAAAGCATTGTGAAAGACAATGTGATTGAAGACAAAGGCATTGAAAGCAATCTCTGCCCTTGAAGCACTTATCATTTACCTAAAATACCAAATTCATAAACACTATATGAGTGATGCAAAGAAAGTTAGTAAATGTGTACAGGATATAAGACCATTGTTCTCTGGGGCTTGGATATAATGGCAGATTTTGGTTGATTTCTCTGTGCAGTATACACACTACTTTTATGAAGGGCAATACCCCAACTTGCTTTGGAGTTATCATGCATCTTCACTCTCAGCCCATGTGCCAACTGTGGAATCACGTGCTCTAAGGAAGCTAATCTCCCAATTTACTCATTTGGAGCTAAGTTCACCAGTCACTTCAAGTTTCCAATATGGACCTATGTGTTCTCTTTCTGCCATCGAGGAAGAAGTTGCTTTCTGCTGGTGGACTGGATTTTTTGACCAATGGGGCAGAGAAATACTGTGGGCCACCATGCAGATCCTCAAATACAGCTAGCACAGAGAAGCCAGGCAAAGGCCTGGATCTTGCTGCCATCATTTGAGGTCTGCATTAATCTGGAACTGAACCATGTTTTTTGTTTATTATATATATATATATATATATATATAACTTATTTATTTTGTTTTTGGTTGCACTCGGTCTTCATTGCTTTGCGTGGGTTTTCTCTAGTTGCGGGGTGCAGAAACTACTCTTCGTGCAGTGCATGGGTTTCTCATTGCCATGGCTTCTACTGCTGAGCACAGTCTCTAGGGCATGGGCTTCAGCAGTTGCGGAGCACAGACTCAGTAGTTGCTGCTCAAGGGCTCTAGAGAGCGGGCTCAATAATTGTGACCCACGGGCTTAGTTCCTCCAGGGCATGGGGAATCTTCCCAGACCAGAGACTGAACGTATGTCTCCTGCATTGGCAGGCAGATTCTTATCCAGGGAAGTCCTGAACCATGTTTATTTATTTATTTATTTAAGCTTAAACCAGTTTAAGTTGATTTTTCTGCCACTTGGAACAGAGCATGTGATCATGGAGCCTGAACTTCAAAGATTATAGAATCTTTATAGGTAAAGATAGAGTCATAGTTTTCAAACACTATAATTTGCATACCAACTTCTGCATTTGACAGTATTGAACATGGTTTTCCATTTAGGGTAAATTATCAACTCGAAGGTTGCTGGTGTTGGAAGTCTCTGTGTTGTATCATTTTGCCCACAGATGCTTACACCATTCTAGGAATCTGAAATAATTAAACCTGGAAAGGCATTTCTGAGCATTTTAGCATGATTCTTCTGTGACCCTCCCTGATAACACTATATTTTATCTCATACAGTACTTTTCCATTACTCTAACAGGAGATGACTATTATTAAAGGTTTAAACAAGGAGGCTTGAAAGTCTATTTACTTTATCAAGATTGCATACCTAGTATATGGGGGCATCAGGATTTGAACCCAGACCTTCCTGACTCCAAGGTCCCAGCTGATTCCTCTGCATCATATACTTGAGATGTCATTTTCAACTATAGCCCTGGTTAGCAAGCACCCTTCACCATCCTTACCTTCACTTTCCACCTATTGACCAAGTCCGGGAGCTGGTGAGAGACCAAGGAAGAGTTTTGTTTCTGGTTTTGTTGTTCTGATACTCCTCATGGGGTGATGCTGTTATTGTGGTCCATTGTCTGAGCACCTTTCACACTTCTAGGGGCCTCGTTGTACCTTGAGCAGCTATTTGGTGTCTGCCATGATTGGTGGGGGTAACTTCTGGCTCCTGAAGGAGGCGTGAGGCTGACAGTGCAGTGCTTGTGGCTTTTGGCTGCAGGGAGTCTCTGCAGCTTCTGTTGTTCATGACCACAGCGGCCGGGAAGGGCTAAGGGAGGACTCCAGTGCTTGTCACCTTCTCAAGCACTTCCGGGCCCCCCACAGCTGGACAGCCCAGATTCTATCAACACTCTTCAGAGAGCTGTTCACAGCTGGATCCCTGCTCAGCCCTGACACTGTGAAACTTTTTCAAGTAACAGCACTTTCAAAGACCATGTTTAAAGTCAGCACTCCCAGCCTCCCCTTTCACTCCAGCCTTATACCACTGCACTATTCCTTTACTAGCAAATCTGCAGAGATCCACGGCGCCTGCTCAGCACAGTGGAGGCGTCTAGGGAAGTTGGCAATCATTCCTTATCCCTTCAACTTTATTAATCATGCAAATCAAATACCAGAATCAGTCTGATCATCTCTCTGATCATCTGTCAGGATAGACACAGACTGAATTTTGGTGATTAACAGCCTGGACTTGGAAGTGGAAGGGTATGGATTTGAATGCAGGGTCTATCACTTATGACTAGAGGTCTCTGAAGTATTCATGTACAAAAACAGGATAGATCTTACTTCATAGGGTCTTTATGAAGATTAAATGAAAAAATATACATATCAAGGAGCTTGGCATATAGTATATGCTTGCTGCTGCTGCTAAGTCGCTTCAGTCGTGTCTGACTCTGTGCGACCCCAGAGACAGCAGCCCACCAGGCTCCCCCATCCCTGGGATTCTCCAGGCAAGAACACTGGAGTGGGTTGCCATTTCCTTCTCCAATGCATGAAAGTGAAAGGTGAAAGTGAAGTTGCTTAGTCGTGTCTGACTCGTTGTGACCCCATGGACTGCAGCCTACCAGGCTCCTCCGTCCATGGGATTTTCCAGGCAAGACGACTGGAGTAGGGTGCCATTGCCTTCTCCATAGTATATGCTTAGCACACAGTAACTATTTTTACTGAGCATCCTTGGTTCTAGCATCTTTTGGTCTTCAGTTGATATCTATTTCTTTGGTGAATAAAAATACAAATTGTTTTACAACTGTCATGATAGATCTTAATAATTTGCACCAGAACTTTCCAGATGTGAGGAAGAAAGCAGTTACACTCTAGGATGTATCCTGAAGATCTCCCTGATTTTGTTATTGGAATCAAACAACTTTGTCCTATGTGACAACTGCCTGTTGTCATACTGCAGAATCTTCCTGGATTAAGACTTTTCTCCCTTGATTTGCAAAGCTCATCGTCTTCGAAGGCCTTTACCCCAGGCCTCATTTGCTCTACGGGCAGAGATATGATTTTAAGTCGATACATTAAAAAACCAAAACCAAAACCTGGGATCCTGTCTTCTTAAGATTTTTGAAGAATTTTTCTGCTGTGCACTGTTTGTTAAGCCAAAAGTCAGGCAGTATGTCATCTGTACTGCCAAGTAGAAGGAATCTCAGGTTGTTTGCCCTCAGCTTGGATAGGAGTACGGCGGGGACAGCATGGAAAGGAAGGGGCTGGCAGGATTCCCTGAGATCTTGGATGATTCCATCATCTTCTATCTCTCTTGGGCCTGTTTTTAAGCTTACCTTGAACTGATAGGAAGCTATCACCTGAAGAACGCTATTAAAACCAAACCCCTCTGGAAGGCAGGAGGCATCTCTTCTCATCTTTCTCACCTTGACACCATGCTTTCCTTGGCACTCAAATGCCAGGCTCAGCAGCATGATGTGATTCCAAACACCCTTTGTGGTGGTTTCCAGTTAAGTAACAGGTGAACTGTGGGCTTGCTAGTACTCTTAGGGCATCAGAATTAGGGCAGAGCAGGAACATGTAGCTCAATCCTCTGCTGAAAATGTGATGAATAGGTTGGATGAAAGGGAAGACCACTTAATGAGCTCAACTTGCTTGTGGATACTGTGAGTCTGGAAGAAAATACAAAGCTGAGTTTCTGTTCTTAAGGAACATGTGTTTGTGTTGGCCAGGCCAGAGTAAAGCGCGTGAAGCAACAGGCTAGATGAGGGAGTCTATGATTAAGTGACAACCAAATAGTACAGACAGAAAGTACCCTTGGGGCCCAGCCTTTGGAGACATGGAGGAGACAGCCAAGTGTTGACAGGTTTGCAGTGATCTGATGTTTTTGTGAGATGCTTGCCCAGGGTTAGAGATGTAGTTGTGACTGTGCACATTGCAATTCCAAAAATCACATTTCAGTGATTGTTTCATTTTCTCAAGTCAAGTCCCAGCTTTCTGTTGACTGAGGAAAACACATTGGAAACTTTTTGGGGTCACAGGATGGTATTTTGTGCTTTCTAAGAAGCCATCTAGCTAAGAGTTTCAACAATTCTCAAGCTCTGGTAGATTTGTAAATGTCTAAATGTATGAGATCAGGCTTACCTTATTGCCACTCACTGACCACATGATCTTGAGCTTGTAAACCTGCTAAGTTTCACTTTCTCTGCTCCAGAAGAATGATACTATCCTTACAGAGCTGTTACAAGGATAACAGGAAGATAATGTATACAAAGTGCTTGGAACATGGAAACAATTTCATACAAGACAGGTTTATCTTGGTCACTGGTGGGGCTGTAAAGAAACACCTTTAAATGAATATGAGATCAGAGCATGTGGGAGCTGCATGGGATCAGAGTGGTCACTTGGACCAACCCCTCATTTTAAACATGAGGGATGGAGGCCAAGATAAGCTAAATTGTTCAGTAATGCACACCACCTAGTATTAGAGGTGGGTGAGCCACCGTGTTTCCTAACTGATATTCCATTGCATTTCTTTATCATAGGGCCTTCCATGCTGAATTGGTACACTGTCACTAAGTTCAACAATTCCTTCTTGTGAGCTGCCTCTTTCTTTCACTATCTCCCTCCAGCATTATCAATAACCGCTTTGGGTTTAGTGCTGTGGGGGAGAGGGATTTAAGAGTAAACAAGGCACTGTTCTTGTTGATAAGGACTTGACACCACAGATAACTCAGCTGCTATTAAGGTCCTTAGATTCAGGAAGGGTCAGTGGGGATTGACATGGGGTTCAAAGGTAAATTAGGCAGGGGAGGCAAGCTAGTGGAGTGGCTCAAGTTGGAGTCTGGAGGAAGGCAGATTGGGCTCACATCCTTGCCTTAACCTTGAGCAAATTACTGAACCTTCCTATCTGAGAATAAAATGGGGATGATAAGAATACCTACTTCTTAGGGTTGTTGTGCAGATAAATTAGAATATAGTACAGTGCTTGGCATGCAACAAGCACTCAATCAATGGTAGCTGTATTGATATAGGAAAGACACTAGTGGCATTGTGTACTGGAGAGAACAGAATAGTAAGATAGAATCACAGAATCCTAACAAAGGATGTTTGATGTTAAGTAGCGATTTTATTCCAACTTCGGGAGCAAAGTCCTTGCATAAGAGTGACTGCTTTTCTGAAATGAGTCCAAAGGTATTCCAGCACTCAGAACACTCTTACTAAAGCTTGGTCCAAAGAATGAACTTGGTCCTCCCCTACCATGCTTAATAAACATGAGATGGCTTGAATTTTCTTGGGAGGTCAACAGTGCTGAATGTGGACTCTTTAAAAAATTAAAAAAAAAATTGCCAAATTGTTCTTTTTTCAAACCAATTTCTGATTAGCAGCTTGATCTGAGCAAATGAACTCTCCTTGTTCCTTACAGTTCTATTTCAGATCCGTTTTTCATCAGCTCTATTATTACACATTCTTTTCAGGCTCACTCTCAATGTAATAATAATACCTACCATTTCCTTTACAGTGATTTATGGCTTTATTAAAGCTCTTAGATTTCTGTTCAGATTTCTAATCTGTTGACTTGGGTCACTTTGTATAATTTAATTATCGTCAGAGGTTTTGCTATAGGTAGGAACACCTGAATTTAATTAGTGCACTGTTTGCATATTTCACATCATAAATAATGATGTCCAATAAATTGTATCTTAATACTAATCCCGTAGTAGCCCTCATAACAACTCCCTGCATTTAAATCCCAGCCATGGATCAAATCCTTTTTGATGACACTTGGCATCTACATTTTTTCCCCAGGACCTTTCTGACCACTCTGTTGCCTCTTTTCTTTCACCCACTTATGTAATAGTTATATCCAGAGCTTTTAGAAGTTGACCGGTAAAGACAGAGAGCAATACAATTAGATTTTTTGTAGATATTTTTTCTGAGAAGTTTTTCTGAGATTTCCTTTTCTGGACATACAAGCATCAAGAATCTAGGGGCTTATACAATAGGTCCTTGTTCATTATATATCTTATATATGTTAATCCCAAACTCCTAATTTATCCCTCCCCTCCCCTTTCCCCTTTGGTACTGCATAGCATAGGGAACTATACTTAGTATTTTGTAATAACATATAAGGGAGAAGAATCTGAAAAAGAATATACATCCATACACCAGGGAAGCCCCAAGATAAACTATACTTCAATTAAAAAAATAATAAAACAAAAAGAAATAGAAAAAAGAGCGTCAGGTTGGTAGGAGCCAACTCATCTATTTCTGGTTTCTTAGTCACAAATCTACATAAAAATTGCTGTGGATTATAGCAGAATTGATGAGCTGCTATCCATAACACAGTTTCTTCAGACTCTACTAATCAAAGTGACCACTTTAAGAAAGTATTTCAATTCTACTCTCATCAAAGAGTTAAAAAGCCCAAGGCTTTTAGCATCTCGTTTCACTTGCACACATAGCCCATTATAACCTGCATAAACAAGGATGACAAGTTGAGATTAATGAGAGTCCCCAAGTGACAGAACAATTTAATTGTCAGAAATCATAGGAGTTGAACTTTACCAGTGTATTTATATAAGACAGCCAGAGTCTAAAACTTCCCTAATTGATTATGACCAATAAGTAATAACTCGAAAAGCAGTTTTCTGGTATACAAATAACAAATGACTCATAATAGTTAATTGAGGTATTAAGATGCATAAGGGAAGAATATTAGATTGACTAGATAAATGATTCATAATGTAAGGCAAATAATTGGAGAGTTCATACTCCTGAGTAGGATATAGCTCGTAAGCAATGTTGAAACCACATCAAATAAAGGGAATTGTGTTTGCTAAATGAACTTCCAGTTAATTGGGTATCATAGATACGTGCCCTCTAGGCTCCATTGGAAACTTGCTTGCTTTCAGCATGGAAGCCTTCTTAGGCAGTCTTCTAAGACAAAGTTCTTATCTTGTATCCTGCAGTCCTTGTAACAAAAAGGTATGAGTCTGAGGGTGGGGGTGGTGTACAGCAGCTAAACACATGCAAGAAGAGGGCCACATTATGGCTGAGTGTTAAAGTGCATGGTGCCTGATCCTGCCTTTCAAGGCTAGATCTGACTGGCCATGGGCCCAGCTTTGGGAACCAGGGATACTTGTATAATGTCCCTCTCAGCAACCTCCATGCTGAACATACTAGCAGATGGAGGCAGCTGCTTATGTCATACAACTGAGGATTCCCTGCACCCAAATATCCCTGTACCTCAATCTGTGCTAGATTTTCTCCATCTCAAATTCCAGCAGGTTCATTATTTGCTCAAAGTCACAGCAAAAATAAATGGCTACACCTAAACTTTCCAACTAGAGAAGGAAATGGCAACCCACTTCAGTATTCTTGCCTGGAGAATTCCATGGACAGAGGAGCCTGGCAGGCTCTAGTCCATGGGGTTGCAAAGAGTTGGACACAACCAAGTGAGTTTCACTTACTCCCTCATGCTTTCCAAAACCAGGTTATATTCTCTGTAGTCTCTGTCATATAATTAGGAAGAGTTTCTTGAAAATATAATGACTTGCTGCCATCTTGATCTGTCCTGCTTGTTTCACAGATGAGGTGACCAATCACGAAGGCAGTGAGTGGCTGGAATTTGAGGAGTTGCTTGAGTGCCAGTAGCTGGACTCTCAGCATATCTGCGTTGGACTCTATCATAAGCCTAGCAATCTGATTTAAGTGTTTATAGGGAAGTTTATTCCTTAAATCTCATGAAAGCCTTTCTTCTCTCTCCTCTTCTTACATCATCTCCAAGACAAAAGCTGCAGTTCAAGTGAATGGGACATGGGAGAAATTCCAGTCTGGCCCTTTTGCTTGAGGAGCCCAGAGCAGTCCTTTTGACTGTTTCCTCTGGGCATGATTGGAAAAAACCCAGCTAACATTCCCCAACCCCCCTCTATGATTTCATTGGGAAACTATGCATAAGATACTTTGGAAATAAATATACACAAGAAATTACAACTGTGTTTGAATGACCCTCTACCTTGGAATGTCTAGAACTGTGAGAATTATAAGGCCAAGAAATATGTCCAGGCCCGCTGGCTTGAAAAGTTACTATTCCTTATATGGAATCTGAACAGACAGGGAAGCTGAAGTTGTATAAACTAAATGGAGATTTCTTTTTCCTTAGCCACTTATGTGCCTCATCCTTGACCTATTTCATTTATAGGTCCTTTAAGATCCTCTGCCTTGAAAATTCATTGCCTTCTTCATGGTCTTCCAACAGTGAATTTCAGAGCATCCAGCACTTTTCATGGATTTCATATCAGAAATGTCCAAGGATGGATGGACCCAGAAAGAGTCAGGCCACAAGTGCGCACTGGTGCAATTATATCAATAGAATGCAGCGCCTGCTAACCATTTGGGGAGTTGGTTAGAGAATTCCAGATACAATTTATTCCTTACTTTTGGAAATATAAAAATATAGACAGTCAAAATATTTAGTCTGGTTTTCAGTAAGGAAGTAGGACAAGTGGACTCAGGCAAGGACCCACAGCACGATAAATATTTCTTTTACTCTATTTCCTTGATAATGGAGAAAATGGGGCAACAAGCTGTGATTCTAAAGCTAAAAACAGAAATTCTATTTTTTTAAATAGAGGTAATTATTTTCTCTTACTCCGTGTAGAATGGGGACATTTTGCAATTTTGGTTTGCACAGAATATTTTAATGTAAGCAATTCAGAATACTAACAGCGTATGTTGAAAAAGGTTATGCTTTCACTAATTGTCACTAGCAGTTCCAAATTCTGGTTAGGTTCAAATCCCAACTAGACGATTAACTAGGATAAATTTCTTTTCCACGCTAAGCTTCAGTTTTCTCATCTCAAAAATGAAGGTTAAATAATAGTATCTTTCTGGTAGGATTGTTGAGTTTAGAAAGTTAAAGCAACAGAAACACAAAGCCTGATATATATTAATATGGAATGTTTGGTAAATAGAAACAATTATTATTCTTACCAATCGTATGATTGATTGCCAGCCTTGAGAATATTGGAGTTTCTAAAAAAGTGGAAAGTAGCTCATAAAATGATTCCACACATATTGAAAACGGCCCCCTTAGTATGAACTCATTTGTTATTCATATTGGTTTATAAGCTCGGTGATGGAAATGGAATGAGTATTAAATATTTCTATTTCACTTGAAAACACCATTTGTTGTTAGGGGCTTTGATACAATTCAGGCTCCAGGAAATGCTAGATGTTCGTCTACATTTTCAATGAAAGTAAGGGAGTGAGATAGCTACCCAAATCATCCAAAGGAAGTGCTGATTTGGGGGTTTCCTTACTGCAGTTTTTCAGATGAAAGCTTGCATTTCATAGATGCTTAGAATATGATCTTATACTTTACTTATCTGGTTAGATTTGTAGAGATTAATCTGCAGATTGACCTAGAGATGAAAATAAATTGTAACAGATAAAACACCACTTCTTCTTTCTAAAACCTATATGTTAATATTTGCTTACCCTACTGTTGCTTCAAGGGCATTTCTCTCCTGTGACCTAACAGCAGATTTGCAGAGGGTACCTACAAAGCAAGTGGAGGCTTCCTTACTTTTGCAAATGAGAAAAGCTCATATTTGAACTGTTCTAAAGAAACATATTAGAATTTGAAATAGTAAACCTAGAAAAAAGATCTTTTGGCTTTAGCATACCTAAGAAGTCTGGTATTTAAGCTTAGTGTTTTAAATATGTGGCAGGAGGCAGAAATAGTGCCATAAGGTTTTCTTGTATTACTGTCTCTACAGGTCTGAATTTAGTCCTTGTCTTATATATGATTGGAATACTTTTTATAGACATTTAAGATATTTTGTCACCAAAATAAATACCTATTTTACTTTGGCTAAAGGAAGGAATCTCATATTGGTTTATAAGCTTAGTGATGGAAATAGAATGAGTATTAAATATTTCTATTTCATTTGAAAACACTGTTTGTTGTTAGGGGCTTTGATATAATTCAGGCTCTGGGTAACTGACTTTGGTAAACCTGATTTTCCAGTTTTTAAATCTCCAATCACTAAGCATCTGGGTTTTGCTCTTTAAAGAAGCTAATACTCTAATAATACTTAATATTTGCCATTTTCAGCAAAGCCAGCTTTAAATATTTCCTAGTGCTAATGCATGATTTGTCGAAGCTTTTTAGCTAAATCTAATCTTTCATTACTGTTGCTGCTTATCTCTATTTCAGATAGCTAATTTGCTGACTTTCTTCAAAGTTCAGTTTTTGTTACATGTCTGATCAAGCTTAGCAATAATTTCCTATATTATATTAGCCAAAGTAATGTTTGTTTATGAGCTTAGAGTCATATTTATTAACATCCATGATTAACTGAAAATTGCCCTGTGTGGTATTTCAATCCACAAATGTGTTTTGATTAGAGAAGGGACAATTATTCCATTTGCATTTGATACTAACACAAATGGTATAATTTTCAGCTCTCTTAGTCAAACAGATAGTAGAAGAGAAAAGAAAAAGTAAGGCCTTAGAAAGATTGCCCACGTGGCTGCTTCTTTCTGATCATTTAGACTTTAATGTAATTTTGTTTCTTTGTAGCACATTTCCATAAAATAGTTTTTGGTATGGATAATTACCTTAATTGTTCATATACTCTCTAAAGGATCACTGGGGCATTATCTATTATGCTGCTTGAAATTGATCATTGTGTACTTTCTAACATATTTCATTCTCTTTACAATTGGATTTGACTATTTAGATTTAAAACTTGACAAATACTATGTCTGTAGACATTTGGTAAATAACAAAAAATATATTTTGAGAAGATGATTTATATTTTCTTTAATTCTGGCTAATATTCTCTGAGACTTCCCTGATGGCTCATTGGTAAAGAATCTGCCTACCAGTGCAGGAGACACAGGAGACTTGGGTTCAATCCCTTAGTTGGGAAATGGCAAACTACTCTAGTATTCTTGGCTGGAAAATCCCATGGACAGAGGAGCCTGGTGAGCTGTAGTCCATAGGGTCACAAAGAGTCAAACATGGCTTAGCAACTGGGCATCCATGAACACAGACATAGACACACATACACAATACTGTCTGAAGCTTTTGTGATGTTATATAAATCTCCAAGTCTGCTTTTTTTTTTTTAATTGTAGCATAGAATTTAGTTTTGTATAGATTACTTGGACATACAGGGAGAGATTTTGTTTGAGTGTCTGATGCCACTGGAGTCTGGAATCTGATTTTTTTTATTGGAGTATATAGCTGGTTTATGTGATGACTCATAAACTGGAGTTAAGATTGCTGGGAGAAATATCAACAACCTCAGATATGCAGATGATACCACTCTAATGGCAAAAAGTGAAAAGGAACTAAAGAGCTTCTTGATGAAGATAAAAGAGGAGAGTGAATAAACTGGCTTAAAACTCAGCTTTCAAAAAACAGAGGTCATGGCATCCAGCCCTATTACTTCATGGCAAATAGATGGGGAAACAGGGAAGCAGTGACAGATTTTATTTTCTTGGCTCCAAAAGCACTGTGGACTGCAGCCATGAAGTTAAAAGACACTTGCTCCTTGGAAGAAAAGATATGACAAACCTAAACAGTGTATTAAAAAGCAGAGACATCCCTTTGCAGACAAAGATACGTATAGTCAAAGCTATGGTTTTTCCAGTAGTCATGTACAGATGTGAAAATGGACCATAAAGAAGTCTGAGCACGAAAGAATTGATGCTTTCGAACAGTGGTACTGGAGAAGACTCTTGAGAGTCTCTTGGACAGCAAGGAGATCACACAGTCAATCCTAAAGGAAATCAACCATGAATAGCAATAGAAGGACTGATGCTGAAGCTGAAGCTCCACTGCTTTGGCCACCTGATGTGAAGAGCCAACGCATTGGAAAAGACCCCAATGCTGGGAAGGATTGAGGGCAGGAGGAGAAGGAAGCAGCAGAGGTTGAGATGGTTGGACGGCATCACCGACTCAGTGGACCTGAGCAAACTCTGGTAGATAGTGGAGGGCAGGGAAGTCCAGTGTGCTGCAGTTCATAGGGTCGAAAAGAGTCAGACATGACTTAGGGACTGAACAACAATCTGGTTTACAATGTTGAATTAGTTTTGTGTGTACAGCAAAGTGAATCAGTTGGAATCTGATTTTGATGAGAGGCTGTGGATGTTCTTTGGAAGCACTAGTTCCAGCAGAGGATATAATGGATGCCTAATGTATGACTGGGTGATTGGTGTTGTGTAACCCAGACCTGCTTGGGAGTCATCTCATAGGAACTCCCAGCAGACTCTTACACTTTCACTGGTTTGGCTCCAAACCACCGTTTGGAGCCAAAATCTTTGTCCTTTCCATCAAATGGGGTGAGAGGGTAGGGTGAGGTGGTAACTTATATATGCAATTCAGAATGGTAACTTATACAAGATGATCTGACTCTTATTTTCTTCCATGAGTTGAGAGCTATATAGACACTTTCATTTTATCATATAAACGTTTAAAGCTGGACCAAACAGATGGAGAGAAAGGCACCAGCATCTAGCACAATTCCCAGTGTTCTCTGTTAGGTTGATTGAATGAATCAATGAACGAACTGTTCAGAATGTTCTATGTGACCACAGGCCTGATGCTCCCATTTTAAGCTTCTGGCCTTAGCTGTTTCTTTACATTGTTTGCACAATTAACTTTATCCAAAAGTTTTACTCTAACTCCTAAGGGAAAAAAAATTCATATGAATTGGGAGTACCTCTTAAATTTGTTTGGATCAGCTTTAATCTGCATTGTACCCCCTTTTCATGCCAGAATGCCAGCTTTCATAAATCAGCTGGCTCAAATTGAATAAATCTATTTAAATACTTATAAAATATTAAGGCTGCATTTGGGAAAAGCCTCTAAGGTTATTGTGGCACCCATGTACCTCACAGTAACTAATTTATTAAGCAGTTTGCAAACCTGGGAAGAAAGGAAAAAGAAAAATGGTTTCATAAACCAAGAGCAGAAGCCAATTTTTCAGCTCAGATGATGAAAGGAAGCATGCATTTCTAATCAAAAAGACAGATAAGCCTTCTCTCTCCCACCAATCCCTCCCCGGCAAAGTGCCTTTTCATCATCAACAACACTCCATTCCTAATGGCTGCCTGGGCCTTTCTGCACCTTCTCCATACACTGGTAATGTACACACAGAATCCCTTTGAAACAAGAGCCCATTAGCCGTGGCAGACTACCTTTCCACATGACGTTCTTCTGTAGCAAGTCGTCAGCGCAGTGTTAAATCATTCCTACTGGGCATGCTCAGAACCCTGTTGGAGGAATAAACTGATGTTTAGGGCCATAGCATGAAAATTGCTTTTCTGTCCCCTTGAAGGACAGTTAAAGATAAATAAATAAATAAAAGGGAAAAGGTCGTCAACTAGGCAGCTAACACCAAGCTCATTCTTTTACCCGGGAGTTTTCTTTCTTTGGATTTCTCAAAGTGATCATTTGTGACCCACAGTCTGAGGCATGTGGTGGCTGTCTCTTTGTTCCAAGGGTAGAGCTGGGGCTCCTGTAATGCTCTTGCTCTGTATTCCAGGTCATCCTGCCCATTCCAATGCCTGAGATTAACCCCCTCCCATAATAGTGAAAGACTTCCCAGGCGGCACTAGTGGTAAAGAACCCACCTGCTACTGCAGGAGACTTTAAGAGACATGGGTTCAATTTTTGGGTCGGGAAGATCCACTGGAGGAGGGCATGGCAACCCACTCCAGTATTCTTGCCTGGGAAATCCTATGGACAGAGGAGCCTGATTGGCTACAGTCCACGGGATTGAAAAAGAGTCAGACACGACTAAAGTGACTTAGCACACAAGCAAAAAAGTGACATAAACATTTGTATTATTAACAGCTGTCACCTTCAACAAGTTTGGCCTTTCTTTTAAGGATCAGGAATGTTTTTGTTATTGTTCAGTCGCTAAGTCCTGTCCAGCTCTCTGAGATCTCATGGACTGTAGCCCGCTAGGTTCCTCTGTCCTCTACTATCTCCTGGAGTTTGCTTAAATTCAAGTCCATTGAATCCATGGTACCATCTAACTATCTCATCCTCTGTCGTCCCCTTCTCCTTTTGCTTTCAATCTTTCCTTACATCAGAGTCTTTTCCAATGAGTCGGCTCTTTGCATCATTTGACCAAAGTATTGTAGCTTCAACTATAGTCTTTCCAATGAATATTCAGAGTTGATTTCCTTTGGCATTAACTGGTTTGATCTCCTTGCTGTTCAAGGGACTCTCAAGAGTTTTCTCCAGCACCACAATTTGAAAGCATCCATTCTTCAGTGCTCGTTTACAGTCCAATTCTCACAGCTGTACAGGACTAGTAGAAAAACCATAGCTTTGACTCTACAGAACTTTGTTGGCAAAATGATGCCTCTGCTTTTTAACATGCTATCTAAGTTTGTCATAGCTTGCCTTCCAAAGAGCAAGTGTTTCTTAGTTTCAGACGTCTTACCTTTCCATTACTTTTCATGTTAGCTTCTGTAAGTGTTGCCAACTGTAGCACGTACAAGGGCGTCCTGAGAATCCTGCTCATTGATCCTTTCCCTTAATGCCTTAATTGTCCTCTCATGTCCCATGCGCCACCCTGGAAGGGTGCTCGCATTCCTCCTGCCCCTTCCCACAGGGTTTCTTGAGCATGTACTGACACATAATAATAGCTGTATTATGTTTAATACAGCAGATGTAGAGCATATGGAGAGAGTTGGGGACAGGGAAGATAGAGTTGGTAGGACTCACTTTGTTATTTATTTTTAAGAGCTAGTATCAATAAACTGCGTGCTAAACCTAGCTCTGGCTTATCTTAGCATCGTCCGCCAAGTTTTTGCAGGAAATAATCAATGTGGCGCCCAGTGAGGCCTCTGCCTGGACAAAGGAAAGGTTTTTTAAGCATAGTCCGTGTCTCTTTTTACTCAGGGTAAAGGGAGGAGGGGGGCTTGATTTCTGACAAGCTGCCCACATATTTGGAGTCAAGTCATTTGTTATTTTAGGCTTGGATTCCTAAGCACATTTTCTCAAGGTGTTTATAAGCAGCTCTTTTCCATATTCTTCTCACTCCGGGAAGCAGGTCAGAACATGCTAAAAAACAGGGCTTGTGTGAATTGTTTTCCTGCCAATGGGTGTAGTAGAAGGAAGTAAAGACGCAACTTTACCAGCAGGTAGGGTGACATTTTCCAACACCTCTGAGTAATGCAGAGAAGACTAAGACCATGTTGAAGATTGCCTTTCCTGAGTATAATTCATTTCCTCTCCATGTCAGAATGCCTTCTGACATTTCTCGCCACATCCTGGCCTCTTTGTAGGCACAGCCCTCAGCTGCAATGGCTCTGATCTGGTTTATTTCCATCCCTGGGAGCCGTTCACATGTCTGCAAGTCTGGATCCCTGCCATTTTGCCTTTGATGGGTTTTGCCTCTTTTATGGGCTTCCCTGATGGATCAGCTGGTGAAAAAATCTCTGGTTTTGTCTATTTCATGGTTCACCATTTGAATCAGAGTTTGACTCAGAGTTTCAGTTAAGTAAGAGTCAGGGCTTAAAGATCACAGCATAAGTGACTTTCCCCACCCTAAGCAACAAGTCCCTGCAGATGAAGTGGCACAAGAAAGCTCAGCCCATGTCTCTGGGCTTCCCAGATGATGAGACTCACTGGGTCTTCCCAAAGAGCATCATTTCCCAGGGAAATTCTGATTCAGTAAATCTCCTTTGAGATCTGAGAATCTGTTTCTAATCGGAATTCCAGGTGATTTTCCCCAATAGGAAAAATTCTTTGTAAGGATTTCCGGAAAGTTGTAACTGCTAAACACACACAGAAAATTCCTGCCTCGATAGCACGCTGATGAGTATTTTGGTGCATTGAATGAATGAACAAATGAATGAAGGCTTTTATTCTAAGTCCAGCAAGACAGACTGGACTCGATAAAATGGTCCTAAAGACAAGTTAGTGTATGGAGAGCAGTAAAGGGAGGGATGAAGGATGTGATTAGATGAAAAGGTTCTGGAAAACTCTGGAAAACTCATGGCAGTGTCAGGGATTGGGGGTGATAATGGGGGGAACTCAAGGAGACTTGAGCCCCAGGACAGTTATCTCTGCCTTTCACAAGGGCTGGTTTTAATCACTCCCTTGTACCTTTCGCTGGTGTCATTTGTCAAACCTTCGCATAAAAGTTGTAAAGTGAGGTTATTCAGCGGGTACCATCATCCATCTCCCATTATTGATCGAAGAGGGAGGTGGGGTACCATTCCTCCATATCCTGCCTGCCTGCTTTTGTTCTATCCTGTAACCCTCCCCACACTGGAATAGATCACAACCTCCATCCCTTTCCAACAAAGCCCTTTGCAGCTCTCTGTGTGAGCCTTCTGGGTGTGCTCTCCTGGTGTCTGCTTTGGAGACTTCCTCTTCAGGGGATTTACCGATTTGAAACAAATCCCTTGGTTTTGGCCCCGAATCCCATAATTTTAAACTGTGTGATGATCAGAGTTGTTCATCAGGCACTAATAACAATGTGGTAGGAGCAGCTTTCTTCTTGCTGTGGCTCCATCCCTGGTGCATTGCCTGCTCTCTGCCGTCACGTTGAGCTCCCCAGGGCTTCAGACAGTTAGCTCAGGTTCATGGGTAAATGGGAACAGGAGTTTCCTCACCTACATAGTTCAGTTCACTTTCAATGCAAAGACAACTGAAAATGCCAGCAACTGAATTTAGAAAGCACTTAGTGCTCTCACTCCAGGTAGTGTTCCACGGGTGGTATGTGCATTCATATATTAATCCTTACAACAACTCTATGAAGTTGGTACTACCATCAAGCTCATTTTGCAGATCTGGTCCATGATCACAGTGAAACAGAGTCAGGACACTTCATCTACCAGCTTACCTACTGAGCACGTGGTCTGGCCTTGGAGAAGAGGTGGGATTGTGAGGGAAGATGGTATCTCCAGACAAGGGGAGAAGGCACAAGGGACCTTATGGGTTGAACAAATGGCAAGAAAGCCCCTGAGACTCATTCTGAATGATATATCCATGGAAGATTTTTTTTTTTTAATCTGCCAGTGACTGGAACTATATGATGATTGGGAATTTCCCTTTGCCCTGGACCAGCTGAAATGCACAAAGATGAAGTTAGTAGAATGATCAGGAGGAAGAGAGGGTGTGCTTAAGCCGGCCCAGCAGCAGGTCTACTCAGGGCTGATTCGGGGCCAAGTACTTAGCATTTGATATCAACGAAGAGGAAAACTGTGCTGATGTATGAACCTAATAAAAAATACTTTGAAACTCTTTTTATTTTTTCTCATTTGACTCTTTACCAACTTTACAGATAACTTTATTTCAAAGAAAAGATTTCTTTGAGTTGACTTGTATTTATTTTTGGTTTGGTGACCAAAGGTGATGATATTGGTTCCATTGCTAAGGGTATCTACATCTTGGCCCACAGGATATTCTTTTCCTTTTCAGCCTTTCTTAAAACTGATCCAAGGGGAGATAGTATTATTTAGCACAGCACTGTTTAATAGAAATTTAATGCAAGCCACATCTGTATTTTTAAAATTTCTGGTAGCCACATTAAAAAATTTGTTAAAGGCACAGTTGATTTTAACAATGTATCCTGTTTAATCCAACATAGTCAAAATATCATTTCAACAGATCTCTGAAATTTAGAGTGTTTCTTATACTTCAGTTCAGTTCATTTCAGTCTCTCAGTCATGTTCGATTCTTTTTGACCCCATGGACCACAGCATGCCAGGCCTCCCTGTCCATCACCAACTCCCGGAGTTTACCCAAACTCATGTCCATTGAGTTGATGATGCCATCCAACCGTCTCATCCTCTGTTGTCCCCTTCTCCTCCTGCCCTCAATCTTTCCCAGCAACAGGGTCTTTTCAAATGAGTCAGCTCTTCGCATCATATGGCCAAAGTATTGAAGCTTCAGCTTCAACATCAGTCCTCCCAATGAACACCCAGGACTGATCTCCTTTAGAATGGACTGGTTGGATCTCCTTGTAGTCCAAGGGACTTTCAAGAGTCTTCTCCAACACCACACTTCAAAATCATCAATTCTTTGGCACTCAGCTTTCTTTATAGTCCAACTCTCACATCCATACATGACTACTGGGAAAATCATAGCCTTAACTAGACAGACCTTTGTTGGCAAAGTAATGTCTCTGCTTTTTAAGATGCTTAGAGCCCTTCTCATTTTGGACTATGATATGTTTAGTGGCCACACATGCCTCATGCTCTCCTGTGGGACAGTGTAGGTCTAGCAGTTCTGTCAACCCAGCTGGCCATATTGTGGCCCTCTTGCTTTTTATTAATAGCTGGTCATCCTTAGAAAAGTTAGTTAACCTCTCTAAGCCTCATTTTTCTCATTGGTAAAATAGGGATAATAGTAAGGACCAAGTGAGTTCATGCAAGAACACTAGAACATCAACAACACTAGGACTGTAGGAACCCAGCTCCTGCCTTGGCTGGCTTCCTTCCTTCTGATCCTAAACAGGCTAAAGTTAATGTGAATTTTAAAAAAACCATCAGAATCCTTATTTCTGTCTATAACTTTTGATCATTGTATATATCTTACAATATCTATTTAACATCTTCATTTTAATCTAGTAAATCTCAAGTAGAGACATGTAGCTGGTAGAAGCCAGTTCAGTTCAGTTCAGTTGCTCAGTTGTGTCTGACTCTTTGTGACTCCATGAACTGCAGCATGCCAGGCCTCCCTGTCCATCACCAAATCCCAGAGTCCACCCAAGGCCATGTCTATCGAGTCGATGATGCCATCCAGCCGTCTCATCCTCTGTTGTCCCCTTCTCCTCCTGCCCTCAATCTTTCCCAGTAGAAGCCAGGGATGCAGCTAAACATCTTACATGTGCAGGACACCCTTCAGGCTTCACACAAAGAGCTATGTGAACTCAAATTTTAATAGTGTCATGGCTGAGTGCCACCCTTATTTTAACCAGACTAGCCTGTGCACATGTGTATATATGTACTTAGTTGCTCAGTTGGGTCCAGCGCTTTGTGACACCATGGACTGTAGCCCACCAGTCTTCTCTGTCCTTGGAATTTTCCAGGCAAGAACACTGGAGTGAGTAGCCATTCCCTTCTCCAGGGGATCTTTCTGACCCAGGGATTGAATCCGGATCTCTTGCATTGCAGGCAGATTCTTTACCATCTGAGCCACTAGGGAAGCCCAGTTGTGTATATATGACCTTATTATTCTTTGATCTCTTTTGAAACAGTTTAGAATATGAGTTATAAATAAATGCTAATAGATGACACCAGCCTTGATCTTTGGGATACTCTCACTTATTTGGACAGGTTGATTCTGTACCCCAAATCCCAGAAACAGGCTTCCTTGGGCTTTCCAGGGGGAGGGAGTATGATTTCTCTGGTCAGAGGTAAGAGGCCAGAAGCTCCCACAGTCCTGTGACCCATGTCCAGTCAGCAGAGGCTGCAGCATCCTGGGGCTGATGGACACTCCTGACAAGGGTTTGGCTTCCACTGAATCTGCTCTCTTGCCAGAACTGAGTGTTGTGTGAAAACTGACAGCTGCCTTCCTACCCCCCACGAGACTCAAGCAGAAGGAGCCGGAGCTTCACAGTGCCAGCTCTGGGGCAGGTGGCCTTATGAGAAGGCCCCTTCCCACTCCCTTCGAGCCCCTTTCTCCCGTTATGTTATGACAAATGTGCTCCATTTACCCTGAACTCTTGGACAGAACTTAAGAAAGGTGGTTCTGCCTCCCCACCTTGAAGATAGTTTCAGAGTGCCAAATTCATTCATAGGAGTTCTCAGGGATTTGCAGGCTTGCTTTCTCCCCTCCTTGTTCTCTCTGGAAGTCCTCCTGGGGGATTTTTCTGGTCTTAATTTCTATACTTGTGAGCTTTCCCTTGTATCATTGTGTATCATTCCCTTAAATTGTATCATTTGTATGATACAAATAATCCCTTGTTATCATTCTCTTAAGTTCTTCTAATTAGCCCTTTGGGTTTCCTGGGTTCACCTTGGAAATTTGGGGCATTTTTACCTTGTGTAGTCATGGGAGCTCAAGTCATTGAAACCCCCAATAGAGGGGGTTACTGATCCCCTTTGCTTCTGATTATACAGAAACATCATTTGTGAATCTTCTTGCTGCAAAAAAGCTCTTGGATGTGTCCTTGCTTTCTGTCTTCCAAGGAGCAGCTGTTTCGTCTTTGTTTGTGGTTTCCTGGCTAGGATAGCTGTGGGTGGCATCTGTCATTCCAGGGGCCAGAAAGTGTCCCTTGCACTGCCCTCTACTCATGAAGGTGGACACAGAGGCAGGGAGAAACACACCATGCATCTCCTTCAGCTTCTCACAGCACACCTGGCAGCCTGGACTGATGGAGCTGAGATGCGCCGACTGGAAATGCCAGCTGCCACTAATCTTGGTGACCTGGTTAACTCCCCAGACCAAAAGACCATTCTCACCGAAAGAGCGGGAGCTGACAGCAGAATCCCCTTACTCGCCATTAAAATTCAAAGGAAGGATGAACCCCCAAGGGAACATGTGCTGGCTTTAAGACCATGTCTGGTGAACAGATGGATGAAAGCCAAGTGGCTGGCTCTGTGCTCTTGCCAGTGCGGGCGAACTATTCCTCTCCCGCATGACTTCCTCTTTCACCAAATGATCAGCTTCCTTCTGGCCACCTGGAAAACGCAGACTCAAACACCTGTCTAAGTCGATACGCTGAGCACTGGGCCTGCCTCCACCGGTCCATCTGTAGCACAGGACACAACGTTCACCAGCTGCTTTCCTGAGCGCACAGTGGGAACAGAGGCTTTGATGAAAGCATTGCTGCTGCACTTAAACCACCGCTGAGTCAATGCTTTCCACATGATGCAGAGGGGTAGGCTCGCAACGTGGGGCCTGCCAAGGGTTGCTCAGATTGGGGCAGGGCGGCTGGGGGGAGGAGGGAGGCTGCAGGAGCACAGCAGGAGCCAAGTAAGCCTGGGCCCACGCTAGCCTCCTGGGCAGTCCTTCTCCAGGAGCAGACGGTGGCTTGGCTAAGCCCACATTCTGATTCTAGAAAAATGAGGGTGCCCTGTTGGAAGCAGCCATGGAGACTGTCATTTTACATGGAAAAATTCGCTCTTTTGTCTTGGTAGAGCTCAGAGAATGGAGGAAGCCCAAGAAAACAGGAAAGAGGAAAGATGGCTTTGCCTCTGCCTTTAGGTGTGTGTATGGCATTTGCATTTTCCTTTTTTGGCTGGCTGATATTGTCTGCTCTCCTTTCATTTTATTGTCACCGCTCTCATCCTAATATCAATGGTCATAAAACACTATTAATTGTGTGGTACAAGGCAAGCAGCATGCTCTAACCCACCACACGAATGCCCTATAGCCTCTAAGTTCAGTTTAGTCCAGTTGCTCAGTCATGTCCGACTCTTTGCGACCCCACGAATCACAGCACACCAGGCCTCCCTGTCCATCACCAACTCCTGGAGTTCACTCAGACTCACGTCCATTGAGTCAGTGATGCCATCCAGCCATCTCATCCTCTGTCGTCCCCTTCTCCTCCTGCCTCCAATCCCTCCCAGCATCAGAGTCTTTTCCAGTGAGTCAACTCTTCGCATGAGGTGGCCAAAGTATTGGAGTTTCAGCTTTAGCATCATTCCTTCCAAAGAAATCCCAGGGCTGATCTCCTTCAGAATGGACTGGTTGGATTTCCTTGCAGTCCAAAGGACTCTCAAGAGTCTTCTCCAACACCACAGTTCAAAAGCATCAATTCTTCGGCACTCAGCTTTCTTCACAGTCCAACTCTCACATCCATACATGAACACTGGAAAAACCATAGCCTTGACTAGACGAACCTTTGTTGGCAAAGTAATGTCTCTACTCTTGAATATGCTATCTGGGTTGGTCATAGCTTTCCTTCTAAGGAGTAAGCGTCTTTTAATTTCATGGCTGCAGTCACCATCTGCAGTGATTTTGGAGCTCCAAAAAACAAAGTCTGACACTGTTTCCACTGTTTCCCCATCTATTTCCAATGAAGTGATGGGACCGGATGCCTTGATCTTCGTTTTCTGAATGTTGAGCTTTAAGCCAACTTTTTCACTCTCCTCTTTCACTTTCATCAAGAGGCTTTTTAGTTCCTCTTGACTTTCTGCCATAAGGGTGGTGTCATCTGCATATCTGAGGTTATTGATATTTCTCCCGGCAATCTTGATTCCAGCTTGTGCTTCTTCCAGTCCAGCATTTCTCAATATGTACTCTGCATAAGTTAAATAAGCAGGGTGACAATATACAGCCTTGACGTACTCCTTTTCCTATTTGGAACCAGTCTGTTGTTCCATGTCCAGTTCTAACTGTTGCTTCCTGACCTGCATACAAATTTCTCAAGAGGCAGATCGGGTGGTCTGGTATTCCCATCTCTTTCTGAATTTTCCACAGTTTATTGTGATCCACACAGTCAAAGGCTTTGGCATAGTCAATAAAGCAGAAATAGATGTTTTTCTGGAACTCTCTAAAGCAAGATGCAATTTGGGAGACTATCAGGCTACTTTTGGAGGGTGGAGCCAGAAGAAATACCACAGCCTGGTGGTTCTCGGAACTATTTATGAATAAATTGAGGTAAAAAAAAAACATCATTGACATTTTGTTTTTTGTGGCCTAACCCTTGTATCAAAGTAGAATAACAAATGGATTCAAACATTCTACTGAGTGCTCAATATGCATCAGGCACTGGAAAAGACTTTGATACTGGGAAAGATTGAGGGCAGGAGGAGGAGGCAACAGATAATGGGATAGTTGGATGGCATCACAAACTCAGTGGACATGAGTTTGAGCAAACTCCGGGAGATAGTGAATGACAGGGAAACCTGGCATGCTGTAGTCCATAGGGTTGCAAAGAGTTGGACACAACTGAGCGACTGAACAATAACAACAACAACTGTTCTAAATACTCTATTCTAATGAGATAATTTAAATCCTGACAACCCAATAAGGGAGAGATGACAGTTTTACAGGTGGAGAATCTGATGAACAGAGAGAGGTTCAGTAACTTCCCAAAGACTACACTGAGCAGATGCTGGAGGCCAATCAAACCAGCCTGCGTCCCAGCCTGCAGAAAGCCCATGGTGGCTACTCAGGAGAACAATTATAGATGATTCATTTACCTCCTAAACTGTTTAGAAACATATTTTAATCATTTTTAAAACATTTTATGACCTGACAATTCTAAAATGCCTATTTCCAACAGGCATAAAAAGAAAACTCTTTTTTCCCAAGTGGCCTACATCATTTCCCCCAGAGGTTTCACCCAGGCCTCATGGAGATGGAGGCTTTGGGCCACCCCCTCTTGTGTCCTCACAAACTTCAGTGGCTCCCGGAGCCTCCTGGGTGATGTCCAGCCCCACTATTGACTTCTAACTGCTCAGAAGTCTGAGAGCAAATTAATTCAGTGGTTTGTGATGTGAAAGCAATGTGGCTCCTGCAGAGTATGGAAAGCTCCAGAATGTGTGGATCAGAGAGAGGCGAGGGTCTCCCCTTCCCCTGCTCAGGTGCCCCCTTCCTCCTGAAGTCTCCTGTCTCCTGATATGTCTCAGCCATCTATCCGCTTCGTTAACATTAGGGAGGAATTATCTTCAGCTTGCGGAGGGCCAGTGTTTGACCCAGGACCCAAATCAAGATCTGTAGTCACCACACTTGACAAAGAGATTTATCATGCCTGAAAAGACAAAACAATCTGTTGGACCTTCAAGCTGTATTTCTCTGGGAGTCGAATCATCTCAGAAGGTCACAATATGGTGGTAAAAGACCAAGGTCTTCCAAGACCAGTGCTATCCATTCTGGCTTCGCCATAGTCAAGAAATATCTGTGATTGACTAACAGAATAGTAGTGGAAGAATGAAGGCACTGGAGATGCCATCTTTGCAGTGAATTAATCTTTTGAAAGCATTGGCTGACTCTCAGGGTTGAGGTCGAGAGGCCAGGCTGGATGGATCCTTGGTGGGTATGGGCCATAGAGGAAAACTTTGATTTTAACTATATGATTAAAATACATTATCACTCATGTTTTATTTATTTATTTTTATTCACTTAGTAAATTTACTTATTTATTTCCGAAGGCAGGGCCTTTAGAATCCATCTGCAATGCAGGAGCCGCAGGAGACCTAGGTTCGACCCCTGAGTGGGGAAGATCCCCTAGAGGAAGGCATGGTAACCCACTCCAGTATTCTGGCCTGGAGAACCCCACAGACAGAGGAGCCTGGCTGGCTACAGTCCATGGGGTCACAGAGTCGGACACGACTGAAGCGACTTAGCACGCATGCGTGTATTCCAAAGGCAGGATGGCAGAAAGGGACAGAGTAGAACCTCAACTCTTCATTTATTAATTGTGTGACCTTGGAAAAGTCACATAAAGCCTCCTGCTCAGTTTTCACAGCATGAGGGGGTGGGGCCTGACGATCCATCATCCCCTACTTAGTTATAATAGTAATGGTTATCATTTCAAGGTGTATGGGTGGGGTTACGTTTTCATTTTGCTTTGAGAGTCTTAAGAAAGTTAAAGACTCTTCAAACCAAGAAACATTTAAAAAGCAAGCAAGTTTATCATTTTCACTGCATTCTGTATGTAGATTGATATAAAAATATAGTTAGCAGCTGGAACAGAATGTAAAAAAATCTTTGAGTCATTTCAAAACCTACGCCATGTGCTGAATGGAGATTTCCGAGACCTCTACAATCACTAACTTCAGCACTCACCTCTAATATATTCCGACTTAAAGTGTGCAACCTTGTTTAAAATGCACTGCTAAAGCATATATTTTCATGTATTGCTATGTCTGAATGCATGATAACCAGGTTGAAAATCAAATTATCTGTGTTAGGGTGAATATTATAGTGTGAATACTGCCTGCTGGGCTGTGAATGAATCTTGTAAACACAATCAAATGCATCTTTCCGTTTCTCCTGCCTTGAGCACCCCCACCCCGCTCGGAGAGGCAATTCTTCCCCTCCCTTCTCATTGTCACAGCAGTTCATGTTTATTGTGGGTGACATCTTCAGCTTTAACGCAGTGTGAGCTCTGCCATGTTGGAACTGTTCTCTGAACCTGTTCTCTGAACGGTTCTCTATTCTCAGCCTTGAGATGAAAGTTGCTTCAGGAATAAGGAAAAATAAAGAAATAAATGTCATCTTTTTCCTAGAGGTATGTGACATGCTTTGTTTAACTACAAGTGTCTGCTGAGAAATTTTGAGTCTCCCAAATGGTTTTACTGGGGGCAAAGAGATTTACTAAATTATCCCAACAGGAGGGGGCTGGTATCCACATGTGACATTGGGAGCAGAACCTGAAGTTTAAGCCCAGGGCTTTCAAGGAGGGGAGTGAGTGAGTTCCGTGCTCTCGCAGGCTTTGAGCCCCTGCTCCATTGCTGTCTAAACACTCTGTGGAGCAGCTATGATCGTTTATGGAGTGCACGGCTGGAGACGCAGACAAGGGATTAAGGGAGGACTTGATCTGATGGAAAGAGAGCCATGGCTCCAAAGCCATACAAGGCAAGATTTCTGTAAGATCTGAGCAAGTGACAGCCCATGCGGGGCTGCACTCGATCTTCCCTCTCACTGGCAGCATCCTTGCCTCCTGCTGCCAGATCTCCAAAGGGCACCACTGCAACTTCCAGAAAGGAAAAATAAACTCCATGAATTATGGGGTTACCCTGACCAGTCCTTTATATGAGGCAGTTAGCTGCTCCCTTAGCAAAATAGTGAAGGTGATGATCTTAGAGATGAATTTCTCTTCCTTCCTACATTTTTTCTGTCCTCATTTTGTACCTGTCCTTACCTGACCCCAGCACTTAAGGCCTCACAATCAGGCCCCCCTGACGCTGATCTCCTGAAGAGCATCCACTTGAGCAGCCCTTCATTGTTTCCCTGGACCCATCACCTTAGTTTTCTCCCACATCCAAGTCCTCTTGTCTGTGGACCTCTGAGGAGTGAATACTGAGGAGGTCTCATAGCTCAATTCCCAGGCAAGTCTCCTGTTTTATCTGAGGTCTTCGATGCCATGATTCAAAGGAGAGAATCAATGGTGACATTGTCGACACGGGGGCAGTGATATAAACAGTGATATATACATTCTGGGTTCCTGTTAGCTCTGGAAACATCGCTTCCCAGCAGCCACCTCTGCACAGTTGGCTTGGCTGTTTCCAGGACACAGCTCTGTTGATTTGTCATGGATTTTTGGGAGTCAGATACTCCCAAGCTCTCTTGAGAGTAGCAAGGATTTTGCATCATCTTTTAGGAAGGTACTTCCTTCTTCAGCTCCCACTTCTTTGCATGCATTGAAAAAAATGAAACTAAAACGAGAATCAAATTGAGTCATAAAAAGGAGGAAAGCATCACAAAAAAGATTCTTTATGTCAAATATGGAAAAGAGAAGGGGCCCTCATGGTTGATTCTGCTGCTGTGTTACTAGCAGCCTGTTCAGCAAGTCAAGGGCCATTATTTTAATAACTAGCTGGCAGGACTGCCTCTATTTCCCCTATAGGTTTCTCTTCTAGGCGTTGACTGATGTTCATGAAAAGCAGCTCAGGAAACAACTGGGGAAATACAGAGATCGATCAGCATAGACTGAAGTGAAGTGTTAGTTGCTCAATCCTGTCCGACTCTTTGTGACCCCAGGAACTGGGCCCACCAGGCTCCTCTGTCCTTGGAACTCTCCAGGCAAGGATCCTGGAATGGGTTGCCCTTTCCTTCTCCAGGGGATCACAGACTAGGAGGCAGTAAGCGCCTCCGCTTTTACCATGTACTTCCCTCTCCCCTTTTAATGCTCATGCTATTTATTTCTCCCCATTTCCCTTTCTTCCCTAGGAAGACTCACTTTCCGAGGCAGAATAGATCAGGATCCCTCTCCTTCAAAACTATCCAAAGAACTCAAAGCCTAGTACTTCTGAGTGTTATTGGAAATTGCAGAGGAACATGGAAAACAAGAAACGGGGTCACCTATGGCCTCTTAGCTGTTACTTCACATGCATTACCCGCAACACAACAAAGAATTGAGCCTTGGGAGGAAAGCAAATTTTCTCTGCAATAATAACAAAAACAATAATTTATGTGCCACTTACAGAGGGCTGGATACTGTGCTAAGGGCTTTACACTCTTTTTCACTTCATCCTTAAAATTTTCATTGTTACCTTCCTTTTGCAGAGAAGCTAATAGAGGCTTAAAGAAGTTAAGCAACTTGCTTAGAATCACACAGATGGTCAGTAGCAGAGCTAGGATTCAAACTAAGGCAGCCTATAGAAGACAGAAAGAATGTGTGTGTGTGTGTGTGTGTGTGTGTGTGTGTGTGTGTACACGTGTGTGTGAGCACAGGCACATTCATGCCCACAAATCAGAAAGCAAACTCTCCAAGGGCAGGCCATTGTTCTGCTTTCTACTATAAACTTTAGCCTGAAAAATAGTCCTTGGCACACAGTAGGCACATTATAAATATATGTTGAATGCATGAGGAGAGATTGAATTTAATCTAAAGTTTAGCAACTGACTCTAGTAGTCTTGCTGGGATAATCCCACGGACAGAGAAGCCTGACGGGCTATAGTCCATGGGGTCAAAAAGAGTCAGACATGACTGAGCCTCTAAGCATAACTAAACTCATGATTGTAAAAAACAAGAGAACTAATGTTTGCTTCCTTTTTTCGGCATTTCACCTTGATTGTATGTATCATCTCGTTTTATTCTCATGAAAGCCTTTGCAGTTGTGATGGAGAAAGTGAAACAGACTTAGATGTTTATTATAACATTTTATTACTGCTGTGTACCAAGAACTGTGCTATTACTTTCTATTTGTTAAATTATTTAACTCTAATAACCCGAAGAGATATTTTTTCTTACTATATCCTTTTTATAGAAGAAAAAAACAGAGGCACAGAGAGGTACATGCTTTAAACTAGCAGTTACAGATTTTTCATGTGCCCCATGCAACTAGGAAATCTGTAGGGAGCTGAGACTTGTTCTTGTGTCTTAAATATTATTCTTGTATTTTGATTCACACAACATTTTGCCTGAAAGAGATACCTGGGAGATGATTTAATTTATTTTCCTCTGAGACTTTGAGGCCCAGAGAGGGTGACCGATTTTCCCAGAGTCGCACAGCTAACGGCATAACTAATGGCCAAGCTGAGATTGAAAATTGCGCTGTCTGGTGGAGTAGTAACCAGCTGCAGTTGGCTATTTAAATTTAAATTATTTACAAGTCAATAGTTAAAGATTCAGTTCACCAACTAGGCACATTCCATTGGTTCATGTGTAACATGTATTTAAATGCAACCATATAAGTTAACTGAGGCTATATATTTCACTGCCTGCTTGGTTTGCTCTCTAAATACACTCATGTTCTTCTTGGCAGCTGTGTGTGCATGCCTTTCTCCACTAGATATTAGCATACTCTGGAACCAATACTCTGCATTCATCCATGCATTCTCCTCTTCCATGTTTTTTGATAAGCCCACCATTGCCTTGGGTGATATGAAACATAGTCGTAGAAGAGATTTGTGCTTTAAAAGTGAAAGTGCAAATGAAGTCCCTCAGTCGTGTCCAACTCTTTGCGACCCCATGGACTGTAGCCTACCAGGCTCTTCCATCCATGGAATTTTCCAGGTAAGAGTCCTGGAGTGGGTTACTAGTTTCTTCTCCAGGGGATCTTCCTGATGTAGGGAACAAGCGCTTTACCATCTGAGCCACCAGAGAAGCCCTTTGTGCTTTAAAGAGCTAAAGCTTTCATTTCTGAAACAACTAAAGGACAATTCCAAGTCGTCTTAAGAGTAAATAAAATAATTTCTTACATTTATGTTATTAGGAATTTACAAAAAAGCTTTACTGGGCCATTCTATTATTTAAGCTTCAAGATAATTATCTAAAATGAGTACAACTGTCATTAGAGATGAGATGAGAAAGCTGAACTTCTGCATGGGTAAATAGCCAACTCTTACTGGCATGTCAAAACCTAGATTAGACAACTCATGTAGGTATAGACATTTTGGAGGAATTCTAAGCAAGGGACATCACTAGAGAAGGAAATTCTGATTCTCCTTGTTCCTATCTAGTCCATGCCTAGTCTAGGAAAAGCAGAGGTAAATAAGGCATGAATGAAACATGGTCTCTGCCCTCTCAGAACTTAAAATCAAAAGTTGGGAAAACATCGGTTTGGTTAAAAAAGTTTGTTTAAATTTTTCTATATGATGTGACAGAAAAACTCGAATGAACTATTAGGCTAACCCAGCGTAATTCCTGTGTATCAACAGATAAAGTATAAGTTAGCAAGCAGCACCCATCGTGGCAATTTACAACTTTGCCTCTTGATGCAGCCTCATTGACCAGCACATAGTAGGCACTCAAAAAACATCCAATGAATAAATTTCTGTGGGAACCAAATCTAGGCTTAGGTCCAGGCAAGGGGACAAGGCAATATACCCAGCAATTCAGGATCCTGAAATGTGACTCCATCTTCATCTATTTATGGAGTTGTCAGTTAAAATGTACACTGACTTTTCTCAATACTTGAACTGTTTCCTGATAGCAATTTTTATATAAACACATCTTTACCTCAGGAAATTGGCTGGGGCATTAGATTACCAAGAAAGGCTAAAACCATTGTGGGAAACAGCAAAAAGAGATGGCATTTAAAGTAAAAATAGGAATGGAGGAATGACATAGGAGAACTAGTCACAGAGAATTAACTGTTGGACCCCAAATGCAAGAGCCTTTTGGAAAATGTTTGGGAAGATAAGGCTGTCATTTGATTTCGGTATTTCTGTCACTCGACCCAACTGCTAAGAGAAGGAAAAATTTTATTTTCTTAAAATATATTGAGACATTTCTTGAATGACTCCAAATATCCTAAAAATATTCGTGAATTGGTTATAAACTTTATCTAATACAAACTTTATAAGATACAAGTAATAATAATCATGTCAGTGTTTCATTGGGAGGATCAATTCTGCTTTTTGAATTTCAAGGGAAAATTAATAATTTAGGAGGTCTATGTTTTATTCATTTTCACCATCCTAGTAGAAAATGAATGAATAGGTAAACATATGAATTATATTAAGGAGTATTTGTAATCTAATTCCAATCAGAAATAAAGATGTAATTGAAAATGAGCACCGTCATTGTCTAATACGTGTCTTTTCAAACTAAGATGTTCATGGTTTCTATAGAGGGAAGTCTAAAAGAGGAGACAGCTGATAGCTACCCCTAGGATTTACCAGTCTCCTTAACCACTTGAGTGATGCTGCCCCCAAGCTGAAATAGTGTGAAGCCTTGAATTCAATGTTGCTTCTTAACTTTTATACCCACAGGTTCCTCTTCCTCTTGCCCAGGTTCTGTCTTAAAAAGCAACTAAGCATGATGTCGTAGCAGGAGCATCTACAACTTAATTTAGGGCAGAGAGAGAGACCCTAGGGGATAGTTACCTAGTAGCCTAATCATGGAGACTGCCATTCCCTCTTCTGTGACCTTCTATAATATCCTCCTAACAGGTCTCCCTGCCTCTAGCACTTGCTGTCTGAAACCCATCTATCTTGTCCTTCTGCAAACTATCTTCTTGTGGTTTGTAGAAGAAATTGCAAACTTTTTAGCCAAGCAGCTCATGCCAGGCACCATCTGACACTAGCCTGCTTCTAAAGACAAACCTCTTTGCTCATTGCTTAAATATATTCATATTTAGGATTTCCCAAGGTTTTCATGTGCCATCTTCCATTCCTGAAACTGAATCTCCAAGTCTATGCATTTCTTTGTCTTGTAGTAAGATGAACTACATATTGAATGAATGGATTGATGGATTTCATCCCTGTGTTTCTTTTAATTCCAAACTATTCTATAAATCTTTTATCTTACTAACGTATTTTGTGTTTTACCAGCCATCCTTTGAATTATATTAATTATTGTTGTTTAATCAAGTCATATCTGACTCTTTTGTGACCCCAGCCTGCCAGGCTGCTCTGTTCATGGAATTTCCCAGGCAAGAACACTGGAGTGGGTTGACATTTTCTTCTCCAGGGATCTTCCCAACTCAAGAATTGAACCTGCATCTCCTGCACTGGCAGGCGGATTCTTTACCACTGAGTCACCTGGAAAGTCCTTGTCTATTATTTGGCACTCAGTAAATGCTGGCTTGTGTTAATTATTAATTAGCTAACTCATTAATTAAATCAATGAGCATTTATTGGGTGCCTGTTATGTAGCAGACTCTGCACTAGGCACTGGGGACAGAGACAAATGAGCTTCTGTCCACTATAAGGAGCTTTTAATACAATAGGGGAACAGATGAGAAAATCCCCAATCGTTGCTATGAGAGAACACGCAAGGAGTACTGTGCAAGTTCATTGGAAAAACCCAGGTGAGGGTGATTCAGCTAAGTCTGAGATTCAAGAATTGTTTCCAAGAAGTGCTAGTGTTTGGTCTGAGGGCTGTTTATTTGATTCATCTTTTCTCTTCACATCTACTTGGATGGGATTTTTGTTTTGATCGTGGTCTCCTACTTAGTAATAATATTCATCCTTTGAATTCTGAGCCATCTTACCATGATTTAAAAGATTTCAGACATATATCTCAATTAATTCTCTTAAAACCTATCTGATATTGCTGGTCAGGCAGGGAAGACCATGGTACAGAAGAGCAATAATTATTCCATCTCATAGCCAGCATGCCTTTACGAGGAAAGTTTTCTGATCCCTACTAGAGACTTTGAAATCGACTGGGCAGTTTGAGGAGTTGGCATTATTTAGGAAGGGCTTGGATTTTCTGGTTTTTCTTTTTTTAACTTTATTTGTTTTTATTTATGGCTGAGCTGGATCTTTGTTGCTATGCGCAGGCTTTCTCTAGTTGCAGTGAGTGGGGGCTACTCTGTTGCGTTGTGTGGGCTTCTCACTTCTGTGGATTCTCTTGTTGTGGAGCACAGGCCTTAGGGTTCTTGGGCTTTAGTAGTTGCAGTGGGCAGGCTCAGTCGTTGCAGAGCGTGGTCTCTAGAGCACAAACTCAGTAGTTGTGATGCATGGGCTTAGTTGCCCTGTGGCATGTGGACTCTTCCCAGACCAGGGATTGAATCCATGTCCCCTACACTGGCAGGCAGATCCTTTACCACTGGACCACCAGGGAAGTCCTCTGGCCTGTCTTTAATGGTGCTGAGGTGAATCAACTCTCCCTTCTGTTATCATTGATCCAGGCCTTGTTTTTGGAAGAGTGAGAACAAGTCACTAGGGGTAGGTGGAAAAGCACTGGGAGAACCAACTTTAAGAAACATCTGGGGACATGGGGGTAGATAAGCGATGAAAGCAAGAGACATCTTTTTGGAAGTACATTCTAAGAAAGTTCTCTCTCTCCTCTACAGAGAAGAACTGAGATCATCCCAGGAGTAAGGAAAGAGGAGACATTTACACTGACAAAAAGAGACCAATATCAAAGACTCTTACTTTTAAAAATGAAAGTGAAATTATGATGAGTTTTAATGTGAGTTCTTCTGCCAAAAGAGCTTCACCCTCTAAATGCCAAGTGACTCCTCCCTTACCTCTGCTAGCAGAGTTTTTCTTGTCTTCAGGAAAATGCTATATAAATATGCTAGAAATATACTCCTGGATTGTAAAAGAAAGAAAAGACCAGCTTTAAGTTGCAACATATTGAAAGTTGGTAATCCAAGCACTTTTCTTGCACTTTCAGTATCTAATCCTTGAAGCCACTTGGTGAAACTCAAAGATTACATGGTAACTTGACTAATTTAAGAGCTGCCAAAAGAAAAAAATATAGCCCACCCTTTTCTAAAGAAAAAAAATCCATGAGTCTTAAGCCCAAAAGCTCCAGTCTTTAAGGTGCAAATGTAGAAGCACAGAGCAGAGACTACGCAAACTCCTTTGAAACAAAAATAAACCTGATATGCCGAAGGCACGACAATTTGTAACCATCACTCACTAATGGAAGGTCCCTGGATACTCATGAATCTGGCATGGTCCAGACCAGAGTTTTCCATTTTGAGTGGGACAGAGAATCATGAGAATGCTGGAAACCTCTCTTTTCTTCACCTTGCTGTTGATTTGCTTTTGCCAAAGAGACTACTGAAAACAAAGCTTTTGACGCTTAAAATATGAGACGCATTCCTCCTAGGAGCTTTGTTTTCTTGCAAAATATGTTCTGGTCTTAGGTTGCAAAGAAGTGAGACCTCCTGCCAAGATGTGTGCACGCATATTAAGATGGTTGCATTAGCTAATTCATGGTAGTTTGCTACTCTTTGGTAAAATGTGCCATTTTATCCATATTTTAGGAGGATGGGTTAGAGCACATTTTGGGGGATTAAGAGCCTGGGTTTTGAGATTAGGCAGGTCTGGGTTTGGGTCTGGTCAATATGATCACTAGCTTCATGAGTTTCAGTTCAGTTCAGTTCAGTTCAGGCACTCAATTTTGTCCTACTCTTTGCGACCCCGTGAATCTCAGCACGCCAGGCTTCCCTGTCCATCACCAACTCCCAGAGTTCACTCAAACTCACGTGCATCAAGTTGGTGATGCCATCCAGCCATTTCATCCTCTGTCGTCCTCTTTTCCTCCTGCCTCCAATCCCTCCCAGCATCAGAGTCTTTTCCAATGAGTCAACTCTTTGCATGAGGTGGCCAAAGTACTGGAGTTTCAGCTTTAGAATCATTCCTTCCAAAGAAATCCCAGGGCTGATCCCCTTCAGAATGGACTGGTTGGATCTCCTTGCAGCCCAAGGGACTCTCAAGAGTCTTCTCCAACACCACAGTTCAAAAGCATCAATTCTTCGGCACTCAGCTTTCTTCACAGTCCAACTCTCACATCCATACATGACCACTGGAAAAACCATAGCCTTGATTAGACTTTTGTTGGCAAAGTAATGTCTCTGCTTTTGAATGTGCTATCTAGGTTGGTCATAACTTTCCTTCCAAGGAATAAGAGTCTTTTAATTTCATGGCTACAGTCACCTTCTGCAGTGATTTTGGAGCTCAAAAAAAAAAAAAAAAATGACACTGTTTCCACTGTTTCCCCATCTATTTGCCATGAAGTGATGGGATCGGATGCCATGATCTTCGTTTTCTGAATGTTGAGCTTTAAGCCAACTTTTTCACTCTCCACTTTCACTTTCATCAAGAGGCTTTTTAGTTTCTCTTCACTTTCTGCCATAACGGTGGTGTCATCTGCATATCTGAGGTTATTGATATTTCTCCCAGCAATCTTGATTCCAGCTTGTGCTTTTTCCAGCCCAATGTTTCTCATGATGTACTCTGCATATAAGTTAAATAAGCAGGGTGACAATATACAGCCTTGACATACTCCTTTTCCTATTTGGACCCAGTCTGTTGTTCCATGTCCAGTTCTAACTGTTGCTTCCTGACCTGCATATAGGTTTCTCAAGAGGCGGGTCAGGTGGTCGGGTATTCCCATCTCTTTCAAAATTTTCCACAGTTTATTGTGATCCACACAATCAAAGGCTTTGGCATAGTCAATAAAGCAGAAGTAGATGTTTTTCTGGAACTCTTTTGCTTTTTTGATGATCCAGCAGATGTTGGCAATTTGATCTCTGGTTCCTCTGCCTTTTCTAAAACCAGCTGGAACATCTGGAAGTTCACGGTTCACGTATTAATTAATTAATTAATTTTGAGCATGTGTGTGCGATGAGTGCAAATATGTGGTAGTTTGAACATTCTTTGGCATTGCCTTTCTTAGTCAATTTTTTTTAACCTATCTAGGAATTGGTTTCTTCATCTGTAAAAATGATAACATAACCTATTACATGGGATTTTGCAGAGAATTAATTAACATAATGTACATAAATACCTTATGAAGGTATCTGCTGTGTTATCAACATTCAATACACGCTGCTGCTGCTACTCACTCACTTTAGTCATGTCCGACTCTGCGCAACCTTATGGACAGCCCCATTAGGCTCTTCTGTCCATGGGATTCTACAGGCAAGAATACTGGAGTGGGTTGTCATGCCCTACTCCAGGGGGTGTTCCAGACTCAGCTATTGAACCTGGGTCTCCTGCACTGCAGGCAGATTCTTTAGAGATCTCTTCAAGAAAATTAGAGATACCAAGGGAATATTTCATGCAATAATGAGCACAATAATGGACAGAAATTGTATGGATCTAACAGAAGGATATGGCAACCCACTCCAGTATTCTTGCCTGGAGAATCCCAGGGACAGAGGAGCCTGGTGGGCTGCCGTCTATGGGGTCGCACAGAGTCAGACACGACTGAAGCGACTTAGCAGCAGCAGCAGCAGCAAGAGAAGCAGACGATAACAACAAGAAGTGGCAAGAATACACAGAAGAACCCTTAAAAAAAGATCTTCATGACCCAGATAACCACGATGGTGTGATCCCTCACCTAAAGCCAGACATCCTGGAATGCAAAGTCAAGTGGGCCTTAGGAAGCATCACTATGAACAAAGCTAGTGGAGGTGATGGAATTCCAGTTGAGCTACTTCAGATCCTAAAAGACAGTGCTGTGAAAGTGCTGCACTCAATATGTCAGCAAATCTGGAAAACTCAGCAGTGGCCACAGGACTGGAAAAGGTCAGTTTTCATTCCAATCCCAAAGAAAGGCAATGACAAAGAATGTTCAAACTACCACACAATTGCACTCATCTCACACACTAGCAAAGTAACGCTCAAAATTCTTCAAGCCAGGCTTTAACAGTACACGAACTGTGAAATTCCAGATATTCAAGCTGGATTTAGAAAAGGCAGAGGAACCAGAGATCAAATTGCCAATATCCACTGGATCATGGAAAAAGCAAGAGAGTTCCAGAAAAACATCTACTTCTGCTTTATTGACTTTACCAAAACCTTTGACTGTGTGGATCACAATAAACTGTGGAAAATTCTTCAAGAGATGGAAATACTAGACCACCTGACCTGCCTCCTGAGAAATCTGTATGCAAGTCAAGAAGCAGCAGTTAGAACTGCACATGGAACAACAAACTGGTTCCAATTTGGAAAAGGAGTCCATCAAGACTGTATATTGTCACCCTGCTTATTTAACTTATATGCAGAGTACATCATGTGAAATGCCGGGCTGGATGAAACACAAGCTGGAATCAAGAATGCTGGGAGAAATATTAATAACTTCAGATATGCAGATGACACCACCCTTATGGCAGAAAGCAAAGAACTAAAGAGCCTCTTGATGAAAGTAAAAGAGGAGGTGAAAAAGTTGGCTTAAAACTCAACATTCAGAAAACTAAGATCATGGCATCTGGTCCTATCACTTAATGGCAAATAGATGGGAAAGCAAGGAAACAGCGAGAGACTTTATTTTTTGGGGCTCCAAAATCACTGCAGATGGTGACTGCAGCCATGAAATTAAAAGACGTTTGCTCCTTGGAAGAAAAGCTATGACCAACCTCTTCAGAGACATTACTTTGCCAACAAAGGTCCATCTGGTCAAATCTATGGCTTTTCCAGTGGTTATGTATGGATGTAAGAGTTGGACTATAAAGAATGCTGAGTACTGAAGAATTGATGCTTTTGAACTGTGGTTTTGGAGAAGACTCTTGAGAGTCCCTTGGACAGCAAGGAGAGACAACCAGTCCATCCTAAGGGAAATCAGTCCTGAATATTCATTGGAAGGACTGATGTTGAAGCTGAAACTCCAATACTTCAGCCACCTGATGCGAAAAACTGACTCATTGGAAAAGACCCTGATGCTGGTAAAGATTGAAGGGTAGAACGAGAAGGAGACAAAAGAGGATGAAATGGTTGGATGGCATCACCAATGTGATGTATAAGAGGTTGAGTAGACTCCAGGAGTTGCTGATGGACAGGGAGGCCTGGTGTGCTGCAGTCCATGGGGTCGCAAAGGGTCCAACATGACTGAGTGACTGAGCTGAACCAGGGATACCCATTCAATATGTAGTAGGTATTATTTTTGCAATTACTGCTCTTTCTACCATCATGTAAAAAAACCACAAAGTCTTGCTGAGTCCACACTCTGATCTAAGACACCAGACTCCTATCATGCTTCTAGTGATGGTTTATTGGTGCTTCTCTGTGCATTGAGCACACATGGTGCTGTTATCATGGAATTAAGGTCAATGTGGAATTGACTTGTGGGTCAATGATTGATCTAGCTAATTGTGTGCCCTTCCAGGTGAGACAATTAATGGGGACACACTGAAGTATGTCCAACAAAGTGCCCACAGGATAGAGAAACTGCATCACATACAGAATGATGAGAAGGTATTTAGCACAAAAAAGGCTTAGAATGAATAATATAGTCTCTTTAAAATATGTGAAGGGCTTTGTCTCAAAAAGGAATTGGACTAGATTGGAATTCCAGTTCCAGTTCCAGTTCAGTCGCTCAGTCCTGCCCAACTGTTTGTGACCCCAGCACGCCAGGCCTCCCTGTTCATCACCAACTCCTGGGATCTACCCAAACCCATGTCCATTGAGCCGGTGGTGCCATCCAACCATCTCATCCTCTGTCGTCCCCTTCTCCTCCTGCCCTCAATCTTTCCCAGCACCAGGGTCTTTTCAAATAAGTCAGCTCTTCGCATCAGGTGGCCAATGTATTGGAGTTTCAGCTTCAACATCAGTCCTTCCAATGAACACCCAGGACTGATCTCCTTTAGGATGGACTGGTTGGATCTCCTTGCAGTCCAAGGGACTTTCAAGAGTCTTCTCCAACACCACAGTTCAAAAGCATCAATTCTTCGGGGCTCAGCTTTCTTCACAGTCCAACTCTCACATCCATACATGACCACTGGAAAAACCATAGCCTTGACTAGACAGACCTTTGTTGACAAAAGTAATATCTCTGCTTTTTAATATGCTGTCTAGGTTGGTCATAAGTTTCCTTCGAAGGAGCAAGCGTCTTTTAATTTCATGGCTGCAATCACCATCTGCAGTGATTTTGGAACCCCCCAAAATAAAGTCTGCCACTGTTTCCACTATTTCCCCATCTGTTTGCCATGAAGTGATGGGACCAGATGCCATGATCTTAGTTTTCTGAATGTTGAGCTTTAAGTCAACTTTTTCACTCTCCTCTTTCACTTTCATCAAGAGGCTCTTTAGTTCTTCTTCACTTCCTGCCATAAGGGTGGTGTCTTCTGTAAATCTGAGGTTATTGATATTTCTCCTGGCAATCTTGATTCCAGCCTGTGCTTGCTCCAGCTCAGCATTTCTCATGATGTTCTCTGCAAAGAAGTTAAATAAGCAGGGTGACAATATACAACCTTGATGTCCTCCTTTTCCTAATTGGAACTAGTCTGTTGTTCCATGTCCAGCTCAAATCTAGTCCAGTCTCAGCACTATTGACATTTGAGGTTAGATAATTGTTTATTTTTGGCATTGTTTGATGCATTATACAATACTTAGTATTCCTGTCAGTAATAATTTGGTAGTTGTGACATCTGAAAATGTCTCTACCCATTGCCAAATGTCTTCTGGGGGACAAAATGGCACCTCTGTTGGTTTCAAAACCACTGGACTAGGTTAATCTTATAGAACAAAGTAGAACTATTACCAGCTTGTAGAAAAGCCCACTAAGAAGGTGGTGGGCTTTATTACTAATTTTTATTACTAATCAGTAAGGTCCCACAATAGAATAGAGGAGTGTCTGGTCATTTTGCAGCCAAGCAAAGGCTAAGACTGTCAGGGATTTTTTTTTAATAGAGCACCTATTCTGAATATTATTTGTATTCGTAATTCCCATATTCTTAATTCTCCTATTCTCTATGTTCTTTTTGAAGCAAATTTCATTTCGAATGGGATCCCTTAGCCCATCCTCAGCACATAGTTATAAGCAAAGCACCAATGTGCTGGGGAGGACATCAAAGCTCTGGGCTTACTGTCTGTGAGTTACTGAACCTCTCTGTGTCTCAGGATCTCACATACTTCCTCTTGGTCAAATCCAATATTCCATGATTCTAGAATATTGCTTCCTGTGATGTCAAGCCATTAACTTTTTCTATCTTTGTTTGTCTTTTATAATTAATGGTGTAATTGCTAAACCCTGAGAAATCCTTACCCACTCAAATCTAGATCTCCTTGGTGAGGTGATTTAACTCTTAAAATCTGAAGGAGAAGAATAAGATAAAATTTTATGAGCTTTGGGTGAGATATAAGTGGCCATTGCCTTTTGCTAGCAAAATAAGGGCATGGGTGAGCCTCAAAACTCTTTCCTGAAAAAGTATAATGATGTGCCCATAGAGGGTAATTGATGTATAGTAATTGGATTAAATAAGATAAAAGTACCCTACAATGCAGTGGATTTTATGCCTAGAAATCCACCATTTACTCTGATCCTTAGAATGTTCCTGATTCCCATTTTAATATTAACATTTTTTCTGTATATAGTCTCTAAAACGATTATGTTATATTATGATAGGTCCTTCTTGTCATGTAGCTCTCTGACCACATCATTCTAATATTAAGAGATAACATCTGTATGCTTTCACATGTGTGTGCATGGTCAGTCGTGTCTGACTCTGTGACCCCAGGGACTGCAGACCGCCAGGCTCCACTGTCCATGGGATTCTCCAGGCAAGAATCCTGGAGTGGGTTGCCATTCCCTTCTCCAGGACATCTTCCTGACCCAGGGATTGAATCTGTGTCTCCTGCAGCCTCTGCACTGGCAGGTGGATTCTTTACCACTGAGCCATACTTTTGTGTAAAACTGGATAAATGTCTCCATTGCAAAGATAATAAGCCAATGTTCAAAGAAGATAATTACATGCTATGATAGTCAGATCCACAGTTGCTTCTTCCAGTTGAATTAGTCGTAGCATCAGCCTAATGTATTCACTCCTGAGGCCCAAGAGAGCTGCCCAGCCTGAAACTGCACTTGAGGAAGATCAGGCGAATAAACCAAGGATAGAACTACACCAGACACTGACTGACTAGAGATAAGAACGAGATCATGACAAGAGGAAGAAAATGTGTGACATTCACAAGCAAGGATGTCACCCACCCTTCTATCTATTATAGGTGGTCCATTAGCTTTCTTAAATTGACTCAGAATTGGCTAGGCTATTTGATGCTTCAGTAACAAATAACACCCAAATTTCAGTGGTTCCCAACAATAAAAGTCATTTCCTGCTCATACTCATCTTGGGTCCATGTTAATACTACTTTGTGTTATCTTCACTCTAGGACCCAGACTAATAGAGCAATTCCTCTTTGGAGCACTGCTGGTCATTAAGCAGAAGGAAAAAGAGAGCCTGGGGATTGTATACTAGCCCTAAAACTTCTGCATATCAGTCACTTTCCACAGTTTTCACTGGTTAGAGTTGGTTGCATGGCTAAGCCCTGTCCATAAGGGACTGAACTATGATTTTCCTGCAGGGAAGGGGCTGTGTATATTTGGAAACAGTAACTTATGCTGCCTTAGTTATTTTCCTTGCAGAATTCATCAATGCTCAGAAACAAGCTGAATGATGTAAGCCTGAAAAATGGAGGCACAGCTGTGTGTGTCCGTCCACAGATGGAGAATTCGGAAGCAGTTTCTTGGTCTGATCACCCTCCTTTTCCTCCTGCTGAGTGGGTGGGGAATCTGAAGCTCTGTTATCTTTCCACAGCCTCCTGTTAACTTGGGGATTGAAGACACTGGCTGTATCCCCCCAGTGGAGTGGAGATGACAGCTGCAAACGGAAATACCATGTTTTCTCCTGTAGCTCCCCTGTCAGTGCATCTGTGACTGTGTGGACACCTTGCTAACTAACCACTTGTAGAGATGTTTAGAAATTCATGTGTCTAGCCTTATTACAGCCAGATCATTCCACCAGAGCTGAGCACGCATATGTGCCACCAATGAGCTGCTATCTGTCTAGTTAGTTTGCCTTTGCGGGCTTCTTTCCTTCCAGCCCCCATTGCTTATGACATGTGTGTTGTTGAAATGGTGTCAGAGTGAAAAAAATCTCTCCTTGACTGAGAGAAAAATGGGCAAATGTGGCATGGAATGTGTCTGTATAGATTTCCTGTGTTGCCTTCATCCCTTGCATTTCAGGAAAACAGCTCGTTTAGAAGTTCTATTCATTGTGCATCAAAATGCAGATTTGTCTTTCTTTTTTCTGTGTCATAAAACAGCAATGCCTCCTGAGTATTTGGTAAGCTGCAACTCTGTGAAAGCTCCCGAGCAACCCCCCAAAACAGACTTAGAGCTCTAAGAGTTGATGAGGTCAAACGCTAAGTGGCCGCCTGTTTAGGCAGCCGGAGGACAGATTTAGATTTGAAGTTATCATCTATAATCTACTAAGTTCATGATTTTATGATATGATTAGGCAGGCTCTTCTCTGCCATGGCCTAAAAATAAGATCACGCAATGGAAACTGAATTCATTGGATGTATAAACAGCCCTCGCTCTGAGATGGGGCTTTCTCTGGGTCAGATTTCCTGTGATTGGCAGGAGATTGTGACACCTCATATTGTATGTTCCTAAGAGGAGCCTGGGTAGAAATGGTCAATTAGAACTGCCACTCAGCTTCTTCTAGCGTTGGCTGCTAGTGGACTGCCACTTGGGCTCTGAACTAGCTGTTAAGATGGGGAAATCCTGCTCCCCATTGTCATTGGGTTAAGTGGGGTGATTCCAGGAAAATCTTAATTGCATGCCTATGTACCTGACACTATAAATCAGCAAAAACGAGGCAACTCATGCTGTAGGATAGAATTAGCCATCCTCCAGTGCAGGTACAGGAGAAATTTTTTGAGCGGAATATTTCTCCTGATTGTTGTCGCAGCCACAAAGATGGGTCTGCCTCTCACCCCACTACTGTTGCTTTCTCCTCTCTGTGCAAAGATCTTTCCTCACTCCCACTACACTCAGACATGTTCTAGCAGAGTATGTAGTGACACAGCCATGCACATGGCTTGCCCCTCCCCTTCCTGCTTCCAGCACCCTGGATTTCAAGGTGAATGAGGTCAGTCCAGAGAGCAGCTGGCTGGAGCTAGCCCTGTGCTGATTTTTTCCCCTGAGTTATAAGGGATGTTGCCAAGTCATTCACCTCACCCTGCATGCCTTGTGATGTTGTAAAAGCAAATAGAAGGAGAGAGTTCAGTCCAATTTGGAAAACTTGACAAACAGGTGGGAAAGACAAACACAAGTCTTGTCAATGCCATTGGGAAGAAAATGTCATTGTGCTGAAGGTGAGCTAGAGAGAAGGCTGAGTTTGAACACAGAAATGATTAGGAAAGAGAGAAAAGAAGAGAGAAGGGGAGAGGAGAAAGAAGGTAAGAGAGGGGAAGGAGAGGGGAGAGAAAGAGGTAAAAAGCATTCTAATGAGGAGGGGTAGGTAAAATGAAGGAGAAAGATTCTCCCATTTGTCAAAATGACCTGCAGCCTTTCTTTCAGATTGAGTTGAGAGGAATAAGGAAGCCCCTAGACAGACAGGGCATGGAGTGAGCTTGGGCAGGGCAATGGGTGAGCAGCCAATCTTGAAATAGATTCTGAGGATGTGGAGTGTGTTGGAACACTTCTTCCATGGGGCCCCTCCTTTCCGTAAGTCTGAGTTCACTCTGCAATCTCCTGGGACTCAGCTGAAAGTGAGGCAGCCCAGAACCACCCACCAAGGGTGTTGGCTGACACCTCCCTTATGTCCAATTTTCCAGGTACTGCTGAAGCCATCTCTCAGTCCATGTTGGAATGGACTGGAGAACCTTCCCCACCAAGTTGCTGATGCAAGAGGGAGCTCCTCCAGCCAGTCTACCACCTATTCCTTGTGGTCTAGTCTAGGGAGTCACTTGTGGCAACTCATTTAGAACAAGAGCTTATTTGGGATAATTCCATCAGAACATAAGCGCTCTGTCCTCTCAAATATACATGGCTCTATTGGGGACTTTGGTGGCTCATTTCAACAACCAGTACTCCTGGAGTTCTATGAAAAAAAGAGGTTAAAGCTCAAAAGAAATTAGAGGCTGGTTTGCTGTTTTGTAGGAATTTGCACTCGAGTCAAAGAGGGATGACTAGATCACATGAAGGAGCAAAAGGTGGGTGAGGGTGTACACTGAAATGTTGAAGCCGTGGCCAGACTTTTAGAGCCTGTTGAGATCAGAGAGAGTGGGGTCGCTCAGAGCTGTCCCTTGGAAGAGCTGGGACTTGGATTCTGAGGAGAGGATGAGACTGAGGAGGGGAGCCAGGAGAGCATCCGAGGTCAGGCTGAGGCAGCTGGAGCAAGCTGCGTAACCTGGGAGTGACACAGTCTGCGGGGACAAAAACTCAAGACTTGGAAACGATGTGTTAACATATGAGACTTGAATGCTAAGTGCTAGGGTTTCCCATCCTCAACATGATAAAAGACTCAGTCTTCGAATTAAAGACTCAGACTTTTATAATACTTATTGAGTGACTACTAAAGGATTGGAACTATGTTGGCCCTTGTATATATAAAAAATTTAAGGATGATGCCAGAACACAAGAGTACCTAGGTTTGGGTATGATTGGTTTATCTTTGAAATTATGGGGAATTTTCTTTTTCATTTAGTAGTGGAGGAGAGATCACCAGGTATGTTAGAGCAAGAACTGTCTCTTATTGTTGTTTGGGGTGAACTGGAAATGGCAGGCAGTATGACTAGAGCTCTAGGCACCAACATTTATCTGCTTCTGGAGAAGTTGAATTTAACTTTCCAAAATCATCTTGAAATCTAAATGTTCAAAACAAAAATCCATCCCCTTTCCCTCAAAACTTAATCTCTCTCCCAATTTTTTAAGACTTTCTGATATAGTGACAACTCATTCAGTTTCTAAGTATCAATGGTGCATGTGCAGGAGAGAGAATTGAGAACTGAAATATATAGAATATATTTTATATTTATAAGAAGTAAATATCAAGTAAGTAGCCTTGTTGCTAAAGAGAAAACTGCAGTCATTTACAGATGAAGGATTAATATATTATACCAAACTCACATCAGGACATTTAGAAAATAGGAAAGAATAAAGTTGGGATGGGATCTTAGAGTCTCCTAATACATCATGAAAATCATGGCAGACAGTAAAAGAGGTATTTTCTCATGACACCTGGCTTCTTAAAGGTCAAGAAGAATTAATGGTAGCTCAAAGGTTAGGCTGCAGTTGACTTAAATGCACTTCTGGGACATGGTCCCAGATGAGAACACCAGCTTTGTTTCACTTAAGAGAGGAAAGGATTAGGAATTCCTGATTTAGAACATTCCAGTCTGTGAAGGGATTCATGGGCTAACAAGGAGACGTTGCTTTCCATCTGGAGATGACGCCAGGAGGAACTTAGATATAAAGAAGACATTTGTGACAGGGTGGATCACAAGATGTTGAAATATGACATCTCTGAAAAATTCCATGAGTTCTATTTTGTAATTCTCTTTGCCTTCTCTTCTGTCTCAACTGTCTGTCAAGTCAGCATCCTCTTATCATTTCTTTGCTTCTGAAATGTCCCTTTGGATTAAGAAGCTTTGACATATCAAGTTTGTAAGGAGACATTCCATTGCAATTCTTGGTACTTTGCACCACCACCCACTCCTGTATACTAAGTATGTTTTGAGCCACTGCAGTGTGACGGGTAACGTAAACACTAGAAAGTTGAGAAGAGGCTCGCTTAATTCATCTGTGCTTACTTAGTAGCAGTTGGCATAAGCTGTGGGGGTTAGCATTGAAGAAAGCAGACACAGGCCTGACTTCATGAAGCTTACACTTCAGTGGACACAGCAGAGAGATATACACCTGAATGTGTTGCATAATGATAGATAATGGTCAGTGCTAAGAGTATGTCAAGGCTGTATATTGTCACCCTGCTTATTTAACTTATATGCAGAGTACATCATGAGAAATGCTGGACTGGATAAAGCACAAGATGGAATCAGGATTGCCGGGAGAAATATCAATAACCTCAGATATGCAGATGACACCACCCTTATGGGAGAAAGTGAGGAGGAACTAAAATGCCCCTTGATGAAAGTGAAAGAGGAGAGTGAAAAAGTTGGCTTAAAGCTCAACATTCAGAAAACGAAGATCATGGCATCTGGTCCCATCACTTCATAGCAAATAGATAGGGAAACAGTGGAAACAGTGTCAGACTTTATTTTTTTGGGCCCCAAAATCACTGCAGATGGTGACTGCAGCCATGAAATTAAAAGATGCTTGCTCCCTGGAAGAAAAGTTATGACCAACCTAGACAGTTTATTAAAAAGCAGAGCCATTACTTTGCCAACAAAGATCCGTCTGGTCAAAGCTATGGCTTTCCCAGTAGTCATGTATGCATGTGAGAATTGGACTATAAAGAAAGCTGAGTGCCGTAGAATTGGTGCTTTCGAACTGTGATGTTGGAGAAGACTCTTGAGAGTCCCTTGGACTGCAAGGAGATCCAACCAGTCCATCCTCAAGGGAATCAGTTCTGAATATTCATTGGAAGGACTGATGCTAAAGCTGAAACTCCAATACTTTGGACACCTGCCTAGAAGAACTGACTCATGTGAAAAGACCCTGATGCTGGGAAAGATTGAAAGAAGCAGGAGAAGGAAACAACAGAGGATGAGATGGTTGGATGGCATCATTGACTCAACGGACATGAGTTTGAGTAAACTCCAGGAGTTGGTGATGGACAGCGAGACCTGGTGTGCTGCAGTCCATGGGGTCACAAAGAGTTGGACACAACTGAGTGACTGAACTGAACTGAGGGGTGGGGTGGCGGCTGTGATTCTCTATATTTGATGTGGCTGATCTGGGAAGGTTTTTCTGAAGAGCTGGCATTTGCCCGAGGTCTGAAAAGTGAGAAGAATGTCCAGGTAGACCTCTGGGCAAAGAGCCTCCGAGGCAGAGAGAGTGGTCAGTGTCAGAGTTCTGAGTAGGCATGTCCTCGGCCTCTTCAAGAAATAGTTGCAGGCCATGTGGCTGAACCTGGAGAAGGAGAGGCATGGATGGTGAGGGTAAGTTCAGGTGACATCAGGCTTCATGCACTTGTTGAGCATTTCTGGTTTTATTCTAGTATAATGGGCAATTGTTGGAGCTTTTTGAATAGAGGAATGATATGACTTGACATATGTGGAGAATAAGTTGGGACAGAGTAGAAGCAGGAAGCATAGGGAAACCAGTGAAGCCCACATGTTTGAAGAAACCACAACCTAACAAAGAAACAGACATGCCCATAGGTGTTCAGAGTACAGTGCTCAGAGGAAGAATCAGGAGAAGAATGTCAAAGGGTGATGGATACCTCAAGGAGGTAGAAATGAACTTGGCCAGAGGGTCCAAGGAGGATCCCAGAGAGAAATCACATCCTAAATGCATCTTGAAGATGAATTTTTCAGATGGAAGAAAACAGAACAAGCATTGCTGACTGAAGAAGCAGTGGCTACAAAGGAATGGCTAGGCAGAGAGAATATAACTTGTTTGAAGGACACCAAGCAGTTCAGGAGGGCTGGATGTCTGTGTCTCAGGTGACCATGGCGATTAGCAAGAAGGGTGGTTGGAAAACCTAAATAATGGCAGACTCTGGAAAGCCTCAACTGTTTGTGACTTTATTGTACAGGCATTGCATTATGAACCACTAGAATTGTGAGTGGGGCTTCCGAGGCGGTGCAGTGGTTAAGAATCCACCTGCCAATACAGGAGATGCAAGAAATGCAGGTTCAATCGCTGGGTTGGGAAAATCTCCTGGAATAGGAAATGGCAACCCACTTAAGTATTCCTGCCTGGAAAATTCCATGAACAGAGGAGCCTGGTGGACTACAGTCTCTGGGGCCACAAAGAGCTAAGACCCAACTGAGCTCACACTCACACACAAAATTGTGAACAGAGGAATAAGTGATGACATTTGTAAAAAGTGACTATTTATATGTCCTTTAAAACAAAGAATTTAGAACATGCAGAGGTGAATTCAAATCTTGGCTAGAATAGGTAGTACTTGTGTGATCATAGCTAAGTTTTTAATATCTCTTAGCCTTGGTTTTCTTGTTTATAAAATGAGAAAAGTAGTATCTACTTCAGGAGAGTTATGAAGATTAGATTTTTAAAAGTGCTTAGCACTTTTAAGGAGAAGGCAATGGCAACCCACTCCAGTACTCTTCTTGCCTGGAAAATCCCATGGATGGAGAAGCCTGGTAGGCTGCAGTCCATGGGGTCACCAAGAGTCGGACACGACTGAGTGACTTCACTTTCACTTTTCACTTTCATGCATTGGAGAAGGAAATGGCAACCCACTCCAGTGTTCTTGCCTGGAGAATCCCAGGGATGGCGGAGCCTGGTGGGCTGCCGTCTATGGGGTTGCACAGAGTTGGACACGACTGAAGCGACTTAGCAGCAGCAGCACTTTTAAGCTGGTCCATAATAAGGCATCATGTACTAAAGAGTTACTTCTATTACTGCAAAGAGTTGGAGTGGAGAGAGATGGGAGGCAGGCATACTATTGAGGAGACCATCCCATTAATGAAGGGGACCCATGTCAAGGGCCCTAACTCTGGTAGCAGGAGAGATGGGGATAAAAAGGAGATTCAAGAAATATTTACAGACTGATTGACAGAGTCTGATGGCTATGGGAGTTGAGATATCAGGAAATGAAAATGTCTCCAAAATTTTTAGCTTATACTCATGGGAATTGTTGTGTGACGTGATCATTGTTAAGACCTGAGAGAATGAAAGAGGAAAAAATATCCAAGGACTTCTTCATCTCTGTAGCAGAATGTTGCTTTACCATCCTGCTCAAACTACTCTCCATGGAAAAGAAATAATTTCTTCCAGAGAAAACCTAAGAACTACCAAGAAGAAGAAATGGGCGTGAAGTTAAAAAAAATATATGGTTATCCACTACAGTGTCTTAGATTAGGCTTTTCTAATGGACAACAGTGACATCTCATATATTTTATTTATTTATATTTTAAATAAGAGGGCTATCCTGGTACTATTGAGAAGCAGACATTTGTAAATAGTCTTTTATGCTGGGGTTGAAATTGGTGATGAGGTTGATCATGTTGACACTGGTCTTTTGTAAGATGATAGACAACTGTCTACACTTAGGGAGGCTTCCAGGAAGCACTGATAGACTTGGATAAACTCCTGTTGGCCTCCCCGCTGCTGTGCTTCTATGACACAGCTCTGAGGTCTAACACTACCGCGTTATGAAATGAGTGATCACAGATGGTGCCTCGTGCATTTAGCGCCACCTCTCAACTCAGTTCCAGAGGTTGTAGAAATTGCCACATAAAAAAATGACATTTCTTTTTACTCAGGGATTGCCTTGTAAATAGTAGCAACTCAGGTAATATTGTAGAGTTCTCTGGATAGGCTTCAGGAGAGGTGCATAGACAGGGGCCCAGAGAAAGGTCTCCATTCTTCCCATTTCCCTGAGTCGATGCAAGCTGAACACTTACCCTGTGGAGCTGCATCACACACATATTTTGCCCTGGATAATTTCTTTAATATCAAAGAATCAAGTTTATACTAGCCTAAGACACATTGCAAACAACAGTACTTCCTGGACTGAGTATGAGTAATTAGCTGTGAGAGGCATGACCGTTTGGCCCCCAACCCATATTGACATTTTAAGACTTATTATAGAAATCCACATAGTGTTCATAACATAAAAGGCTAGCCCTTTAATGAACATCTTATCTGGGAAGCCCAGCTACAATATATTTCTAGAACCTCATAATGATCACGTTTACTTTATGCTTTGGTGCTCTTAAGCTAAAAAGAGGAGGGGGTGGGGGGGTAGGGAATGGATGGAGAAAAATGTTAATTTAAGTTCTGTGGTTAAGACCAAAGCAAAAACTCCACAGTGTTGCCATGTTAGAGTGGACTGCAAAGCAAGTACAAGGACTTATTGCTCATAAATATTCAGCAACATCTCTGTGTTTTCCTTGAAGTGGCAGCAAATCCAGGAATGGAAGGTCTTGTTTTCCACAACTGCTTATGAGTTTGTTATGCTTGGGCATAAATTACAGAAGCCACGATTTCAACCACAGTGGAAAAGACTATAAAGATTTCTGCCCCTTATTAACTACTGTTGGACCACTAATTTTATGAATGGAGTTAAAAGTTCTGAATAGGAACAAAAAATGTGGTAAATACTCTCAAAAGCACTAGGAAGAAAATTTTCACAGTAGCGGTGCCCAGACCTGGGGCGGAGCAGAGGAAGGAAAGAGAGAGAGGGAAGAGAGAGAGAAAGAAAAGGAATAAAAACTCCACAGATCTCCCCAAGCCTGGCAGCGGTCACCCGCCAGTCATGGCAAACAGAAGTGCGCTTTCTGTGCTAAGTAAATAAACTTAATTGTAAGTTTTGTAAGTTTGTAAGGCCACAGAAAGTGTAAACCAAAAGTTCTGTGCCAAGGCCTGAAATGTCTCCATTGGAAGTTCATGGAAACAAGAACTATCTTTTTAAAAATCAGAATTGAACTGGTTGGAACTTGTAACTGCCCAAAACAGAGCCCCAGGGGCCAGTGGTTAAAAATACGATTTTTATAAACAAATCTGACATTGCAACTAAATGCAAAATCTTATGCAGATTATATCACTTATGTGTGTAACTTGTTTAAGAGCTACAAGAAAAAGGAAGTAAAATTGACCTGTAACCTTTTGTTTAGCATTTTCAACTGTCTATATTTTGAAGTAGACAGTGGTGTACCCTTAGCCCTCCAAGATTAAGAATCTATTGGCATTTTCCTCTGAATTTTTTATGCATATTTTAATAAAACTCAGTTCTAAGTGCATGCTGTAAACATAAAATATCCTGGGTGCAAAATTTAACCTTGCTACAGAACTCCTTGGGGTGTCACCAAATTCATTCTGCTGAATTGAAACTTAAGAGAAACATTATAAACAACACTTAACTAAAGTCCTTCCTCACCCTCATACTCACACGTTGAAGATAGAGGTAGTTTCTTTTCCCTCTGGAAATTTATTGGCCAATATTTCCCTCACTCTAATTCAATCTCCTTTGATATTTGAAGAGAAACCACAAAACACTAGTTGTTAATATTCTTTTAAGCCTCACCCTCTTGCTTCCTTGTCTCTTTGGTTAGATCTGCTCTTAATACGCCACTTTGCAAGTTCAATTAAAATCATACAGCTCAATCCTATGAGTTTGGGTAACACTGGATAGCAACAGTGATTTCAAGAATTACGACAGAGACATAAAATCTCTCTTAGAGTTGGATGGTTGGTTTACTAATAATTCAGATGGAATAGACCATTTCTTAAAACCATAAATATTTAACATGATTATGACTCATTTGCTCTTAGTTCCATTACTCCAGAAGATCATGTATTGCTCCTGAGAGTGTTCTGAAACGCCTGGTTCTGATTGAGTTTGGATCATCTTCCTCGTGTGTGAGGTCAGTGTGTGTGTGTTCTTAGTGTGACCCAAACGCCATTGTCTCATTTCATCCCCTTTGAAAATCCAAGTTGGTAGTTTGCCAACCTTTCCCCTCTTCATTCTTAAGCTTACAAACATTCTTGAGTCTTTAAGATGATCAAGAGGATTTTGTTGTTGCTTATTTGCATGTTGCTTTCATTGCTGAAGCAGTGGAAGTAAAATTAGCTCTCTGTGCCTGAAGGGTCAAGGATGGATAAAGGATGGCCTGGTGCAATTGTAGCTTTGGAAGAGATTTACCAGATGGGATGATTTTTGAAGAGGTTTGGTCATTATCTTGGATGCGGTACATGTAGTACTTTCTGCATGATTTCTCTGAAGTGATTAACCATTGTATTGCTTTTTATCCACAGTACATTCTGTGATCTTAGAAGCATGTGTGGTATGCTTAGTTCTACTCTATTAATTATATGGGGTATCCTCAAATCTTTCCTCTATTGTTTTGCTATTAAGGATTAACGAAACATTTTCTTCAGCTGACTATTCATTTGTAAGACTGTGTCCTTCTCCTTCTCAGAGCCTCTGATCTATGCCCAGAGAGGAATATTTTTGGACTCTATAACTTTATACCTCTAAAATATTAAGAAGAAACCCTCTAATTAAAAATACAACACGATTGCAACCACAAAGGAGATGTTAAATTCCATTTTGAAATCCGCTGGAATGGAAGGGATGTCAAAATGGAATTTGACATCATGAGATTCACTTGCACCCATATAAGTCTGATATTGGAAGGTGAACTAAGGACAGAGGGCCATTTTAGTTCTAAATATTGCTGGGTTTTGTGGGAATCAGCCAAACCCTAAATGCTAGAAGACCATCTCTTCAGATTAAATTGCAGGGGATAAATATCCAACTCTGGTTCGGTCTACACTCAGATATTTTGTTTTCATTCTCCCAAGTTCCTAGTAGTTGTAGAGATGCTGGCAAAAGGATAAAGGCTTCATGGGAATGTATCCTATTCAGAAATATCCCTGAATGATCACTGCCAAGGTTTTAAAATTTGTTGTCCTGAAAAATTCAGGCCTGTGTTTTGGTCAAGGTTGGGACAAAAATTATTAACTTTCCCCTCTATATCAAGTGAAATCATGCCTGGCTAAGTAATTTACTTGCATTAGAAAACCAAGTAGGGAACTTGTCCCACTTCCACTCGATCTTCTCATTGGATAGTTTAGCACATCTATAAATTCACTTTGATGAGTTCAAACAGAATTTCATTTGTGTAGGAGAATAAAATATCATCACCTGATTGTTGCCTATCTGACCTTGAATGTAAAATGGGTGTTAAGCCATAATTTTTGGGCCTCTCATTTGAACAATATAATGAAGAGTCAGAAAGGATTTATTTTAAAATACATTTCCCAAGTACCATTTAGAACCACTTTAAATTATTTCCTATTTTCTGTGCTTACTACCTTGCAAACACTGCTGATACTTGGGAGAATATTTTTCTACTTCCCAGGGCCAACAGAAAATTGGATTCAGCACAGGTATCCATGCTGATAGTTCATGTTGGATTCATACTTAAATGTTTTTGGAAAACATTAGTGGTCATGTTAAATTTCTATAGTCTATGTAACTCTCACTCACACCAGTTGATGAAGCCTAGCTTGTTTTAAAAATAACCTACGATGTATGGCTGTTGCTTCTTGTATGAGGGAAATATGTGTTTCTATAGGATCTAGCTCTGGATAACTATCTTCCTATTTTCTCCCAAAGTGCCAATAGCAGTAATTAAGTTTGGATACTTTCTATCATTGTGACTTTTGCTATTAAAAACCCATAAAACTCTGAAATAAAAAATTAATCTATCTTACTGTCAGAACTTAGGCAGATGTTCCTTATTTTACTTTGTCCTTCTTTCTTTTACTTCTTTAAACAGTATATTAAGATTAGAAAATGAATCTTTGTCTTTTTCAGCTGAAGAATAACAGAAAATTTACCTTTATTAATCAGGGTTATGTTTAGCTTTAAAATTTTATGGCACAGATTTTTATCATTTGTTTGGGTATGTTTTTCTGCAAAAAACCTTTTTCTTCTTTGATGTAGACAAAATTAAATAGTACAGCCAAAAAAAAAAAAAAAAACACACACCAAGATGTATATATTATTCATTCTTATTTCTATTACTCAGAGGAAAAATGTTTTTAACATTTGGTGTATATGCTTTAGTCTTTTTGAAAATGAATATTTATTTTTCAAAAAAATTGTCAAATTACAAAGGTAGTAGGTAACATTTTATTCATGACACAATAATTCTCTGTATTTTCACTGATCTTTCTTATGCAACATATAATTATAATTGAAGCATAGTTTTCGTGACACAGTCATAACATAACTTGTTTAGCCAATTACATATTTCTATTCATTTAGGTAATTTTCAATGTATTGCTGATTATTGATATGGTAATTTTTATTTTAAATGTTATCAATTTGATTTGTGTGGTTAAAACAGTTAATTAATGAAATTTACTGGCTAGAAATTAAGCAAGAAATTTTATCTACTTCTGTCTTTTATTTTTCATCTTTCTATCATGTCATTTGCCTATTTTTCATATTATCTTTTGCTTATAATTTGCAGCAATTACAAACAAATGCTTTTCATATTTTTGTGATAAAAAATCCTTTAGAAAATTTTGACTTTTTAAAAGAGATTTGCTCAAATTTTGTTTGTTTTCTTTTTAAGACTTTTGCCATAAGTTCAAGTTTACAGTGTTTTCAACCACCGTAAAATTATGTGTATTTTAACCTGTAATTATTTTTAGTGGCTTTATGGTTGTTTGCATTTAATTTGAAATGCAACATTTCTAATTTATTTGTGGTATGCTATGAAATTTATTTTTTAAAATGTTAGGCAGTTATACCAATGAAATTATTAAGGAATCCATCCTTTCCACACATACAAGAAAGTTAATAGCTTTTCCTTATTTTCACATTTTTAAAGTTTGTACCTATGGGGTCACACAGAGTTGGACACGACTGAAGCGACTTAGCAGTAGCAGCAGCAGCAGCAGCAGCAGCAGCAAAGCTTGTACTCTTTTTTATTTCTTGTTTTATTACAATAGAACTTGAAGAATAGAAATAATTTTTGAAATATTAGGCTTATCTTGTTTCTGAATTTAATAAAATGATTCCAATATTTCACATTATTCTTATATTGAGTATATGTGTGCTATGATATTCTTTTTAACATTTAATAAATTGCCTTATTATCCTATCTATCTATCATTTAAAGTCAAGAATGAATATTAACTATTATTAAGTTCTTCTATGGCACCTATCAGATAATAGTGTATTCTAACACTTTGATTTTGCTGTTGTACTTATTTTCCAGAAACAAAGGTCATTTGCTCATAATTTATCATTCTTTTAGCATAACATTAGATTCAGTTTGGTAGAGGTTGTGTGTGTGTGTTTCATCCATGATACTTGGTTTTATAATCAGAGATACAAGAACATTAGAAAATGAAAGGGATTTCCATATTTTTGATGCTCAGAAATTAAATAACATAGAAATAAAATTCTTGAAGTTTTGAAAAACAATTTTTTTTGTTGTTCTTTCTGAATGATCTGCAGAGAGTGGAATGCACCAAATGGAATGCATTTGATCTTTTATGTGCAGTTCAAATGCATAAACTCATGTAACTCACACCCAAAACCAGACCTAAAACATTTCCACCATCCCAGGAGGTTTTGTCATGTGACTTTCCAGACTGCTCCACCTAACAGTGGCGTGTGCTTTGATTTTCATCACCTGCCTGTTCTTGTACTTCATATAAATTAAATCATACATTTGAAATTCATGTTGTTACATATATTCATGATTCATTACTTTGCATTGCCAGGTCATAGTTCATTGTATGAATATGCACCAATTTTTTCATCTAGTTTCTTCTTGATGAAATATTAGTTCTTTCCTGTTCTAAGCCCTTATAAGTAGAGTTACTTTAAACATTCTTCTGCAAGTTTTCCTACCGTAATCTATAAATACCTAATAGTAGAATTGGAGGAATCATAGAGCAAGTAATGAGTTTAACTTTATCAGAAACTACCACTTTTCCAGGGGTTGTAACTTCTGCATTACTGCCAGTATTGTATGCAAATTCCATTTGATCCACAGCCTCATTAATATTTGACATTTTCAATTGTTTTAATTTTACCATTCTAATTTTCTGTGAGACAGTATGTCATTGTGATTTCAACTTGCATTTTCTTGATGACTAATGATATTAAGCCATTAATATCAAGTCATTAAAATGACTAAGTCATTTTATGTGCATTTTTGCCATTTGTATATCTTTTGTGAAATGTTTATTGAAATATTTTGCCCATTTTTAAGTTGAGTTGTTTGTCTTTTTACTATTAAGTTGTAGGAGCTCTTTATATATTATGTATACAAATCCTTTGTCAAACATATGTACTACAAATATTTCTTCCATGTCTTCAGTTTGTTTACTCATTTCTTAATATTTTAATGTATATATCTTAAACAGAATATTTCAAAAATGTATCTTATTTTGGATATCTTTAGTCATCTTTTATATTTTAATATGTACATTACTCCTTTTCATTATTAATTAATACGAAGTAATTTCAATTTTGATTTTCTCTCTGAACAAATTTATTTAGAAACATGATTTTAAAACTCTAGTTTTAGGTGTTAATTTATATTTTATTTTTAGCCTGTTTGTTCCTTTTCTATTTCTGTTTTATTATTTCTAATTTTTTAAACTTTCTATGATAGACATTATGATGCACACTTCAGACTCTCTTTTAGGAATGGAAAAATACATTTATTCCTGCTGAGACTGAGGCAGGTAAATAGCCTTTCAGCTATCACAATCCTTGGGCTTCCCTGATGGCTCAGTGGTAAAGAATCTGCATGCCAATGCAGGAGATGCAGGTTCAGTCCCTGGATGGGGATGATCCCCTGGCACAGGAAATGGCAACTCACATCAGTATTCTTGTCTGGGAAATCCCATGGACAGAGGAGCCTGATGAGCCGCAGTCCATGGGGTCGTAAAAAAGCTGAACACAACAGCAACATCACAATGCTTGGAGATGATCACCATTAAAAGGCTGTCCTGCCCAATGCCATACTCCCTTCCCTGGGGAGCCAAATTCACAGACTGGTCTGTGTTCTCAAACTCACAGCTCTGTTACTCCCTCGTCCAATCCTGGCTCCTTTCCTTCTCCCCCATAAATGTTGACCCTCCTAAATGATAATCTCCACCTTAGAATGTGCCTCTCTGTGAGCTATATCTGCTGAGATTGGTGTGTGTGTGTGTGTGTGTGTATGCGTGTGTATGCATGTACATAACCAACTAAATGATTGAATTTGTGAATTTTACAGGGATATTGTAAAAATAAACAAAACCAAACATAAACAAGGATAACAACAAAAGCAAAGTATATTTCTATTCTTTCACTGGCAGATACAAAGCCTGATATAGTTATTAAACCAAGTATCTATATTATTATATCTTTTTTATATTTATGTTTTGCTATTTGATTCATCGAAGATTGTTTTAATTCTCTTCTATTGACTTTTAAAAATTTATTTGTGAATATTTGTTTTATATTTTATATATCATATTTTGATATAATAAAATTACCTGTGTGGCAAATTATAGTAATGCATTTAGTAACCCTGTATTGGCATAAATTAACTGTATCTCTTTCTGTTTCTTTGCCTTGATATTTTATATGATGTTACTGTTGTAACCCTTTCATTTCTTTCTATTTATGTAATCTGCTTTGTTCAACATTTTACTATTATTTGTATGATTTTTAGAATGTTGCTGTTAATTGGAGCAGTTAAATTATTTTCTTCAAACTGAATGTTTTTAAAAAGGGAATATTTAACACTTTTATACTTGTTAAAACTGCTATGTTTGTCCTTCTGTCACTTTCTATAATTCTTTTAATAATGCTTTCTTATATTTTATTATTTTCTGAAATTCAAGATATAAGCCATATTTTCTTTGCTATATTAATTTCTAGTGTATTAGGAAGAGTATATTTTGTTTTAATTCAGCTATTACTTTTCAATTGTTCAAAATCATTCTTTAATCTATTTTGTTTTAATTTTAGAGTCAAAAATTATAGTTTTTAATCTCTTACTATATAAAAGGGGGCATTATGCAAGTTTTTATTTCTTCTCAAGTCTCCTCTATTTTTGGATTTTAGCTCCTGTTCATATAATCTGTAATTTCCAGTCAATACTATTGTTGAAGTTTTATTATCTATATTACATATTTTTTTCTTAAAAATAAGTTCTTAAATTTGTCCACCATTTCACAGATTTTCTTTTTTCTTCTTTATAATCTTGTATCTTTTCACCTTCAAGATGTTTTATTCATACTGTAATATTTGTAATTTCCTCACTCTGTCCTTATTTTTTTTTTACACCATCGTGCTACCTTTTCACTTTTTTATTTATATGACTTTTCCACTCCTGTTCCATAGAATTCATGTCTTGTACTTGAGTATAAAAATTTACTGGCATGACTAGAGATATTTTCTTTCTTTTGATATTCCAGGATAATTTTTCCTAATTCTCAAAGGAAAGTGATTTGTTTTTCAATTCTCTGTGTCCTGGAGCCCCTACTATAGTGATTCAGATATAATTTTGATTATGGGTTCCATAATTTTGATTCTTTGAATTTTAACCTCAAACTAAGACTCAGAATAAACTCTTACCTAGTATCTTCAACTCTAACTTTTGTATATTAAATCCAGCTGGAACCTCATATGGTAATTAAATATAGTGCTTGACTTTTTGTGATCCCCATGGACTGTAGCCAGCCAGGCTCCTCTGTCCATGGAATTTTCCAGGCAAGAGTACCAGAGTGGGTTGCCATTCCCTTCTCCAGGGAATCTTCCGACCCAGGGATTGAACCCGTGTCTTCTGCACTACAGGCAGATTCTTTACTATCTGAGCCACTAGGGAAGGCCTCATATATATTTTCCAGTTCAAAAATCTTCCCTGACTTTTAAAGCCTGTAAAGTCCAAACTATTTAACCTGCATTAAAGATTCTCATCTTCTTTGTCTCTGTTATCAAACTTCTCTACTCAAATTTTCACTACTTTCTCTACTTTCCACTCGAATCACACATTATTCACATCTGCTCATTTACCTTAGCTGTTTCCCTTATTAGCACTATATTCCTTACTTCTTTATTTTATTTTCCTTATCTCTCTATTTACATTCTTCAGAGAACACTTTCAAACCTTCTTCTTATATTAAGGGTTTCTAGATCACTCCTTCCTAAAATGACCTACTCCTTACCTGAACTTCTCCAACAGTTATGCTGTGGTTCCATTGGGCTCTTACCTTTTATCATCTTGACTTATGGGTTCTCTTGGTAGGTAATCTGACTCCCCCAGCTAGAGGACGGACTCTAAAGGTTAAGGTCACACGACAGTTGTCATTGCTGTTGCGTCACGTGATTCAGAGGAAACGTCCTCTGACTCCTAGCAGGAGCCCCTCGTCTTTGTTGAGTCTGTAGTAACTATTGGCTGATTGATAAACATGAAACTAATCTGTGATCTTTGAGCGTATTTATCTCTGATCCTGGTAACCTATCGCTTAAAGCTGAGAAAAGTATAACACAAATATCAGAATCAGTCCATAGACTAAACACATCTTATGAGAGGGGTTACTTTGAAGTATGTAATGAATTTAATGCTCCAACAGCACTCTAAACAATTATTCTAAGTTTCCTGTTTTATGTTGTGACTCTTCAAAAGCATATTGGCATGTTTCTTCTCTGATTCCAATCTCTTGTGGCTTCACTGTTCTTTGGCAAAGATTACTTGAATCTGTCATAGTCTCGTAATTCAGCTTGGAGAACCAGAATTTAGACTGTGATTCCCACACCTTGATCATTTATTAGGTCCAGCGGCTTTTAAGGCTAAGTCAGGCATAGTAATGGTTTACGTGACTACATTTCTTGGCAAGGCAAATGACATCTGCAGAAATTTGAAAATTCTTTTTAAATCTTTTTTTTAATGAGTTACTGCCAGTGGAGTTGGTAATTTTCCCTGGCATTGGGTTTTATGTCACACAACGACCTGTGCTCTTCTAAAATCATAGCCACAATTTGATGACTCCTTGTGAAAAGTTTTGATGGTTTATTGGCAAGTGATACATCCCAGCACCTGTCTGGGTGAACTAAAAAACTGTGTATTTAAAATAAATATTTATAAATACTTCAGCATTGAACATCAATCATAGTATACTGCATGCTTATTTAAAGCATCTAAACTTTGAAATGAATCCCAAGTCTTTCTGGGGAGATTGTTAACTCAGTTTCCTTGGCAGTCGTAACAAGGAACAAGAAGATACTTTCAGATAGCCCAGTGGGGTTTTCCAGGGAGTATTTAGTCTCATTAACTTTCTTTCTCTTAATGAGCATGTAAAAGCCTTTGAATTGTTCACCATTTTTTAAATGAGGTATTTTATATGGCTTTTAAAAGTTCAAGGATTGAAATCCTTTTCATTCCTTTTAAATTTGCAATTGTAACACTGAATACTTTTTCCCATTCTGTCCATTTACATGTAGTTAAATGAGAAATGTTTTTTTTTTTTTTTTTTTTTTTTTTTAGGATACAACAGTATTGAATTCTCTGCAAAAGCTGGCTCCAATCTCTTGCAAGAATCTTGCAAGAAAGAGATACTTACGAGATACTTATAGCATCCCTTTTACTGGGGCTTCCCTGGTGGCACAGGTAGTAAAGAATCTGTCTACAGTGTGGGAGACCAGGGTTTGATCCCTGGGTCTGAAACATCCCCTGGAGTAAGGGAATGGCAACCCACTCCAGGATTCTTGCCTGGAGAATTTCCTGGATAGGGGAGACTGACAGGCCCCAGTCCATGGGATCGCAGAGAGTCAGATCTGACTAACACTTTCACTTTTTTAAACTGGGGATTAAGGATAGCAACCTTGAAGAACTCACTAGTTTAGTTCAGTTCAGTCACTCAGTTATGTCTGACTCGTTGGGACGATATGGACTGTAGCATGCCAGGCTTCTCTGTCCATCACAAACTCCCAGAGCTTGCTCAAACTCATGTCCATCGAGCCAGTGATGCCATCCAACCATCTCATCCTCTGTCATCCCCTTTTCCTCCTGACTTCAATCTTTCCCAGCATTATTTTCCCAGGAGTCAGTTTTTCACATCAGGTGGCCCAGGTATTGGAGTTTCAGCTTCAGCATCAGTCCTTCCAATCAATATTCAAGACTGATTTCCTTGAGGATGAACTGGTTGGATCTCCTTGCTGTCCAAGGAACTCGCAAGAGTCTTCTCCAACACCACAGTTCAAAGGCATCAATTCTTAAGTGCTCAACTTTCTTTATAGTCCAACTGTCACATCCATACATGACTATTGGAAAAGCCATAGCTCTGACTAGACGGACCTTTGTAGGCAAATTAATGTCTCTGCTTTGTAATATGCTGTCTAGTTTGGTCATAGATTTTCCTCCAAAGAGCAAGTGTCTTTTAATTTCATGGCTGCAGTCACTATCTGCAGTAATTTTGGAGACCAAGAAAATAAAGTCTGTCACTGTTTTCATTGTTTCCCCATCTATTTGCCATGAAGTGATGGGACCAGATGCCATGATCTTAGTTTTCTGAATGTTGAGTTTTAAGCCAGCTTTTTCACTCTCCTCTTTCACTTTCATCAAGAGCTTCTTTAGTTCTTCTTTGCTTTCTGCCATTAAGGTGGTGGTATCTGCATATCTGAGGTTATTGATATTTCTCCCAGCAATCTTGATTCCAGCTTGTGCTTCATCCAGCCTGGCAATTTGCATGATGTACACTGCATATGAGATAAATAAGCAGGGTGACAATACACAGCCTTGATGTACTCCTTTCCCAAATTGGAACCAGTCTGCTATTCCATGTCCAGTTCTAACTGTTGCTTCTTGACTTGCATACAGATTTCTCAGGAGGCAGGTCAGGTGGTCTGGTAATTCCATCTCTTGAAGATTTTTCCACAGTTTGTTGTGATCCACACAGTCAGAGGATTTGGCCTAATCAATAAAGCAGATATAGATGTCTTTCTGGAATTTTCTTGCTTATTTTATGATCCAACAGATGTTGGCACTTTGATCTCTGGTTCCTCTGCATTTTTAAATCCAGCTTGAACATCTGGAAGTTCATGGTTCATGTACAGTTGAAGCTTGGCTTGGAGAATTTTGAACATTACTTTGCTAGTGTGTGAGATGAGTGCAATTGTGCAGTGGTTTGAACATTCTTTGGCATTGCCTTTCTTTGGGACTGGAATGAAAACTGACCTTTTCCAGTCCCGTGACCACGGCTGAGTTTTCCAAATTTGCTGGCATATTGAGTACAGCACTTTCACAGCATTATCTTTTAGGATTTGAAATAGCTCAACTGGAATTCCATCACCTCTACTCGCTTTGTTCGTAGTGATGCTTCCTAAGGCCCACTTGACTTTGCATTCCAGGATGTCTAGCTCTAGGTGAGTGATCACATTGTCATGGTTATCTGGGTCATGAAGATCTTTTTTGTACAGTTCTTCTGTGTATTCTTGCCACCTCTTCTTAATATCTTCTGCTTCTGTTATGTACATAGCATTTCAGTCCTTTATTGTGCCCATCTTTGCATGAAATGTTCCCTTGGTATCTCTAATTTTCTTGAAGAGATCTCTAGTTTTTTGCCATTCTATTGTTTTCTTCTATTTCTTTTCATTGATCACTGAGGAAGGCTTTCTTATTTCTCCTTGCTATTCTTTGGAACACTGCATTCAAATGGGTATGTCTTTTCTTTTCTCCTTTGTTTTTCATTTCTCTTCTTTTCTCAGCTATTTGGAAAGCCTCCACAGACAGCCATTTTGCCCTTTTGAATTTCTTTTTCTTGGGGATGATCTTGATCACTGCCTCCTATACAGTGTCACGAACCTCCGTCCATAGTTCTTCAGGCACTAAGTCTATCAGATCTAATCCCTTGAATCTATTTCTCACTTCCGTTGCGTAATCGTAAGTTGCTCAGTTGTGTCTGACTCTTTGTGACCACATGGACTATAAAGTCCATGGAATTCTCTAGGCCTGAATACTGTAGTGCGTAGTCTCTTCCTTTTCCAGGGAATCTTCCCAACCCAGGGATTGAACCCAGGTCTCCCACATTGCAGGTGGATTCTTTACCAGCTGAGCCACAAGGGAAGCCTGAATAACTCATTAAATTCTGCTTAAAAAGAACTTCACACCTGGACCATATTTGACCACATTTTTGCCCTTCGTACTATCATATTTCTGATATTTAAAAATAATTTCAATATTTTATAAAAGAAAATTACTAAGTGTTATGAATATTTTTACTTCATCTATCATAGCATTTCCTGAGAGACAGCATGGCATAACAAAATTGGACTGGGATCCAGTTCTGACCACTACTTTCTAGCTATGTCACTTTAGATAAGTACTTGTTTTCTCTGAATCATCTAATTTTCACAGAGTGGATGTGAGGATCAAGTGAAATAATACACCTGTAAGCAATAAATTGTTTTTCTTGTTGTCTGGGAAGAAGGCCCATAAGTAAACTACTGGCTATTTCAGAATAAAATTGTATAATGCATCCTTGTGGCTGATGGATGGTGGTGAACAGAAATAAAGCAGTTCTAGAAAACAGGAATCCAAGGGAATAGAACTGGGTTCAGCTGTGAAGGATAAATATCCTGCAACAGTCTTGCCATCACTGTTTCCATCACTCTTTTCCTGCTATAATTAAATGAAAAATATATTCAGGGAAGACTTCATGGAAATACTGGCTTTCTGAATGACAACATATCTGACGATGCTGAAAACTGCTCCCCACCTACAGACAGACCATTGGAAAAATGGACTCCCCTGAAATTAATCTCCAAGAGGATTTTGCGTGGCCAAAAATGTGCATTGAATAGACATGGAAGAGAAGTGAAAAGACAAAGTATGTATTTCTATTTGAAAGTGTAGCTAGCTGAGAAGCTAGGAATAAGAAATGAAGATTGGATCTCAACTAAATGCTTTAGAGTTGAGGAAAGCAAGCTGACAATCTTGTCTGACTCTCAATTTTATAGATAATGAAATGGAAGTTCCCAAAGAGTTTGACTTGCCTAGCTTGTGGGTGAGATTGTGTTCTGGTTGGTTCAGTGTAGACCTGTTGCTTTAGCTTAGTTTTTCTGAGCACTTTTCATTGTCCTTTGCTGCTAAGTCACTTCAGTCGTGTCCGACTCTGTGTGACCCCGTAGACGGCAGCCCACCAGGCTCCCCTGTCCCTGGGATTCTCCAGGCAAGAATACTGGAGTGGGTTGCCATTTCCTTCTCCAATGCATGAAAGTGAAAAGTGAAAGTGAAGTTGCTTAGTTGTGTCCTACTCTAGCGACCCCATGGACTGCAGCCTACCAGGCTCCACCGTCCATGGAATTTTCTAGACAAAAGTACTGGAGTGGGGTGCCATTGCCTTCTCCTCATTGTCCTTTAGGAACAATAAATTGCATGACGGCCATCAGTGGTGGCCTCAGAACAGCACAGCATAGATTGCTCTCCAAATCTTGATTTCTAGTCTACTGTCCCTGCAACTATATTCTACTGTCTTTCCTTGAATGGGCTGGAATGAACTTTATTTTTCAAATAGGTTCCTGATTATTTTGCTCTGTGGGTCCAGAGACCTTTGGAGATGTGTGTTTACAAGTCTAAGAGGAACAGGAAAGATGTGGTGAACACTAAGAAAGTTCAGGTTAGCAATTCACTGGAAGAGAATTTATGGCAAGGTTGGTCAAATATCACAATGAGTGTTCATCCAGTCAGGAAATAGGTAAGTCCCTGTGTGTCTAGCAAACTATGTGAGAGCTCACCAGTCAGTGTTTCATGCACTCTTTTCACATCTTTTTTTTGTCAAGTAAACAAGTAATACTGAGCACTTTCTAAATGCAGGGCACTGTGGAAGAATCAAAGAAGTGGCAATGGATGAGAACCTAACGGCTTTAAGAGGTGTAATCAGTATTCTCTAACCTGTGAATTTAATCAGGTAGCATTTATGTTAATGGTCATCCTTTCCAGTGTGAGGACCACTTGCACTCTTGACAGTTGAAGACGACTTGGTGACCAGGCATCAGTGGTCGGGGAGATATTTTAAATATTTGGTAAAGTGGCAGCTGGGGGGTAGGAAAAAGAGAAGGAGGGAGAGAATTTCCTAGCACCCCTCAAATCACACCATCTAATTTGTTTCCTACGTGAGTGCAGACAACAAGGTCAGGCGGCACAGCCTATGTAATGAACAAAGAGCCTTGTGTGCTTACTCAGGGGCTGAAGTGTCAGTGACTTATCCCTGAGAGGTCAGAAACATGTCTGAAAATCTCCCACCGCAGAGGGTGAATAAGAGGGCTATAAAACATGAGAATACAAAATGTAATGGCTTAATGGTTTGGGCTCTGCTCTGGTTTGCAGGGACCTATCTTCTTACATAGTCAATGAGCTGTTTCCAACCTATACTTGATTTCTTTAGTGGAGGGAGAAAACAGATGTGCTGTTGGCAGTATGGGAGTCTAATCCAAACATCTAAACAACATTGCTTGGAGGAATTCAGAATGAGGTCCAAGAGTAGGAAGGAAATATTAATATATTCAAGAATAAGGGACTCCAATGGAGAAGGCGATGGCACCCCACTCCAGTACTCTTGCCTGGAAAATCCCATGGATGGAGGAGCCTGGTAAGCTGCAGTCCATGGGGTTGCTGAAGAGTTGGACACGACTGAGTGACTTCACTTTCACTTTTCACTTTCATGCACTGGAGAAGGAAATGGCAACCCACTCCAGTGTTTTTGCCTGGAGAATCCCAGGGACGGGGAAGCCTGGTGGGCTGCCGTCTAAGGGGTCCACAGAGTCGGACATGACTGAAGTGATTTAGCAGCAGTAGCAGCAAGGGACTCCAAAAGTCTACTTCCCCCGACCCTGCCTCGTCTGCTGTCTTTGGCATAGCAGTCATCAGTGGCTAATGACCTGGAAGAAGCAGGAAGTCGGGTGGAGGTAGGGTCACATGTGATGGTCTGTAGCAGCTTACAAGGAGGCTTTCTTAAGTTGTTTTCCCCATCGCATGGGATGGAATCATTTATGAGTTTTAGTCAAATCCATTCAAATCGGGTTTCCTAACCTGGCATCGTGCAAGCTCTCCAGAGCTAGAAAACTGTAGGAATTAGACATCTTTCAATTTCCAGAACCTTATCGTGTAGTATAAGGAGTTCCTCTTCCTTTAAAAAGTACCTTCTATCAAAGATAATCTTGGGAAATTTTATCCCAAAAGTACTATGAAATATTTGGCTTCTTATCAGCTGAACCAAGAGTTTATTTGTATGTCAAATATACAAGTTGAAATCATTAAGGAAAAAATATATGATACCATAAAACTCCTTTTATTTATGATATTTGAAATTCTTTTAAAAAGTTAGAGTTTTGTGTGGGTGTATGTGTGTGTGTGCATGTGAACGCACTCTTAATACCTTCAGATACAAATAGAGAGTCTAGAAGCCAGGAAGAATCCTGAATTCAATGGGAATTCTTGTTAGTAACTTCCCTATTCCAGCAATCATAAAATGTAAGTCTCACCTTGGCATTCATCCATACCTACAAATAAGAATATTTATCATTGATCATGCATATGGTTGAAAGGATGAACATCAAAGCTTCCTCCTTTCTTATCTATGTGTAGCTAACCTCAGATATAGTCCTATAAATTATGGAAAACAAACAATAATGGAATAGCTTGCCATTTTAGAAATCTGGAAAACAGATGAGCACTCTGGAGAGAGAAAAACATGTGAGTATATGCCATGTGCCTTACCATCAGAATTGTTGGTAAAAAACAAAACAAAACTAGCTCATTGATATCAAACTTTATTAAGTGGAACACAAGCTAATATTATAGGGAAAGAAAGCAGATTAATAGTTGCCTGAGGAGTGGGTTGAAGGTGGGAAGTGTTGATGGGAAGTATTTGCTAGGACACGATAAAATATTTAGGGATGATGGATGTATTTACTATCTTGATTGTGTGGATGATTTCATGGACATGTGCGTATTCCAAGCCTTATTCAATTATGTCCTTAAAATGTTCAGCTTATTGTATCAATCATACCTCAGTCAACCTGAAAATGATTGTAAGTTCTTAAGAAATAACACTAACACATAAGAAACTCTTACAATTTCAAGGCATTTTTCAGTGTGGCCTTATAACCTCAATTAAGGTTATAATGTTGTCTAGCAGAATGATTTGAGTTAGAGGTATTTGCATGAAAGAAAGTTGCATGTCATTTATCTCAGTTGCTAAAACCTTAAGTCTCAGTGCAGATCCTGGGTCATCATGAAGGTGCATGGTATATTTTGACTGAATAGACAAATAAAAGCAATATAATCCCAAAGTATGCAGAAAAGAAGGATATACCAGTTAGGATAGGATGATATATCAATTTTATTTGACGGCTAGTAACAGAATCCCAATTCTAGAGGATAAATCTAACAAGCATTTATTCTTTTCTGCAATAGTGGTTCAGAGATAGGCAGTCCAGGGCTGTTTGGTGGCTTTCTGAAATCACTAGAACTCAAGATTCTATTTTTCTGCTTCACAACACATGGCTTTCATCTTCAAGGACAACTAATTTTCCCAGATGGCAGAGAAAATTCTAGCCATTATTACTAACTTCTAGAAAAAGGAAGGGAGGGGGTAATTCTTCTTTAATAGACTTTTCCTTTTAAGTGACATTTTCTAAAGACCCACACAACACTTGTATGTTTCATTCATTATACTGAATATCAAGGGAGGCTGGAAAAAGTAGGCTGTATGTCAGATGCTAATGTCTGCAGGTAAAATCAGGTTTTGGATCACAAGGAAGGAGAAACTGGGTGGCAACCTGCTCTCCTAATCATGTTGGGCCTCCGTGTTTCTTTTATGATTATCATTCCTCTTGTTCTTGCCACCAAAGTTGAGTAATAATTAAGAGTTTATGAAGCACACTTCTAGGTGTGGCCTTTTAACCACTCAGGTATTTTATTTCACAATAAATATTTGGCAGACATCAAGCAGATAGAAAAGGAAGTGGTTACACCTAGAGGAAACTAACAACACTAAATTCCAATTTACAGATTCCCTCTTTTGCTTTGCAAAGAATACAAGTCAAAGACCACTGCTAAAAACAAACAAACAAACATGGTCCACATGATTTTATTTTTGTTGTATATTTCTTAAGACAAATGGGTTATTGCCAAGAGCTAAGAAATCTTTCTTCTTATAGGGGACTGGAATGCAAAAGTAGGAAGTCAAGAAACACCTGGAGTAACAGGCAAATTTGGCCTTGGAGTACAGAATGAACAAGGGCAAAGGCAAATAGAGTTTTGCCAAGAGAACGCACTGGTCATAGCAAACACCCTCTTCCAACAACACAAGAGAAGACTCTACACATGGACATCACCAGATGGTCAACACTGAAATCAGATTGATTATATTCTTTGCAGCCAAAGATGGAAAAGCTCTATACAGTCAGCAAAAACAAGACTGGAAGCTGACTGTGGCTCAGATCATGAATTCCTTCTTGCCAAATTCAGACTGAAATTGAAGAAAGTGGAGAAAACCACTAGACCATTCAGGTATGACCTAAATCAAATCCCCTATGATTATACAGTGGAAGTGAGAAACAGATTGAAGGGACTAGATTTAATAGACAGAGTGCCTGATGAACTATGGATGGAGGTTCATGACATTGTACAGGAGACAGGAATCAAGACCATCCCCAAGAAAAAGAAATGCAAAAAAGCAAAATGGCTGTCTGAGGAGGCCTTACAAATAGCTGAGAAAAGATGAGGAGCAAAAAGCAAAGGAGAAAAGGAAAGAAAAACCCATTTGAATGCAGAGTTCCAAAGAATAGCAAGGAGAGGTAAGAAAGCCTTCCTCAGTGATCAATGCAGAGAAATAGAGGAAAACAATAGAATGGGAAAGACTAGAGATCTCCTAAAGAAAATTAGAGATACCAAGGGAACATTTCATGGAAAGATGGGCTCAATAAAGGACAGAAATGGTAGGGATCTAACAGAAGTAGAAGATATTAAGAAGAGGTGGCAAGAATACACAGAAGAACTATACAAAAAAAGATCTTCATGACCCAGATAATCACGATGGTGTGATCACTCACCTAGAGCCAGACACCCTGGAATGTGAAGTCAAGTGGGCCTTAGGAAGCATTACTATGAACAAAGCTAGTGGAGGTGATGGAATTCCAGTTGAGCTATTTCAAATCCTGAAAGATGACACTGTGAAAGTGCTGCACTCAGTATGACAGTAAATATGGAAAACTCCGCAGTGGCCACAGGACTGGAAAAGATCAGTTTTCATTCCAATCCCAAAGAAAGGCAATGCCAAAGAATGCTCAAACTACCACATAATTGCACTCATCAAACACGCTAGTAAAGTAATGCTTAAAATGAAAGAGGAGATTGAAAAAGTTGGCTTAAACTCAACATTCAGAAAACTAAGTCATGGTATCTGGTCCCATCACTTCATGGCAGATAGAATGGGGAACAGTGGAAACATTGGCTGACTTTATTTTTCTGGGCTCCAAAATCACTGCAGATGGTGATTGCAGCAATGAAATTAAAAGATGCTTACTCCTTGGAAGGAAAGTTATGACCAACCTAGACAGCATGTTAAAAAGCAGAGACTTTACTTTGTCAACAAAGGTCCATCCAGTCAAGGCTATGGTTTTTCCAGTGGTCATGTATGGATGTAAGAGTTGGACTGTGAAGAAAGCTGAGTGGTGAAGAATTGATGCTTTTGAACTGTGGTGTTGGAGAAGACTCTTGAAAGTGCCTTAGACTGCAAGGAGATCCAACCAGTCCATCCTAAAGGAGACCAGTCCTGGGTGTTCATTGGAAGGACTGATGTTGAAGCTGAAACTCCAATACTTTGGCCACCTGATGCGAAGAGCTGACTCATTTGAAAAGACCCTGATGCTGGGAAAGATTGAGGGCAGGAGGAGAAGGGGGTGACAGAGGATGAGATGGTTGGATGGCATCATCGACTCGATGGACATGGGTTTGGGTGGACTCCGGGAGTTGGTGATGGACGGGGAGGCCTGGCATGCTGTGAAGAGGAGCAAAGAGTCAAAGAGAAGCGAAGGGGTTGCAAAGTGTCAGATATGACTGAGTGACTGAACTGAACTGAAGAAATCTTTTGCTAGATAGAGATTTTTGGACACAATAATGTTTGTTGTGAGGAAATTTGACCTATATTGTATTTCTTTATGTCTGTTGCTAATTTTCAGTAGGGCTGTGGTTCTCAAATTTTTTTAGATGGAGAAATCCTTTGTTAGAACAAACTCTAGCAGAAGCATACAAATAAAGCAGATAAAATTGATGTGGCTCTAGGTGAAGGATTATGAGCATAAATAACCTACAAACTTCACAAGCTCATCCAGTTTCCTATCACCATCCTCTATTTTAAGGCACACATAACATGTTTGGGCCATGGTTTAAGATGTTGTCAATGATTTGTTTTTAGTAAGATTTAAAGCTATCTAGTCAAGAATAAGTAAAAGACCTGGAAAATATTCTCTTCCACCAGATCTATGAAATGACCACTTAAATCTTCCAATTTGTACATCAGTTAGGAATCTGAGAAACAGTAGCAATTGGTGTTTTTAAATAGTGTCTTGGCTTGAAAAACAGAAGTTAATCAACTGCTGAGGCTTTGCCGTTGTAAAATCTTATTATGGCAAGGAAATATAGTCCTTCACTGCACTATTAAAATCCACACACATTCATTCTAACGGGAGAGAAATTACTATGTTTATCACTCTTTGAAGAAGCAGTTTTTTAGAAAATGGATAGTTTTGTTGTTGCTTTATGCTTTACTTATCACATCTATAACTAAACGTTGTGGAATTCATCAAAAAAAAATCTGAAGTTCTTTCATTAACGAGAAACATTTTTAAGAAAAAAATGCACTTATTTGTAAATAAGATCATCAGAGAAACCACCATTTTTTTATTATTGCAAAATAGATGCCATGTGATTTTTTTTTTTTAAGAAGGAAAGAAAGAATATGGGCACAGGAAGCTTTAGGAGTCAATCTGGCTTTTTGTTAAAACCAAAGAAGGACCTACCAAGGAAAGAGTAAAGTTATTATTTAAAAAGCTGTTTTATATTCAAGACAATTATCAAATTTATTTATGTATTTGTTTTTGTTTAGTCACTAAGCCATGTCTGACTCTTAGACACCCCATGGACTGCAGCATGCCAGGCTCCTCTGCATGGGATTGTCCAGGCAAGAAAACTGGAGTGGATTGCTGTTTCCTCCTGCAGGTAATTTTCCAGACCCAAGAATCGAACTCATGGCTCCAGTTTTGCAGGTGGATTCTTTATCACTGAGACACCAGGATATGCCTACATTTACATTATTGTCCAAATTAGTGGTGCTTAAAAGAAGTTTTGCCTTCTCAGAGGTATTTTAGATATGTGGGGGCTGGGTTTGGATTGTGGAAATATTTGGCATGTGCTTCTGGCAGCAATCAGATGGGAGTCAGGAATGTGGTATGCTCTACAATATGCTGGAGAGTTCTACAGAAAATGCCATTGGCCATGACCTGCAGGACGTCTAGGCAATGCACTAGACAACTCCTCTGTTACACATATTAATGTTAAGTACAAAGCATTTTTTGCATGGTTTTAACATATACTAACACTAAAGCTGGTCATAGCAAACACCCTTTTCCAACAACACAAGAGAAGACTCTATACATGGACATCACCAGATGGTCAACACTGAAATCAGATTGATTATATTCTTTGCAGCCAAAGATGGAGAAGCTCTATACAGTCAACAAAAACAAGACCAGGAGCTGACTGTGGCTCAGACCATGAACTCCTTATTGCCAAATTCAGACTTAAATTGAAGAAAGTAGGAAAACCACTAGACCATTCAGGTATGACCTAAATCAAATCCCTTATGATTATACAGTAGAGGTGAGAAATAGATTTAAGGGCCTAGATCTGATAGATAGAGTGCCTGATGAACTATGGAATGAGTTTCGTGACATTGTACAGGAGACAGGGATCAAGACCATCCTCATGGAAAAGAAATGCAAAAAAGCAAAATGGCTGTCTGGGGAGGCCTTATAAATAGCTGTGAAAGCAGAGAAGCAAAAAGCAAAGGAGAAAAGAGAAGATATAAGCATCTGAATGCAGAGTTCCAAAGAATAGCAAGAAGAGATAAGAAAGCCTTCTTCAGCGATTAATGCAAAGAAATAGAGGAAAACAGAATGGGAAAGACTAGAGATCTCTTCAAGAAAATTAGAGGTACCAAGGGAACATTTCATGCAAAGATGGGCTCGATAAAGGACAGAAATTGTATGGACTTAACAGAAGCAGAAGAAATTTAGAAGAGATGGCAAGAATACACAGAAGAACTGTACAAAAAAGATCATGACCCATATAATCACGATGGTGTGATCACTGACCTAGAGCCAGACATCCTGGAATGTGAAGTCAAGTGGGCCTTAGAAAGCATCACTATGAACAAAGCTAGTGGAGGTGATGGAATTCCAGTTGAGCTATTCCAAGTCCTGAAAGATGATGCTGTGAAAGTGCTGCACTCAGATCAGATCAGATCAGTCGCTCAGTCGTGTCTGACTCTTTGCGACCCCATGAATCACAGCACGCCAGGCCTCCCTGTCCCTCACCAACTCCCGGAGTTCACTCAGACTCACGTCCATCGAGTCAGTGATGCCATCCAGCCATCTCATCCTCTGTCGTCCCCTTCTCCTCCTGCCCCCAGTCCCTCCCAGAATCAGATGCCAGCAAATTTGGAAAACTCCGCAGTGGTCACAGGACTGGAAAAGGTCAGTTTTCATTCCAATCCCAAAGAAAGGCAATGCCAAAGAATGCTCAAACTACCGCACAACTGCACTCATCTCACATGCTAGTAAAGTAATGCTCAAAATTCTCCAAGCCAGGCTTCAGCAATATGTGAACTGTGAACTTCCTGATGTTCAAGCTGGTTTTAGAAAAGGCAGAGGAACCAGAGACCAAATTGCCAACGTCCGTTGGATCATGGAAAACACAAGAGAGTTCCAGAGAAACATCTATTTCTGCTTTATTGACTATGCCAAAGCCTTTGATTGTGTGGATCACAATAAACTGTGGAAAATTTTGAAAGAGATGGGAATAGCAGACCACCTGACCTGCCTCTTGAGAAACCTATATGCAGGTCAGGAAGCAACAGTTAGAACTGGACATGGAACAACAGACTGGTTCCAAATAGGAAAAGGAGTATGTCAAGGCTGTATATTGTCACCCTGCTTATTTAACTTATATGCAGAGTACATCATGAGAAACGCTGGGCTGGAAGAAGCACAAGCTGGAATCAAGATTGCCGGGAGAAATATCAATAACCTCAGATATGCAGATGACACCACCCTTATGGCAGAAAGTGAAGAGGAACTCAAAAGCCTCTTGATGAAAGTGAAAGTGGAGAGTGAAAAAGTTGGCTTAAAGCTCAACATTCAGAAAACGAAGATCATGGCATCTGGTCCCATCACTTCATTGGAAATAGATGGGGAAACAGTGGCAGACTTTGTTTTTTTGGGGCTCCAAAATCATTGCAGATGGTGACTGCAGCCATGAAATTAAAAGACGCTTACTCCTTGGAAGGAAAGTTATGACCAACCTAGATAGCCTATCAAGAGCAGAGACATTACTTTGCCAACAAAGCTTTGTCTAGTCAAGGCTATGGTTTTTCTTGTGGTCATGTATGGATGTGAGAGTTGGACTGTGAAGAAGGCTGAGTGCCGAAGAATTGATGCTTTTGAACTGTGGTGTTGGAGAAGACTCTTGAGAGTCCCTTGGACTGCAAGGAGATTCAACCAGTCCATTCTGAAGGAGATCAGCCCTGGGATTTCTTTGGAGGGAATGATGCTGAAGCTGAAACTCCAATACTTTGGCCACCTGATGCAAAGAGTTGACTCATTGGAAAAGACTCTGATGCTGGGAGGGATTGGGGGCAGGAGGAGAAGGGGACGACAGAGGATGAGATGGCTGGATGGCATCACTGACTCGATGGACATGAGTCTAGGTGAACTCCGAGAGTTGGTGATGGACAGGGAGGCCTGGCGTGCTGCGATTCATGGGGTTGCAAAGAGTCGGACATGACTGAGCGACTGAACTGAACTGAACTGACACTAAAATTAGTGAGATATTCTATTTTATCATAGTTTGTTTCAAGTTTATCAAGATTTGATCATCATTTCAGAAAGTCATATCTTTGGCAGCAAAATCATTTATGGTACCTGCACCACCAGCAGCTCTCCATAGGTAGCATACTTAGCTGTGATTCAGTGAGAAGTCCAAACACCTTCCAGTGTCCTTGTCTCTGAGTTTTACAAACTGAATTATAGATAATTTTCTTATAAACTACTATGCTTTTATTTCTCCTTTACATTTAGCCAGGGATGCAGATAATTCATATGGATTTCATTTCCAGATAGTAAAAGTGGTTATAAGAAGTAGATGTTGGTTCTGATAAAATAGCAGACTATTAGCCCAGGGCTTCTCAACCCTGGCAGCATGGATATTTTGGGTCGGATTATTATTTGTTGTGAGGATCTATCCTGTGTTTTGTAGGATCCTTAGCAGCATGTCCTTGGCTTCCACTTACTGGATGCTAGGGATATTCCCCCAATATACACCCAAGTTATAACAACCAAAAATTTCTTAAGACAGTGCCAGATATGCCCTGAGGGACAAAAACCATCCCTAATTGTGAACCATTGCATTAGTGTAAGTTATAAGAGTTTTAGAATTGTCAGATGTGCTGCTTTTTCTGGCTCACCATTACTTATTTTTATTGAATTTTTCCCCAACTGCTTACAGATTTTAAAATTTATTGTTTTTTAAATTGAAGTATAATTCATTTACCATGTTGTTTTAGTTCCTGATGTACAGCAATGTGATTCATAAATATATAAAATATGTATTCTTTTTCAGATTCCTTTCCATTATAATTTATTATGGTGATGGTGGTTTAGTCACTAAGTTGTGTCCAACTCTTGCAATCCCATGGACTGTAGCCAGGTCCTCTGTCAATGGGATTTTCCAGGCAAGAATACTGCAGTGGTCTGCCATTTCCTTCTCCAAGGGGTCTTCCTGACCCAGGAATTGAACCCGGGTCTCCTGCACTGCAGGCAGATTCTTTACCACTGAGCTACCAGGGATATTGAATATAGTTCCTGTGCTATACAGTAGGACCTTGTTGCTTATCTATTTCATATAGTTTGTTTCTACTAATCCCAAACTCCTAATTTATCTCACCCTCTCTTCTTTTTCCTCTCTGGTAGCCATAAGTTTATTTCTTTATGTCTATGAGTCTGTTTCTGTTTTGTGAGCTGGTTAGATAGCATCACCAACTCAATGGACATGAGTGTGATCAAACTCCAAGAGATAGTGAAGGACAGGGAAGCCTGGCATGCTGCAGTCCACGGGGTCAGAAAGAGTTGGACACACCTTAGCAACCTAACAACAATTAATAAATAAGCTACTTTGTATCATTTTTTAGATTCCGCATATATGTGATATCACATGATATTTGTCTTTGTGTGACTTACGTCACTTAATATGATAATCTCTAGGTCCATCCATGATGCTGCCCAGGGCACTATTTCATTCTTCAAATGGCTGAGTAGTATTCCATTATATACATATACGCCACGTCATTATCCATTCATCTAGAGATGGACACGTCAGTTGCTTCCATGTTCACTATTGTGAATAGTGCTGCAGTGAGCTGGGGGGCACGTACCACTATTTACTGATGAACATCTTCCCTGTGTTCTTTAAAACTGCTGTTTGAGTTCTTTGGTGCAGACCCTGTCCCAGTTTCCCCCAGTAGTCTGTCATGACTGTGTTAGCTATTGCTTCTTTCCAAACTTTTGGATTTTTGTTTCTGTTTTAGGAGGAAGGAAACTGAACTTGGAAAGGCTGAGTTTTATCCCAGTTTTGCCATAGTTTATTTATGTGACCTTGGGCAAATCCTTTCACCACTATGTGTCTCAACTTCATCTGTGAAATGAGGAATTGGGCTAGAAAATCAGAGGTTCCTTCATCTCTCAAAATCTTCGATTAATTATTCTCTGACTCATCTCTTAAAAAAACCTGTTTAACTGTTGGCAATTCTACATGTAATTTGGCAGAAGACATCCCAAACATGCCGAGAAAGTATGAGTTTAAAGACAGTGATATTCATGAAAAATATCATCACTCAGAGAATTTTAAAATAGTCCAACAGAAGTTAGCAAAACAAATTAACGTAGCTTAAAAAATCTAAAATTTAAAGAAATCTTCTTTTTAAAGAACCTTGCTCTGGAATAGAACAAAAAGACTCATTAAAATATTAACAAACTTATACACTTGGACCTTCTGAGGGAGCAAGAAAGAGTAATTTGGCCCATGATCTGGACTGATGAGGACAAAAATCTTTGAGTCTTTTGAAGACTCAAAATGACATTAGTATCTATATTGATGACTCTTCCTCTAAAAGGCCAAGCTGTATGGATGATCAATGAAAAAGTCATCAGGTCATATACTGTTTCTCTCAAATGACTAAATACCTGGATATTTGGAGATAGAGGGAACAATTAATTGGCTGAATTTTCACCCTTTTTTTTTTTTTTTTCCAGTGTCATGGACAAGAGAAAGATGGAACTCACTTTATAGTGTTGGTAACAAGCACCTTTACATCTGAGTTCTAAATTATGGATATTCCCTATTTTTCCTCTCATTATGTAAAAAGGCTGTAACAGCATTCTATTGGCTGACAGTGACGATAGATCAGAATTAAAGGCCAAATTTTAAAGGCATTGCAATCCCATTGAAGGGGAAGGAAACTTACTAAACACCCAGTATTGGTCAGGTGTATATTACTTCCAATTCTCAGAATGGCTTATGACATAAGCATTGCGATTCTTCTTTAGGGATGAAGAAACCAAGTCTTTAAGATGACCTGTCCAAGATCAGCTAATTACAAAAGGGAGCATGAATCCTTCTGATTCAAATATCCCCACTCTTTCCACTGAGCTCCTACGGTATCCTTACGTTAGCTGAAGGTGGTTACCAGGGTTAGCATTGCTGTTTTTCCCAAATGCCACCTCTGGCTGAGGCATAGTTAGAAACTCTAAAGTTTGTGTAGCTTGTGTTGCATTCTCCTCTCCTTTCTCCTTCCTTTTTCTACACCCTTCCAGGTCTGACTCTATTTCAGACATCCGTATCCCAAGGCTGCACACTAAATGCCCATGGGCTTCAACAGCACCACCCTTGGTCAGAGCAATCATCTGAGCATTCCCCAAGCATCCTCCCCTTTTCGAATCTTACCACTCCCAAGCCCATGACCTTGGACTTTGCTCTCTGCCAGATGGTGTTATGAGGCTGTGGCTTTGCAGACACTGCCTGCTACTGGATTAATTGTCTAGCCTTCTAGGGATCTTAATCAAGATAACAAACCTATCTAAGGGAGGTTAGTGTGTTGTTGCCAATGTCAGGGTCTTGGTGACTAAGCAGACCAAGAACCTCTCTGCCAGGATCCATCAACACTTTTATGGAGATCAAAGCCCTAAACTCAAATGGTAAAGCCCTCATTAGACATTTAAAGCCAGTACACTTAAGAGAAGGTAATAAAGAGACAACTGTGCCTTTTTCTAGGGCCTCTTAAAATAAAAGCTTCACCAGACCAAAGTCTTCCTTATGATGAATCAAATTTTGATCAAGACAGTAAATACTCAAGGAGCTTATGTCTAAATTGGCTTAACTGGGGAAAAAAAAAGTTCAGTGTTTCAATAATCAAGAATTTCAACATGATACAAATAGCAGTAACACAGGGTACTAGGCAAGGTCTCTGGTTCTGCTTAACAAAGATGTCAGTTATTCCACTGGGCATAATGAGCTTCTGTTCATTAGTCAATCATTTAATGCTGATTGAGCACTTGTTGTGTTCAAGGCTTTGTGTTGGGATGAAGATAAGAGATCTTGCTACTGTGTAAATGGCTTAAAATAAATTAATGTATTAATTTTTTTGTCATTCAGTCATAGTCACTGTCATGACTATGTCATAACTCTTTGCGATCCCGTGGACTATAACTCACCAGGCTCCTCTATCCATAAGCTTTCCCAGGCAAGAATACTGGAGTGGGTTGCTATTCCCTTCTCCAGGGGATCTTCCTGGATCATAAAGTCATGTAAATTAATGCAAGGTTTGCAGCAAGACCTGGGATTGATATATGTGGTTCATTCATTTATCTGTGCTCATTTTACAACAGATATTAATATTTATCTGAGGGATGAATATTACAGCCACCATGCACTATGGGGAGATAGAGCCAAGATTCAGACACAATCCGAACTGGAAGGGCCAACCGTGTGGTCAGGAACACAAATACAAGTAGGATGATTCCACTCCAGTATGATCGCTGTGGAAAAATCGATCATCTGGCAACTTTTGACATGACAGCATACAGATGGAGCAACAAGCTCTTGTCTAAGGTGATGATGAAAACATCCTGGGAGAAGTGGTGCCCAAACTGCAACCCAGAGGAAGAGGAGTGAGCCGGACAAAACGTGGGCAAGCTGCTGCAAGGAGGATGGAGAGAATGGCACGTGCGATTCTCAGAGACAAGAGAGAGGCTGGCCAAGTATAAAACAGGCAATAATTTGTGATAGCAAGAATTTAGGCATGAAAATAACGGAGGATACAGGTAAAGAAAGACTAATTCATGAAGGTATTTGAATCCATACCAGGGAGGTAGATGCTATCTTGGGGACAATAGGGCTTCAATGATGAATTTCAATCATGGCAGCCATTTCAGTGATTAGAATGCAGGCAATGAGGAACCTGGGTAATTTTGCTTTTCTGGAAAATACAAAAGTCAACAGAAATGCCTGAAGCCAATAACCAAATTATCTTGAATATTTTGATTCATCTGTGATGGTGAATGAGGCATAAAGTATTCTATATGTTATTTCTTCTCTCCATGGTGGTGAGATTCCTTAGAAAAATCTATAAAAGGCATTTTTGAATAAGAAGTTAGTAAAAGTCATAAAAAGGCTTGAGTTAGAATAGACATTTTGCAGCTGTTTCTGGCTGAAACCAGAAAGTGGAAATGAAGCAGCTGACACATCTCTCCTTATATTATAACTTTTATTAAGCAGACAACCTTCCTTCACCCTTACCAGCCCCATCTAACTCTAGGCACCTTTTTTTTTTTTTAATGTGAAAAAGATTTTCTAAAAATGTTTTAAAGTTGATAAAATATACAACTTGACCTGGTTAATCTGAATCAGTTTGCAAACTCCCTTTACATTTGGATAAAAAAAATAAACCCTTAGATTAACAAACTCTTGGCAAATTCCCTGCCTCTCCTGCTAGTGAATTCTTTGCTAGTTACATTTCCGGCTCCCCAGACATGGGGATGAATAAGCCTGGATAAACCAGGCCTGGCTGTAATTACATTAAGCACTTTTTTTCTTTTTTTTGCAATAAGAAAAATTGTGTCACAGTGTACAGATATCTTTAAGGTGACATTCACTCTGATCTGCCAGTTTGGGGGCTGGGCCCAAGTTCCTTGCATCCAATAAAAATACTTGGCCAAAGGCACTTTCTACCTTTCTGATAATTAAAGATTTTGCTACTTATGAAAGTGATAATGCTGCTGGCTAGACAAATTGAAAGGTGAAGGTGAGCTCTACAGAGGAGGCTAAAAGGACCTCAGTCAAACCAACTTTTCAGACTCCAGCTTTAATATCTTTTAAGCTCTTAAGAAACCAGGCTCTGGGGAATAAGTAGGGGAAAGTGTACAGATGCCAATTCCAATGGCCAATTGCACTCCACCATTTTATGTAGGGAACTTGAGCATTCATGGATTTGGGTATCCACATGGGTCCTGGAATCAACTCACCACAGATGCCAAGGAATGACTATATTCTGGAAAGAACTGTCATCCTAGAGTTGGAAACAATCAGACATCCTTCTCATCTCTTCCTTAACATAGGACTTTGCTCAATGACTCATCTTTTCCAGAAGCATTTTCTGATGAATCTTCTTCCATCTCAGTCATTTTCAAAGGGCTATAATAATTCGAGTGATACAATATTTCTCCTTGTGTGTTAGTCACTCAGTCGTGTCAGACTCTTTGCGACCCCACAGACTGTAGCCCGCCAGACTTCTCTGTCCGTGGAATTCTCCAGGCAAAAATACTGGAGTGGATTGCCAATCCCTTCTCCAGAGGAACTTCCCAACCCAGGGACTGAACCCTGATCTCCTGCCTCACAGGCAGATTCTTTACCATTTGAGCTACAGGGGAGTCTCTGTGTATTTCTCCTTAGCTGGCTTTAATTCCCTTCTTATATCTTTTTCTTTCTTTGCAATGACTCCACCTAACTCTTCTATCTTTCTCTTGGCACCATGCTCAATGGTGTATGTGGTTCATGCAGTATGTGCTTAATACTTCGAGAAGGACACTATGAAAGAACTTAATGCTCCGAAAGAAAATGTGTAATGCTAGCCCCCAGCTACATTGCAAGCAGATTTTCCCTGCAAAATCACATTAATTACTCTCATAAAATATAAGACTGTCCTTATTACTTTTGGCAGTAAAAGAAAGTCTCTAATGTATACCTTTCCTACCATACCTCACACACTTAACTGAAGGGAGTTCAAATAGAGGGGTGGAAAGGCATGGAAAAGACTAGATTCTTCCAGTGGAAACCAAATGAGTTGGAGTGTGGAAGTCTGATTTTGAATTTAAAGTGGTCTGGGAAAACACAAACCTTTATATATCTTGAGTGTGACCCATTGGCCCCTTCAGTGTTTTGCAATGGAGTCTTCCTTTCAAAGTCTTCCCCTAATTCTTTTTTTTGGAAAAGTAGTGTGAAACTTACCTTCAAAGCCCTTAAGTGTAAAAATAAACAAGCATTCAGTCAATGAAGTCCCTGCTGCCTTGCTACACCACAACACACTTTTGAGTCATAAATCACAGCTTTGACAGGTCTATGATGATGCATTGTGTTAATACATCATAATGACAATGTTGATGATGTATTAGTACAATATATCCTGAAAGCCTCTCACTTTAGAATTCTGTGTTTATGGATAGCAGAGGAAAGATTTGAGAGGGCTGAAATTGAGAAAAAGGGAGGCACAAGGGAGGGTTCAGGATGATGAACATCTTTTTTTCTGACAGACCAACAACCAAAAAGGGAAATCAAAGGCTTCTACCTCCCAGGCACTAATGCCTTCCCTCTCCCAGTAGTTGTACCATGGATGCAACTCCTGGAGATGTACATGGTGTGTGGTGAGTTGCTTCAGTAGTGTCTGACTCTGCGACCCCATGGACTGTAGCCCACTAGGCTCCTCTGTCCATGGGATTTTCCAGGCAAGAATACTGGGATGGATTGCCACGCCCTCCTCCAGGGGATGTTCCTGACCCAGGGATTGAACCTGCATCTCTTATGTCTCCTGCATTGGCAGTCGGGTTCTTTACCATTGGGGCCACTTCATGGATGCAACTTCTGGAGATGTAGACGCTACCAAATCAGGAGTTGCACAGCTAGCTATTGGCGGGGCCAGACCCGACGCAGATCTTCTGGGTCTAAGCCCCATAGTCTTTTCAGACTTTGAGGTGAATGAAATATCCTTTATGTTTGTGAAATAGGAGCTCTGTTTAAGGTGAACTCATTAGACACAATTTTCCATCACACTTGCACATTGCTGCTGCTGCTGCTGCTAAGTCGCTTCAGTCGTGTCCGACTCTGTGCGACCCCATAGATGGTAGCCCACCAGGCTCCCCCATCCCTGGGATTCTCCAGGCAAGAACACTGGAGTGGGTTGCCATTTCCTTCTCCAATGCATGAAAGTGAGAAGTGAAAGTGAAGTCGCTCAGTCATGTCCGACTCTTAGCAACCCCATGGACAGCAGCCCACCAGGCTCCTTGGTCCATGGGATTTTCCAGGCAAGAGTACTGGAGTGGGGTGCCATTGCCTTCTCCAACTTGCACATTAATGTTTGCTAAAAGTTTGTGATCTTTAGCAATAAGTGGTCTTTTCTCCCTTGGCTTCTGGTGGGTGATGGAGTTCAATGAGCAGCCTAAGAAGAGTGATGCAACCATTTCATTTGTTGGGCATTCACTACTACAACACACTGGTTCCCAGCATTCGCTACACCATGCCATCAGACCAGACCAAGCCCTAATTGCCTATTAGTCTCTGCCTCAAACCAATTCAGCAAGGCTATTTCTCTTTTTTCAGCAGAACATCTGTGGTGACTTGACAGTGATGAAAGCAGTTAGTCCTTCAGTTCAACTCACCATCCTGCCTATAAAATAAGTCAATTATATAGAAGTTGTGCCATCTTCATAATGAGATCAATTGGAAAAAACGCATGTTCTTTGTGGGGGAGAACTCTTATTACATCATATCTATCAAATCTTCAACTATTTCCAGTCAATCCAAAATTGGCTTTGACATTCTTCATTTAAATCATCTTAGTTCAATTTTAAGATGTTCCTGAAAAATAACAAAACAAACAAACAAGAAAAAAGTAAGTCAAGTAGAAAGATAAAAACCACTAGAAGTGCAATGAAAGCAGGGGAGAAGAGTAGAAAACTCAGTGCAATGGGTATATCTTTGGTTAGGAAATAGGCCAATGTCTATTTTAATATTAATGAGAAGAAAATTAAGAATTTAAATGATAAAATGGCTGGAATCATCATCATATAAATTCATAGGTAAGGATGAACAGCTTATTTTTAAATTTAGATTATAATGATATAAAACTAGAAATCAACTACATGAAGAAAGCTTAAAAAAATCACAAATATGTGGAGATTATTACAGCATGCTACTGAACTAGCATTGGGTCAATGAAGACATTCAAGGAGAAATTAAAAAACACTGGACAGCTACAGACAAAAGGATGATATTGGACCACTTTCTAATACCATATACAAAAATGGAATCAAAATGGATTGAAGACTTAAATGTAAGAATGAAACCACAAGAATCCTAGCAGTATGTCACATCAGTACACTCTTTGACATAAATCATATAATGTCTTGCTGGATATGTCTCCTCAGGCAAAAGAAACAAGCAAAAATAAACAAATAGGACTACATGAGACCAAAAAGTTTCTGCACAACAAAGAAAACTCTGAATAAAACAAAAGAGTAACCTACTAAATGAGGGAAGATATTTGCAAGTCATATATCCAGAAAGAGGTTAAAGTCTAAAACATATAAAAGACTCAAATAACTCCACCACAAAATATGAATAACCCAATTAAGAAATGGGCAGAGGATCTGAATAGACAGTTTTCCAAAGAAGCTATGTAGATGGTCAACAGGCACATGAAAAGATATACTGCTGCTGCTAAGTCGCTTCAGTCATGTCTGACTCTGTGCGACCCCATAGACGGCAGCCCACCAGGCTCCCCCGTCCCTGGGATTCTCCAGGCAAGAACACTGGAGTGGGTTGCCATTTCCTTCTCCAATGCAGGAAAGTGAAAAGTGAAAGGGAAGTCGCTCAGTCATGTCCGACTCTTCGTGACCCCATGGACTGCTGCCCACCAGGCCCCTCCGTCCATGGGATTTTCCAGGCAAGAGTGCTGGAGTGGGGTGCCATTGCCTTCTCCAAAATATACACAACATTACTAATTCTTTGGGAAGTGCAAATCAAAACCACAGTGAGATATAGCCTCATGCCATTAGAATGGCTATTATCAAAAAGGCAAGAATTAATACATTTTGGAGAGGATGTGGATAGAAGGAAACCATCATTGTTGGTAAGAATGAAAATTGGTGCAGTCAATGTGAAAATAGTATGGAGTTTCCTCAAAAAAAAGATTAGAACTATCATGTGGTCCAGTTATTCAACTTCTGGGTATTTAAATAATTCTCTCTCTTTCTCTGTCTCTGTCTCTGTCTCCCTCCCTCTCTCTATATATATACATTTGGAATATTATTCATCCAGATAAAAGAATGACATCTTGCCATTTGTGACAGCATGATAGACCTTGAAGGTATTAGGTTAAGTTAAATAAGTCAGAGGAGAAATACAAATATCATATGATTTCATTCATATGTGAAATAAAAAAATAACCAAACAAACTTAACCAAACACAAACACATAGATAAAGAAGTAAGCCAGAAAGAAAAACACCAATACAGTATACTAACGCATATATATGGAATTTAGAAAGATGGTAACAATAACCCTGTGTACGAGACAGCAAAAGAGACACTGATGTATAGAACAGTCTTATGGACTCTGTGAGAGAGGGAGAGGGTGGGAAGATTTGGGAGAATGGCACTGAAACATGTAAAATATCATGTATGAAACGAGTTGCCAGTCCAGGTTCGATGCACGATACTGGATGCTTGGGGCTGGTGCACTGGGACAACCCAGAGGGATGGAATGGGGAGGGAGGAGGGAGGAGGGTTCAGGATGGGGAACACATGTATACCTGTGGTGGATTCATTTTGATATTTGGCAAAACTAATACAATTATGTAAAGTTTAAAAATAAAATAAAAAAAAAAAAAAAAGAAAACAGAGTAGTGATTACCAGAGAGGAAGGGGGTTTAAGGAAAGGCTTAACTGTATGGTAACAGATGGAAACTAAATTATTGGTGAATGCTCTATAATGTATACAGAAGTCAAAATATAGTGTGTACACATGAAATGTATAACAATGCGAGCCAGTTGCAAGAGAGTTCACTGAAATACACAGATAAGTACATTCTTAAAACTAGCAAAACAGCTTTGTTTCCAACAAATTCTGGAATTCAGATTTATCCAGATTAAGGCAAGTGCCAACATACCATAAGGAGGGTTTGATGTATATGAAAGTCAGACAAAGAAGAGGGCAATTATCTGATGAATTTTTTTGACACTAGAATGACATGTTTTGTGAGTATGTATTTTGCTTCACATAGAGGTTATTTATTTATTTATTTTTTACTGATTTGCATATACTCTATTTCCCTATAGACTTGCCATACAGATGTGGGTAAGAATTGTCTACACTCTCCATTATTATATTCTAATATTCCAATATACTATATTTCCAATGTGTGGACCTTCGTACATATCTACTACTGAGGCTGATGTTTATATTTGCCCATATAATAGATTCCTGATGTCTTGTATTACTCACCCTCCCCACTTCCAAATGTGCTTTTGAAAAGATTCAATAAACTCAATATTAGATGACTTTACTGAGATAACCACTTATCAGGATCAGATCACATACTTAAAAATACTCCCAGATATTTTCTATCCATCTAGTTTCTACCAGTAAATGTGGCAGCCCGAGGCAGGAGGGACTTTATTACCTCCCACTTAGTGCTAGGGAATCATTAGGTAAATGACTGACCTTACTCAGTGCCTGTCTTGGATCTTGGAACCTGATGGAGTGAGTGTCTGGAGAGGGGTGTTAACTACCAGAGCTCAAGAGCCATGGCTCACTTCTGCCTCTGCAGGCTCTATTGACCATCAGTTTTGATGGCTATTGCTGTCCTAAGAATTTTAAGGTCGCTGTACAGACTGATGACAAAAACCCAAGGGTCTCGTGGCAAGCCTCCAGACCTTTGAAGAGCCTCAGCTCTCTGACCAGTGGGATTGTAGTAATGTTTGTTGCTCTTGGCCTCGAAGCCAATCTGTCCCACACCCAAATTGAGCATCTGGAGAAAGTACAATTTCCAAGAAGTGTTCCCAGAGGCCATATCTATCTCTCCATTACCAGAATAAAAGTATCCCAGCTACTCCAAAGTACCCAGCTAATGAAAAGCTGTCTTATTTGGCTCAGCTGGATCATCCCAATGATCTATAGGTCAACTTACCCCTGCTCTGTTACATCTCCCACCAAATCAAGGGCACAGGATACTTAAACATATGTTTAAAAAATTCTCCTTGTTGTCATTCCCCAGGATCCATAAATCATTTTTGCTCTTATAAATCTACAAGGCTTTAATGCATGAGACCTCGGGGGATGGTAACATGGGCATATAGGGAGAAAAGCTCCCTTTGCCTGCCCCAGGCCCATCAGCCTCTTAGGGCCTCAGTTTACTTATCTATAAAAATGAAGCTTTGAGTTAGAGGAGAATGTAGGTATTTTCAACAGTATCTTATACTTAAAGAACACATTGCTATAGCATTTAATAGGAAAGTGAAAGACTGTATACTGATAACTGCTATACTTTTAGAAAACAGCACTGAAGCTTATAGATTTTTCCAACAGCCAGTGATGATAAACTTGCATTCTCTAGTGAGGTAACGAGTCTCCCCTCACTCCACCATCAGAAACACATTCCAAGACACTCAACCCTAAGCAGTCCCTGTCGAGCCAAATGTCCCCAAACCGTGTTTATTAAAGCTTTGGTTCATCAATTTGGAATTACTGTAGGGTCACTCATGTCTAGTAACATGATCACAGCAAGTCCCTGCTCAGTATTGCATGGAATTCTTCTTCAAGGTGCCAAAATTCTAGTCATACATCCTCCTTGGGGGAACTCAATCTGCCAATGTATTTGACTGTTACTACATTTATGTATTTCTGTTTTATGTCCTAAGAATGGAGCTGAACTGGGAAGTTCCTTTCCTCAGGCTTTTAAAAGAAATTATTTTATTGACGTATAGTTGATTTACAATGTCATGTTAGTACAGCAAAGTGATTCAGTTATATGTATGTATATATATATATATTATTTTTCATATTCTTTTCCATTATGATTTATCATAGGGTACTTAATAAAGTTCCCTGTGCTATTCAGTAGGAAATTGTTATCCATTCATTCTGTATATAATAGTTTGCATCTCTTAATCTCAAATTCCCAATCCACCCCTTCACATTCCCTTACTCGCTTGGCAACCACAAGTCTGTTCTCTGTGTCTGTGAGTCTACTTCTGTTTCATGCATAAGATAATCTATGTCATGTTTTAGATTCTACATATAAGTGATATTTGTCTTTGACTTACTTCATTTAGTATGAGACGTAATCTCTGGGTTCATCCATGTTGCTGCAAATGGCATTATTTCATTCTTTCCTATGACTGAGTAGTATTCCAGTGTGTGTGTGTGTGTGTGTGTGTGTGTGTGTGTGTACACCACATCTTTATCCATTTATCTACTAATGAGCAGTTAGGTTGTTTCCATGTCTTGACCATTGTAATTTGTGCTCCTAAAACACAGGGGTGTGAGTATCTTTTTGAATTAGAATTTTGTCTCTTGTTGATATAGTTCTTTGGTATAATTCTGTAACGGGAAGGGAAAAAAGTGTTTCTTAAAACCCAGACCACATCCTCTACAGGGCAGATTCCTGACTTAGAAGCGCTTATGCCTTGCCAAGAGGCTCAATGAGGCAGTCCCAGAGACGCTGAAGGAAGAAATGTGAAGGAAATAAGAATGTAGGGTTTCTGGGGCACTCTTAAGGGACAAGGGGAAAAGAGAAAGTCAGCTGGATAGTAACAGTCTGAGTGACGGGGCCAGGAGAATGTCCCTACGGTGGGATGTTCTCAGACTTTTAAAATCAGGGGCTGCATCCGTTTGTGGTCTATGTTACTATGATAGAAACAGCTTCCGCCCCATCCACACCCCATTTCCCATTTTTGAATGGAGTTTCTGTGCATATTAACACAATAATCATAAAAGATGAAGGAAAAAGCTGTTTCTCACTTAGCTCTTCTCAAATACAGCAGGCCCAGATTGGTAGGATAAACTGTCCACTGAACATGTTTAAGAAATGCAGGAGTTTTGATTCAGAGGCAGCCTCTGAGAATTTGCAGAAATCTTGGGGACTTTTTAGATTCCCACAAAATATGGAATATAAAGTTTGAGACAGTCTTATCTGGAATGTGAAGGACCCAGAGACCTCAGCTGACATATGGGTTCCATTATGGGGGAGGACTTTTGTTACACTGGCATCAGGAATTAAGCTAATCTCCTCATATTGGACTTTATCCATCTGTGGTAATATTTTGTGAAATAAGATAAGCCTTGGGACATAGTTAAATGGGTGATAACAGGTGATTTCATGACTCAGTTTTGCTTGTGTTCTGTCCTCTAGTGAAGTTTTGACTTCTAAATGCAAATCTTATCCCTTGCCACTCCCTCCCAACATACACAAAAAGCAAACTCATCATCACCACTTTCATTTCTATTTCAACTCTAAATTCAGATGAAATGGTTAACTGCCCCCAGTGTGAACTGAAATATAAGTCCCCCTCTCTGTGTGGCTCCCCATCTCGAATTATCTCCCCATCCTAATTTCCCTGTAGAGGCCCTTGGCTACCCTCAGGGTCAGCCTCTCCCCTCCAAAGAGGGGCTTTGCTTCCTCTTACATCTTCAGTGAACCACAGTGACCTGTGAGGCTGATGCAGGTGCTTTGGGAAACCATTTCATCAAGTGCTGCAGACAGTAAGGGCTGGGGTGAGCCATCAGCCCCTCAAAACTATGGTCTAGAGTTGCCCTGGACCAGATTGCTGATGGTGACCTGGAGGTGAAAGGCTCTGGACTCCATTACCGGTCTCCTGAGTATTCTACCTAATTCAGTATCCTTTCATTTAATTGAAACATTATTTTCTCTCTGTTAGCCAGGGCACTCAAGCTGGTGTAGAGCAGTGTTAATCTTTCAGCTGATTTCCATCTTTGCAGAATTACTTTTCTAGCAATTAGATCCACTGGTATAAATTTGCCTTGCTCCTTCCTGGGGTTCAATGTTCAAATGGAAATCTCCAAGCTCAATGTGTTTCCCTCTAGGCTGACCCAGGGCAGATATTAATTAACTGGGGTGTCGTGAAAATGTTGAGCTTGAAAAAAGCCAAGTAGGAGAATGTTTCTCTTGGGATGTCATTGCAGGCAGTAGACAGACTAAAGAGGGTGAGACCTGGATGAAGAAGAATCACATTTAAAGTCAAGTGGAATGACTGCACTATTAGTGAAGCAGGGAGCAAAACAATGGTTATTCTGGAAATGCATGAGAACTTATATGTAACCAAATATTCCACATCCTTTGTGGAAGTCTGAGCATAGTTCATTTGAGCACATTCTCTAGGGCAGGTCACAGCCCAGGTCAAGGACTGGGTCACGGTCACCAGCCATCTCAGCTTGCTTGGAACTGAGGGGTCCTGGGACCAGGAGCTTTCCAAGCTAAATCTGCAAAAGTTCTAGACAAATGCAGAAGGTTGCACACCCTATTAGAGTACAGTTTCTGAGAAAGATGTATAAGTCAGTTGACTTCTCACACTTCGTGCTAAACTTAACAATGAGCAGTTTATGCTTACCATCTTATATACTGAAATTGATCCTTTTAAGAAATCTGGCATCTGCTCCTGCAAATATAGTTGAGAAACTAACACTGGATTTTCAAGGTAAGTAGGACTGCTAATCGTCAAATCCAGTGGCTTTCTCTTAGACCTTGCCTTCTCTCTGGCAGTGGATACCTTTGAATGTCTGCCTTTTCAAATTCTCTCTTCATTGGACTTTCAGGACACTTAATTTTTCTGGTTCACTTCTTTCTAACCACTTCTCTTTCTCCATTGCTGCAATTTCTAGCTTCATCCCTGTTCTGTCTCTGCAGTGACTCCTATAGATGCTGTGCTGGTTATTTACCTGTCCCCTTTAATATTCTGCTCTGTGCTGCCAGGGCTGAGGATCAGCAAACTCTCACTTCCCTCAGCTTTCTTAATAGCTGGTTTTCTGTTAACTTGGGCAGTAGAGGCACCATGGGGTGGTCAGAAAGCAGGAGAGAGGTAGGACCTTTTCCTGGCACCTCCCCCCCCCCCCAAGTGCAGTGCTTACGCACAGTTGCCGGTGGTTGCCATGGCAGCTGTAGAATGTGGTGATTCTGGTCTCCAGCAGCTGCAGCAGGGAAGCACCTTCCCAGAGATGCCCACTCTAGTCAATGCTGGATCTTGGAGCTGTGATAGCCCTTGCAGGAACACAGAAGCTGGTGAGGCTTGAAGCCAGGGGGATTTCTAATTATCAATAGCATATATTAGACTCAACTTCAGACTTGCATCCAACACTTCGAGGATCTATCTGTGTGGATAATCTAGTCTATACTATTCTAATCATCCTCCTATAGACCTTGACCCTTCACCCTGATTACTAGAAAAACTTCTGATGATGGAGCTATCATTCTTCTAGTAATTGATACTTGCCTTTCCTGTGTTTCCAAAACCTAACTAGTCACAACATCTTGTCTTTTTATATAAAACTCAAAAGTATTTTGGACTACAAAGAAAGCTGAGTGCCAAAGAATTGATGCTTTTGAATTGTGGTGCTGGAGAAGACTCTTGAGAGTCCCTTGGACAACAAGGAGATCAAACCAGTCAATCCTAAAGGAATCAACCCTGAATATTCATTGGAAGAACTGATGTTGAAGATGAAGCTCCAATACTTTGCCCACCTGATGCAAAGAGCTGAGTCATTAGAAAAGACCCTGATATTAGGAAAGATTGAAGGCAGTAGGAGAAGGGGATGACAGAGGATGAGCTGGTTGGATGGCATCACCGATTCAATGGACATGAGTTTGAGTAGACTCTGGGAGATAGTGAAGGACAGAGAAGTCTGATGTACTACAGTCCATAGGGTCACAAAGAGTCAGACAAAACTTAGCAACTGAACAACAACAAGGTATTTTACATCTTTTACTTTGTCTCCTTTCCCTGATTTTGGCCTCTATAACCTTATGTCTAACCAACAATATATTTCTTATTTGTTCACAAATGCAATTAATACCTGCTCTCTTTTAAGGGCTTTACACCAGATACTTTGTGTACATGATTTCTAAACATCATGATGACTTTCAGATATATGCCTCTTTCTTCTGCAGATGAAGTAACAGAACTCAGAGAGGTTAGTCAACTTTCCAAAGGTCACATAGGCATTAGGTGGAAGAGCCTAGATCTGAACCTATATCCTTTTAACTGCAGAGGCTATACTTTTTTATTTAGTTATTCCTTTTCTGGTTTCTTCAACTTCAAATTTATCTGCATTTAATCAGTCTAGATAATTATTCTAAATTTCCTGTTTTAAAAAACCTGATCAATAGTTAAAATCCAATCAATTTTTACTGAATGAATTGGACTTTCTACTCCTCTAGTTAAACACCTTTTAAAAATGTTAACAGCTTCATTGGGATGTAAGTGACAAAATAAAATGCATATATTCAAATTATATAGTATGATGATTTTTGACATATATACACCTGTGAAATCATTATCATAATCAGGATAATGAAAATTTGTTACTTCAAAAAGTTTCCTTGTGTTCCTTCCTAATTTCTCATCTCACCACTCTTCAGCCCTCCTCCCAGCCTATCCCCCATCAACTCCCAGAAAACTACTGATATGCTCCTGTCACTATAGATTAGTTTATATTTTCTAGAATTTTATGTGAATGGAAACATACAGGGTGTCCTCTTTTTTTCTTTAGCTTCTCTCATTCAGCATAATTATTTTCTGATTCATCCATGTTGTTGCATGGATCATTATTCTTTATTGTTCAGTACTATTTCTCAAATTGTTGATTCCTTCTCCTGATGATAGACACTTGTGTTTCCAGTTTTGCAATTACAACAGCTGTGAACGCTCATGTAGAAGTCTTTGTCTAGTCATATGCTTTCATTTCTCTTGATATATGTGTAGGAATGACAAAGCTGGGTCAGGTGAAAGGGGGAATGTTTAACTTTTTAAGAAACCAACAAACTCTTTTCTACAGTGGTTGTGCGAGTTTACATTTCCACCAGGAGTATATGAGAATTCCAGTTGCTTCACATATTTGCCAACATTTGGCAAGATCTGTCTTTTTAACATTATCCATCTTAAAAGGTTGGGGCTTACCTTGTAGCTCAATTGGTAAAGAATCTGCCTGCAGTGCAGGAAACCTGGGTTTGATCCCTCGGTCGGGAAGATCCTCTGGAGAAAGAAATGGCAACCCATTCCAGTATTCTTGCCTGGGAAATCTCATGGACAGAAGAGCCTTGTGGGCTGCAGTCCATGGGATCGCAAAGAGTCGGGCCCAACTGGGCAACTAGCACTTACTTACTTACTTACTTATCTTAAAAGGTAAGATGATTTGTGGCTTGAATTTGCATTTCTCTAATGAATAATGATGTTGAGCATTTTCATATGTTTTGTCATCCATATCTTCTTCGCTAAAGTGTCTGTTAAGTCTGTTACTCATTCTTATTGAGTATTCATTTGACATTTTTTATTGTAGAATTTTAGTAGAATTTATTGTAGAATTCTTTTTTTTTTTTCTTTTTTTTATTTTATTTTATTTTATTTTAAATTTTATTTTATTTTTAAACTTAACATAACTGTATTAGATTTGCCAAATATCAAAATGAATCCGCCACAGGTATACATGTGTTCCCCATCCTGAACCCTCCTCCCTCCTCCCTCCCCATTCCATCCCTCTGGGTCGTCCCAGTGCACCAGCCCCAAGCATCCAGTATCGTGCATCGAACCTGGACTGGCAACTCATTTCATACATGATATTTTACATGTTTCAATGCCATTCTCCCAAATCTTCCCACCCTCTCCCTCTCCCACAGAGTCCATAAGACTGTTCTATACATCGGTGTCTCTTTTGCTGTCTTGTACACAGGGTTATTGTTACCATCTTTCTAAATTCCATATATATGTGTTAGTATACTGTATTGGTGTTTTTCTTTCTGGCTTACTTCACTCTGGATAATAGGCTCCAGTTTCATCCACCTCATTAGAACTGATTCAAATGTATTCTTTTTAATGGCTGAATAATACTCCATTGTGTATATGTACCACAGCTTTCTTATCCATTCATCTGCTGATGGACATCTAGGTTGCTTCCATGTCCTGGCTATTATAAACAGTGCTGCGATGAACATTGGGGTACTCGTGTCTCTTTCCCTTCTGGTTTTCTCAGTGTGTATGCCCAGCAGTGGGATTGCTGGATCATAAGGCATGTCTATTTCCAGTTTTTTAAGGAATCTCCACACTGTTCTCCATAGTGGCTGTATTAGTTTGCATTCCCACCAACAGTGTAAGAGGGTTCCCTTTTCTCCACACCCTCTCCAGCATTTATTACTTGTAGACTTTTGGATCACAGCCATTCTGACTGGTGTGAAATGGTATCTCATAGTGGTTTTGATTTGCATTTCTCTGATAATGAGTGATGTTGAGCATCTTTTCATGTGTTTGTTAGCCATCTGTATGTCTTCTTTGGAGAAATGTCTATTTAGTTCTTTGGCCCATTTTTTGATTGGGTCATTTATTTTTCTGGAGTTGAGCTGGAGGAGTTGCTTGTATATTCTCGAGATTAGTTGTTTGTCAGTTGCTTCATTTGCTATTATCTTCTCCCATTCTGAAGGCTGTCTTTTCACCTTGCTAATAGTTTCCTTTGATGTGCAGAAGCTTTTAAGGTTAATTAGGTCCCATTTGTTTATTTTTGCTTTTATTTCCAATATTCTGGGAGGTGGGTCATAGAGGATCCTGCTGTGATGTATGTCAGAGAGTGTTTTGCCTATGTTCTCCTCTAGGAGTTTTATAGTTTCTGGTCTTACGTTGAGATCTTTAATCCATTTTGAGTTTATTTTTGTGTGTGGTGTTAGAAAGTGTTCTAGTTTCATTCTTTTACAAGTGGTTGACCAGTTTTCCCAGCACCACTTGTTAAAGAGATTGTCTTTAATCCATTGTATATTCTTGCCTCCTTTGTCAAAGATAAGGTGTCCATATGTGTGTGGATTTATCTCTGGGCTTTCTATTTTGTTCCAATGATCTATATTTCTGTCTTTGTGCCAGTACCATACTGTCTTGATAACTGTGGCTTTGTAGTAGAGCCTGAAGTCAGGTAGGTTGATTCCTCCAGTTCCATTCTTCTTTCTCAAGATCGCTTTGGCTATTCGAGGTTTTTTGTTTTTCCATACAAATTGTGAAATTATTTGTTCTAGCTCTGTGAAGAATGCTGTTGGTAGCTTGATAGGGATTGCATTGAATCTATAGATTGCTTTGGGTAATATACTCATTTTCACTACATTGATTCTTCCAATCCATGAACATGGTATATTTCTCCATCTGTTAGTGTCCTCTTTGATTTCTTTCACCAGTGTTTTATAGTTTTCTATATATAGGTCTTTAGATTCTTTAGGTAGATATATTCCTAAGTATTTTATTCTTTCCGTTGCAATGGTGAATGGAATTGTTTCCTTAATTTCTCTTTCTGTTTTCTCATTATTAGTGTATAGGAATGCAAGGGATTTCTGTGTGTTGATTTTATATCCTGCAACTTTACTATAGTCATTGATTAGTTCTAGTAATTTTCTGGTGGAGTCTTTAGGGTTTTCTATGTAGAGGATCATGTCATCTGCAAACAGTGAGAGCTTTACTTCTTCTTTTCCAATTTGTATTCCTTTTATTTCTTTTTCTGTTCTGATTGCTGTGGCCAAAACTTCCAAAACTATGTTGAATAGTAATGGTGAAAGTGGGCACCCTTGTCTTGTTCCTGACTTTAGAGGAAATGCTTTCAATTTTTCACCGTTGAGGATAATGTTTGCTGTGGGTTTGTCATATATAGCTTTGATTATGTTGAGGTATGTTCCTTCTATTCCTGCTTTCTGGAGAGTTTTGATCATAAATGGATGTTGAATTTTGTCAAAGGCTTTCTCTGCATCTATTGAGATAATCATATGGTTTTTATTTTTCAATTTGTTAATGTGGTGTATTACATTGATTGATTTGCGGATATTGAAGAATCCTTGCATCCCTGGGATAAAGCCCACTTGGTCATGGTGTATGATCTTTTTAATGTGTTGTTGGATTCTGATTGCTAGAATTTTGTTAAGGATTTTTGCATCTATGTTCATCAGTGATATTGGCCTGTAGTTTTCTTTTTTTGTGGCATCTTTGTCAGGTTTTGGTATTAGGGTGATGGTGGCCTCATAGAATGAGTTGGGAAGTTTACCATCCTCTGCAATTTTCTGGAAGAGTTTGAGCAGGATAGGTGTTAGCTCTTCTCTAAATTTTTGGTAGAATTCAGCTGTGAAGCCGTCTGGACCTGGGCTTTTGTTTGCTGGAAGATTTTTGATTACAGTTTCAATTTCCGTGCTTGTGATGGGTCTGTTAAGATTTTCTATTTCTTCCTGATCGAGTTTTGGAAAGTTGTACTTTTCTAAGAATTTGTCCATTTCTTCCTCGTTGTCCATTTTATTGGCATATAATTGTTGATAGTAGTCTCTTATGATCCTTTGTATTTCTGTGTTGTCTGTTGTGATCTCTCCATTTTCATTTCTAATTTTATTGATTTGATTTTTCTCCCTTTGTTTCTTGATGAGTCTGGCTAATGGTTTGTCAATTTTATTTATCCTTTCAAAGAACCAGCTTTTGGTTTTGTTGATTTTTGCTATGGTCTCTTTTGTTTCTTTTGCATTTATTTCTGCTCTAATTTTTAAGATTTCTTTCCTTCTACTAACCCTGGGGTTCTTCATTTCTTCCTTTTCTAGTTGCTTTAGGTGTAGAGTTAGGTTATTTATTTGACTTTTTTCTTGTTTCTTGAGGTGTGCCTGTATTGCTATGAACTTTCCCCTTAGGACTGCTTTTACCGTGTCCCACAGGTTTTGGGTTGTTGTGTTTTCATTTTCATTCGTTTCTATGCAAATTTTGATTTCTTTTTTGATTTCTTCTGTGATTTGTTGGTTATTCAGCAGCATGTTGTTCAGCCTCCATATGTTGGATTTTTTAATAGTTTTTCTCCTGTAATTGAGATCTAATCTTACTGCATTGTGGTCAGAAAAGATGCTTGGAATGATTTCAATTTTTTTGAATTTACCAAGGCTAGCTTTATGGCCCAGGATGTGATCTATCCTGGAGAAGGTTCCATGTGCGCTTGAGAAGAAGGTGAAATTCATTGTTTTGGGATGAAATGTCCTATAGATATCAATTAGGTCTAACTGGTCTATTGTAGCATTTAAAGTTTGTGTTTCCTTGTTAATTTTCTGTTTAGTTGATCTATCCATAGGTGTGAGTGGGGTATTAAAGTCTCCCACTATTATTGTGTTATTGTTAATTTCTCCTTTCATACTTGTTAGCATTTGTCTTACATATTGCGGTGCTCCCGTGTTGGGTGCATATATATTTATAATTGTTATATCTTCTTCTTGGATTGATCCTTTGATCATTATGTAGTGACCATCTTTGTCTCTTTTCACAGTCTTTGTTTTAAAGTCTATTTTATCTGATATGAGTATTGCTACTCCTGCTTTCTTTTGGTCCCTATTCGCATGGAAAATCTTTTTCCAGCCCTTCACTTTCAGTCTGTATGTGTCCCCTGTTTTGAGGTGGGTCTCTTGTAGACAACATATGCAGGGGTCTTGTTTTTGTATCCATTCAGCCAGTCTTTGTCTTTTGGTTGGGGCATTCAACCCATTTACGTTTAAGGTAATTACTGATAAGTATGACCCCGTTGCCATTTACTTTATTGTTTTGGGTTCGAATTTATACACCATTTTTGTGTTTCCTGTCTAGAGAATATCCTTTAGTATTTGTTGGAGAGCTGGTTTGGTGGTGCAGAATTCTCTCAGCTTTTGCTTGTCTGAAAAGCTTTTGATTTCTCCTTCATACTTGAATGAGATCCTTGCTGGGTACAATAATCTGGGCTGTAGGTTATTTTCTTTCATCATTTTAAGTATGTCTTGCCATTCCCTCCTGGCTTGAAGAGTTTCTATGGAAAGATCAGCTGTTATCCTTATGGGAATTCCCTTGTGTGTTATTTGTTGTTTTTCCCTTGCTGCTTTTAATATTTGTTCTTTGTGTTTGATCTTTGTTAATTTGATTACTATGTGTCTTGGGGTGTTTCGCCTTGGGTTTATCCTGTTTGGGACTCTCTGGGTTTCTTGGACTTGGGTGATTATTTCCTTCCCCATTTTAGGGAAGTTTTCAACTATTATCTCCTCAAGTATTTTCTCATGGTCTTTCTTTTTGTCTTCTTCTTCTGGGATCCCTATGATTCGAATGTTGTAGCGTTTAATATTGTCCTGGAGGTCTCTGAGATTGTCCTCATTTCTTTTAATTCGTTTTTCTTTTATCCTCTCTGAATCATTTATTTCTACCATTCTATCTTCTAATTCACTAATCCTATCTTCTGCCTCTGTTATTCTACTATTTGTTGCCTCCAGAGTGTTTTTAATTTCACTTATTGCATTATTCATTATATATTGACTCTTTTTTATTTCTTCTAAGTCCTTGTTAAACCTTTCTTGCATCTTCTCAATCCTTGCCTCCAGGCTATTTATCTGTGATTCCATTTTAATTTCAAGATTTTGGATCAATTTCACTATCATTATTCGGAATTCTTTATCAGGTAGATTCCCTATCTCTTCCTCTTTTGTTTGGTTTGGTGGGCATTTATCCTGTTCCTTTATCTGCTGGGTATTCCTCTGTCTCTTCATCTTGTTTAAGTTGCTGAGTTTGGGGTGTCCTTTCTGTATTCTGGCAGTTTGTGGAGTTCTCTTTATTGTGGCGTTTCCTCGCTGTGTGTGGGTTTGTACAGGTGGCTTGTCAAGGTTTCCTGGTTAGGGAAGCTTGTGTCGATGTTCTGGTGGATGGAGCTGTATTTCTTCTCTCTGGAGTGTAATGAAATGTCCAGTAATGAGTTATGAGATGTCTATGGTTTTGGGGTGACTTTGGGCAGCCTGTATCTTGAAGCTCAGGGCTGTGTTCCTTTGTTGCTGGAGAATTTGCTTGTTATGTCTTTCCCTGGAACTTGTTGGCCCTTGTGTGGTGCTTGGTTTCAGTGTCGGTATGGAGGCGTTTGATGAGCTCCTGTCAATTAATGTTCCTTGGAGTCAGGAGTTCCCTGGAGTCAGGGTTTGGACTTAAGCCTCCTACTTCCAGTTATCGGTCTTAATTTTACAGTAATTTCAAAACTTCTCCTTCTATACAGCACCACTGATAAAACATCTACGTTAAAGATGAAAAGTTTCTCTACTGTGAGGGTCACTCGGAGAGGTTCACAGCGTTACATGGAGAAGAGAAGACGGAGGAGGGAGTTAGAGGTGACCCAAATGAGATGAGGTGGAATCAACAGTGGAGAGAGTGGGCTAGCCAGTAGTCACTTCCTTATGTGCACTCCACAACTGGACCGCTCAGAGATGTTCACGGAGTTATACAGGGAAGAGAAGAAGGAGGCAGGAGACAGAGGTGGCCAGAAGGATAAAAGGGGGAAATGAAAAGGAGGGAGACAGATCCAGCCAGTAATCAGTTCCTTAAGTGTTCTCCACCATCTGGAACACACAGAAATTCACAGAGTTGGGTAGAGTAGAGAGGGGTTAGGGAGGAGATACAGGTGACCTGGTGGAGAAAATGGAGAGTCCAAAGGGAGAGAGAGCAGTCAAGCCAGTAATCTCGTACACTAGTGGAAAATGGGTCCTGAAGATTGGGTTCTTAAAGGTATAAAATTGGTAACAAATACATAAAAACAAAAATTAGAAATCTAGAGTAGAGTTTGGAATTTCAAAAATGCGATGTTAATGAAAAGAAGAAGGAAAAGAAAGAGAGAAAAAACGAACAAAGAAAAACAAACAAGGTCGTGAAAGTAATAAAGAAACTACAGGTACAAAATTGATAACTAATACCAAAAAGCAAAAATTAAAAATCTAGAGTAGAGTTTGGAATTTCAAAAATACAACGTTAAAAAAAAAAAAAAAAAAAAAGAAGAAGAAGAAGAAAAATAAAGAGAGAAAACAAACAAACCAACAAAAACAATGTCGCAAAAATTATAAAGAAAATACAGGTACAAAATTGATATCAAATACCAAAAAGCATAAATTAAAAATCTTGAGTAGAGTTTGGAATTGCAGATATACGATGTTATATAAAAGAAGAAGAGAAAGAAACAGAGGAAAAAAAAAAGTCACAGAAATTATGAAAAAAACTATAGGTACAAAATTGATAACATATATCAAAAGGCTAAAATTAAAAATCTAGAGTAGAGTTTGGAATTTCAAAAATACAATGTTAAAGAAAAGAAAAAAAGAAAAAAAAAAAAAAAACACGGTCAAAAAATTATAAAATATATATATGAAGTTTGCTGAAGAAGAAAAAAAAAATAGGGTCTTTTTTTTTTTTGGCAAAGTAATAGTTATAAAAGTGAAAATTAAAGGACAATAGAGGACTTAAAAAAATTTTTTTTTTTAATTAAAAAAAAAGAAAGAAAGAAAGATTGATCGTAAAAATAGTAAAAATATATCTAGGTCTTTCTCTGGTTTTGTTGTGAGTATTGTGGGTTCAGTTCATTTTTGGCAGTTCCTTAGTCCGACTTATATTTCTCAAGATCTATAGGCCCCTTCCTATGTAATCCGTAGTAACCACAGGGTTTTAATCTATGGCCTGTAGCTTCCAAGGCGTTTCCCTCTGTTATAGCTTCTTCTGTTTGCTGGTCTCTTCAGTGTCTGGTTCCCGCCCTGACACAAAGGGGACGGTGGAGGACACTATTTTTTTTTTTTTTTTTTTTAATTTAGGCTCACTTGTTCAGCCGCGCTGTGGGGAGGGAGGGAGGGATGCTGCAAACAGGTAACACTGGCGTGCGCTCGCAGTGCCTCAGCCACACTGGGTCTGCCCCCGCTCACGGCACGTGTAGCCTCCCTGCCCACACTGCTTGGGCTCTAGGTTGTTCCGCCGGGAACAATCCGAGGCCGGCCCTGGGCTGAGCTCCCAGGTCCAAGCCGCTCAGGTTCAGGCACTCGGGTAGCCCTCAGAGGCGCAGACTCGGTTGGGCCTGAGTTTTGTGTTCTTCCCAGATCCGAGCAGCTCAGGTGATGAGGTGTTTGGCGGGCGCCAATGCTGCGACTTATCGCCTCCCCGCCACTCGGTTATCTGGGTGTAAAACCGGCGCACCTTCTCAGGCAGATGTTGACCGTCCAGACCCCCAAGAAGTTTTAGTTAGCAAAGAAGCCTGCTTACAGTTTTATAGATAGTGTCTCTCTGGGGCTGCGATGTCCCCCTTCCGGCTCTGGCTGCCTGTCACCGGAGGGGGAAGGTCTGCAGCCGGCTATATCTGTTCAGTCCTTTGTTCTGTGCGCGGGCCTGGCGGTGTCTTAGGTTAGGGCTGGCTTTTCGCGTGGTAGATATCCCACAGTCTGGTTTGCTAGCCCAAATTATTTCGCTCAGATAGCGCTCAGGACATTCGGCCCGATTCTTACTCTAAGGGACACAGCCCGCGCCGCACTTACCTGCCCAGCCCCCGCTTGCTAATGCCGTGTGCAGGCGTCTGCGCTGCTTCTCCGCTGGGGGAGTTACCGTAGGGCTCACAATCCGCGATTTTTAATTGTTTATTTTTTTTTTCCCCTCCCTTTTATGTTGCCCTCTGTGCTTCCAAAGCTCGGCACAGATTCGGCAGTGAGAGGGTTTCCTGGTGTTTGGAAACTTCTCTCTTTTTAAGACTCCCTTCCCGGGACGGAACTCCGTCCCTCCCTCTTTTGTCTCTTTTTTTGTCTTTTATATTTTTTCCTACCTCCTTTCGAAGAGTTGGGCTGCTTTTCTGGGTGCCTGATGTCCTCCGCCGGCATTCAGAAGTTGTTTTGTGGAATTTACTCGACGTTTAAATGCTCTTTTGATGAATTTGTGGGGGAGAAAGTGTTCTCCCCGTCCTACTCCTCCGCCATCTTGGCTCCTCCCTCCTAGAATTCTTTTTATATTGTGAATACAAGTTCTGTATCAGATATGTGATTTGCAAATATTTTATCATAGTGTGTCTTATCTTTTCATTTACAGTGTCCGCCAAAGAGAAGAATTTCTTACTGCAATGAATCCTAATTTATCAAATTTTTGTTTAATGAATTATATTTTGGTGTTACATCTAGGAAATCCTGTCCAACCTAATTCAAAAAGGTATTTTTCCTATTTTCTTTCATTAGAAATTTTAGATTTTACATTTAGATGTATGATTCATTTTAAGTTAATATTTGTTTACAGTAAATTATATTGATCAAGGATTTTTAAAATGGATATACAATTGTCCTGACACTATTTGCTGAAAATGTTATCCTTTCTCTATTGAATAACGTTTTATACTTTTGTTGAAAATTATTGACTTATATGCATAAATCTGTCTTTTTTCTCAATTATTTTCCAATGCCTTGTTTGTATATGTTGATGTCAATGCCACAATCAGTCTAGCTTTTGAATAAATCTTGAAGTTAGGCACTGTAAATTCTTCAGCTTTATCTTTTCCATGTTGTCTGGGCTATTTTAGGTACCTTGCATTTCTATATAATTTTGAGAATCAGTCAACAGATTTTTACAAAATTCTGGTGGGATTTGATTTGGATTGTATTGAATCTATAGGTAGGTTTGGGAGAATTTTCACCTTAATAATATTGTGTCTTTCAGTTTATGACCATGATAAATCTTTCCATTTTAGTTCAGTCACTTGGTTGCGTCCAACTCTTTGTAACCCCATGGACTGCAGCATGCCAGACTTCCCTGTCCATCACCAACTCCTGGAGATTGCTAAAACTCATGTCCATCGAGTCAGTGATGCTATCCAACCATCTTATCCTCTGTCGTCCCCTTCTCCTCCTGCCTTCAATCTTTCCCAGCATCAGGGCCTTTTCCAAGGAGTCAGTTTTTCGCATCAGGTGGCCAAAGTATTGGAGTTTCAGCTTCAGCATCAGTCACTTCAATGAATATTCAGGACTGATCTCCTTTAGGATTGACTGGATCTCCTTACAGTCCAAGGGACTCTCAAGAGTCTTCTCCAGCAACACCGTTTGAAAGTATCAGTTCTTCAGTGCTCAGCCTTCTTTATGGTCCAACATTCACATCCATACATGACTACTGGAAAAACCATAGCTTTGAACAGATGGACCTGTGTTGGCAAAGTAATGTTTCTGCTTTTTAATATGCTGTCTAGGTTGGTCATAGCTTTTCTTCCAAAGAGCAAGCGTCTTTTAACTGCATGGCTGCAGTCACCATCTGCAGTGATTTTGGAGCCCAAGAAAATAAAGTCTGTCACTGTTTCCATTGTTTCCCCATCTATTTGCTGTGAAGTGATGGGACCAGATGCCATGATCTTAGTTTTTTGAGTGCTGAGTTTTTTTTTTTTTTCTTTTTTTTTTAATTTTATTTTATTTTTAAACTTTACATAATTGTATTAGTTTTGCCAAATATCAAAATGAATCTACCACAGGTATACATGTGTTCCCCATCCTGAACCCTCCCTCCTCCCTCCCCATTCCATCCCTCTGGGTCGTCCCAGTGCACCAGCCCCAAGCATCCAGTATCGTACATCGAACCTGGACTGGCAACTCGTTTCATACATGATATTTTACATGTTTCAATGCTATTCTCCCAAATCTTCCCACCCTCTCCCTCTCTCACAGAGTCCATAAGACTGTTCTATACATCAGTGTCTCTTGAATGTTGAGTTTTGAGCCAGCTTTTTCACTCTCTCCTTTCACTTTCATCAAGTGGCTCTTTAGTGCTTCTTCACTTTCTGCCATAAGAGTGGTGTCATCTGCATATCTGAGGTTATTGATGTTTCTCCCTGCAATCTTAATTCCAGCTTGTGCTTCATCCAGCCTGGCATGTTGGTGGCCTGGGTGTAGCCCACCAGGCCCCTCTGCCTATGGGAATTCTCCAGGCAAGAATACTGGAGTGGGTTGCCATGCCCTCCTCCAGGAGATCTTCCCAACCCAGGGGTTGAACCCAGATCTCCTGCATTGCAGGCAGATTCTTTACCATTTTAGCCACCAGGGAAGCCCAGGAATACTGCAGTGGGTAGCCTATCCCTTCTCCAGAGGATCTTCCTGATCTAGGAATTGAGCCAGAGTCTTCTACACTGCAGGCAGATTCTTTACCAGCTGAGCTGCCAGGGAAGCCCTACAACCACTGTGCGTCAGGTAAATATATAGTTAGATATTACAGGTAGAAATTGTTTAGGAAGATTCCAGCTAAACAGGACTCTCAAATAATCCCTTTATTACTTAAACATTTTATGTAAGCATAAATAAACATGTATTTTGTTTATAATTTCTAAAAGTATAATATTATTTTTATTTTAAAAAAATGGATTAAATGAAGAATAGCAAGAGAAAATATAGAACTAAGGGTGAAAAATTAAATAGCATATGTCACTTAAGTTTGATTTTGATAATGACTCAAATTATCTTCAAGTAGGCATTTTCCAATAGATATCTTCTCCCAGGAAGGATTTTAGGAAATTTCTGTAAGTGTATATAGCCTGAAGCCAAAAAGATAAGTTCATTAGAGCTAGAGTTATAGTTGATAGTATTGTCCAAATGAAGCTGGCTGTATCTATAATGAAAAATCACCTAGGAGAGTAATATCTGCCCAACTTTATTCCAGAACCATAAATTATAGTCTCCTACAGAGTACCTCTAAGGGTAAGTGTGCTGAAGGCAAGTCCCTCTATTCTTACTAATCACCCTAAAATAGGAGGAAAAGGTGGACAGACTTAGCTCTCCTCAAAGTGATTTGATTGGCATTCACTGCTTTCTCCATAGAGCTAATGACCTCTAATCAGAGAGTCTTGGCGAGCAGACCTTCCAAATGCCTTGTCTAAGGCTTATCCCTGTGAAGACTCTATCTCCTCTGTGGGACCCATCTAATTGATTCCCTCATTAACTGCTAATATGGTCCATTTTTTTCCCTCAAATTTTATCCCTTTCCAAATGAATATAGCTCTGTGCTAGATATGATGGAAGATACTCTATAGATGGGTGGTGAGGTTCTTCTTCTTCAGAAGTGTGCAGTAAGACTGAAAGGAAGATTTGCATGTAGAGAAGTAATAGAATCAAGTAAGAGTATTCTGTAGCCTGTTGGGAATAAAATCATAAAAAGAGATAGATGTGAGCTGGGAAGATCAAGAGAGTTTTCCTAGAAAAACTGACCTTTGGTATGTCAGTGGACTGATAGGTTTCTGATCCACTGTGAGCACTCTGAATGCTGACAGCTCATCATCCATTCATTAGAACATCATGCAAGAAATCCATTAAACCCAGAAATATTGAGTAGCATTCATTTCTGGTTTTCCCCTACACTCTTATCCTTAGGGTCTTAGTAAGTATCAGTAGCAGGGAAGAACAGGTGGAGGTGTGTTTGTTTTAATGGTCATCTTTATTCATCTAACACTAGTTCTGTAGCATGGATGCAATTTGAAGAGTTTATCCAAGAAAAGATATGTAGTGTCTCTTACTGTACTCACAAAGTTCTCTGGAAACTTAATAGTTCACTATATTTAACTCACTTTTACTACTTTTTAAAAATTTAGCATATGTTCACTATGTACTGTCTATGCGCCAGTCAGAGTTATGGGTATGGAGAACTAAGACAAGGCTGTAAGTGAGAGGTAAAGCACAACCTGAGAGGTCCTCTCCAAGGAGTAAAAGGTTCAAGCCCCATATTAGTCTTCCCAGTCCAGGGTACCTGCACTGAGAACACAAGCCCCCATAATGTCTGGCTCTGAAAATCAATGGGGGAACCAGAGGGCTGAGGAAGACGGAGATTCCTTTCTTGAAGGAGTCATACACAGACTCACTTGCTCTGAATTTTAGCACAGAGGCAGTGTTCATCAAAAGATGAATGCAAGGACTTCCCAGGTTGTGCGGTGGTTCTTCCTGCCAATGCAGAGGGCATGGGTTTGATCCCCGGTCCTGGAAGATTTCACATGCCAAGGGGCAACTAAGTCCATGCACCACGACTACTGAAGCCAAACTCTAGAGCCTGCATACTGAAACTATTGATTCTGCGTACTGAAACTACTGAAGCCCATGTGACCTAGCACCCATGCTTTGCAAATAGAGAAGCCACCAAAATGAGAAGACTGTGCAGCACAACTAGAGAGTAGCCCCCGCTTGCCACTGCTACAGAAGGCCAGTGTGCAGCAGTGAAGAGCCAGGACGGCCAATAAATAAATAGCACATGGTTTCTTAAATACAATTCAAAAGAACCCTTTTAAAAAAAGATGAACAGGTAAAGAATATGGGGCCTATCTACCTATTTATATACAATGGAATAGTGTTCAGCCACAAAAAATACTACACTATTAGAATTTGCAACAACATGGACATGGGCCTAGAGAGTATTATGCTAAGTGAAATGATTCAGGCAGAGAAAGACAAACACTGTATTATTTCACTTATGTGAATTTCACTTATGTGGATTTCATTTATGTGCAAGCTAAAAAAAGCATATGAACAAGCAAAACAAATCAGAAATAGACTCATAGATACAGAGAATAATCTAGCAGTTACCAGAAGGAGGAATGTTGAGCAAAACTAGGTGAAAGGAATAAAGAGGTACATGTAACCAGTTAAGAAATAAACAAATCACAAGGATGTAGGGAATATAGTCAATCAGATCAGATCAGATCAGATCAGTCGCTCAGTCGTGTCTGACTCTTTGCGACACCATGAATCGCAGCACGCCAGGCCTCCCCATCCATCACCAACACACTATTGTAATAACTTCATGTGTGACAGATGGTAACTAGGCTTACTGTGGTGATGGTTTTTTAATGTATCTAAATGTTGATTTACTGAGCTGTACACCTGAAACACATGATATCATATGTCAACTATACATTAATAATAAGAAGGAAGGATAATTCTAAAGAGTTTTGAACCACCAGAAAAATAGAGCGCCCATGGATAGAAAAGAGGAGAAGCAGCAGGGGAGGGGATGGGGCAGGAATTCTGTTTGGAGCACTTTAAGTTTGAGATGTTCATTGGGCAACTGTATTAATTTTCAAGACTGCTACAAAAAAATACCCAACAGTGGGTAGCTTCAAACAATTGCAATTTATTTTCTCACACATATGGAGGCTAGAAATCTGAATCAAGACATTGGCATATTTTCTGTAATGGCTCTGGGAAGGGATCCTTTATTTCCTCTCTGAGCTTCTGGCGTTTGCCAGCAACATTTGGTGTTCCTTGACTTGTCGATGCATCATTCCAGTCACATGGCCATCTTCTCCTTGTGTGTCTTCACATCATTCACTGTGTGTGTGTCTATTTCTGTGTCTAAATTTCCTTTTTTTCCCAGAGGGAACCAGTCATATTGGATTAGAGTCCACCATAATGACCTCATTTTAAGTTGATGACCTCTGTAAAAACTTTACTTTACTTGTCACATCCAGAGGTACTAGGGTTTAGTGCTCCAACAGATCATTTTGGGGGGATGAGTCAACCCATAACAGCTTTCAAGTAAAGAAGTCCAGTAAACAGTTAGATGTCAATGAGATAGTCAAAAGTTAGCAGAGAGATTTGGTCTAGAAACAAAAATGCGGGAGTCATCAGCATTATAAATGGTATAAATAAGGTGGGAGTGAGATCACCAGAAAGTGAGCATAAACAAAATAAAATTTGGAGTCATTTAGAAGTTGGGAACAGCAGAAGAAATGTCACCATCTCAAACTGGGAAGATGTGTTCTAGTTCCTCATGTAGGTGGAACTCATAATATAAACATAATGAGCCTGCCAACCCCAGAGTGTCCTTGAATTTATTTATTTTTTTTCAAAATGCTTGTTTCAGAAGAGAATAGTGCTGAATTCTCTGTAGCTCAGGCGGTACTCTGGTAGTCTGGTAGCTCAGATGGTGAAGAATCTGCCTGCAGTGAGAAACCAGGATTTGATCCCTGGGTTGGGAAGATGCCCTGTAGAAGGAAATGGCAACCCATTCCAGTATTCTTGCCTGGAAAATCTGATGCACAGAGGAGCCTGATGGGCTACAGTCCATGGGGTCGCAGGAGTTGGACATGATTTAGTGACTACACCACCACCCCCAGTGCTGAATGATATTCCTAATTCAGTTTGTCTAAGTAAAAATCATTCTGAAAAACATTTAGAAAGCTAGTGTTGAATTTAAATAGTGCATCTCATCAAAGCTCATTTAAGAATAAAAAAAAAAACAGGAATGGGCTCTGCATAATGATAGAGTTGAACCTTAAGGGGTTAGATTTTCAGTTTTCACTTATGAATATATTTTGGATTACATAGTCATGTAACACATTTTCCAAAAGCAAAATTTTCCAGTGGAGATAGAATTTAGAGTTGAATGGGGTTTTCTAGATCATTCTGTTGACAGATCAGCAAAGGGAAACGTAGAGCCAGGAAGCAATCAACCCAACTAAAATGGTCATGGACTGAGGCTAACAGAGTCATCTCATTTCAAGTTCAGCTGCCCTGCTTCACAGTTAAAAAATAAAGGGAATTTGTGAGAAAAGTCGTAACTTAAACACTAGCCCAAATCTTATTCTAACAAAAACTAAGAGTGTATAAATATTGCAATTGCATATTAGTATACCATTGATCTTGGAGGATGTATTGGCAGTAGCTTAGCCTGAGAAATTCCATTTCAGTTTTATCAGAAGCAAAAGTAAGACAAAGTACATCTGCACCCTCCACTTAGGGCAGCTTTGTGTGAAAGTGAGGAGGAAATGGAAATATCAATAACCTCAGATGTGCTGCTGACACCACCCTCATGGTAGAAAGCAAAGAGAAACTAAAGAGCCTCTTGATGAAGGTGAAGGAGGAGATTGAAGGAGCTGGCTTGAAATTCATTCAGAAAACTAAGATCATGGCATCTGGTCCCATCACTTCATGGCAAATAGGTGGGGAAACAATGCAAACAGTGACACACTTTATTTTCTTGGCTCCAAAATCACTGCAGACAGTGGCTGCAGCCATGAAATTAAAAGATGCTTGCACCTTGGAAGAAAAGCTATGACCAACCCAGACAGCATATTAAAAAGCAGAAACATTACTTTGCCAACAAAGGTCTGTACAGTTGAAGCTATGGTTTTTCCAGTAGTCATGTGTGGATGTGAGAGTTGGGTCATAAAGAAGGCTGAGTACTGAAGGATTAATACTTTCAAACTGCGGTGTTGGAGAAGACTCTCGAGAGTGCCTCGGATAACAAGGAGATCAAACTGGTCAATCCTAAAAGGAAATCAGCTGTGAATATTCATTGGAAGGACTGATGCTGAAGCTGAAGCTCCAGTCCTTTGGCCAGTTGATGCAAAGAGCTGACACATTGGAAAGACCCTGATGCTGGGAAAGATTGAAGGCAGAAGGAGAAGGAGATCACAGAGGATGAGATAGTTGTATGGCATCATCAACTCAAAGGACATGAATTTGAGTAAGCTCCATTTGGTGAAGGACAAGGAAGCCTGGTGTGCTGCAGTCCATGGGGTCATGAAGAGTTATACTCGCTGAGTGACTGAACAACAACAAAGGGGAAATTGAAAAGGCTTCTATAAGATTAATGATAAGTTGTTTTCAGTTAGTCTTGATCATTAATGTTAAACTAAATAGATTAATTGAGCATATAAGTGGGACTTTTTTTTATCCCAAGGAATTTGATCATCCCCTATTGCTTTATGAATAACCCTTAAACTATTGCATGTCAATATTTTCCACACTATATTTAGAATCAGCTTGAACTTCTAGCACCCCTATAATGAATGTTAACAGAATCCTCTCTCTTTCAGTTAGTATAGCTCAACAGAAAGTTTATCAATCAATAAAAGAGTGAAAAGAAGTTGTATCTTTCTAATTGAACCTAGGCTTATGCTTTGGCCCTATGATGCTTTGGTTGTATGGTGTTTCCAAGTCTCTTGATTTCTCTGAGGCTCAGACATCTCATCTGGGACTCAGAATGATTTTATAAAGAGTTGTGTAAAATAAAAGACAGTTACAATATATGAAATCTTAACACAGTACTTGGTACTTAGTAAATATCAATAAATGACTTTTCTAGTAAATAATCCTTATCTAGAAATTTTTCTTTCTACCTCAACTTACTTTGTAGTATATCCAGGTTGTTATAGACAGGGAAAACGAACAAAAAGGTATTTTAAATGTTATGTTCCTTTTTATTTGACAACTATAAACATTTACCATCCTTCGAACACCTTTTTGGGTGATCTTTTTGTATGAGTTGATTTCCATTAAAGTGGCAGAATAAGCCGCTCTTGTTTATGTAACTGCATGTATCTGTTTACTACTCAAGGCAAATACTGTTTCCTTTCTACTAAGTAAAAGAAACTGTTGTTCTTATGAAATATAAATATTCGTCTAGTACCTTCCCTTTATCTTAACTCTACACAAACCCCACCTTCAGGTTCTATATGTAATCGATTTATGAAAGATAGTTTTTAAAAATAACCCCATTTCATTGGGATTTCTCACCTATTTCTAACTTATTTAACTGTTTAAAGAAATAGCTGCATAAAAGCTTCTGTAAAGGAAAATGGTAGCTTTTCCTTCAAACAGCAGCCACAACAACCAGTCTGCTGCTGCTGCTAAGTCGCTTTAGTCCTGTCCAACTCTGTGCGACCCCAGAGACGGCAGCCCACCAGGCTCCCCCGTCCCTGGGATTCTCCAGGCAAGAACACTGGAGTGGGTTGCCATTTCCTTCTCCAATGCATGAAAGTGAAAAGTGAAAGTGAAGTCGCTCAGTCGTGTCCAGCTCTTAGCGGCCCCATGGACTGCAGCCTACCAGGCTCCTCTGTCCATGGGATTTTCCAAGCAAGAGTACTGGAGTGGGGTGCCATTGCCTTCTCTGAACAACCTGCATACTTATGAGTAACCCATGCTTGAGGTTCAGACAGTAGGTTAACCTAAAAAATACCTTATAAGTTTGGTCAGAAACATAAACAAGGTGAAATAAACCCGCCCATTCCACTTGAGGCAGTTTTGTCAGAATGCAGAGAGGAAATGGAAACGACTTCCAAAAATGTACGCTTCTGCAAGGTGTTCAAGCTTGTGTTCCTTTTGTCTAAAGTTCTGCTTTTAAAAGAACGAGCTGTGGGAGACTGCGAGCCAGAAGTCCAGCACCTTCAGCCTGCACACTCGAGGACTGAAGTGAGAATGGGCTTCCCTGTTGGCAGCATATCTGATGGTTCAGGAAACCTGTCTGGAAAATGCTTTATCACCAAGGAAACACTCCCATTACAGCAAGTCTAGCATCTTCCCACTACAACTCATTTAACAAGCACCCGCTGTAAATAAGATTACGCTCAGGAGTAGGGATCTGTGGCATCCTTCACTGGCACCTACCGTAAGAATTATAAATTGCCCAATATGGGGATGGAGTGAGACACTTTAACAAAAGTTCAGAACAACGGCAGGTCTGGTACTGAGACTATTGCGCGCTAATTGTTTCACTGAGATAATTCTGAGATAATTACACTCCACCAACCGGCAAGTAACCTCACTCAGGCTGTACTTAATCCAGTGTAGCTTGCTATTTCTAAAAGGTCAGGAAATCTCTTTCCTCACCTCTAACTGCTCACCTTTCCTGGGTGCACTATGGGGATGCATAATTCCAACAGAGTGGAAATTCAGTCAGTAGATGGAGTCTGGGCATAAATATTCATAGCCAAAACTTTTCAAAAAAAAAAAAAGTCCGAAAAGGAGACTAAGTAAATCACAGCCCCCTGTAGAGATGACTAAGATATGCTCTGACAATTTACATGGATTTGCTTAAAATTCTACACTGCTGTTTAAGATCTCTTTTCATGGCAACCAGTACATCTCTATGCCAGTATTTAATTGCTTCACTCATACTTTGCTCATTGGAGAAGAATGTAAGTGCACTCGGAGCTTTTCAAGTTCTTCTTACTCTTTGTGATGCATCTTTCCTTCTCCAGAACTTTGGTCCTTAAAAAAATTTCAAAGATTTATTCACATTCCAATGTAGTCAAGCATGCCTCAACTTATATACAATTACTTGAAAGCTTTGGATTTGTCCTACACTCTGAAGTCTGCTATTGAATTCATTAATGATCAAAACTATCTAAATAGCTCTTCAACACGGATTCCCATGTATTCTAAAACTTATAAATTCTATAAAACCAATAACACTGTCCCTTACCCAAATATGTGTGCCTGTATGAAGATGTTTGGTATTTTAAATTATAAATGGCAGCATTAATTAGTAATAACAGTAATTTACCTTTTTATCACAAACATCAGTTAGTTTCTATCTCATTTAACCCAATAAAGTTCTCAAAAGGTTACTTTTCCTTTAAGAATCAACACATAGAAATCTCATGATATGACTACAATTGCAGAAGCAATAAACAAAGGAAGAGTTTTTAGCAGTCTTGTACTTTATCTTCTCAAGATTTAAGAAAACTACTAAAAATTTCTCTTGTCAGGGTAAGACATCCACGGAGAACCAGCTCAAGATGAATGAGAACTTTTGGTACTTTTTGTATTCAATCACCAACCAAACAGTGCCAGCAGCCACACCTTGTGAACTGATATCATGGGATTTTGTCCAATGACTGTCAAGACCTGAACTTGCCTGTCACAGTTAATTTCAGGATAAGGTAGAATTTGTTAATTCTATGCAAAGCAGTTAAGATATTTAAATGCAAGGAGCTTTTTTTTTTTGCCTTAATTTTTGTTTGCCTTGTTTTATTGTTTTACCATTAGCTGATGTGGGAAACTCCATTAATCCAGTGAATTTAAAGATAGAACTTAAGAATTAAAAAGTACCAAGTACCAGATAGATTTGAGAGTTCTAACATGATTTGCCTGGTAACACATTTTTTGGATAGCCCTTCTTTTTTATTTTAAGCACAGGTTAGCTGGGAAGGAGATATATGACTCTAGCATGTCCCAAACCCAATGCTGGTGGAAGTCAAGAATGTTACCATGTTGCTTACAGTTTCCCCTGCTCATTTGCAAGGTATAAAAAGAAAAACGAATATCTTTTCACAAATTATTGTGATATTGATCTACATAATTATATAAATGACTTTAAAATAATCTATGTGGGCACTTTATTGAAAATTATAAAAAGACCTGACTTCCTTGGTGGCTCAGAGGTTAAAGCGTCTGCCTGCAATGTGGGAGACTGGGTTCAATCACTGGGTCGGGAAGATCCCCTGGAGACGGAAATGGCCACCCACTCCAGTATTCCTGCCTGGAGAATCCCATGGACGATTAAGCCATTGAAATGTCATCTTTATCCCTCTATTACCAAATTGTAAAATAAAGAGGAAGACTATACATACTTGTTTACTTGCTCTTATAAATGAAGTACCATGAATGGCAATTTTCATGTTTGATCATCGGGAGACTATAGAACTGAAGGGGAGACCCATTTCTTCCCCTCCTCTGACTCATGTAGCTATTGGACTAACAGGGGTTCAGTAAATAGTTTGGAAAATTGCTCTTTTCTTCCTTAAAATCCAATTTTTTAGATGGGTAAAAATGAATGTTTCTTCTTTGGGATTAGGGGCTTCCATTTTAGAAGATCTATTTCCTGTCATATTTTCTATAGCACATACTTATAAGCCTCAGGTGAAAAACAAGTAGTTAGCTTTTGGAAGTCCTATAGGTAATATGCAACCTTCCTGACATATAAATTGTTTTTAAATGGGTTTGGTGAGACATGAATATACTCTTCCAAATTCAAACCCAAACTCCAAATTTTCTTTCCTGTTTCCTGTTTTCCAGGGATTTCTGAGAATGGCCACTTCATAGTTCAGTTGTGAAATAAAATCTTGTTATCACCATCCAGGGATGTGAAACCATAACTAAGGGGAGCTAGAAAATGTATAATTTGTTTTTATGGCTTCCACTATAATTTCATGAGATTTCTTTCTCCCTTTCTTTCTTTCTTTTTTACTTTCCTAATATTAAAAAGCTTTCTGGCACCATGATTAGAGCATAAAAGATTCTGAAAACACAAATCAAAGATGAATGCTAGTTTTCAATAGGAATGTCTTCCCAATCTCTTTTCTTCAATCTTCTAGTTTCATAAAAGAGGTGATGTCATAATTTATGATGTTAAGCTGACTGGTGAAATGTCATTACACAAGTGATGTTTTGATCGATGATGTTAGGCTGGTTAGCAGGAAAGTGTCAAATGTCACTTTTGTGACATAAACTGGCAGTTACGATTATATAATATCAATTATTCTTTGGGAAACTGCATTAGATCAGTTAGAGCTGAACCAATTTAGTTTGAGCAGGTTCATATTTTTTTTCTAGCTGTTCATCCAGTTCTAATTATTAGGAGTAAAATACACTTTGGATGTAGTTTAGATTTTCATAATGTCCTCCCTGGAAGTGTAATGGGTGCCTTACATGCCCCTTGTGTTGTACAAAGAGGTGCAAGAAGAATCTGTACTGACCTTCCAGAAAGGAGGGTGCACCTTGAATCCTCCTCCTCCTTAATTGAAACTCATGGAATTATTTTAATTGCTAGTTGAGATTTAATTGAAATATGACATTATAAAAGAATATATTTTAAAGAGTCTTACTTTACTTGATTTTCTATGAATATCAGCTACTAAGTTAATTTCAATTTAACCCAAAACTTCTATGAATACTTACCCCTCTCCTTTTCTTTACAAATTAAAGTGAATATAAGAAATAAAAGAAGTGAATAAACATTTTCTTATTGTCCATTACTACATAACACCATTTTGAAAATATGATGGGTTTACCAGAAAGAAATGGTGGCACAAAACTCAAAACCTTAATTATTAAACTATTAATCATATATCATGATAGCAGCAGCGATCATTTATTGTAATCACCATACACAGGCACTGGTTTAATTCTTTACACACATTGTTTTCTTTCTTCCTCATAAGCTAGATATGATTACTATCATTTTGCATATGAGAAAAGTGAGGTTTAGAAAGACTTTAGAATGCAACAGAAAATGCACAATTTGTAAATGTTAAGTTTTCCCAGGAATATGGAGCAATTTGATATAAGACATACATGGAGAAATGCATCAATAGTAAGTCTCTGCCATCATTAGACACAAAAAGAGACTCAGTAGTTGAGCCCTGGGATGATAGCTAAGTGCTAACAGAATGAAGAGCAAAGGGGAGTTGGGGTAAAGTGAGTCCATCCATGTGTGTGCACTATGTTCAGGGAGTAGGAATTAGGATGAGGAAGAAGTGTAGAATGGCCCTGATCAGGAGCAATATTAGACATCTTTAACACAGATCAAATGCAACCTGAGTAACTGGTACAAATTCAAAAACAGATCTTCCCACTTGGTCCGGGAGATGCCATGCTGAGCCAGTCATTAACCACCCACTTGTTGAATTTTCAGCAGAGACTTTTGGGTGAGAGGCCAGGGCATCCAAGGCAGGAGGTGGGCCCTCAGGCAGTAACATGTATTTACCAAGTGATACAGCTATATTTCAATAATTGCTCAGGACATAAAATCCTGCCATTTAAAGTTGAGCATCTATAAAGAACACAGACTCATAAGAGGTTGCTGGCCCATATCTCATGTTTCCAATTCTATTCCTCATTACTGCATAATGAACTGCCTTCTTCCTACAACAGTCCAAGTTTTCCCACAAAGACATTGGACTGATAGCTCTCTCTAAGCATTTCAGTTCTACAGACCTGCTTTCCTTTCTGAAGATATGATTTTGGTGAAAACTAGAAAGAGATTGGGTTTACCGGAGCTGAGAAAATCCGTGGGAATCACAGAGGAATGTAAAGTCCTAAGCCAAAACCAGACATTCTAGAACTTGGATGAAAAGGCTCTCATGTTCCCTTTCAGGCTCCATCAGACCACATCAAAAAGAAATCAACCAGTAAATGTGTCACATGAGAAAGGATTGCATTCTTGTTCTTGGCAACATTCTAAGTCTTTATGTTAAGTCCTTATGGCAAGTTATATTTGCTTCCATCCCAGTTTCTCCCCCTTTATTCTCATCTATGTTTTTACTTTGGTTTTACCTTGGCTTCTACCTTGCATTTCACCCCCCCAAAAAAAGCCAAAATATTTGATTTGGAAGGTGAGGAAAAGACAGAAATGGCTCCTGGGGCTTTGGAATTTTTCTTATGGATCTTACTTGGACAGGGAAGTCACCTTGAAGGTAACTACCTGAGAAGGCAAGACAAATAGCAACAAATGCTTGCTCAGTGTTTTGTGAATCTGCAAATACTTTTATATACAAACAATGGTTCTCCAAACTTTGCAAGCTCATGGTTATTACTCTTTCTTTTAACACACACACACATACACACACACACAAACAAAGCTCAAAGGAGTTTAGCCAAAGAGCTAGTAGGATGTCTGAGTACTCATTCCATGATCTTTCCAGCATAATGTGGGGATTTGTAAACTCTTCTCATTCTGGTTGTTAGGAAAAGTCCTGATTACTCTTGCCACCACTTGAAAATCAATAAGCTCAATCTTTCCTTGATTTAAGTACTGGCCACTACTCTCTTCCTCTTCACCTAATTGTATTCATTCAACAAGCGCTAATTGAGCATCTATTATGTGCCAAACACTGTCCCCATGGCTGGTGGTAGGATTGTTGGTCAAATAATGCATTCTTGAAGCTCACATTCTCATACTGTCTTGCCTAAAGAAATTTGTAAATAAAATAATTTTGAAACTCAGTGTCCTGTGACTTTTTTTTTTTTTTTTTTTTTGCATTAGAAGCAAATCACTAGGTCCCACTCACAAACAAGGAGAGATTACACAAGGGCATGAATGCTACAGGTGGGAGTTTGGGGAAGTATTTAAAGGCATTGTACCACAGAAACTGAGGTATCTAAGAGGCCAAAATCCCTCCAGTTCAATGAGACCATTTTATGGCACCTAGTGAATCCTACAAGTCAAACTTCCCATTCAAAGATGGAAATTGTGTCTCTTAGCTTCAGTACTATTTCTTAATTTCCACTCAGAAACAAGCTATTATGCACTTGAATTGTTAGCTCTCTGATGGTTGATTTTGTTACCATAAGAATGTTCCATCTGAAAACCTTTTATTAAAGACTAAGCACCATTTCAGGCTTCCCAGGTGGCGTGGTGGTAAAGAATCCATCTGCCAATGCAGGAGACGCAAGAGACATAGGTTTGATCCCTGGGTTGGGAAGAAAATGGCAACCCACTCCTGTATTCTTGCCTGGAGAATTCCATGGACAGAGAAGACTGTGAGCTACAGTCCATGGGATCGCAGAGAGTTGGACTCGACTGAGCATGTGTGCAAGCACCATAGCACCATTTCTGACCATCAAAGTCACACCTGTATCCTAGGTCAACCATTATTGCCAACAATAGTTTTGTGTAGGCTCCAGCCGGTTTCCAATAGGTGCAGGCTCCCTTCAGACCAGTGCTATGTACACCTCTTGCCTCTGGCAGACATGAGACTGTTTTTATTGGTACCACTGCATGGGATGCTTTAGGAACATACTTTTATGCCCAAGACCATGCAACCCAGAAATGTGAGGAATTAAATTGAAGTTGGGGAAAATGTGTACCAATGAGGACTGGAAGTCAATGGGGAAATGCTTCTTCCTTTGTCCCCTCTTGTGCCCCAGGAACATTCAGAGACGCATTCCATTTTATGGTCCCATAGGACGAGCAACCTGTCCTTTCTCTCCCATTTCACTCTAGTTCCCTGAAATCATGTTCCCAGATAAACTCCTTACACATGGCCTTTTTCTGAGATTTTGCTTCTTGTGGAATCCAAGCTAAGACAACCTTCAAGCTTTAATGACTCAGAAAAAAATCAATAAATTACTGATGATAAAAATTTCAGTGTTATACACAAAACACACATGCTGCAATAAGCCTGGTTAAGAAGGCATTTCATAAAATGTGCAACTTAACAGATGTTGTCCATTCTGAACACTGAAACATTCATCCTGATAGTTAGTTGGCACACTGGACCATGGCTTTCTCTATTATGATACTTAGCTGTTTGAAGACTCACTCTATAACAAAAATAATATAATATTTTCTATAAGTATTGATACACATACACTTACTTGAGGCAAAGTTCCCAGGAGGACACTAGCAACATCTCTTGGTGCAGCTGAACCTCAGGGGCAGAAGGGCCAGTAGACATGGTGTTCAGTCCTATGCTCATTTCGTGGGACAATGTGCTTTGGCAGTACACCAAGGGATGAACTATGAGGCTATCTCTCCCTTGAAGGAAGGAAGTACAGAGGGCTAGCATCTGGAAATTTTAGGATTTCTGGTCCCTTGGGAAGTGATTCAGAGAAGTTCCTTATAAACCTATAGAAAGTTTTATACCTCATACCAAAGAAGGAAGCCCTCAGTCCCTGTTAGGTCAGCTGTAAGGCAAGCCAGAAAGAGCTCAAAGGTCATCCTTCAGAAAATCCTATTCATCCCTTCACAAGATATTACAAATGCATAGTGGACGGTGGTGACAGTCTTCCAGTTCCTCACCATTTAGGATTAGTGATAGTTTTTTTTTTTTTTTTTTAATCAGCATGGCCAAAGGAATGTTCCTAAACTATTCTATGTTCTCCTTTATTCACCAAACACGGCTGCTATCACATCATTTGTGCCTCTTGCTTGGGCAAATTCTGCTTCTGCTTTCAATGGCTTTATTGTCAGGTGTTAGTCTTGCTTAGGCACTTGACAAAAGTAGAGTCATTGGCTCAGCGTGTTCAGTGGTGATTTTCACTGAAGGCTTTGCTTTCATCCATCACATTCTGTGCAACACTGGTCGCGGCTGGCTGCAGGTGGTTGCAGCACTCCAGCTCTCTCGGCTGCACTGCTGTGTCTGCCATCTCCATTGCCTGATGGAGGTTTTCCTCTGGACTTTTGGAAGAGGCTTTGGATGTATAAGACACATGAAGGAAACGGGTACTGATACCAATGGTTTTTCAGATTTTTTTTTCGCTTATATTTGGAATTGAAAATAAATTTCTTTTTTTGCACTAGGCCATGTTCCTCCTGTGAATAACATCATTACATTTCTTGCCAGTCCCCAAGAGTGTAGGAAAAGATCCAAGGTGCTACCCTTTCTTTTTGTTGGCTTGCAGATTTCACTAGGTGCCTTGATAGTATGTCATAATAATGAATGGGTGGGGGATATTTTGGACACCTGAGAAACCTTAGTTCTTTGGGTAGAAAGACTTAAGAGACTTAAGACTTAAGGTATTCTCGACCTCTTGAATGGGGGCTAAAGCCTAGTGACTTGCTTCTAACGTGAATCATAGGCTCCTTCCCCTCTTGAGCCCTGAGATGACCACAGTCCTGGCTGACCCCTTGACTGCAGCCTCTGAGAGACCCTGAAGCAGAGGAACCAGCTGAGCCAGCCCAGATTCCCAGCCCACAGATAAACAAACAGTTTTGAGATAAAGAAATAGTTTTAGAGCCAATCATAACACAGTAACAGATAGCAAATACAGCCCCCCTTCAGTTACCGGCTGTAGGAAGCTCAGTCTCTTCTTGTGGGCCATTGTAACACCATCCTTTGGTTGCAATATCCAGGAATTGTCTGTAATCTATGATCTCCTTTGAAGGCAGGCAGCCATTTCCCACTCCTGGATCACTAAGCAACATTCAACCTGTCAGAAACTAGGGCATACAAATTCTATTACAGCCACTATATTTAACACAGGAGCCTGGCTAATAAGGTCAGAGATGTATTTTACAGCCTAAGCCTGGAATCACATCTTTTTTGGACTAAAGGCACTTTCTATAGTTCTGATTGAAAATAGCAGTTATTTTTTTCTCCCCCAATCAGTTATCTTTACTGAAAATGTACAGTGCTGTTGCTCCTGACAAGGAGGACATGTATTAGACACCATGGGCTTGCACTTGAATACCCAAGTGATGCATTACATGAATATAATTTACATAATGAGCCAGGGGAAAAGCACATCTTAGACTGTGCATGCTTGTCAACATTTAAAAATGTTGAAATCTTGACAGAGAGTTGCCTCTTAGGGTGAAGAAAAGAATGAATCTTACCCTCCTCCCCCTTCAAGCTCTGATCTGGTGACATGCCCCAAATATTACTCGTAGAGGGAGTTCACACCAAGAAATAAACCTGTTGTATGTTCAAATGTTAATAAAACTAGTACATTGGACTTACTTGGATGCTTTAGAGAATATTTCTTCTAGTTTTTCAATGAATATGAAAAGATTAAATTCAAACATCAAGTGGATTTTATGGGTAAGTCTCTATAAGTGGGCATCAATTAACATCAGATAAAAACTGTGATTCCTTAAGGAATTATATATTCTCTTGTCATTAGTGGCAGGATTATAATTGTAAACCTTGTTGGACTGAATAATTAAGAAACTGTAATAAATGACTATGCTATAGTAAGGCCCTTGGATAATGAAAACAGCAGCATTTGGAAGAAGTTGTAGTAAATAACTCTTTACACTTGGGTCAAATGCATTCCCCATGACAGCCTTCATAACCTCACAATGATTAATTAGACTTTAACAATTATACCAGAATTTCGGAAGTATTTTAGTGTTTTATTAGACCTGTGCTTCCTGAGCTCAGGTAAAATGAACTCTAGAAATCCAAGCAGACTTTTTGGATTGCAGGTAGTTTCAAACAAACTTGCTTATAAATCTGAACAGAATGCATTGCCTATATCAACTGTAAAGTAAAATATTTTTCTAATATGCTTTTTGTCCATGTTTTGAGATTCAGGACTGTATCTACCAAAGTGTATCTTCTTAGTAGAAAGAAAGAGACTACCAAAATGGCTCTTTGGCTTCTCAGAAACACCACCCAACCCCATTCCTCCAAATCCACCTTGTTTAATTAATTCAACTTTTTAAAAAGATAATACATTTTTTAATGCTTATTGAAAGGACAGACAGGAGGGAGAAAACTTTTAGAGGTGAGAGTTTGGTTTATGGAGCTATAGATAGTGACAGATTCATAGGTGGATAATTTTATCTTCAAACTCACCATACATTAAACATGTACAGTTTTTTTTTGTATGTCAATAAAAAATAAGAGATGGACAAGACGGTTCAATAGCATCACACACTCAGTTGTCATGAGACAGTGAAGGACAGAGAAGCCTGACATGCTGCAGTCCATGGGCTCTCAGAGTTGGACACGACTTAGCAGGTAAAGAGCAATGAGCAACAACAAAGAACATAAAAGATAATAGAGTTTATAAAATACAGTTTTTGTACTCTTTTCATTTCTTAGTAAATAAAGCATTTGAAGGGCATTTTTGATGTTTTAAATGCCTGCTATTACCTTGGTCCACTTACTAAAAATTACTAAATGCCTAGTGTACACTTACTAAGTATTGCTAAGTGCCTAGTGTAGCACCCAACTAGGGGTATACCATCTGCTTCCTAGCCTGGCTCCAGTACCTGAAACAAGAAGCCCAGAGGAATGCCAAAAAAAAAAAAAAAAAGGAAAGAAAGAAATTCTGACATATCATGGCATTTATTTGCCCTATAACCTACTGATCTTGGCAAACTTCCTAGGATGGGAAGGCAGAAGCCACCCATTGACCTGAATGAAATCTATCAATCCTGCTCAAATGTTAGCCAGCGAGTAATTGCCTTACATACTAACGATTGAAATGCCAAAAGAATCAAAAGCCCTTTCCTTTTGGAATGAAAAGTGGTCAGGTGGTCACTCATCCTTTCTGGAGGATGTGGCCATTACCAATCTCTGATGCTAGAATGCAATTGTACGACAATGGCCTTAATAAACAGGGCTTGTTCCTGGGTTCTCTATTTACCTTCACTTACAGCCTCTTCCCACCTCAGGTCCTTGCATTGTAAACTCACTTTACAAGCCAGGTCTTCGCATGGCTGGCCACTTTCATTTAAATACCTAACCAAATGTCACCCTTTGTAGTGGTCCATTCAAACTTTTCCATTACTTTTGGTTTTGAGGTGCTATAGTGCTTTCATTTCAAACCCCAGACGCACTATTCACTAATGTATTTAGCTGTGTAGACTTGGGCAACTAACTTACTGAATCTCTTTGTATGTTTACAAGTATGATATGGATATATTTTTGTTTTTCCTTCATTATTTCAAAAAGGAATAAAGGCAACCAAACCTATTCATATTATTCAGGTGTTTTCCATTTGTAGTACCTTGATATTTCTTAGTCGACTTAGTTGTCTTAATTTGATTCTAGGAACAATCTAACTTCTGTGTTTTCTTTTTGCCACATTTTATTATTAGGTCACAACCATTTGTTTCTCCTCTTGGTAAGTTGATGGTAAGAATTTATGTATTAGTCAGCAAAGGTTATCTCGATGGGCTGAATGAATTGAGAGACTGAGACCAAAGTTTAGACAATCTAAGTAAATACCTGTAACTAAAAATTAAAGAAGGTGGGAAATGAAAACTTGAGCAGCATTTCCCAGATTTTCTGCATTGCTGTATTATCTAAACAATTGCTCAACATTTCATTTTAACTCAGCAGTATGGTTACTTTGAAATTTATAAGAATTGGGAACATTTGATCAGCTTCACTTGAGAATCAGATGTAAAACTATTCTTAGAAATGAGTGAATTCTCAATTGCTTTTCAATGGAAAAGGATTTTTTGGTCATTAATTGGTGACATTGTTTGGTATCATTTGCTGGTGATATTGAGAACATTATGTTTTTAGCTGTGATCTGATATGTGAATCAAGCAAATTTGAAAAATTATGCTTTTCTCTATGAACTATTGCAGCCCAGTCAGGCCTCTAAAAACTTTTGCCATTGCCTCATAATATGACTGTTAAAACCAATTTTTATTGTTTATTTTGTCTGGTTTTTGCTGATTTTTGATGCAATTATGAGTACTTTTGGAAACAAGAAGAGAAAGACAAGTTGTACATATGCCCCATCTTTATGTAGTTTGGTTGACTCCTAAGAGAAGAACTAGCTAATAATTAAATATCTGCAAAGTTAAAAATAATTAGCTGATTAAATTTGTAATATAATTTAATATAGGGGAGCCGTGATAATGAATCAGTTAATTGAAGACTCTTGAGACATGTGATTTGGAAGAGAAAGTTTAGTGAGACATGAGGTCTAATGGCCTTAAAACAGGAAAAGGGTACTCACAAGTAGGGAGGAAGAGACTTGAAACACAGTCTCCAAAGATCAGGTAACAAAGGATGCTCTTCCACCTGATTTGTTTGGGTAATTTAATTCCTCTTGACCCATCAGCATGTTTTGTTTAGCAAGTGCAATTAAAGAGTCCCAGTATCAGCAGAGACATAGTTCCAAGAAATGGAGTAAAAAATGAGTATTCAAAGTATTTTTTTTTTCTCTCTCTCTCATCTGTCTTTTCCAAAAGTTATCTATTCCCAGACAGTTTGCGTCAGTCACTGAAGCCTATGGCTGATTTTTCTGTGAGGTGAGTGTTAGACCAATGGACAGGCCTCTTTCCATGGTTTAAAGACTTTAGAACATCATCATCAACACGTACTTTATCTTTTAAAGAATCTGGCAACCCACTCCAGTGTTCTTGCCTGGAGAAGCCCAGGGACGGGGGAGCCTGGTGGGCTGCCGTCTATGGGGTCGCACAGAGTCGGACATGACTGAAGTGACTTAGCAGCAGCAGCAACAGAGGAAATATAATGAAAATACTGAATGTTCAATGGTTACAGCGAGTTTTTCTCTCCTGTTATTTAATCAGGGTGTTTATAGACAAATTTTATTCATGTGCCATATTTATCAATGTTGCCATCTCTACTAGAGAACTTCTCTATTATATTCTCCTAAATTGGTTTGAATCAAGTCAAATCTTCCTTAGTCACACTCTAAGAAATATTTTCCACTGAAGCACAGGTATGAAGTGCTGCTTACATTTCTTCTACTAAACATTTGAATAAAAGCAAAATAGCCGTAAGTCTGTTCTCTATGTCTGCATCTCCATTGCTGCCCTGTATATAGATTTATCAGTACCATCTTTCTCGATTCTTTATATATGTGTTAATATATGACATTTGTTTTTCTCTTTCTGACTTACCTCACTCTGTAAATAGGCTCTAGACACATGTGGGGGACGAGAAAGGAGAGGGTGGGATGATGAATGGAGAGAGTAGCATGGAAACATATACACTACCTTACGTAAAATAGATTGCCAAAGAGAATTTTTTGTATGACTCGAGGAACTCAAACCAGCATTCTTTAACAACCTAGAGGGCTGGGGAGGGGTGACAGCTGGGGGGGAGGATGGAAAGGGAGGGAACGTATGTATATCTAGGATTGATTCACGCTGATGCATGGCAGAAACCAATGCAATATTGTAAAGCAATTATTCTTTAATTAAAAATAAATAAATTTAATAAAAAAGGGAAAAAATTTAAAAAGCTATTAAAAGAAACCAAAACAAAATAGCAAAAAGTTTAAAAATAAATGTTTCATGTACCACGAATTGCAGATGTATAATTGAGAAATTCTAATAGAGTCACAGCCTCTATTCTCTCTTTAAACTCTGAAAATATTCATTCTCCTCAGATAACACACCCTTTGCTGAATTAAACAGCCCAGCCAATGCACAGAATTCAAGGACAAAAAACAAGCAAATGCAAACAAATGAGCAAACAGAGTCAATATGTTTCTGAGTATTGAAAAAAAATGTACAATTTCTTTGAGGGATTTTTTTTTTTTTTCCAGAAATGCCTTTGGTTACAATGCTCAAACTGCTTGACTTGAAGAAGATGAGGTAAGTTATATTATTTAACATGTTAGACAAAATAGTTTACCATAAGACCTTTTATTATTTAGGTTTTAAAAGGACATGAAACGATATGCTTTTGCTTGATTATTACTGCTGCCTACCTGGTGGTTTAGTCGCTAAGTCATGTCCGACTTTTACGACCCCATGGACTATAGCCCTCCAGGCTCCTCTGTTCATGGGATTCTCCAGGGAAGAATACTGTGGTGGGTTCGCCATCTCCTTCTCCAATTGCCTACCTGGTCTGCCACAGTTGTCTTTCTGTTCTCTGAGAGCAGACATATTTCCCCTTCATTTTTGTTTCATTCAAGAAATCCCTGTCCGTGAGAATGAATCTATGACACTGTGACATATTGAACATAGGCATCCCACTGCAGGCCATAAGCCTTTATCCAGGGCTGTCCTTACTGTGGGCTGCACATTTAAATTATCAGTGGGGAGCATGTAAAAGATACCCATACCTGAGTCCTAACAATGGAAATCTTAATTTTATCACTCCTTGGTGGAACCCAGGTTATAGTAGCCTCACCAAGGATTTCTTTTATAGAGCTAGGTGGTTTGATTGGTTGATTGATTTTTTTTTTCTCTTTTCATCATGGCAGTTGTTGAGTACCTTTAAAGGACCAGGTAGCCTCAGTCACAGTCAAATTCAGATATGGGGCTTATGCAACAGAGAGAACACTTACCATCCCAAGTTCTTCCAGCTATGACCTCTCACTTGTCATGGGCAGGAAAGTAGAAGACTGAAGAGCATTTCTTTTAATAGGCTTGGCTTCTCTGTGTTGGCAGGGTGCCTCGGCAGAACTGGCTTTCCTGCATGCATGCAACAGAATGCAATGAGGACCTTGACATTAATCAGGCTGGGTCTTTTCCTCATCTCTGCAAAAGAACAGCCTCGCAATAACATGAAGAGAGAAGGCTGTTGTATCCTGGCTGGATTCCTCTCCCTATGTTGTTGGGGAACATGGGGCCCTGAACTTGGAACATTTATAATAATGTTTGGCAACAAGAGCCCTGGTCAGATTTCTGGATGGAAAAGCAGTAGGAGGTTGGAAGTCACCATTTTATTCTTGTTTAGGAAATGAAGCCTTTTCTTTTTCCCTAGCTCTGTTGTCTCTCCTGAGTTTTATGTCAGGAAATGTGAAGCTGCTGATAGCCTGTTGCTGAAATTAAGTTCAGGCTTTCCCCCCACCCTCTTCCTCTTTCTGGTTTCCCTCCCTGAAACTTGGGTTCATGACAGCTTGTTGTTGGGCAGGGCATTAGCCTTTTGTAATTTATTGCTTTTAGATTAAATCTGGGGAAACTCAATATTGCAGTTGAATGATTAGAGCAATACCCCTTGGAGTAATAAATTTTCTTTGGTGCTGTGCATCTCCAGATCATGTTTCCCTTCTAATTACATTTACATAAATGATATTCTGTAAAATTAAATTAACATTCAAACGGTTATACTGGCAGAGAGAGACAAAAATTAGTTACCAAGTTGCATCTCCTTAAAAAAAAAATCTAGTTCTTTTCATAATATGAATCACAACCCTCTCTCAAGTGTCAGCAATCAACAAAATCTTGGTTCCAGAAATGCACAAGGATGTTTGTCACTAGCTAATGGAGATGTTTTGTTTCTTTCCTGGAGATTTAGACTGTAAAGCCTCATTAGACAGTGACAATGGTGACTTTTCAAACTTGGCCACTAATGAATTGCTAATCTTACTTCCAGCTTCTCGCCTTGGAATTCTGCAGTTATCATGGGAAATGTTCAAATTGAACAGGCACACAGGACTTTGTTCCAGTCTGTGCCTTCCTCCCCAGCCACCCCTACTTTTCTGTGAGCCTCACGTCTAGGAGTCAACAGAAGGCTGGTCACAGGTCACAGGTGCCATCCCAAATCTCCTTACCTTTCTATGATCTCTTATACCACCTCCGTGGGTTTCTATTTGTAAGAGTTTAGGTCTCTTTAGAAATGCGCTATTTGAAGGGCTTGAATCAGAATCATCAGAAAATCTACCACTTCCTTGTCTTAGCTAAGAATGTCACCTCAATTATGTTTACAAGTACAATGTTATGTCAACATAAAGAACCATTTCATTTATATTTTTCAGTGAAACCAATCAATGTCTGTGAGTGTGATTTATGTAATAAAAATCCATGTATCTCCAGGGGGGATGTTTAACCAAAATATTACTAGTAGTATCCTTAACATATATGTGTTGAGCACCTACCAGACTGCTTTGATTATCACTGGAGATAAGATGGAAAAGATGGAAAGAAAAAGCCGAGGTACCTCTTGTTCTCACAGATATTACAGTTTACATGGAAAGAGAGAGAGTCACATTGGTAAATGCTAAATTATAAACCGAGGTTAGCGTGCTGAAGAGGAAACACAGACCTGGGAGAACATGAATGTAAAGGATTTCACTGATTGAAGTGGATGAGTGAAGATGGAGCTTAGGGAAGCATTTCTAAGGACTTGGGATCTGAGCTGAGATGTCAAAGATGGGTGAGGCTGAAGCAGGAGTCAAGGGAAGTGGCTGCAGAAGGGAGGAGATGGCCATACCAGGCTGCAGGAACTCATGAGCCAGGACCCTGCACCAGGAGTATATGGTCTGGTCACTCAAGATGGCTTTTCTTTTGCTTTCTGTAATCCCCTGCTCAAGCAGTCCCTGCTCTACTCACAGGACCAGCCAGTTCTTTTAATTATAGGGCTTCTAAGTGAAAGTGAAGTCGCTCAGTCGTGTCCGACTCTTTGCGACCCCATAGACTGTAGCCTACCAGGCTCCTCTGTCCATGGGATTTTCCAGGCAATAGTACTGGAGTGGATTGTCATTTCCTTCTCCAGGGGATCTTCCCAACCCAGGCAGTAAAGCGTCTGTCTACCATGCGGAAGACCCGGGTTCGAGCGCTGGGTTGGGAAGATCCCCTGGAGAAGGAAATGACAATCCACTCCAGTACTATTGCCTGGAAAATCCCATGGACAGAGGAGCCTGGTAGGCTACAGTCTATGGGGTCGCAAAGAGTCGGACACGACTGAGCGACTTCACTTTCACTTAGAAGCCCTATAATTAAAAGAACTGGCTGGTCCTGTGAGTAGAGCAGGGACTGCTTGAGCAGGGGATTACAGAAAGCAAAAGAAAAGCCATCTTGAGTGACCAGACCATATACTCCTGGTGCAGGGTCCTGGCTCATGAGTTCCTGCAGCCTGGTATGGCCATCTCCTCCCTTCTGCAGCCACTTCCCTTGACTCCTGCTTCAGCCTCACCCATCTTTGACATCTCAGCTCAGATCCCAAGTCCTTAGAAATGCTTCCCTAAGCTCCATCTTCACTCATCCACTTCAATCAGTGAAATCCTTTACATTCATGTTCTCCCAGGTCTGTGTTTCCTCTTCAGCACGCTAACCTCGGTTTATAATTTAGCATTTACCAATGTGACTCTCTCTCTTTCCATGTAAACTGTAATATCTGTGAGAACAAGAGGTACCTCGGCTTTTTCTTTCCATCTTTTCCATCTTATCTCCAGTGATAATCAAAGCAGTCTGGTAGGTGCTCAACACATATATGTTAAGGATACTACTAGTAATATTTTGGTTAAACATCCCCCCTGGAGATACATGGATTTTTATTACATAAATCACACTCACAGACATTGATTGGTTTCACTGAAAAATATAAATGAAATGGTTCTTTATGTTGACATAACATTGTACTTGTAAACATAATTGAGGTGACATTCTTAGCTAAGACAAGGAAGTGGTAGATTTTCTGATGATTCTGATTCAAGCCCTTCAAATAGTGCATTTCTAAAGAGACCTAAACTTCTAGGTGCTGGTAATTGAGAAGCCCCCTGTCAATTCTCCCTATAAATGGTAAAATCCTTTTCTCCCCAGTAACAATGACTGTAGCCACATTCTGCCTGTCATTTGCTGTGCATGGTGAGGTGTAACTCCTGGAACTTTATGTAAAACTTTCTATCCAATAAGCTGTTGATTTCTCTGTCACTGTCTCTGGGCTCTGTCTTCAGTCTTGAGGCTGGAGAACTACAAGGCTGGCAGGCATACAGGGTGCAGCCCAACAAAGGGGGAGTCTGGCATGTTTGATACCAGGGAGAGATCACTGTGGTTGAATTACAGCAGGCTTGGGAGAAAGATGGGTAATGAGATTAGAGAGGCAGTTTATATTAGATAAAGCAAGACCCTTGATGTATGCTAACTATTTGGTTTTCTTCTCAGGGCAATGGGAAGCAATGGAAATGTCATATCAGGGGAGTGACATAGTCATATTTCATTTTGCAAAGATGTCTCTTAGAGCAGTGTGGGAAATAGATTGTAGAGAAGTCAGAACATCTGTGAGTGGACCAGCTACTGGACTTCCTAGACCAGATGGAAGGCCACAGAGGTGTAAAAATGGATGCAATCAAGAGATAATTCAGAGATAAATTTATGTCAATTGGTAACAATTGGGCCCTGGGGAAGCAGGAGAGGCAATGACTAGAATAGTTCTTGGGTTTCTCACTCTATAACTAGGTAAATTTATAAACCTAGATCTCAGAGGAAGTCAGAGTAGGTTATATAAAGATGGTAGCGGAAGTCATGAGCATGTATGTGGCCATGTGAGTAAGCCCTAGGATGAATCTGACTAATCATGTCCTAGTTTCTCGGTACGTCAGCCCTGGTGGTCCTCCCAAGTGGTGGTCTGGTTCTTCAGTGCTCCTCCCCTCTTCCTGTGTGACACAGAAAAACTCCACATACTCCTTTGACCCTGCCTGTGATAATGACTCACTGCAATTTGACCTTGAAGTCTCAGCTCCCTCTTTAAGTGTCAGCTGCCACAATCCCATTGTCTTGGATCTTAAGGAGACCTATGACACCATTAAAGATGATGAACTGAAACTTGAAACTGAACTTGAAATCTAGATCTTAGTTCTGCCATCTCGGCTTCATCTGGAATAAAAAGGATTCCTCTTCCTAACTGATACACTCATTATTTCTGTGTGTATCAAGAGTTGATTTATAGTATATCCAAAGGCATGTACTAATGAACCATGTCATAATGGAGCTCTGTTACACTGTGAAAATGCCTATAATTCATTTTACACCTCTTATGCAGCACTTATATTATACTATGAATTATGATTCTTTTCATGCCTGTCTAATCTTCCTTACAAGAGTTCAAACTCCTTGAAGACAGAGTTATTTCTTTATAGAGTTTTAGACTTTGTACAACACCCAACAGTTTGTCTCACATAAGTACGTATCAACATGTACTCATAAATCAGTGTTGAGTGACCAGGGACTGTGATCTACTATAGAAAAGTACTTGCAGTTATACAGGTGTGGTGCTGTTTAGTCACTAAATTGTGTTTGACTTTTTGTTACCTCATGGACGGTAGCTGGCCAGGCTCTTCTCTCCATGGGATTTCCCAGGCAAGAATACTGGAGTGGGTTGCAGTTTCCTTTTCTGGGGATCTTTCCAACCCAGGGGTTGAACCTGGATCTCCGGGTTGGAAGGCAGATTCTTTACCAGCTTGGAAGGCCATACAGGTGTGAGGTAGCCAGAAATGGGGATGGGAAATAAAGGAAGGGAAGTATCTAGTATAAAATAAAGCTCAATATATATTTGTTGAGTGATTGAATTTTAGGAAGGGTTGATGGATAAAGAAGAAAAATTTCAAAGTAGAGGACTGGAGTAAACCCATGGTTATTAAAAAATGCAATGTTCTTGCACCTGCCCTCACCTCCTGCTAATGTTATTCCTTTGCCTGTAACTCTGGCACCCTGTCTCCATCCTGGATCACAAAAAACTGGAAAATTCTTTTTTTTTTTAATTTAATTTTATTTTATTTTTAAACTTTACATAATTGTATTAGTTTTGCCAAATATCAAAATGAATCCGCCACAGGTATATATGGAATTTAGAAAGATGGTAACAATAACCCTGTGTACGAGACAGCAAAAGAGACACTGATGTATAGAACAGTCTTATGGACTCTGTGGGAGAGGGAGAGGGTGGGAAGATTTGGGAGAATGGCATTGAAACATGTAAAATATCATGTATGAAACGAGTTGCCAGTCCAGGTTCGATGCACGATACTGGAAAATTCTTAAAGAGATGGGAACACCAGATCACCTTATCTGCCTCCTGAGAAATCTGTATGCAGATCAAGAAACAATAGTTAGAACTGGACATGGAACAACAGACTTGTTCCAAATTGGGAAAGGAGTAAAACAAAGCTGTGTATTGTCACCCTGCTTATTTAGCTTATATGCAGAGTTCAGCTCAGTTCAGTTCAGTCACTCAGTCGTGTCTGACTCTTTGAGACCCCATTGCCTCAGCACACCAGGCTTCCCCGTCCATCACCAACTCCCAGAGATTGCTCAAACTCATGTCCATTGAGTCAGTGATGCCATCCAACCATCTTATTCTCTGTCATCCCCTTCTCCTCCCACTTTCAATCTTTCCCAACATCAGGGTTTTTTCCAATGAGTCAGTTCTTCACATCAGGTGGCCAAAGTGTTGGAACTTCAGCTTCAGCATCAGTCCTTCCAATGAATATTCAGGACTGATTTCCTTTAGGATGGACTAGTTGGATCTCCTTGCAGTCCAAGGGACTCTCAAGAGCCTTCTCCAACACCACAGTCAAAAGGATCAATTCTTCAGTGCTCAGTCTTCTTTATGGTCCAACTCTCACATTCACACATGATTACTGAAAACCATAGCTTTGATAATGGACTTTGTTGGCCAAGTAATATCTCTGCTTTTTCATATGCTGTCTAGGTTAGTCATAGCTTTTCTTCCAAAGAGCAAGTGTCTTTTAATTTCATGGCTGTAGTCACCATCTGCAGTGATTTTGGAGCCCCTCAAAATAAAGTCTGTCATGGTTTCCCCATCTATTTCCCATGAAGTGATGGGACCAGATGCCAAGATCTTAGTTTTCTGAATGTTGAGTTTTAAGCCAACTTTTTCACTCTTCTCTTTCAGTTTCATCAGGATACTCTTTACTGGAGAACATATATGAGAGTACATCATGGGAAATACTGGGCTGGATGAAGAACAAGCTGGAATCATGATTGCCGGGAGAAATATTAATAACCTCAGATAAACAGTTGACACCACCCTTATGGCAGAAAGTGAAGAGGAACTGAAGAGCCTCTTGATGAAAGTGAAACAGGAGAGTGAAAATGTTGGCTTAAAACTCAATATTCAACAAACAAAAATCTTGGTATCCAATCCCATCACTTCATGGTAAATAGGTGGGGAAACAATGGAAACAGTGGCAGACTTTATTTTTTGGGGTTCCAAAATCACTACAGATGGTGGCTGCAGCCTTGGAAGAAAAGCTGTGACCAACCTAGACAGCATATTAAAAAGCAGAGACATTACTTTGCCAACAAAAGTCTGTCTAGTCAAAGCTATGGTTTTTCCAGTAGTCATGTATAGATGTGAGAGTTGGACTATAAAGAAAGCTGAGCACTAAAGAATTGGTGCTTTTGAACTTTGGTGTTAGAGAAGACTCTTGAGAGTCCCTTGGACTGCAAAGAGATCCAACCAGTCCATCCTAAAGGAAATCAATCCTGAATATTCATTGGAAGGACTGATGCTGAGATTGAAGCTCCAACACTTTGGCCACCTCATGTGAAGAACTGACTCATTGGAAAAAAACCCATGCTGGGAAAGATTGAAGGCAGGAGGAGAAGGGGACGACAGAGGATGAGATGGTTGGATGGCATCACTGACTTGATGGACATGAATCTGAGCAATCTCCGGGAGTTGGTGGTGGACAAGGAGGCCTGGTGTGCTGCAGTCCATGGGGTTGCAAAGAGTTACAGATGACTGAGTGAACTGAACTGAACTCCATCCTGCCTAATAGTCACCCACCTGTGAAGTCTTTTCCCCATTGGTTGCTCAGAGCTTGAGGCATCTTCCTTCATGGCCTCATTGATGGCATAAGCTACTAAAGACAGGACACATTTATTATCTTCACGTGCACACTTCCAGCTCTCCATAATTAGCCAAACTCCTTGTGGGACCACAGATTCAGCTTTCAAAACAGAAGAGGCATGTAACCATATGGCTGAGTGTCAGGATAGAAGGTTAGATAAGGCTCTATACTCATCATTGGGTATCATTTCCAGAGCACTTGTATGGCATCCCAGTACCAAGGTACATCAATGTGACTGCTTACCTGCCTGAATTCTTTTGTAAAGAAAAAACAACTGGCTTATACTAGAATAAAAGTTCAGGTTAACTGTAGCTGAAACTGGACAATGAGTTAGGAAACGTGAATTCTATCCTTCTTTTATATCTCAGATCTCTATGGCTTTGGACAAATCATTGAAACAACAGTTTCAGTGTTATATTCTGTGTAACAAGCCAATTAGGCAATGCACATGCCTATCAAATTAGGCAATGCACATGAAAGCAGATTATCCATTGTGACTGTACAAACACAATGGGGTGTGACATCAGTGTTAGTTGCTGTTACTGATGTGAAAAAAGTCCGTGACAGTGGCCTTCCCTCTGTCATTTCGTCCATACTTGAATACAAGTGCACAGAAAGTGCCCAGGTTTGTGCTCTAGAAAGGAGGAACAGTTTTAGGACACATGGTTTGCGTTCTCAGATTGTCTGCAGCATGGATCAGGAGACAAGACTGACACAAATCAATGACAAGCAAAATGTGTGCAAATGCAGGATCGTACAAAATCAGACCATTGTGTCACTACGGTCTTCAGAATGAAAAGGGATAATGAAGCTCTACTGTGATGTTTATGTCAGGAGAGGCAGCGCTTCCTCTCATTTTCAAAGATACCTCTGGGTGTTCTGTGATCTAATCAGTTGGCACTTGCATCAGGATCTACTAATCAGTGGCTCTATTTTCTGCCATTCACCCCCTTTCTTCAGGGCCACCTAGCTCAGAGTACCCCATGCATCTGAAGCCCTTGGCTCAGTTCCTCTGCAGGCTGCAGAGGACCACAGGCTCCCACCGCTGGTTTTCCCAGGTGGAAGGCTGAGTGCAGCTCTCAGAGCCTGATCCAGCCTGCTGTCTTCTCCCTGCCTCCATCTGGGCCTGCTGTCAGTGGACGGATGCCCATGGCACTGGCTCACCCACCCGAGGTGAACAAATGGGACCAGGGCTCCTGAGCTCCTCAGGGAAAGCTAAGAAGGCCAGTCACTGGAACCCATCATTGCTTATGATTTGTCTACCAGGGAAAGGTTACAGAAATTTATGAGTGGGCACCATATGCCAGCACAACATCTGCTTTCTCATAAGGGGTGTGAATATAGGACAGTGCTAACTAAGTACATTAAAGGAGAGATTCCAGGCATGAGAAAAGTAGTTTAACTGCTTAGGGGGTGAAGATTCCAAAGCATGTTAGGAGTTCGCAGCATTCTTAATTTTTATTGATAGATATTATTGTCCAGAGCAGTTTTAGGTTCACAGCAAAATTGAGGGGAAGATACAGAGATTTCTTGTATACATCTTACCCCTACACATACCTAACCTTTCCCATTATCAACATCCCGCTCCAGAGTGCTTCAACTGATGAACCTGTATTATTATCCACAACAACATCATTATCACCCAAAGTCCATGGTTTACTTAGGACTCACTCTGGGTGCTGTATATCCCATGAGTTTGGACAAATGAATAATGACATAGATCTACCATCATAGTATCATACAGAGTAGTTTCACTGCCCTAAAAAAAAAATCTGTGCTCTGCCTATTCATCCTTCCTTCCTCCCACATTCATTTTTCAAAATAAATTTCATGTAGAACATTAAATATAAGTGTAGATGACTCTGCTCTCTTTAGAGGTGCTGGGAGACCCAGAGTCCTTCCTCCAATCTCTTCCCAGTGGTTCTTGAGCTACTGTCCCCAGTGCTGGGATCTTAAACAGTTTCAAAACTATTGTTCTAGTTGATTGAAGGAAGGGAATTTATTTTATTTTCCAATATTTTCTGCATTTAACACTGAGGAAAATCTTATCTCATTCTGACAGAAGATGTTTGGACAATGTTTCTTACAGATCAGAGTCTTATTTAGCAGTGTCCTTCGTGAAATTGATCAGGAAATTTGCTGGAAACAAACAATGAATTAATCTTCTTTTAATATGACGAATGCTTGTCTAAAGTAGGGAAGAAGGATCTAGGTAACCTGGTACTGTTCTTTAACCTTTCTGAATCGATGAGGCATCAAAGCTCTTGTTTATATTAGTGCTATTGCTCAGAGCCAGGCTGTGAGATCCCGCTCTGGACTGATAGTCTCACGTAGGCAGATGTGACCGTGGAATTTCACTAGGAGTGCCACCCTCAGATTTTGCAACTTTGGTTTCAAATGCGGTGATTATGAATGGCATCCTGGAGCCCTGAGTCATTTCCTCAGTACTGTATAGGCCAAGATTCTTCAGAGATGTGTCTTCCTCACTGCTCATAGTTGCAAGCAACACTGTAGCCAGATACAGTGAATAACTACCATCAGAGGGTCATCAACAAGCATGGTAGTGACAGTGCACCTCAAAGTATTTTGTATACACTTTAAACTTCTTCGTATTTTAAGGAAGACACATAAAGCATATATACGTGTTTTAACATGCCTACTCAAAAACAGAGGCTAAATCTTTCAGATAATCTTAATAAAATAAAACGAGGTAAATTCCATTTAACTCATTAAACATGTGATTGAGAAAGGAAAACATGCCCCAGACATATGCCTGATGTGAAAAACCAAAAGGGTACCCATCAGAAGAAGTATGTATAGTAGACAGAGCATGGACTGTTGAATTGGAGGGAACACTCCAAGTTCAAATTTTGCCCAGCTGTACTATTCATTGCATGTACAGTGAACTTGAATAGATACTTGATCTTTCTGGGGCTCAATATTTTCAGTATCCTTTTACAATAAAAGAAAATTTCTAATTCCTTTTCATATGAATAGTTCTTGAGAGATGCAGTGAATGGAAGATCCATTTTTACTCATTCTCATCTTACTCAAAGCCACACATATGCTAGCCGTTTGGCTCATGTTATGGTAGGCAGCCATCAGCCCTGGGAAGGCAGTGGTTTAAATGCAGGCAGGTAAGTTTCTCAATCCCCATGAATTCTTGTTTTCCCACTAAAAGATGAATGGTTTGGAGTAACAATTAAAGCCTTAATCAATACTCAGATGTTTTCATCTCCCTTTCAGTGGGGAAAAGCAAGAACAGCAATTAAATATACCCAACAGCTTCAGAAAATAGGCAGCTATCAGAGATGCTAAGTTTTGTTCTTGGTAGCAAAAATCTTCTTCTATGTGTAAAGCATTAAAAATATATATATACTATATAAACAGACATGCATTATATTAGGCTTCCCAAGTGGCGCAGTGGTAAAGAATCCACCTGCCAGTGCTGGAAATGCAAGAGACAGGAATTCGGTTTCATGGTCCGGAAGATCCCCTGGAGGAGGAAATGGCAACCCACTCCAGTATTCTTGCCTGGAAAATTCCACAGACAGAAGAGCCTAGCAGGCTACAGTCCATGGGGTCCCAAAGAGCCAGACATGACTGAGCATGCATGCGCACTCTATCATGCTGCGCTGCTGCTGTAGACAGCTTTCAGTTTTCTGAATTTCAGTGTCCACCTAAGGATAAAGATGTCTTCCTTGGTGTTAATACTCCAGGCAGCCTAAGGTCTAGAGGGCCATGAGAGTCTTTGGTGCTTTGTTTTCTAAGCTCCACATATAATTCTGTCTCCACTTTCTTATCCCTTCTGGCTTCCAGAAACCAAGAGAAGGCTAACATCTTCCTGTGAAATTGTGTCACAGTTCTTAAATTTAAGCTATCAGTTCAGTTCAGTTCAATCACTGTGCCATGTCCGACTCTTTGTGACCTCATGGACTGCAGCACACCAGGCCTCCCTGTCCATCACCAATTCCCAGAGATTACTCAAACTCATGTCCATCGAATCGGCGGTGCCATCCAACCATCTCATCCTCTGTCATCCCCTTCTTCCGCCTTCCATCTTTCCCAGTATCAGGGTCTTTTCCAATGAGTCACTTCTCATCAGGTACCCAAGTATTGGAGTTTATGCTTCAATATCAGTCCTTCCAATGAACACTCAAGAATGATCTCCTTTAGGATGGACTGGTTGGATCTCCTTGCAGTCCAAGGGACTCTCAAAAGTCTTGTCCAACACCACAGTTCAAAAGCATCAATTCTTTGGGACTCAGCTTTCTTTATAGTCCAACTCTCACATCCATACTTGGCTAGATGGACCTTTGTTGACAAGTAATGTCTCTGCTTTTTAATATGCTGTTTAGGTTGGTCATAACTTTCCTTCCAAGGAGTAAGCGTCTTTCAATTTCATGGCTGCAGTCACCATCTGCAGTGATTTTGGAGCCTTAAAATGAAAGTTTGCCACTGTTTCCATGGTTTCCACATCTATTTCCCATGAAGTGATGGGACCAGATGCCATGATCTTAGTTTTCTGAATGTTGAGCTTTAAGCCAACTTTTTCACTCTCCTCTTTCATTTTCATCAAGAGGCTTTTTAGTTCTTCTTCACTTCCTGCCATAAAGGTGGTGTCTTCTGCATATCTGAGGTTATTGATATTTCTCCCGGCAATCTTAATTCCAGCTTGTGCTTCCACCAGCCCAAATGTTTCTCATGATGTACTCTGCATATAAGTTAAAAAAGCAGGGTGACAATATACAGCCTTGATGTACTCCTTTCCTATTTGGAACCAGTCTGTTGTTCCATGCCCAGTTCTAACTGTTGAGTCCTGACCTGCATACAGGTTTCTCAAGAGTCAGGTCAGGTGGTCTAGTATTCTCATCTCTTGAAGAATTTTCCACAGTTTGTTGTGATCCACACAGTCAAAGGCTTTGGCATAGTCAGTAAAGCAGAAATAGATGTTTTCTGGAACTCGCTTGCTTTTTCCACGATCCAGCAGATGTTGGCAATTTGATCTCTCGTTCCTCTGCCTTTCTTAAAACCAGCTTGAACATCTGGAAGTTCATGGTTCACGTATTTTTGAAGCCTGGCTTGGAGAATTTTGAGCACTTCTTTGCTAGCGTGTGAGATGAGTGCAATTGTGGGGTAGTTTGAGCATTTAAAGCATCACTACGAACAAAGCTAGTGGAGGTGATGGAATTCCAGTTGAACTATTCCAAATCCTGAAAGATGATGCTGTGATAGTGCTGCACTCAATATGCCAGCAAATTTGGAAAACTCAGCAGTGGTCACAGGACTGGAAAAGGTCAGTTTTCATTCCAATCCCAAAGAAAGGCAATGCCAAAGAATGTTCAAACTACTGCACAATTGCCCTCATCTCACACGCTAGTAAAGTAATGCTCAAAATTCTCCAAGCCAGGCTTCAGCAATATGTGAACCGTGAACTTCCCGATGTTCAAGCTGGTTTTAGAAAAGGCAGAGGAACCAGAGATCAAATTGCCAACATCCACTGGATCATGGAAAAAGCAAGAGAGCTCCAGAAAAACATCTATTTCTGCTTTATTGACTATGCCAAAGTCATTGACTGTGTGGATCACAATAAACTGTGGAAAATTCTGAAAGAGATGGGAATTCCAGACCACCTGACCAGCCTCTTGAGAAACCTGTATGCAGGTCAGGACTCAACAGTTAGAACTGGACATGGAACAACAAACTGGTTCCAAATAGGAAAAGGAGTCCGTCAAGGCTGTATATTGTCACCCTGTTTATTTAACTTATATGCAGAGTACATCATGAGAAACGCTGGGCTGGAAGAAGCACAAGCTGGAATCAAGATTGCCGGGAGAAATATCAATAACCTCAGATATGCAGATGACACCACCCTTATGGCAGAAATTGAAGAGGAACTCAAAAGCCTCTTGATGAAAGTGAAAGAGGAGAGTGAAAAAGTTGGCTTAAAGCTCAACATTCAGAAAATGAAATTCATGGCATCTGGTCCCACCACTTCATGGGAAAGAGATGGGGAAACAGTGGAAACAGTGTCAGACTTTATTTTTTTGGGCTCCAAAATCACTGCAGATGGTGACTGCAGCCATGAAATTAAAAGACACTTACTCCTTAGAAGGAAGGTTATGACCAACCTAGATAGCATATTCAAAAGCAGAGACATTACTTTGCCAACAAAGGTTCGTCTAGTCAAGGCTATGGTTTTTCATGTGGTCATGTATGGATGTGAGAGTTGGACTGTGAAGAAGGCTGAGCACCGAAGAATTGATGCTTTTGAACTGTGGTGTTGGAGAAGACTCTTGAGAGTCCCTTGGACTGCAAGGAGATCCAACCAGTCCATTCTGAAGGAGATCAGCCCTGAGATTTCTTTGGAAGGAATGATGCTAAAGCTGAAACTCCAGTACTTTGGCCATCTGATGCGAAGAGTTGACTCATTGGAAAAGACTCTGATACTGGGAGGGATTGGGGGCGGGAGGAGAAGGGGACGACAGAGGATGAGATGGCTGTATGGCATCACTGACTTGATGAACATGAGTCTCAGTGAACTCCAGGAGTTGGTGATGGACAGGGAGGCCTGGCATGCTGCGATTCATGGAGCCGCAAAGGGTCGGCCACGACTGAGTGACTGATCTGATCTGATCTTGAGAATTTTTTGGCATTGCCTTTCTTTTGGATTGGAATGAAAACTGACATTTTTCCAGTCCTGTGGCCACTGCTGAGTTTTCCAAATTTGCCAGTATATTGAGTGCAACACTTTAGCAGCATCATTTTTTAGGATTTGAAATAGCTCAACTGGAATTCCATCACTCTGAATAGCTTTGTTTGCAGTGGAGCTTCCTAAGGCCCACTTGACTTCACATTCCAGGATGTCTGACTCTAGATTAGTGCTCACACCATTGTCATCATCTGGGTCATGATCACACGATTGTGATCATCTGGGTCATGAAGATCTTTTTGTACAGTACAGTTCTTCTGTGTAGTCTTGCTACCTCTTCTTAATATCTTCTGCTTCAGTTAGGCCCATACAATTTCTGTTCTTTATCGAGCCCATCTTTGCATGAAATGTTCCCTTGGTATCTCTAATTTTCTTGAAGAGCTCTCTAGTCTTTCCCATTCTGCTGTTTTCCTCTATTTCTTTGCATTGATCAGTGAGGAAGGCTTTCTTATCTCTCCTTGCTATTCTTTCGAACTTTGCATTCAAATGGGTATATCTTTCCTTTTCTCCTTTGTTTTTTTGCTTCTCTTCTTTCCACAGCTATTTATGAGGCCTCCTCGGACAGCCATTTTTTTTTTTTTTTTTTTTTTTTTGCATTTCTTTTTCTTGGAAATGGTCTTAATCCCTGTCTCCCGTACAATGTCATGAACCTCCATCCATAGTTCATCAGGTACTCTATCAGATCTAATTCCTTTAATCTATTTCCCAGTTCCACTGTATAATAAGGGATTTGATTTAGGTCATACCTGAATGGTCTAGTGGTTTTCCCTACTTTCTTCAATTTAAGTCTGAATTTGGCAATAAGGAGTTCATAATCTGAGCCACAGTCAGCTCCCGGTCTTGTTTTTGCTGACTGTATAGAGCTTCTCCATCTTTGGCTGCAAAAAATATAATCAATCTGATTTCAGTGTTGACCGTCTGGTGATGTCCATGTGTAGATTCTTCTCTTGTGTTGTTGGAAGAGGGCATTTGTTATGATCAATGCATTCTCTTGGCTTAAATCTATGAGCCTTTGCCCTGCTTCGTTCTGTTCTCCAAGGCCAAATTTGCCTGTTACTCCAGGTGTTTCTTGACTTCCTAGTTTTGCATTCCATTCCCCTATAATGCAAAAGACATCTTTTGGGGCTGTTAGTTCCAGAAGGTCTTGTAGGTCTTCATAGAACCATTCAACTTCAGCTTCTTCAGCATTATGGTCAGGGCATAGACTTGGATTACTGTGATGTTGAATGGTTTGCCTTGGAAATGAACAGAGATCATTCTGTTGTTGAGATTGCATCTAAGTAATGCATTTCAGACTCTTTTGTTAATTATGATGGCTACTCCATTTCTTCTAAGGGATTCTTGCCCACAGTAGTAGATATAATGGTCATCTGAGTTAAATTCACCCATTCCAGCCCATTTTAATTCCCTGATTCCTAAAATTTCAACATTTACTCTTGTCATCTCCTGTTTGACCACTTCTAATTTGCCTTGATTCATGGACCTAACATTCCAGGTTCCTATGCAATATCGCTCTTTACAGCATCAGACCTTGCTTCTATCACCAGTCACATTGACAACTGGGTGTTGATTTTGCTTTGACTCTGTCTCTTCATTCTTTCTGTTGTTATTTCTCCACAAATCTCCAGTAGCATTTTGGGCACCTACTGACCTGGGGAGTTCATCTTTCATTGTCCTATCTTTTGGCCTTTTCATACTGTTCATGGAGTTCTCAAGACAAGAGTACTGAAGTGGTTTGCCATTCCCTTCTCCAGTGGACCACATTTTGTCAGAATTCTCCACCATGACTCATCTGTCTTGGGTGGCCCTACATGGCATGCCTCATAGTTTCATTGAGTTAGATAAGGCTGTGGTCCATGTGATTAGATTGGTTAGTTTTCTGTGATTGTGGTTTCTGTCTGTCTGCCCTCTGATGCTCTCTCTCAGTGCCTACCATCTTACTGCGGTTTCTCTGACCTTGGATGTGAGGTATCTCTTTATGCCCAGCTCCTGACCTCAGATGTGTGGTATTTCCTCCCTGCAGCTCACCGCTCCAGTGCTGCTCACAGCTGCCGCTTGCTGTTGCGGCGTTGCACAGCCACTGCTCAAGTCACTAATTCAAGTTGTAGAATATATGAATAGTTAATAAGAGAACCTTGAGCCCTTCCTCAAATATTTATATCAAGGTTTGAGGTTCATAGCTGAAAACCAAGGATAGAATTTTGGCATTGGTCCATGGATATAAGATATTCTCAAATCCTTAACAGAAATAGATCAGAGGTAACACTCTTCCCAATAGAGAAAACCATGCTTCCATATTTTTTCCCCCTGAGGGAGCCAGGATGATGGTCTGTCTGAATCTCTGAAAATAACAGTATTTTACCTGTGCCTGTTCCTGCATCACCATAGCTTCTCCTAGTGATGAAGAAGAGGAAAATATAGAAGGTTATCAAGTCTTACTATCACCTGACGGTATTGACTTGCTTGCTCTAATTCAATGGAATAGGGCCATGGCTTTTCACCACAGTCTGGGCTTGCTCTGCCCCAGCTTAGCTTGTTTGTCTTTGATGTGATCATGTTCTTCTCAGCCTTTATTAGTAAAATAAGGCTCCTTCCAAGCTTAGTCTGCCAGCATGTTCCACTCTGAGTCCTCATGGTTCCGGTATGGTAGCAGGAAACACAAAAGTTCCCATGAAATGCTTGCTGAATAGGGAGAGAATGAAATTATTCAGTTCGGCCAGAAAGGAAAAAAAGTAATTCTGCAATATGTTAGCCAATGAAAATAGCTATTCTGATATCTCATTTTTATTTGATTTTGACTTGGGTATGATTTTGAAACATTCCTTTCTTTTTCTCATAAGGAAGTAATGAGGTAAGTAGTAAATAGCCAAAAATTTTTCACTTGTCGTGTCATATTTGACAAATTACTTAAGCTCTCTGCACTTAAGTGTCTTAATCTCTACCAGAGGTGATAGTACTGTAACCTAATTTGACAAATGTGTGAATTAACTTGGTGATGGGAATCATTTCACAATGCATATCTATGGCAAATCATCATATACACTTTAAATATCTTATAATTCTACTGGCCAATTACACCTCAATAAAACTGATCAATAAATAATCACTGCAATGGAAAAAATAAAATAATAGAATCCAACTAATAGAGTCATTGGGATAATGAAGCTAGAACTTATGAAGCACTTGGAAAAGTGCCTGCCACAAAAGATGTGTGGTTAAGCACATATTTATTTTTTATCAAGTCACTATTTAGGCAGCATGGCACAGTGAATTAAAGGAGAATCAAGCATGTGAGCTGTAGTCTAGTTCTACCACTAGATGTGTGCATGAACTGCTTGGGAACTGGGTTCCTCTGTAGAAAGGGGGTGTTGGACCAATAGCTTTGAAGGTGCTTCTCGTTCTAAAGAAATTCTATGAAGTTCTGAACTATTTGGGTAATGGACCTCTAAGAGGCTTGGCTTTGGAAATGATTGCTAGTCATCAGCCCAATGACATATGACAGTGTATTATTTTCCTCTCTTTTTGATATCTTACTTCTTCTATGTATTCATGTTGTCCACCAATTTTACTTTGCTTTTTGCTATTTTTCAGTGGCTAGGTTGTGTCTGATTTTTTGTGACCCCATGGAATGTAGCCCACCAGGGTCCTCTATCCATGGAGTTCTTCAGGCAAAAGTACTGTAGTGGGTTGCCATTTCTTTCTCCAGGAATTCCATCCTGAAGGAAGATTAAAAACTGGTGTGACTTATACTTGAAAACTACTGAATTAAAAAAAAAAACTTTAAATTTTTTAATTTTCTGGTTCATAAAAAAAAAAAATTAATGACTTAAAGAGCTGAAACCCCTGGAGAAAAATAGAGAAAAGTTGTCATTTTCTGAGTTCATCCTAAATTAAGACTTCTCAATATTATCTTAGTGTTTATTGTTTTGTTAGAGGCAACTTTCTAGAAACCTAGACATCCTCATAATATAAGCGCTATCTTTAAAACAGCCCTCAAACAAAATATAACATGTTTAGTCAATTTGATAATTTAGATTTCTGATGTACATCTCCTCATTAATTTAGAAATTCCATAGTTGAATTTTGAGGCTCAAATACTAGCATGATATTCCCATCTATTTAAGATGATTAATATCTTGGTTCCAATACTAGAACTTCTATTTATATATTTAAAAAACTCCATTACACTTTTATTACTCTGAGGCCTTACAAATAGCTGTGAAAAGAAGAGAAGTGAAAAGCAAAGGAGAAAAGGAAAGATATAAGCATCTGAATGCAGAGTTCCAAAGAATAGTAAGGAGAGATAAGAAAGCCTTCCTCAGCAATCAATGCAAAGAAATAGAGGAAAACAACAGAATGGGAAAGACTAGAGATCTCTTCAAGAAAATTAGAGATACCAAGGGAACATTTCATGCAAAGATGGGCTCGATAAAAGACAAAAATGGTATGGACCTAACAGAAGCAGAAGATATTAAGAAGACGTGGCAAGAATACACAGAAGAACTGTACAAAAAGAGCTTCATGACCCAGATAATCACGATGGTGTGATCACTGACCTAGAGCCAGACATCCTGGAATGTGAAGTCAAGTGGGCCTTAGAAAGCATCAGTATAAACAAAGCTAGTCAAGGTGATGAAATTCCAGTTGAGCTATTTCAAATCCTGAAAGATGACGCTGTGAAAGTGCTGCACTCAATATGCCAGCAAATTTGGAAAACTCAGCAGTGGCCACAGGACTGGAAAAGGTCAGTTTTCATTCCAATCCCAAAGAAAAGCAATGCTCAAAAGAATGCTCAAATTACCACACAATTGCACGCTAGTAAAGTAATGCTCAAAATTCTCCAAGCCAGGCTTCAGCAATACGTGAACCGTGAACTTCCAGATGTACAAGCTGGTTTTAGAAAAGGCAGAGGACCCAGAGATCAAATTGCCAACATCCGCTGGATCATGCAAAAAGCAAGAGAGTTCCAGAAAAATATCTATTTCTGCTTTATTGACTATGCCAAAGCCTTTGATTGTGTGGATCACAATAAACTGTGGAAAATTCTTCAAGAGAAGAGAATACCAGACCACCTGACCTGCCTCTTGAGAAACCTATATGCAGGTCAGGACTCAACAGTTAGAACTGGACATGGAACAACAGACTGGTTCCAAACAGGAAAAGGAGTACGTCAAGGCTGTATATTGACACCCTGCTTATTTAACTTATATGCAGAGTACATCATGAGAAACGCTGGGCTGGAAGAAGCACAAGCTGGAATCAAGATTGCCGGGAGAAATATCAGTAACCTCAGATATGCAGATGACACCACCGTTATGGCAGAAAATGAAGAGGAACTAAAGAGTGTCTTGATGAAAGTGAAAGAGGAGAGTGAAAAAGTTGGCTTAAAGCTCAACATTCAGAAAACGAAGATCATGGCATCTGGTCCCATCACTTCATGGGAAATAGATGGGGAAACAGTAGAAACGGTGTCAGACTTTATTTTTTTAGGCTTCAAAATCACTGCAGATGGTGATTGCAGCCATGAAATTAAAAGACACTTACTCCTTGGAAGAAAAGTATGACCAACCTAGATAGCATATTAAAAAGCAGAGATATTACTTTGCCAACAAAGGTCTGTCTGGTCAAGGCTATGGTTTTTCCAGTGGTCACACATGGATGTGAGAGTTGGACTGGGAAGAAAGCTGAGTGCTGAAGAATTGATGCTTTTGAACTGTGGTGTTGGAGAAGACTCTTGAGAGTCCCTTGGACTGCAAGGAGATCCAACCAGTCCATTCTGAAGGAGATCAGTCCTGGGTGTTCATTGGAAGAACTGATGCTGAAGCTGAAACTCCAAAACTTTGGCCACCTCGTGCGAAGAGTTGACTCACTGGAAAAGACCCTGATGCTGGGAGGGACTAGGGGCAGGAGGAGAAGGGGACGACAGAGGATGAGATGGCTGGATGGCATCACTGACTCGATGGACGTCAGTTTGGATAAACTCCGGGAGTTGGTGATGGACAGGGAGGTCTGGCGTGCTGTGATTCATGAGGTTGCAAAGAGTCGGACACAACTGAGTGACTGAACCAAACTGAACTGAACTGATGCTTTATAAAAAAACATATAATATTTGTCTAGTTGTGCACACTGTGTTGCACACTCAAATGTGTATGCGTTAGGAATGCCATTAAAACAGTTTGGTAACTACTTCTTTGGATAAAATAGCATGTAAGTTTGGGCTACAATTTTGGTCAAATATTCTGACACTGATAAATTTATTGAGTATTATGTACCTACTGTATGTCAGTCTCCATTCTAAGCACTAGCTGTTCATATACTTTTGTTTCAAAATTATGTTTTTTACCCTGAAAGTATTTAATAGTAAGTCCACATGGCACAATGTTGGGAAAGACAAAACATATGGCCATATGATAGAGTTTATCCATGTCAGATCAGCCTCTCTTTACTTGAGTATCTTTGATCTTCTTACCTCCACTCTTCATTGCAAACACATGCATGCTTGGCAAACTGATAAGTGTGAGATAATCAAATATAGAGTTACGTCTGAAAACAAAACAAATGAAAAGGGACTCTCTCATAGGATCAGTAAAAGTTTCATGCCTTGTAGGTTTGGTACTTTGTGGTTGAAACCTGGGAGAGGGAAGATTGGAGGAGACCAATAAGGAATTGCCTAGAATCAGAAAAAATGGACTAAATTTTGGAGGGAATATTGGGGAAGCTCAGGGTTCCAGATGTTTAGCAGCTCTCCAAAGATGGTGTAATTTGTTACTGAGAAATCTTAGAGGTCATCAGTGAAGGAGTTTAAGTTTATGGTATCATAGGGCTTCCCTGGTGGCTCAGACTGTAAAGAATTTCCCTGCCAATACAGGAGACCCTGGTTCAATCCCTGGATTGGGAAGATATCCTGGAGAAGGGAATGGCAACCTACTCCAGTATTCTTGCCTGGAGAATTCCATGGACAGAGTAACTTGGCAGGCTACAGTCCATGGGGGTCACAAAGAGATGAACACGACTGAGCGACTTTCAATTTTAGGGGCCTCAAGTTAATTGTATAATGCTTATATAGGGAAGACTGTGTGTGGCTGTTACCCAACACAGAATCTGGGATGCTGAACTTATGTACTTAAATCTTTTTTTTTTTTTTAGTTTTTTAAAAATTAGATTATAATTGCTTTATAATGTTGTGTTAGTATCTTCTGTGCAATGAAGTGAATCAGCTATCTATATACATATAACCTCTCCCTCTTGAACGTCCCTTCCGCTCTCCCTAGCCCATCCCTCTAGGTCATCACAGAGCACTGAGCTGAGCTCCTTGTGCTTTATAGCATGTTCCCACTGGCTATCTATTCTACACACAGTAGTGTACAGATGTCAACTGTACTCTCCGAATTCGTCTCAACCTCCCCTTCTCTAATGTGTGCACACATCCATTCTCTATGTCTCCATCTCTTTGATATGCATCCATCTTTGGGAAGCTTGTATCCCACTGGAAACCTGTTTCTCAAAGACTGCTGATAATATTAACAGGTGCAGTCTGGAGCCTGGAATTTCAGCCGTCTTAAACATTCACAAAAATGTTGATGGAATTTGTAGGAAAATTTAGGAAGAAGGACAGAGGGAGGCTAATGAACAGCTTACTTGATTTTGCTAATGCTTATCATCACAGGCGTAATGATTAATTTCCCAATGTGATTTACACCAGTATCAAGTAAGAAATTTTAAAAGTACTTTACAAGTAGTTATTGAAAAAAGCATAGATAATTGGGTCTGGGTTATGATACTATTCATAGTAAGATGCAAAGCCAAACATATGCTTTAATTTTGGGGTCTTAGTACTGGCACTCCAAAAGGGCAAATCATTTAAGTGCAGGAAAAAAGAGAAAGCAAGCCTGGCAAGAAGTCGTTTACTGCTTCCCTCTTTAGTCAGTCCAATAGAGTCAGGTCCAGGCATCCCAGTTTGTCAGGGGCCTTTGAAGTCTCAATCATCAATAAGTTGTGAAATGTGACTCTGGAACTTGCTACTTTGCAAGCTTGTCTGTTGAACCTGACTTTCTGTTGATGTTCAGTGATCAGAGAGATGAAAAGGGACCATTAAGAACAAGTGATGGGACTTCCTTGACAGTCCAGTGGGTAAGACTTCACCTTCCAGAGTATGGGCTGTGGGTTCAATCCCTGGTCGAGGAGCTAAGATCCCATATGCCTTTCAGCCAAAAAACAAAACATAAAACAGAAACAGTATTGTAACAAATTCAATAAAGATTTTTAAAATGCTCCACATCAAAAAAAGAAAAAACCACCAAACCTTAAACATAGAAACAAGTGATGCAACAGTGCAGACTCCACTGGAAAACCTATGGGGTTCTGCCCCACAAAAAAAGGGGAGGGCTTGTTTTTTCTTTTTAATTAACTAATTTATTTTAATTGGATGATACAATATAGTGATGGTTTTTTACATACATCAATATGAATCAGCCATGGTCATAAATGTGTCTCCTCTGTCCTGAATCACCTTCCCACCTCCCTCCCCACCCCATCCCTCCAGATTGTTACAGAGCACCAGCCTTGGGTACCCTGAGCCATACATTAGACTTTCACTGGCTGTCTATTTTACATATGGTAATGTATATGTTTCAATGTTATTCTTTCAAATTATTCAACCCTCTCCTTCTCCCACTGAGTCCAAAAGTCTGTTTTTTATTTTTGTGTCTCCTTGGCCGCCCTACACATAGGATTATCAGAACCATCTTTCTAGGTTCCATATATATACATTAATATATAATATTTGTCTGTCTTTCTGACTTACTTCACTCTGCATACATAACAGGCTCTAGGTTCATCTACCTCATTAGAACGGACTCAAATGCATTCCTTTTTATAGCTGAGCAATATGTTCCATTGTGTATATGTACCACATCTTCTTCATCCCTTCACTGGCAATGGACATCTAGGCAAAAATGGGCTTTAGAAATGCAAAATAGAGCAATTCTGGCAGGGTAGAACCTGACTTAAATACATAGATCCAAAAATAAAGTGAGGTGAAGTCAGTATTGTACTTGAGATTAGAACTCGCCAGGAGGAAATAGGACAGCAAATCCAGTAGTTTGGCTGATGTAGCACACCCCAACCCACCCAGTATCCCTGACGGGTCATGAAGAAATACCATAAATCCATAGGCTTGGACAGAAGGACCTGTCAAGGCAAGCAGACTGGTGTTCAATCAGGGTTGACTCTGTGTAATCTAGCAGGGGCTTCTCCCAATTTTCACCTTCTTGGTGTCTCTATCATCTCCAGGGAATAGCAATTGCAGCTATTTTCCACTGATCAATCAATCAATCAATGAATCCCTGCCCTTTGGAGCTTTCATTTAATGAGGTGTCAAAGAAGCTGACAACATATTCACAGCATTTCAGGAGTTAGAATAAATAGGAATCAGAGTAATTCTCTAGCAGTTTAGTGGTTGGGACTCTACTTCCACTGCTAGGGGCCCCGGTTCAATCACTGGTTGGGAAACTAAGATCTCACAAGCCCATGGCAAGACCAATTACTTTTTTCTTTTTTAAGAATAAATAAGAATCATAGATGAGAGTGGACAACAGAATCCAGGCCACTCCATTCAGTCCTGACAGTATATCTCTGTGATGTGGCCATAACAGTTCTCTTCAGGGCCACCTCTCATGTGAGGAAGAGCAGATGTAGATAGAGAAATGGAATCAGGCAAATTGGATTTAAATTCTAGCTCTACCATCTATTAGCTGTATAATCTTCTTCAAAAGTTTAAACTCTCTTTGCTTCAGATTCTTTACCTGTAAAATGTGGATCAGAGTATCCATCTTACCTGTTTGTGGTGCAGATTAAGTAAGAAACAGGCTTTATTTTCTTGTGACAGACTTTATTTTAGGGGGCTCCAAAATCACTGCAGATGGTGACTGCAACCATGAAATTAAAAGATGCTTGCTCCTTGGAAGAAAATTTATGACCAACCTAGTTCAGTTCAGTTCAGTTCAGTCGCTCAGTCGTGTCCAACTCTTTGCGACCCTATGAATCGCAGCATGCCAGGCCTCCCTGTCCATCACCAACTCCCAGAGTTCACTCAGACTCACGTCCATCGAGTCAGTGATGCTATCCTGCTATCTCATCCTCTGTCATCCCCTTCTCCTCCTGCCCCCAATCCCTCCCAGCATCAGAGTCTTTTCCAATGAGTCAACTCTTTGCATGAGGTGGCCAGAGTACTGGAGTTTTCAGCTTTAGCATCATTCCTTCCAAAGAAATCCCAGGGCTGATCTCCTTCAGAATGGACTGGTTGGATCTCCTTGCAGTCCAAGGGACTCTCAAGAGTCTTCTCCAACACCACAGTTCAAAAGCATCAATTCTTCAGCACTCAGCCTTCTTCACAGTCCAACTCTCACATCCATACATGACCACAGAAAAAATCATAACCTTTATGTTGATATATGGCAAAACCAATACAATATTGTAAAGTTAAAAAAAAAAAAAGAAAAAAGAAAAACCATAGCCTTGACTAGACAGACCTTTGTTGGCAAAGTAATGTCTCTGCTTTTGAATATGCTATCTATGTTGGTCATAACTTTCCTTCCAAGGAGTAAGCGTCTTTTAATTTCATGGCTGCAGTCACCATCTGCAGTGATTTTGGAGCCCCCAAAAATAAAGTCTGACACTGTTTCCACTGTTTCCCCATCTATTTCCCATGAAATGATGGGACCGGATGCCACGATCTTCGTTTTCTGAATGTGACCAACCTAGACAACATATTAAAAAGCAGAGACATTACTTTGCTAACAAAGGTCCATCTGGTCAAAGCTATGGCTTTTCTAGTAGTCATGTATGGATGTGAGAGTTGGAATATAAAGAAAGCCTAGGGCCAAAGAATTGATGCTTTGGAACTGTGGTATTGGAGAAGACTTTTGAGAGTCTGTTGGACTGCAAGGAGATCCAATCAGTCCATCCTAAAGGAAATCACTCCTGAATATTCATTGGAAGGACTGATACTGAAGCTGAAGCTCCAATACTTTGGCTGCTGGATGTGACGAGCCAACTCATTAGAAAAGACCCTGATGCTGGGAAAGATTGAAGGTAGGAGAAGGGGATGACAGAGGACAAGATAGCTGGATGGCATCACCAACTCAAAGTACATGAGTTTGAGCAAGCTCCAGGAGATGGTGATGGACAGGGAAGTCTGGTGTGCTTGCAGTCGGATATGACTGAGTAATTGAACATCAACAGCAACATACAAATTCCTAATTATGTAAAGTTTAAAAATAAAATAAAATTAAAAAAATAAAAAAAATTCAATGCTATATTTTTCTTCTTTTATTTTTGACAAACATGGTTGTGTATTTATGACAATTATGTAACCTTTTCTCATACTTTTGGGGCTGGCAGCCCACTCCAGTATTCTTGCCTGGAGAATGCCAAGGATGGGGAAGCCTGGTGGGCTTCTGTCTATGGGGTCGCACAGAGTCGGACACGACTGAAGCAACTTAGCAGCAGCTACATGTTCGGAGAAAGCAATGGCACCCCACTCCAGTACTCTTGCCTGGAAAATCCCATGGATGGAGGAGCCTGCTGGCTGCAGTCCATGGGGTCGCTAAGAGTCGGAAACGACTGAGTGACTTCACTTTCACTTTTCACTTTCATGCATTGGAGAAGGAAATGGCAACCCACTCCAGTGTTCTTGCCTGGAGAATCCCAGGGATGGGGGAGCCTGGTGGGCTGCCGTCTATGGGGTAGCACAGAGTCAGACATGACTGAAGTGACTTAGCAGCAGCAGCAGTATAAACAGGGACATTATTTTTTATATTTGAGTTAAACTGATATAGGGAGTGACTGGGTGAATTTTTTGATTCTACTCAATTTGGATACCCTCTCATTAGCAACCTTCTGTAAAAATCTTTATTAATTTAATCTGGATCTTCTTTCCATTTTGCTCACCCATTTGAGGTTTCTGCCATAGGCAATCTTCCTATACTTCTCTATTCATGTTAATCCAAGTGGTTCTCAGTGCAATGGTTGGAAGGAAACAATGGCAAAAGAAGTGTATGTGTGAGGAAGAAGAAGGCAGTGGATGTCTGAAGTTCATAAATATGTCCTTGAATCTCTGTGGGCCAGGAGGGAGCTCTGGGCTAGAAGAACCTCTGTGGATTAAGAGTTAAAGCTCAAAGTGAGTAAACGAGCAACTTCATGAAGCTGCCAGGATCATCCAGGAAAGTACTGTCTCCAGAACCCTGAGCATTTTGCTTGGCACATAGTAGGTACTTGATTTTCCTTCCTTTATTCCTGGCAATACCATAAAACAAACTTCAGTTTTCATTAGATTATATGAGTAGGTGAGACAACTTTGAATATGCATTATTCTATACCAGAGTGGGCAAATCATGTCACTTCATATGAAAAAGGAATTTGGGGGATGGAAGAGCTATGTTCTGGAGTAACACTGGTATCCTGTGGCTAGAAAGACGTATTTTTCATAAGTGGCTGGAGCTTGTCCCTCAGCTAGATACGTCCTGTTTATGGTGACTTTCTCTAAAGCCATGATTAATGTGGGCTTCTAAAAATTGTTTTTCTTTGTGCTATGTAAATAGGGTTTCTTTCCAGTATGGCTGAATGCTGGTTTTAATTAAATTTAGGAAGAAAGAGGAGGGGAGGTTGGGGAGCCTGACCAAGCTGAAGAGCATCAGTGGAAATCACATTTATGTTTGGAGCATGGCATTTGGAAATAGAATAAATAATATGAAAGAGAGCACTTCTTCAAATGGGAAGGTAATGAACATGCTTAATACTGTTCTCATTTTGGCTTAGGACAGGATTCTTGCTTTGAAAAGGAGAGTTTTCCTGTTTTAATTACTAACTCTACCTATTTTACACATCCCATGCCATGAACCACCTTCCTTTTTGTTTTATCTTCCTCCTGAAGAAAGTCACTATTTTATGAAAGTGAATTGTGCTATTCAATGAACAGTATGCTTGTTTGTGTTACTTTGACCATAATGTAATTGAAATTTAGATTGAGGCTAATCTATACTGGACCAAAATTAATTATGATGCAGAGAGGATATTGTATCACTTTTGGTTAAAATTTACCTTTACTCAGCATGCTCTTTTCTTACAAGACATACAAATCAGTGGTGTAAACATGTTTACTTAGGAAAAAAATTATTTTCAAGCACTTGAATAACATACATTTATTTATAATAGTTATGCTAATTAGAAACTAGTCTCATCTATTTCTGAGAGCACATTCTTAAGAGCTCCCAGTCAGTAGGAGGATGAATGGATACATGCTGAGACAAATTTAAATTATTGTGGGTATCTGGGAGTTGCAAAACAGTATTTCTTCACAAATATTTCCTTATCTAGATTTTTTCCATGGTTTTGGCCTGACCTTCCCCTCTGCTAGTTCGAATAAGTAAAAGTAGTCTGCATCCCTAAACCATTCTTGAACGTTCTGCCTCCCAGCTTCCAATCAATGGCGTCTCTCTGGCAGTTTCTGTCCCTGTAGACCGCTCTTCATCGGAGGCAGTAAGCAAGCTCACCAAGGCTGATTGGCTCCATCTCTGAAATATGATCAGGGTGAAACCTGTGCATTGTTTAATGGAAAGGAAAACTCTAAATATAAGGCAGTCATGCTTCTTGTGGGGAGGTCAAAGAGTGAGTAGATTATGGGTTGAGGGGATAAAGAAGGAAGAAGAAAGATTTATGTGCTCTGTGGTATTTGAAACCAGCTTACAATTGGCCCCCAGATTCAGAGATTTTACATATTGTGTTGTTGGAGAACATGGATTCAAAATTTTAGAGTAACCCTCAAAGGTGCTTCTTATGAGCTTCCCTGATTGATATACCCCTTGATTAATCTTAAAAAGAAAAGAAAAAAAATGTTGAAAAGTGTCTCTTTTCTTGAAAAAAAAGGGATCATTTGGCTGGCAGCCATTGGGTAAGTGCTTGAAGGTACTAATTCAGTGACTTACAAAGCTTTGTGAATTTGGGCAATTCCTTAACTTCCCTTTGTCCCATCATTATTAAGATGTATCATAGGAAGAAATTATTTCATACACAGTCAGTGGAAAGAATTCAACACTATGCATTTGTTTGAAAAGGAGAAGCAGAGGAGTAAATGATTTGAGTCACAAGAATGATCCCATCTGCCTTTCTACTTAATGAATTTTCCAGGTAAATGTGAAAAGGAAGGTATGAACTGATTCTTCCTTCACTGAGTCTTAATTCCCAAGGTCATCTTATGAAATGAGCATCTCAACAAACCTAGCATTTCCACTGTTTTAAGAAACAGTATGGTATTTTGTACAGAAAGATCCTAATGTAAGGTTGCCTCTTCCTCTGAGACTCAGTCGAACACTGAAGGAGGTAAGACTGGTTGGTTACATTCATTGAGAGATGATATTCCTGTCATTGATACAGTGCCTTTCTTCCTCAGCTATTTGCAGTGAGAATGTAGACAAGTTTTTTTTTTCTTTTTTCTTTGCCTCATATGTTAACTAGAATTTAACTTCATTTTTTAAAAAATTATTTATTTTTAATTGAAGGATAATTGCTTTATAATATTGTGTTGGTTTCTGCCATATATCAACATGAATCAGCCATAGATATACATATATGCCCTCCTTCTTGAACCTCCCTTCCACCTTCAACCCCATCCCACCCCTCTAGGTTATCACAGAGCCCTGGTTTGCATTCCCTGAGTCATACAGAAAATTCCCACTTTTTTTTATGGCTATTCTTAAAAGGTGGCTAGGTTCTAGAGGCAGAAAATATAAGAGTGGTGACTAGAGGCTAGAGGGAGAGAGAAATGGGAGTTTAATAGGCACATAATTTCTGTTTGAGATGATGAAACAGTTTTAGAAACAAACGGTGGTGACGGTTGCACAACATTATAAATGTGCTTAATGCAACTAACTTTTATATCATATGTATTTTAACAACAAAAAGAGGTAGTTTGGCAGTTTCCATGAGAAAATATGCACATCAGACAGTTAGCATAAAGTCATGAATGGCTAATACAAGTAACTCAGACGCTTAGAGGGATTTTTGGCCACTGTCCACATATCAGACTTATTTATATGATTTTATGTCTTTTGACTCTATCTGATTAATACACAGGCTGTGAGGGGATATTATGGTGCTCTTGACCCATGGGTATATTTCAGGGCATAAATCACAGAACGCCCCTCTGGATCCCATCGTTGCCCCTGCTCTTTCTATTGCCCAGCTCTTCTTTGTTCCTGTGTATGTTCAGTCCAGACCAGGCATGGTTTTGGGGTATGTGATTCCATTTGTGTCTCTGTAATCACCATCTGGAGAAGGCAATGGCAACCCACTCCAGTACTCTTGCCTGGAAAATCCCATGGACGGAGGAGCCTGGTGGGCTGCAGTCCATGGGGTTGCTAAGAGTCGGGCACGACTGAGCGATTTCACTTTCATGTTCCGCTTTCATGCATTGGAGAAGGAAATGGCAACCCACTCCAGTATTCTTGCCTAGAGAATCCCAGGGACAGAGGAGCCTAGTGGGCTGCCGTCTATGGGGTTGCACAGAGTCGGACACGACTGAAGCGACTTAGCAGCAGCAGCAGCAGCAATCACCATCTAGACATGTCTGCTTTTAAGTTTTCTCCTTTATTCTCTTTGAAATCATTTTGTGTTCTTCTTCCTGTTCACTTTATGATGAGCTCTAGTCCTCAGTTCCTGGGGCACTCATTGGTGATCTACCCTCAGTTTCTTCCCCCTTTTTCAAAGGTATCAGACATAGTTCACCTAAGAGGAAACCGGGGGGCTCAGGATTTGCCTCCTAAAAACATTCAAAGCTGATGTTCTCACTGGAGCACAGTGCTTGTGTGTGGTTGGGAAAGTAACAGAACTGAAATTGAGGGCCTGGTGCGGACTGTCACCTGGAAAAGAAAGCCAGCAGTTGGAGAAAATGGGAATGGAGCCAAGATCAGAATCAGAGAGTGGAATAAGTGTGGTAGAAGAGACTGAAAACACAGACAAATCCAGTGGTCAGGGAGAGAAACACCGTTCAGCATAGACAACTCTGAGCTGAGACCCAGAGGTTAATTACTTCACTGGATGTAGCCACTGGCTTAAAGTTCCAGATCAGTTTTTTCCTCATCTGGGCTTCCTCCCACTTGAAATGCCTGCAGCTGAGTCTGGAATAGGACTTGCCATTATAGTGTGACATGTCTTAGGGATAAGGCAACTCATCTGCCTCATTTGCAAAAGAGGCATGGCCCAAAGAAGGAGGATGCTCTGCTCCAGCTCACTCAGCTGCTCAGTGCTGAGGGCTAGCCTTGAACTCAAGTCTCATTATTTTCAATAATCTCATTGTACTTTTCAGCCTCCCTAGGATGAGGGCCATGATGCTGGAGTTGTATAGAACCATACTGAATATAGCATCATATGCATTGCAGTAGGTAATAAATGCTTCTTGATGGTAGTGGTGGTAAAGATGATGATGATTATGGTCATAGAGAAAACTCCATTTAGGTGAAATTAAATGGTATTGCATGGGTGAGAGTGGAAAATTCCATGCTATTTAATGGCTGACGTGTAAGATGAATTTGGTAATGAAGCTGGGAGACTTATCAGGCCAGAAAACTGCATTCTCTCATAAGACAGCCCTTAATGACCCACTTATTACTAATATAAAGGAAAAGATATACATATAAACACATGTTACTGAATGTTTGACTGCAAGAAATGAAACCAGTACACCGGCTTGAGGGGTTAGCAACAGACGCTGCTTCTGTTTGAATGATCAAATTTGCTGCTTTCCAGATGGAAAATGACAACTGAAGTAAAAGGGTAAAGGATGATTTGACTATACTTATAAAAAAGACAAGGGAGAATAATGTGAGGGAAGCAGGTGGAACTGGCTACCTCTAAGGATCCCTGCAGGGGACTAGAAGAGGGAATAGATTTATTTAGAAGTCTGACTTATGCCTTCTTTTGGGATGTGCATCACTAAAAGTATTCAACTCCTCACTCACATGACATTCATCTCTCTGATAAACTCAGTTATCTAAGATACAGTTGATAGTCATCAGGGAGGCCAACATGGAGGCCGCATCTATTCATAAAACCTTATGCATTTCACCCATAAGAGTTCTTCTTAAGTCCCTGCTCAGAATGTATTGAATACCCAATCTCAGAGTGTTACTTGGTTTCCTAGCCTATAGAAAATGATAAGCAGCACAGCTCAAAATAAGGAAAACGTGTTTACTGAAGGGCCTTTTGTTTATAACCAGGGCAAGTGATGCCTGACAACCTGAAAGTAAGGAAAAAGAAAGAAAACCATGAAACAAACAAAAAATAAAGATACTTAGCCTGAAATAGACCATAGTGATGTGTTACCTTTTAGAGTAGGGAGGCTTCTACATATCACTATAGCCCTTGAGGTAATTTCTTATTATAACATAACCAAAGAAGCTTTATCTCAGTTATGTGATTTGGAAATTTAGACAAGTAGTTTAGATGATTTCCAAGGCCTTTCCATCAAAAAAAAAAAAAAAAAAAAAAAAGAAAAGAAAAGAAAGGGAAAAGGAAAAAAAATAAATAGAGGAAGATATATTTAATTTTATAAAAAGAAAACACATTCAATTAGCTCCAGTTTTAAAAACTTATTTTGGCCAAAAGCAAGACAATGAGATTACAATAAAAAAATCTCCTTTGTATTAAACATTTATAGGTATAGTAAGCCAAATAAACATCAAAAATAATTATGGTACTTCATGTATATTCTAACACAACAACAGAGTTTCAGTTTAGGAAGGTGAAAAATTTGGGAGATGGATGATGGTGAGAGTTGAAGAACAATGTAAATATACTTAGTGCCACTGGAACTGTACAGTTAAATATGGTTAAAAATGTTTTGATGCTATCTTCATAGCAAATATCATACTCAGAAATGGTGGGGAAAAGGGGAGATTTTTCCTCCAAATAACTTTGGCACTTGATACTTTTATCACAGTTATCTGGAAAACAGTTTTCCTGGGAAATCTGTATTCCATGCCGCTGCCCCAGTAATGTCTTGCTTTGGTGCTGCCAGGATTGGGGTGCTGCCATTATTAGTCAATGGTCTGAGGCAAGGGGCTGCCCATTGCTAACTTCAGTTTCTTGATTTGTGAACTGGGATTTGTAATATTGCAACATAGTGATGTTCTAAATATTAATGGATTGATTTAATGTGTGTCTAATGCTTACTTCCATGCCTGGTATATAGGAAATTGTTGTCCATAATATAAAAAACCCTGAATAATCATTGGAAAGACTGATGCCAAAGTTGAAACTCCAATACTTTGGTCACCTGAGGGGAAGAACTGACTCACTGGAAAAGACCTGATGCTGGGCAAGATTCAAGACAGAAGGAGAAGAGGGTGACAGAAGATGGTTGGATGGCATCACTGCTTCAATGGACGTGAACTTGGACAAACTCTGGGTGATAGTGAGGGATAGAGAGATATCACATGCTGCAGTCCATGGGGTCACAAAGAGTCAGGCATGACTTGACGGCTGAACAACAACAACAACATAAACAAAACCCTATTTTCCCCTCCTAATCATGTATACTGTGCCAATGCAAGGGATAAAGTTGTAGGTCAGGAGAACTCAGGACACTTGAAGTGGCTATAACGGAAACTAGATGGAAATAAAGATGAAACAAAGAGGAAGTCTCACCCTCACATCAAGACACTGCCACCAGCATAGCTAGGTTGCGTCTTCATCCCAATTCCTTATTGTCCTTCCCACTCTAAGTAGTATATGTATTAGAGTAACCCACTGCAGTTTGCAAATGACAATTTTGCAAATAGTAACTCATTTGACCTTCAAAATAAATTTTTGAGTATAGTGTTTATCTGTCCCCTTTCACAAATGAAGAATAAGAGGATTCAATAACTTGTCTACATTGAACCAGACCTTTAAGATAAATGAACTTGAGTCTTATGCTCCAGCTCCAGTGGTCTCTTTGTTTGTACAGCCCCATAGACCTGATTGATGATTTACAGTAGGATTAATGATTTAGGGAAGAACTGGTTTGGGAATATGTGAGCTTGTTGTGCTTCTGAGAATACATGAAATAGCATACAAGGGGCTTCCCTGATAGCTCAGCAGTAAAGAATCTGCCTGCAATGCGGGAGATGCAAGAGACACCTGTTTGATTCCTGGATTGGGAAGATCCCCTGGAGAAGGAAATGGCAACCCACTCCAGTATTCTTGCCTGGAGAATGCCATGGATATGTGAGCCTGACAGGCTATAGTCCACAGGGTCACAAAGAGTCAGACAAGACTGAGCACGTATGCACGCATACAGAATTGGATGCAAATTTTAAAATGTCAGATAAAAAACTGGATCAAAGCTTTATTTTGTCCAAGAAACTATTTATATATCTTTATGGTACAAATAAAATTTGAGAGAATATTTTAAGTCATCAAAGAAAATTCTCCAAGCATTCTTAAATCTGTTTGAAACATAATTTTTATATAAAAATCCAACTATCAATTATAAGCCAGCCTAATCTGAGCCAAAAGAAGTCTACAGAGATCTATCCTGGAAAAGAGTTTCAATGAGAGGAATACATTGACTTGGTTGATATGGATTTGATATAATAAAATAACTTTTATTTTTATACAATTTTAAAGGTTACTTTCCATTTACAGTCATTATAAAATATTGGCTATATTTTCTATGTTGTACAATACACCCTTAAGCCTATCTTTCTAAAATGACATCTTTTATTAAAAATAATGCAACTTTTTCTCTTTGTATGTTTCCCAGTAAATCAAATAACCCCTTCTCTCAATTAAAAAGGCAGGAAAGAGGAAAGGAAGAGGAGAAAATAATATTTACTGAGCATCTATATAGAAACATAGGCACTTGAATAGGCATGCTTACATGTGATTTCATTTAATCCTAAAAGTAACCCTTTGTATTAAGTACACTTTATAGCCACTTCCCTGATGGCTTAGACGGTAAGGAGTCTGCCTGCAATGCAGGAGACCTGGGTTTGATCTCTGAGTTGGGAAGATTCCCTGGAGAAGGAAATGGCAACCCACTTCAGTATTCTTGCCTGGAAAATCCCATGGATGGAAGAGCCTGGCAGGCTACAGTCCATGGGGTCATGAAGAGTCAGACACGACTGAGCGACTTCACTCTCACTTTCACACTTTATAGTATTCTCCTCATTCAAAAGAATGAGCTTCCAGGAATTTCTACAATAAATGTTCTCGAAAGTACTGGTTATAGTATGCAAAGGGTTAGAATCAGGTCACAAACTTCCCAAAGACATGTTTTCCTTGGCCTGCACTATTGTTTCTAAAAAAGTTATGCCAATTTCCAGCTTAAAGAAAATCAAGCTCTGGCAACACAGGGCCTTCATTTAGAATGGCAACAAGTGGCTGGCGTGGCGAAGTGATCACCCTTTGGATAGTCTGGGACATCAGCTTGCCATAGTCACTTTCTGGCTTGCTTTGCTTGGTGATCTTTTCTCCCAGGTCCCTATGAGCATTTGAGTGGGGACTCCTACAATGATGAGTATGGATTGTTAGCTAGAACTTGAGTATATTTATTTGTTGAGAAGGAGGATACAGACATCAGTTTTCAGAAGAAAGCAGAATTGAACAGGGAGCAGTTGTCTGGTGTATCTTGTATTGTTTATCTTCTATGGCCCAGGATAGATCTTTATTTTCAAATCAGGGGACCTCCTTGCTTCTGCATGTGATCCTCCTATTCCATAAAACTCTGGAGAACAAGTCGCTGGTCCTGATCCAGTCAAGGATGTACTTACCTTCTTTTCTACCATTTCCTAGGGGCCTCCATTGTACCTTTGGCTTCTTAAATTAGATTTAATGGGGTTTATAATCCTTCAAGATACTGTTCCACGTGGTGCTAGTGGTAAAGAACCCACCTGGCAAGGCAGGAGACCCAAGAGGCTTGGGTTTGATCCCTGGGTCAGGAAGATCACCTGGAGGAGAGCATGGCAACCCACTCCAGTATTCATGCCTGGAGAATCCCATGGAAAGAGGAGCCTGGTGGGCTACAGTCCATGGGGTCTCAAAGAGTTGGACACAACTGAGCTCCTAACACTTTACTTTTTACAATCCTTCAAGCCTTTTCAAATGCATATCGTAAAATTCTCACATTTCCCCAAGTGAGTGGCTTTTCTCCTAGCTTTACTGATGAAGAAATTGGTACCCAAGTGCTTTAGGGATGTTGCATAAGATCATGGAATTACAAAAGGGAGATACCAGAGTGGAGCCACATGTTTTGATTTTATAGGCACTGCTTTTGTGATGTGGATTTTTCCATCTGCACAGATATAAGAGAAAAACTGTTAGTACTGTTTGGGTGACCTTTCTCACAGTGTCTATTAACTGTTCACACACTGAATATATGATTTTCTCATTCATTAATTCATTTACTTATTCCATTAACTGATGTTTATTGAAATCTCTTTATGCCAGCAATAGTGTTAGATTTATTGATATAAGAACAATCAGAAACTCATATGAATGCTTCCCTCAAAGAAGTAAGAAAAAGAGGCTGCTGCTGCTGCTGCTAAGTCGCTTCAGTCATGTCCAACTCTGTGCGACCCCAGAGATGGCAGCCCACCAGGCTCCCCCATCCCTGGGATTCTCTAGGCAAGAACACTGGAGTAGGTTGCCATTTCCTTCTCCAAAAGAGGCTAACATCACTCAAATACTACAATAGATATTCCATTTTTATGACTATTGTAAGGACTAGGAAGGAGAGGTACGTCAAATGTTCAAAATCTATGACAGGAATATTTTATCCCATCTGTGGAAGTCAAAGAAGACTTCCTCTAAATAAGGAAAATTCATCAAAAAATTGAAAGGATGTGAAGCAAAGAGCATTGAAGGTGGAGTTAGCTTGTGTAAAAGCCCTGTGGCAGTAGAGAGCACCCCATCTGAGAGACTGAGGAAAAACAAGAGTGACAAGATCATACAGAACAGGCTGGGGTGGAGACCCCAGACCAGAGCAATGTTAAAATTGTGATCATCATTTTGGATGAACTCTTTTCAAGTGCCAATTTATGATTAAAACCAAAGCACAGACATCTAATACTTAAATAGAGGAACAGTAAGTTCAGTTCAGTTGCTCAGTCGTGTCCAACTCTTTGCGACCCCATGGACTGTAGCACAACAGGCCTCGCTGTCCATCACCAACTCCCGATGAAGCTTGCTCAAACTCATGTCCATCAAGTCAGTGATGCCATCCAATCAGAGAAACAGTACCTTCTGATTTTCATTTTTAAGATATTGTTCTTTTGCAGTAGGGAGAGTCAAGCGGATATAAATAAGAATGGATGTGAGACATCAAGTGGGAGCTATGGCAGTCAGTGTGGTGGAAGAGAGAGAATAGATGTAAGAGGTTGTTAGAAGGTGAAATCATAGTATAGGTGGTAGGCTGGGTAAAGGAGTTGAGTTGATGGAGGTAGACAGGATGTCCTGTTTTTTTAGAGATGGAGGTTGGTGGCTCACTCACTGAACTCAAATCTTCTGAGAACTTTGGGCAGAAGGATGCATCATATGATTAATATTTTACATTTTGAGATTGACATGCTTTTGAGATAACAGAGACGTCATCAAACAGCATTTACAAATCTTGCCTGTCTAAAGGAATAATTAGAATGAAAATCTGTGAAGATTGCCTGGTAGAAAAGTGTATTTACCCTCTCATGATAGATATATATATATATATATATATATATATATATATTCAGTTTTATTACTTGTTAAGTGGGGATAAAATATTCCTTATAACTCAAAAAAAAATAAAGTCAATAATTGATTAAGCCAAATCCATGGGGTAGAAACCAAGGCTTTTCATCATGAAAACTTTGAATATAGTGCAAAAAATTATTTTTTGTCCATGAACAAAGCTGCATTTTCTTGGTCAAGTGACCATTAATGTATCCTAACATACACTTAATATTAGGGGAAAAGCATGAGCATCCACCCAAAGCATGATGCAAGTCCTTTTGGCTGTTAAGGCTGAGAAATGGCGTGAAAGTTTTGAAATCTGCATTGCATGTAAGGGGCTTGTTGCTTGTTTGTTTATTGTGTCTCTTTCTCACTTTATGCCCCTTCTTTGCCTGAAGCTACCATCAGGAATGAGATGTTTCAGTTGCTATTTTCTGGTGAAGTATGTAAAAATAAACGTGAGCTAAATGCACATTTATGGGATGTTTAGAAGAGAGTCACTGCAACTCTGCATCTGATTTTACTTTATTTCTTCATTGCTTTCCCTTCCTGTGTTTTTGTCTATAGCCTCTGCTGCCACCATAGGTAACTCTACTCTATGTAATTGTGAAAGCTTGTTTTCTCCAAGAGTCAATTAGACCACACACACACACACATAAACACACAGACCACTACCACTCAGAGTCACAGATATTATATTCAACTCTTCCTTAAACTATGAGGCCTGAAAAAGTTCCTTGATCATTCAGTTTCATCAGAAATTGCAAAAAAGTTTGGTTTAGGTATCCCCTAGAATCACATATCTCAGGATGAGACATTTAGACCAATCACCCCATCAATGTCAATGTATTTGGTAGTGTAAGGCTGGGATGAGGTGACCCACACTCACAGAACAATGTGTGACAGATAACAGGTCTTCAGAAAATATTGAATAAGTGGGTAAATGAGTAACAAGTAATGGCTGGTCTCTTTTGAAGCTCTCCTGGGTCAAGCAGCCCATTTCATGTTCCTTTTTTTGTCATTCTAAGACTCTACTCTTACAACTTCTTTTCTAATGAAAACTTATACACGTTACTTGTCAATACATGTTTGCTGAATTGCTTTTTAGAATATATCTGAAATCTCCTAGAATTTCTACCAGTTAGTCTTATTCCATCCCTGTGATCATCTAGAACAAGTTTAGTCTTCTCTTCACACCTCTGTCCTTTAAATATTGGAAGATGACCATCAAGTTTGCAGAGTGTCTTCCCTTCCCTTCCTTTCGTTCAGCTAAATATTACTAATGACTAAGGAATCTATAAACTATAGTGACAGACTGCCAAGGTACCCTAAAGATAAAGCATTCTTGCAGGAATTTTGAGTTATAAAAAAGCTTATAGAATCCTAAGAGAAGGGAGGGACTGATTGTTTAGGGATGTAAAGAAGACATCTCAAAAGAGGGACACGAGCTGAGTTTTAAAGTATGAAAGGAGAAGCAGAAGAACACTGTAAGTAGAGGGGAGAAAATAATGTGTACTAAGAGAAGCCCAATATTGCTGGGATCCAGACCTCCCACTCCAAGCCCAAGAAACTCTGAATTCCCACTCCACTGCCACCATCTGGAGCTAGCTCTCCAGACAAGATGCTTCGGCCACCTGTCACCATAAGCACCTCAAGTGTTACTACTTGTGCCTGTGCAGAAGGAAAGGTTGAAATATATTCTTCTGCATGAGAAAAATAAGAATCATGTCTACCCGACCTTTGGATAAATGATATTCCATGAAGGAAAAGTTTTTTATTTTTTTTCCTTCATAGATTTGAGGAGTCTCAAGAAGTGGTAAACAGTTACAGATCGATTGAGAATTCTAAATGCCATTAGACTTCAGTAATGTTGATACTTGTAGGACTGTTTATTTCTATTTAAGTTATATTGTTGAAATCATCTGAAATTAAGTAGGAAAAGAGTTTCTTTTGAAGTCTCCTCCTATGAATCAATCAGATTGGGGATCAAGAGTGTATTGTCTTTTCATCAGTGGAGCTCTATCTTGAAATGTAAAGGTGTGTGTATGTGTGTGTGCAAGTTGCTTCGTCATGTCCGATTCTTTGTGACCCCATAGATTGTAGCTTGCCAGGATCCTCTGCTCGTGGAATTTCCCAGGCAAGAATATTGGAGTAGGTTGCCATTCCTGTCTCCAGGGGATTTTCCCTACCAAAGGCTCGAACATGGGTCTTCTGCATTGCTGGAGGATTCTGAGCCAACAGGGAAGTCCCTAACACACCAAATTCAGTGACACTTATCTAATGATATACACCCTTCTTTTTATTTTTTTGGTCAGTCTTTAATTTTTATTGAACATAATGGAAAGCCATTCCATTTCCCCAGAACTTCTACTTTTTTTTTTTTTTCTTCTAGAAGAAAAATACAAGATCTTTAGCACTCTGGCACTTCAGCGACACATCCAAACTTTCCACTTAAACTTTGAAACACTACAGAAGAACATTGTTATCATAAGAATATTTTTTATTTTTTTATTGTGTTTATTTTTAATTGAAAGATAATTGCTTTGCAGAATTGTGTGGTTTCTGCCAAACATCAAAATGAATCAGCCACAGGTATATTTTTAATGTTGGGCAAAATGAGAGGATATCAGCTCCCAAATAGCTCATGCATATACTCTCTATCTTGGTTCCCCTTGGTCCATAGACATTATAGATCTCTTGATTTGTGGATCTAGATTTAAACTAGTCTAGTCTTAAGTTTTCTATAGGGAAGATTCCAGCTTGGATTGAACTGAACTTTTTACTCTCAAGGAGACTTGAACACTGTTCTGAGTCTCTGAGTCCATAGAAAAGACTGAGAAGTTGGTGTTTTTGCCTCTACACTCAATTTGATGACTTAATTATCACTTTCACAGCTGAAACAAACATAAAGTCTATGTTCACCTGGGAATATGTGTCTATTTAATATGCAATCCTAGAAGTAGAAATACTAGAGTGAATGTTTTGTACAATTTAGGGATTTTAATGTTTGTTTTAGGGTCTTCCCAAGTGTCTCAGGGTAAAGAATGTGCCTGCCAATGCAGGAGATGCAGGAGACCCAGGTTAAATTCCTGGGTTGGGAAGATCCCCTGGTGGAGGAAATGGCAACTCATTCCAGTATTCTTGCCTGGAGAATCCCATGGACAGAGGAGCTTGCTGAGCTACAGTCCATAGGGTCACAAAAGAGTCAAACATGACTGAGTGACTGCCCACAAGCACAAATATATATTGTAAGTTATACTCAATAAAACATTATACAAATTTATATACCCCACAGAAGTGTACAGAACTTCTATTTTCTCACAATGCATTTATACTGGTTGTATTCTTGTAAATCTTGTAATCACTAGCATAAAGAAATAAGAACAAATTGTCTTTGTTTATATTTCTTTGATAAATATATTTCCTATTGACTTAAGGGTTAAAACCACAGACTCTGGAGACAAGCAGTTTGGGTCCAAATCTTGGCTTCACCAGTTGGTAGTTATGTGACATTGGACAAGTTGCTTACTATCTCTGTGCCTTAACTTACACATCTTAAATCAGAGATTATAATGATACCTAATCTGTAGGACTCTCTGTGAGGTGTAATTATATATAATTACATCTCCCTACATAATTGTTCCCTGGAGAAGGAAATGGCAACTCACTCCAATATTCTTGCCTGGAGAATTTCTTGGACAAAGGAGACCAACAGGCTACAGTCCATGGTGTTGCAAAGAGTCAGACACGACTGACCAAATATCACAAACTCACATATATAATTGTCATATATTATACATATTCAGTTCAGTCGCTCAGTCGTGTCCGACTCTTTGTGACCCCATGAATCGCAGCCCACCAGGCCTCCCTGTCCATCAACAACTCCCGGAGTTCACTCAAACTCACATCCATCGAGTTGGTGATGCCATCCAGCCATCTCATCCTCTGTTGTCCCCTTCTCCTCCTGCCCCCAATCCCTCCCAGCATCAGAGTGTTTTCCAATGAGTCAGCTCTTCGCATGAGGTGGCCAAAGTACTGGAGTTTCAGCTTTAGCATCATTCCTTCCAAAGAACACCCAGGACTGATCTCCTTTAGAATGGACTGGTTGGATCTTTTTGCAGTCCAAGGGACTCTCAAGAGTCTTCTCCAACACCACAGTTCAAAAGCATCAATTCACTCAGCTTTCTACACAATCCAACTCTCACATCCATACATGACCACTGGAAAAACCATAGCCTTGACTAGATGGATCTTTGTTGGCAAAGTAATGTCTCTGCTTTTCAATATGCTGTGTATGTTGGTCATAACTTTTCTTCCAAGGAGTAAGCATCTTTTAATTTCATGGCTGAAATCACCATCTGCAGTGATTTTGGAGCCCCCCAAAATAAAGTCTGACACTGTTTCCACTGTTTCCCCATCTGTTTCCCATGAAGTGATGGGACCAGATGCCATGATCTTCGTTTTCTGAATGTTGAGCTTTAAGCCAACTTTTTCACTCTCCTCTTTCACTTCATCAAAAAGCTTTTGAGTTCCTCTTCACTTTCTGCCATAAGGGTGGTGTCATCTGCATATCTGAGGTTATTGCTATTTCTCCTGGCAATCTTGATTCCAGCTTGTGCTTCTTCCAGTCCAGTGTTTCTCATGATGTACTCTGCATATAAATTAAATAAGCAGGGTGACAATATACAGCCTTGACGTACTCCTTTTCCTATTTGGAACCAGTCTGTTGTTCCATGTCCAGTTCTAATTGTTGCTTCCTGACCTGCATATAGTTTATTACTATTATATAATTATATATTACTTAGGAAATATCTGATAAATAGTCTGTACTCTATATTTTCTATTATTAATTTTATTATCACCATTTAGTAAATTGTTTCTTGATAGCCTTTGTCATTTTTCTGTTGGTATGGCTATTTTTCTCTTAATAGATTGCAAAATATCATTTTAATTGTGTCTTATCACATGTTAATTATTTATAATCTATAAAATACTAAAAATTATAAATAAAAAGACATTGAAAAGATTGATTTCTTGAAAGTTTGGAAGAATTCATTTATAAAGCTAAAGGGGTATATGCTGAGGATAATTATTTGATATTTTTGCAACTTTTTCCATAATTACTGGAGTTTTCAGATTCTCTATATCTTAAGAAAACTTTGTTCATTTCTATTTTCAAATTTATTAACATAGAGTTGGGTATGCCATTTCCTTATAATTTAAAGCTCTTTTGCTCGTTGTGTTTTCATATCTCTAATGTGGTAGGTTTTCTCTTTTCAGCATTCTTCTTGACTGTGATATCTGATTTTGATTTATCAAATACTCTATTTTTCCTAATTCATTAGCTTTTAGTCTTACTATTATTTCTTTCTCCTGTTCTTTATGATTATTTTATTGGAAATTTTTTATTTATTAAGTTTAATGATCTGTTTATTTCATTCTCTGAATTATTTAATAATGAGAGAATTTAAGATAAATTTGCCTCTGAGTAAGTTTTGATCACAATTCTTAAAATTTGTAGTAATATGTTATCATTATTATTTTTTAATTTAATATCCTAGATTGCAATTTTTGATTCCTCTTTAATCCAATAGTTATTTTAATAATTGCTTCTAAATTTCAATCAATCAAGAGTTTATTTGTACCTCTGATATTAATTGCTAGTTTTGTTTAATTATAGTGATAAGATATATTTTAAACATTTTCTGCCCTTTTAGAATTTATTGACGTTTCATTACAGCCAACACTGATCAGTTTCATCATGTTCAATAACTGATTAATTTTTGTCAGTTTTTTTAGTGTGTGAAAAATATATTCTGTTTTATAGGGCCATTACCTTAATTATGTATCTATTAAGTTAATGTTTTAAATATCTCTTACTTAACTTTGATATCTCTAATTAATGCCTACAGAGAGATTTGTTTAAAATCTCAAATTTCCTTAACATTTTATTTCTTATCATTGGTGTATTAGTAACTCTAAAAATTATATTAGATTTGTCTCCATAGATAAAATACCTCCCCTTTGTCCCATTTGATACTTTTTATTTTTTTACCACCTAGAACCCAGAGTTCTTGTGAAGAAGTTGGAGATCTGTATGATTTTTCTTTCTTTGTGATAGTAATAATAAAAATGAGGACTCCATATATATATATTCCTATATAGAGATATTATCCTTCAATCCTATTCTGGGGAGGGAGTCATGAAGGAGAAGTTTCCACACACTAGGAAACCTTCTCACAGATGGGTCTGTGGGAAGCTTTGGAATCTTAGAAGGCAACATAAAAGGGAGGAAAAAAAAAAAAAAACCCACAGAATACATGCCTAAATGCAGCTGCGGAAAAGAGAACTTTCTTGCAAAAGGCTCTAACATAACAACCTAACATGCAGCCTGGCCTGCTCACAGAACAAAGGATTGACAGAATACCAAAGGAGAGCTAGGCTGGCTTCATACTGTCCCCACCCCACGTGGAGGCAGAGAGGCAGGCTTATGACAGCCAGAGCCAGAAGGCAAGGGGCTGCTGCAATCTCAACCCCAGAGATGGCATCTTCCACCAAACTGTGAGAAGGCTCCTAGCTGCTAACCACATCATCCTGAGATCCTAGATGGTTGACATCCACCAGGAAGGTTGCAACCTGAGATCAGCTTTCCAGAGGAGACATACGGCACACCTGAGACAGTGCTTTCGTGGCGCACCAGTAAACCAAGCAGCTGGGACCGGGGAGGTGATTAAGACATATGGCCCACATGGGACAGTATGCTCGAGAAGCACCTGGTCACCTGAGCCGCTCAGATCTGGGAAGGGCATGAAATGCATGCCCAACCCACAGAGACTGAGCCAGAACTGTGTCTGAGTGTCTCCTGTGGAGGTACAGGTCAGCAGTGGCCTACCACAGGGGCAGGGGCTCTGGGTGCAGCAGACCTGAGTATGGCATAAGCCCTCTTGGAGGAGGTCACTGTTAACATCCCATAGAACCACCAGAACTTACACAGGACTGGGGAAACACACTCTTGGAAGGCACAAAGAAAAGCTTGTGCACACTAGGACCCAGGAGAAAGGAGCAATGACCCCACAAGGGACTGACCCAGACATGCCCATGAGTGTCTAGCAGTCTCCAGTGGAGACATGCATCAGCAGTGGCCTGCTACAGGGTCGGGGGTGCTGAGTGCAGCAGTCATGCATGGGACATTTTGAAGGAGGTTGTCATTATCTTCATTACCTCCACTGTAGTTTGGCCTCAGGTCAAGCAAAAGGGAGGGAACACAGCCCTGTCCATCAAAAGAAAATTGGATTAAAGATTTACTGAGCACAGCCCCACCCATCAGAACAAGACCTAGTTTCCCCTTCAGTCAGTCTCTCCCATCAGGAAGCTTCCATAAGCCTCTTATCCTTCTCCATAAGAGGGCAGACAATGAAAACCACAATCACAGAGGACTAACCAAACTGATCACATGGACCACAGCCTTGTCTAGCAAATGAAATTATGAGCCATGCCAAGTAGGGCCACCCAAGACAGACAGGTCATGGTGGAGAGTTCTGACAAAGCATGGTCCACTGGAGAAGGGAATGGCAAACCACTTCAGTATTCTTGCCTTGGGAAGCCCATGAACAATGTGAAAAACCAAAAAGGTATGATACTGAAAGATGAATTCTCCAGGTCAGTAGGTGCCCAACATGCTACTGGAGAAGAGTGGAGAAATAACTCCAGAAAGAATGAAGAGATGGAGTCAAAGCAAAATCAACACCCAGTTGTTGATGTGACTGGTGATAGAAGCAAGGTCTGATGCTGTAAAGAGAAATATTGCTAGGAACCTGAAATGTTAGGTCCATGAATCAAGGCAAATTAGAAGTGGCCAAACAGGAGATGGCAAGAGTAAATGTTGACATTTTAGGAATCAGGGAACTAAAATGGACTGGAATGGGTGAATTTAACTCAGATGACCATTATATCTACTACTGTGGGCAAGAATCCCTTAGAAGAAATAGAGTAGCCATCATGGTCAACAAAAGAGTCTGAAATGCAGTACTTAGATGCAATCTCAAAAACAACAGAATGATCTCTGTTCATTTCCAAGGCAAACCATTCAACATCACGGTAATCCAAGTCTATGGCCTGACCATAATGCTGAAGAAGCTGAAGTTGAATGGTTCTATGAAGACCTACAAGACCGTCTAGAACTAACACCCAAAAAAGATGTCCTTTTCATTATAGGGGACTGGAATGCAAAAGTAGGAAGTCAAGAGATACCTGGAGTAACAGGAAAATTCAGCCTTGGAGTACAAAATGAAGCAGGGAAAAACTAACAGACTTTTGCCAAGAAAACACCCTGGTTATAGAAAACATCTTCCAACAACACAAAAGAAGGCTTTACACATGGACATCACCAGATGGCCAATACTGAAATCAGATTGATTATATTCTTTGCAGCCAAAGATGGAGAAGGTCTATATAATCAGCAAAAACAAGACCAGGAGCTGACTGTGGCTCAGCTCAGGAACTCCTTATTGCCAAATTCAGACTTAAATTGAAGAAAGTAGGGAAAATCACTAGATCATTCAGGTATGACCTAAATCAAATCCCTTATAATTATACAGTGGAAGTGACAAAAGAGTCAAGGGATTAGATCAGATAGAGTGCCTGAAGAACTATGGATGGAGGTTCATGACATTGTACAGGAGGCAGTGATCAAGACAATCCCCAAGGGAAAAAAAAAAAAAGCAAAAAGGCAAAATGGTTGTCTGAGGCGGCTTTACAAATAGCTGAGAAAAGAAGAGAAGCTAAAAGCAAAGGGTAAAAGGAAAGATATACCCATCTGAATGCAGAGTTCCAAAGAATAACAAGGAGAGACAAGAAAGATTTCCTCAGTGATCAATACAAAGAAATAGAGGAAAACAATAGAATGGGAAAGACTAGAGAACTCTTTAAGAAAATTAAAGATATCAAGGGAACATTTCATGCAAAAATGGGCACAATAAAGGACATAAATTATATGGACCTAACAGAAGCAGAAGGTATTAAGAAGAGGTGGCAAGAATACACAGAAGAACTGTACAAAAAAGATCTTAATGACCCAGATAATCACGATACTGTGATCACTCACCTAGAGCCAGACATCCTGGAATGTGAAGTCAAGTGGGTCTTAGGAAGCACCACTACAAACAAAGCTAGTGGAGGTGATGGAATTCCAGTTGAGCTATTTAAAATACTAAAAGGTGATGCTGTGAAAATGCTGCACTCAATATGCCAGCAAATTTGGAAAACTCAGCAGTGGTCACAGGACTAGAAAAGGTCAGTTTTCATTCCAATCCCAAAGAAAGGCATGCCCAAGAATGTTCAAACTACTGCACAATTGCACTCATCTCACACGCTAGCAAAGTAATGCTCAAAATTCTCCAAGCCAAGCTTCAACAGTATGTAAACAGTGAACTTCCTGATGTTCAAGCTGGTTTTAGAAAAGGCAGAGGAACCAGAGATCAGATTGCCAACATCTGCTGGATTATTGAAAACGCAAGAGTTCCAGAAAAACATCTACTTTTGCTTTATTGCTAGGGCTTCCCTGATAGCTCAGTTGGTAAAGAATCTGCCTGCAATGCGGGAGGCCTACATTCAATCCCTGGGTTGTGAAGATCCCCTGGAGAAGGGAGCGACTACCCACTCCAGTATTCTGGCCTGGAGAATTCCATGGATTGTATAGTCCATGTGATTGCAAAGAGTCAGACAGGACTGAGCAACTTTCACTTTCACACTTGCTTTATTGACTACCAAAGCCTTTGACTGTTGGATCAAAACAAACTGGAAAATTCTTAAAGAGATAGGACTGCCAGACAACCTGACCTTCCTCCTGAGAACTCTGTATGCAGGTCAAGAAGCAACAGTTAGAACTGGACATGAAAAAACAGACTGGTTCCAAATTGGAAGGGAGTATGTCAAGGCTGTAAATTGTCATCCTGATTATTTAACTTATATGCAGAGTACATCATGCAAAATGCTGGGCTGAGTGAAGTGCAAGCTGGAATCAAAACTGCTGGAAGAAATACCAATAACGTCAGATATGCAGATGACACCACCCTTATGGCAGAAAGCAGAGAAGAACTAAAGAACCTCAATGAATATGAAAGAGGAGAGTGAAAAAGTTGGCTTAAAACTCAACATTCAGAAAACTAAGATCATGCCATCTGGTCCCAACACGTCATGGCAAATAGATGGGGAAAAAATGGAAACAGTGAGAGACTTTATTTTTTTGGTCCCCACTCACTGCAGATGGTGACTGCAGCCATGAAATTAAAAGTCATTTGCTCCTTGCAAGGAAAGCTATGACCAACCTAGTAAAAGTGAAAGTGAAGTCGCTCAGTTGTGTCTGACTCTTTGCAATCCCATGGACTGTAGTCTACCAGGCTCCTCTGTTCATGGGGTTTTCCAGGCAAGAATACTGGAGTGGGTTGCCATGACCAACCTAGACAGCTTATTAAAAAGCAGAGACATTACTTTACCAACAAAGGTCCCTCTAGTCAAAGCTATAGTTTTTCCAGGAGTCATGTATGGATGTGAGAGTTGGACTATGGAATTGATGCTTTTGAACTGTGGTGTTGGAGAGGACTCTTGAGAGTCCCTTGGACTGCAAGGAGATTCAACCAGTCAATCCTAAAGAAATCAGTCCTGAATATTCATTGGAGGGACTGATGCTGAAGGTGAAACTCCAATACTTTGGCCATCTGATGCAAAGAACTGACTCATTGGAAAAGACCCTGATGCTGGGCAAGATTGAAGGTGGGAGAAGGGGACGACAGAGAATGAGATGGTTGGATGGCATCAGCAACTTGATGGACATGAATCTGAGTAAGCTCTGGGAGTTGATGATAGACAAGGAAGGCTGGGGTGCTACAGTCCATCAGGTTGCAAACAGTTGGACATGACTGAGCAACTGAACTGACCTGATCTGATCCTTCAATCCTGTCAACAAATCTACAAGTTAATTGCTATTTTAACTTTCGTTTTATAGAGAAGGAAACTGTCACTTACCGAGGTTGAAGAACTTGACATTCCACAGTGAGAAAGTGGCAGTGCTATATTTCTGAGGTCAAACCTTAAACTCAGAACCTCTGTATTTTGTGTTCTTTTACTTTAATATCTGTAAATATATAGAATTCTTCCTTACTTTTGAAATTAAAGAAAAAATCCACATGGTTTTTAGATGTCCATTTCTTCATTGTTTTTCTTTTCTTTTTTTTTTTTTTGACCTCTTCATTACTTTTTCACTGGTATTTTTGAGCATTTTTGGCCTGGAAACTTGGCTCTTTTCCAGTTTAGAAAAGTGTCCCATTGCGGCTTGATTACTGCTCTCATGTATTTGCCTAGTTCCTGCCAAAGGAATAGCAATGGCCACTTTTCTCTGAATTTTGGGAAGCACATCCCTCATTGCAGTCTATGTCATTGATCGGCTTCTCTGTGGCATTGATCTTGTTGAATGAAGAACCTTTCCTTCATTTCCATGGAATTTTCATGGAATTAATTCAAAGGAATTAGTCTCCCAATGTCCAGGACTTCCCTGGTGGCTAAGATGGTAAAGTGTCTGCCTACAATGCTGGAGATCCGGATTCAATCCCTGGGTTGGGAAGATCTCCTGGAGAGGGAAATGGCAACCCACTCCAGTATTCTTGCCTGGAAAACCCATGGACAGAGGAGCCTGATAGGCTACAGTCCATGGGGTTGCAGAGTCGGACACAACTGAGCGACTTCACTTTCTTTCACTTTCTTTAATGTCCAGGAAAGATTACTTTCTAGGAGGAAATGAATTGCTTTTCTGTGATCACTAAGGAGACACCAGACCTTTATGAGCCTTGTTGGACTGATTTCAAAAGGGGGAGAATGATTGCCACATCTACCTCAAAAGATCAAGAGAAATAAGACATGTAAGTGTACTGTACAAAGTAAAAAGTACATTTTAAACAGTCAATATATTAAGAGTTTATTATTAGAGCTAGAGCCAGAACAATGATCAACACATATAAAACACCATTGCTGAAAACACACTAGGCTAAAACAAATAGTCTAGAATTGTCATTTTACAAATAAGAAAGCTAGGTTCCAAAGGATTAAAGTGACTTGTTTAGTAGTAGATGTGAAGTTAAAACATGCAAGTCTCCAGCAAAGAAATTTGCTTTTTTAAATTTGTGCTTGAAATAGATTTTTCATCCATGAACAGTGCGGTAGAGGCTCTTCAATGTTTTCCAGCAACATTTTTCTTACACAGATGTCTCAGAGAGTTAATTTGGGGTGTAGGCAGTGAACCAGCATGGGCAAGTGCTACAGGGGCCTTCCTTATTGTTTGCTGATTTTAAAAATGATTCTCCCACTGAGTAACAAGAACAGTTTCCCTGGGGAAAGTGCAGTTTGCATGGCTAACTGGGTCCCCTAACACTTTTTCTGGGTACTCCTCTTTAAGCAAAACCTGAAAGAAAGAAACTAAAAACAGCAAAAGCCCACTTCGTTAAAGAAATAATCAAGAAACATAATTTCAGTAATACTCTATCTCAACTATTAAACTAACATTATGTGAAAAGATTCATATCCAACATAAGTGAAGTAAACCTCTATAGTAAACTAGAGCAAACCCCATTAAAAAAAAAGAAAATAAAAACCTCCTCTCTTCTTGTCAAAATCCCCAGATGTGCACCCCAGTGATCAGAGTTTCCATTAAAAGTTCAAAAGATGGAATCCAGATGTTTCTCTCAGCTCTGTGTCCTTTGACCCCTGATGCATTTACTTGCTCTTGGAGTTTTTGGTCACATGACTCTCTGAACTTTATTCTCTTCCTAAATAGCTCTGAAATCTACTCTATGATAATGGAGCATAGAGTTGTTTGGGTTGGGGATCAATTTCATGTCTATGAAGTGTTGCTGAAACCTTAAAGTTTTCTATTTTCTTTTAGTTCTTTTCAAAAGAATGTCTGTGTTTAAGTCACATTATCACTACTCTATCTAGAATTTTAAGTGCTAAACATTTAAGTGCCGAATATTTGACCTATATTTGTAATAGAGGGTTGAAACAGATAAAGGTACTAATAGAATATAAATTATTTTCTAAGTATGGCAAATAGAGCATTAAGAGACATCACTGTGATGAAGTGGACAAAATGTTCTAAGAGACATATTGCTTTAAAACATATTTCTTGTCACCAATCAGAAAACAGTCTGTTCTCATACAACATCGCAACAAAAATTGCTTTGAGGAAGATAAACAGTCATCTATGCTGGACACAAATGTGTTAACTCTTAGCCATAGGGTGGCAAGAAGATCTTTTAGGAATTTAAAATGAAAACGTGTGGAAAGATACACATTTACAGTGGCAAGGCTTCAACGTGGAAAGCTGGTTGTAACATATAATGATACCTGAAGAATGTTCATGTGGACTTTTTTCCCTCTAGCCCTGTGGGCAGTTCCCAAATTGATTAGAAGTAGTGTTTATAAATTTAAATTCCTGCTGTGGGAAATAATAGGAAAGCCACGTTCATTTTTAACATTTTCAAAGGTCCTTACAAATGCCATTTTTCACACCATAGATCTGTGGTAGTTGGATGCTGGGTTGCTTTTTCAGAGGAATGTTGGAAGTGGGGCTGCAGCCTGCTGTGGTCAAGTTTAGTGGGGAAAAAAGTGTTACTAATGGTGACCCCAAAGGATTCTTACAGTTTGGGGCCAATGTTGTTTTTGACAAAACCACGATGGTACAACCGAGAAAGATCAAGAGATAAAAACAATTCTCTGAGACCAAAGTGATTTTTCAGGAATTATACTTGGCAAGTTTTCATTCTTCACTTTAATGTTCTTGCTTCTGGAAAGGCCTATTCTGAAAGTGGAGATGCTGGGTTATTCACACAAGGGAAATCCCATCAGGGAAAGCAAAAGAAAGTGTGCTACCAGGCCTCCTCTAAAATTACTCATTAGGTCTTTTAATGGCAGTTATCTTGGATGAATGGCAACTGGTTCCTTGGCTCCCCTGCTCACTGGGGGGCTAGTTAGTCCAGAGAATGGAAAAACTGACTTCCTATTTGTTTCCAGGTCTGGAAAAATGACTCTGTTATTTGTAAATGTGAATTATTTCTCTGTGTTTCCCATCATTCCAGTGCTAGGTGAACAGAAATTAACAAAATTAAAAGTGTTTAGCTATAGTTTTAACAGACAAGTCACATTTTTCCTTTCCATGTAATAATTAGCCAAGATATTCCTAGCCAATTTATTCATATTTTATTTCATATGGCACTATGGCTTAAATTATTTTTTTTTTATTTTGAACTTTTGATTCTGTATTGGGATATAGCCAATTAACAATGATGTGATCATTTCAGGTGAACAGAAAAGAGACTCACTCATACATATACATGTGCACACTGATTTATTTAAAATGATGACCAACAAGGACCTATTGTATAGTATATGAACTCTGCTCAATGTTATATGGCAGCCTTGATGGGAGGGGATTGTAGGGGAGACTGTATCTATGGCTTAAATTTATTTTAATAGGATTTACTAGTAAAGATGGAGAGTAATATAACGAAATGGAAAATTGACCAATAAATTGATTTCAGAAAACATTTATGTAGCTAGTGTTCTATTAATTAGGTAGTAACATGAGACTATCATTTGAGTAATTTGGGTAAAAGTAAGATTCCACTTGTTGGAGAATGGGAATCAAACAGGTATGCATAATTGGTTTACTATTTTATTCATGTATTAATTTAATGAATATTGATTAAATGTCAAAGGAGGAAGTCTGATTCTTCATCTTACAAAGCGTATGATGGAGCTAGGGTGACTAGGTATGTATGTAAGCTACCACAGCTACGTGCACACTATTATCTGGATCAGGAAGATTGACCATTGGATCATCCCTAACTGGTTCTGGTAGAATTACTAAACTGCTTCTATTTTGGAAACCTTTGAATGGAATTATATCACCACCACTTCAGACAAATGGAAATTAGTTGAAAATGACTCAAAGATTTAAGGTAGACTTATCCATAAGTTTACTAAGAATTAGGCATTTATAATGTCGCATATGTTTCCTAGCACAGGAATCCTAATTTTGACACCAGCTTTACTCCCTGAAGGACTTACACATTTTCTCAGAGCCATCTGTGACTTGGTCAGTGCTTTGTTTCTTATGTCTTTTTTACCCTTCTCTGTGGTACCCAAACTTAACTTCCTAAACCTTAACATCCTCATTGAAAAGGACATCTTTGTTAATGACACTGCCTTTGGTAGAATAACCAGTCTACCAAAATGAAATAGCAGTTTCCATTCAATTTTATTTCACTTTCTCTATCCTGGATAAAAATTTTGGCCACCTGCAACAATTCTGGTCACTCTCTGACAACAAAGACTTCTTGGGTCACTTTAAGACATCAAGTCGCAGAGTCAGGTTGTAAAGTTATTCCAAGATGCCATTCTATCCAAACTCCCAAGCTCAGTTTACCTTTCAACCCTACCTGGCACACGCTTAAGGCTGGACGCTCACAGTAGAAAAGGCGACGTGGGGCAGTTTGTCCCTCTGTTGTCCTCTCTGTCACAGCCCACCTCCTTCCCCACACTCTCCAGTTACAGTTTTTCTTTACATCCAGGCTAAAGGTTAGGGTGACAGAGAGGTGGAAACGGTGAGGATGACAGAGGAAAAGGGAAAGGGCATATGTCACTTAGGTGGGAAGCATCAAGCCCTCAGGACCTGGAAAATGATTAAACTCATTCTTTCCCTTCTGGGGGACTTTCTTGCCAAGACACCTGCCCTCTCTCCTCCGCGTCTCTTATGTGATTGATGGGAAACATTCTTATGTCTCTTCCTGTCACCTCAGGGAGTGTGGGATACTGTCTCCTCTTTTGCCGCCAAAGCAGGCAGACAGACTTGCCTGGTTATCCAAATTCCTGGGGCTGAAGGCAGTTCACTGTTCCAAGAATCAGACCCTGGTCAGTGGACACAAAAGAAGCTCTAGGGAGTATTTTCTTAACCACCCCTCCCACATCTGGTTGGTGTGAGGAGAGTCCCATTCCCCGCTGCATGGAGAGGGAAAAAGAAATGACCACATAGAAGCTCTCTGTGCAAAAGAAAAAAAAAAAAATTCCTCCCTAGCTTTCTCCTTCAAGTTCTCTTTTTCATAGAATTCCTTTTATCTCCTGGATCTGACCAAAGGGTCGGAGTCCTGGAACAGTTTCTGGGGTCATTCCTTGTATAAGTCTGCACAGGACATGGGGTCTATCTCCCATTTTTCTATTTAATCTTACTTATTGAGCTCAATACGTGTTGCAATGAAAATTGAGGCAGGGAGAGTCCCCGTTCAGCTTTATTTTCAGTAGTATTGGGTGATGGGAAATTAGTGATTTAACTTTGCTGATATAGAGGATAGATTGTTCTTTTTGTTGAATAAAGTATATTTGCTATTAATGGGGTCACAAAGAGTCGGACACAACTGAGCGACTGAACTGAACTGAATGGGGTCCTGCTATTTAAAAAAAATCTTTATTGGAGTATAGTTGACTTACAATGTTGTATTAGTTTCAGGTGTACAGAAAAAGAGTATCAGTTATATATATTCGTTCTTTTTTCCATTTCTTTTCCCATATAGGTTATTATACAATATTGAGTAGAGTTCCCTGTGCTATACAGTAGGTCCTTATTAGTCATCCATTTTATATATAATAGTGTATATATGTTAACCTCAGTCTCCTAATTTATCACTTCCCCCTACGTTTCCCCTTAATGTGATTCTGTCTTTATACATAGTGCACCTTGAAAGTCATATTTCACCAAATATTTAGTTCATTTGTCTATGTCAGGTAGGAAGAGGCAATTTATTGAACTTTTAGAGCAATGGAACTTAAGGGGCATAACTTCTAAGCATGGTCCTTAAGCTCACTGCCTTAGGAAATCCAGAGTGAATCTCGCCAACACATTTTGTGGCTTACTTCAGAATGCCCCTTGGGTTCAGATTAATTGCCAATGAATGGCCATTACCCTTGGAAGAGAGAAAAAAATAAAGTCTGGGCTGAAGTGGTCATGGAAGGTTCTGCTCAGATGGGGCCATCTTTTCTGAATCCTGTTTATAACTCTAGACAATGAGTCTCAACCAACATGAAACCAAGACTGACTGGTTTACAGTTAATGACTGACTCCAGAATCAGTGAGAGTTTAATGTCCCAAATGACCTCAGTGCTTAAATTTTTTATGTGAGAAACAAGCATGGTTTGGATATCAAATTTTATACTGTCTTTGGTGCCTGAAACACGGGGTGGCAAAGATTGATGAGTGCAATTCACAAACTTTCGTTAGTGAATTTGAGTGATTACAAAAGATCAAATCACTCATTGATTTCATACATTTATAAACTATTTGAACATCTCATAATTACTTTGTTCAAGACTAGCAGTGGCATTGGAGAAGGCAATGGCACCCCACTCCAGTACTCTTGCCTGGAAAATCCCACGGACGGAAGAGCCTGGTAGGCTGCAGTCCATGGGGTCTCTAAGAGTCGGACACAACTGAGCGACTTCACTTTGACTTTTCACTTTCATGCATTGGAGAAGGAAATGGCAACCCACTCCAGTATTCTTGCCTAGAGAATCCCAGGGACGGGGGAGCCTGTTGGGCTGCCGTCTATGGGGTTGCACAGAGTCGGACATGACTGAAGTGACTTAGCAGCAGCAGCAGCGGGCATACCAGGACTTGCTTCTTTTCCCACATGAAGTGGTGCAAATTAATTGGTCCCAGCTTGCACTGCTGTTATCGAATCAACATAGTCTGGATGCCATCTGTGAAATGCCAAATAATGGATCAAAGCCTCTGGAGAATGACCTCTATTTTCCCTCCAGAATGTGTGATTTTCTAGAAATCCATATCTCCTGTCTCTTTAAATGTCTGTGGATCATTGTGAGAAGCACTTCCCATCATTTTTACCTGGGACCATCTTGTTCCTAATTTGCAGCCCCATAAACCATCTGAGTATCTCACACCCATGGAATGATAAGGTGAGTACGACATCCAAGGCTCTGCCCGGGTCTGTGTGCTCTGACTCTGGCTTTCCTACTTCTGCTTCTAGTTTCATCTGAAGCCGGGCAAGATTTGCGGTAGGCTTACCATTCCTTACTTTGGCTGATTCATGCAAACACTGCATCTTAGGAGGAGAAGCTAAGACAGAAAGCACAGCTCAGCCATTTCAGCCAAGTGCATTTCTGGCTTAATATTAATTATTAATATTAGATAAATGTTTTTATTGTGGTATATATGCAAAACATACTGTTTATTATTTTAACCACTCCTAAGTGTAAAATTTAGTGGCATTCAATGCATTCACAGTGATGTAGAGCCAACACCAGTATTAAGACCACAAATGTTTTCATCATCTCCACAAAAATTCTGTTCCATTAAACAGCATCCACTTCCCCCAAATAAGATTAATATTAAAAACAGTGAAATATGTGCAGATGGTAGAGGAGATGACTGAGTCATAGTCCTGCTTGGGAATTTCCATGATAGACAATTGGATGGGGAAGAAACAACAGACTAAAAGCCCCAAATGTTTTCTCCTTCAACAAGTAGAGGGCCGGAGGGATGCTTGGGCTTAAAGCCGATGGAAGCAATTTTCAATCTTCTAGTGTTTATGTTAGTTTGTTTTTTTATTTTTTTCCTTCATGTTTGGTCAAATTAAGTCTGAACAAGGCTGGAGAGAGCCACATTATGGCCCTGACATGGAGGAAAACGTGGCTGTTCTCAACTAAATAACTTAGGTCTTGTTTTCAGAAAAACTAAGTATTCCACTGTATGTATGTACATCTTCTTTATCTATTCATCTGTTGATACACATTTAGGTTGATTTCATGTCCTGGCTATTGTAAATAGTACTGCAAATAATGCCATTTGCAGCAACATGCATGGACCTGGAGATGATCATTCTAAGTGAAGCGAAACAGAGGAAGACAAATATTATATGGTGTCACTTATATGTGGAATCTAAAAAAAAAAAGATACAAGTGAATGTATATAAAAAACAGAAATAGACCCAGAGACATAAAAAACAAACTTATAGTTACCATAAGGGAAAGGGGGAGGATAGATAAATTAAGAGTTTGGGATTAACAGATACACACTTATGTTTTTGTTTTTATGTCAGTTGTGTCTGACTCTTTGAGATCCCATGGACTGTAGCCTGCCAGGCTCCTCTGTCCACGGAATTCCCCAGGCAAGAATACTGGAGTGGGTCCCCACTCCATATCTAGGGTATGGAAGATACCCTAGAGAAGGGGATCTTCCTGACCCAGAGATCGAACCTGGGTCTCCTACACTGCGGGTACTGATATTTGTAAAATAGATACTCAGCAAGGACCTACTGTATAGCATGGGGAACTGTGCACAATATCTTATAATAGCCTATAATGGAAAAGAATATATATTCTTTTCCGGATTCTTTGCTCTACACCTGAAGCTAACATAGCATTGTAAATCAACCATACTTCAATTAAAAAAACAAAAAAGCAAGCTACAGCATATGATACTTGGACAGACAGGCTAGGCCACAGAACCTGGCTCAGAGCAAGGATGCAGGGTGACCAGCGGTGAGTCCAGAGTCAGCCTCTAGCTCTCTCTCTGTTTCCTGGGAAAGGCCCTCCCCCAAGCACTGCTGTGCAGGAGGACGATTCATTCTGATGGACTGGGGAGCTCCAGGGGGGACAACAAAAGCACATCAGCTCCACGTCCCACAGTAAATCGTCTCTTGCTGAACAATGTCTGGTTCCTTTCTGGAAAGAATGTTCTTCACCGAGTTGCAGTTTGCCAGGGGTCAAGTATGACAGAAATGAAGTGTTGCTAATAGTGATTGAAAAGGATTCCTACTGTTTGTGGCCAGTGCTGGGGAGTAGAAAGGCCAAATTTGTGAGCCAGGGAACAGCAGGAGCCAGTAAACTTTCCCCGAGACTTACTAAACTTTGCGTCACCTCTGCTCCCCCAGCCATTCTGTCAGCTCTGTTTGGGGGAAACTGATATTATAATTACTAATCTCAACAAGGGCCTAACGTGCAAGCTGAAGTTTTTTTTTTGGCCTTTGGTGCAATTAGGGCAGGAGGGCTAGGCCTGTAGACACTGGCAGGCTCCACCCCCTGCTCTGAAATCGCCCTGCTTGGGTTTCATCCGCACCCTCCCATCTTCTGTAGACAGGTAACTGAGCAGTGCCCAGCCTTGGGCCTCTGTGAGGGGAAATTATTCCTGCCCAAACTGGCTGGGAGCTATTAAAGGTTTAAATGTCACCTGAAAAGCACTCTTTGCTAACCTTTAAGTGGTGGCGTCTTGAGGGCTGTTTCAGGCAGGATTTGCCCCCCTCCTGGGGGTGTCTGGAGAGCTGAGAACATTTGTATGTGTTTCTCCACCCCTCCCTACCTTGTGCTCCTTTCAGGGAATTATCACTGTACTTTCAAAGGAGGAATTTGTGGGACAGCCCGGCACCTGCTGGACTGAGCTTCCCAGAGAAGGCTGTCTTGGCTGTGTGTATAATTTCATTTGATCCTAAATAGCCCCCTTTACCTATTGTCGACAAATTCCCTTTAATCCTAACCACCACTTAGGAGAATATTTACTATCAAAAGGAGACAAATCGCTATTTAAATGTGGATTTACTCAAGTCTGAAACTATGACAGTGACATACAGTAAAATGATAATATGTAAATAAAAACTGGAGACAGATTTATCCCCCGAGAAAGCTGGGCAGAGAGTGGATTAAAGTCATATGTGATCTCCTTTGAGTGGCCTCAATTCAGACCCAGCGTTCAGTTAGGACCACCCATGCCATTCATTCTGCTTACCTCAATTCATTTGCCTCTAGTTCTCAATGACCCTCTGTTACTAGCCATACTCCTCTGATAAGTAGGCCTTGATGTTTACAGCACTTTGGAGCAGAATAAATGCAAACCGCACATTATTTATGGACGTGCACTCTCAGCTGAAGGGGCATTTGTCAGGAGTGTGAATACAGGTAGAATAAGTAGATATGTGTTAGTTCAGACAGCCTGGCTTCCAGAAGCTAACTAGAAAAAAAGAGCTAAATAAAATACCGCCCCAAAGACAATGGCTTTCAATTATTGCCCATGAGCCTGAATTCCTCCCAATGAGTTGAAAGGAAATCTATACCAGATGGCATTTTTCAGAATCAGCCAAGTATACCAGTCATCCCCAACTCTTAGATGGGCAGCGATGCCAAAGGAGAGCTGGCTGTCCACTTCCTACCTCAGTTTAGTTCAATTCAGTTGTTCAGTCATGTCCTACTCTTTGTGGCCCATGGACTGAAGTACGCCAGGCTTCCCCCAGTTCATTGGTTAATGAAAATAGCTTTACTTTCTAGGGATGAAATTCTCAATTGCACTGAAATGTAATTATAATAGTTGGGAATGGAGGTCTATTGTCTTTTTTTTTTTCCCCAAGGAAGCAGAAATCAAGCAAATTGTGCCTTGCAATTTTTGGCAACAGTGGTCTAATGGGCCTAAGCCAGAGCTGGGAAAATAACGAACACACGTTCCATCACCTATATGCATGGCAACAATCTTTTCAAGTGAGACTGTCTCAGAACACAGTCTGAGAATGTAATTGTAGAACTCCCAACTCTATGGGGCGCAGGGCATTAAAATCACTATATTGAAATGGAGCATTTGGATAAATTGTTTTGAGCCCACTAATATATTACAATGAAGAGCTGGCCGATGTTAATCATATTTTCTCTTAAATGATCTCATCCCAGGATACCAAGTCTGAGAATGAAGACAAATACATTCCTTTTGAAAGCTAAGAATAGATTTGACGTGTCTTCATTGCAAAGGAGAATACCTGATACTTTTGACTTTTTTCAGAAAATTTTTGGCTCTACAAAACTCAGGTTTGAGTCCAGTATACTCTTTATCTGTAACCCATTATGATGAGGTGAAGAGAAAGGCATAGTGCTTAATACTTCCTTCTGCTCAGGAAAATCTATTCATGAAGAAGAGCCAAATAGCCGTGAATTTGTTCAACTAATTGCTCTTGGATATTTTCTTACCATATAGTGTAGTTTTATTAAAGAATCATGTATTTTAATATATTGGTGACATTTTTGGCAGCTGAAGTTGATTCTATTTTAAGTTTGTAAAGATCTGGGGACTCTTTTGGTAATAAAGGGCAGAAATTTGTTTTCCAGAGATCAATCATTGATTTGGAGAAGATGCAGGAAAAGATGGGGGTAAGGAGGAAAGAGGGCAATAATAATCTGATTGAGAAAGGATGATAGATGAGTTTTGCTAGAAAACCCCTTCCCCACATGTCGCTTAAAGACAATCACGTCCCAAATCACTTTGGTTAGAACAAATCTTTAGGCAATTCAAATCCACAGCTGTTTGTCTTACAAAAGATAGAACAAAACACCAATTCAATCCAAGAAACTTGACTGACAGACAAGGCCAAACGTCCACGGGTCATTAAAGATACTTGTGTTTAACCAAATATAAGTATCCAGAGGTTGATGGCCGAGGTGGCCAGAGGCCTCCACATGGTTACAATAAGACAATTTATCAGCCCCAACTCAGGGAATGAATGTCTTAATGAGCTTGGGGTCCTAATTTTATATGGAAGCCTCTACAAGGCAAAATGTTTTAATTTGTTACTGAAGGACCTTTTCTCATGGATCGACTGTGGTTTCAGTTGCTCTGTAGTCATTTAATTCACTGTGAGTTTGAGAATATATTCATCAAATAACCAAGGAGAAAGTCTTAGAAGGGTTCATATGTATTTGCCAGTAATACCTGCTTAACCATGTATGGTTAACCTGTAATGTCTGCTCAACCTGGACATGTAAGCCTCAGCAGACTTCAAACAGGTCGGTATTTGACTAAAATGAACCTTGCATTGAAATAGATTAAGAACAAGGTTTAAACTCCATACCCTCTGTGATAGTGATGGAGTAGGACCCATTTGCATTTTAGGCTGAGTGTGTTATCAATTTCAGGCAAGATATTTTGTTTGCATCTTCTGGTCTCTGGGTTCAGAGAGCACCATGGTATTCATGGCATCATCAATGTAAAATAAGCATGCTGAAGTTCAAGCTTCATCCCTAATAAAGTATCTGAGAGGATTCTTTCCCTTGGTTTCCACTGAGAATCAACAGCAAGTGATGGTCTTAAGTTAACAAGCTAATATTTCATCCATGGATACCAGAGTGTTAATAGCTAAATATGCCAGTTGTGGGAAGAAGCACATGTGCAGCTATTTGCCCGACACAACTTCTGCTGTCATGGCCTATTAAAACCAGTTTACATGTGCATGTCGAATTTGATGAATATGTATGTGACCCTTTTCAGAGCCATCACTCATTGGGCTACGGCCCCCATGGCAGGAAAAACAGCACCTCTCATTAAACACAGCATGAGTTACAGGCATGTTATGTTAATATTTCTTCAGAACTTTAGGGGGTTTTCTTCTTGTTCTAATAAATCCTGTGAAGAAAATAATTTTAAAGTATAATTGATTAAAAAAAAAAAACTTTCTTTTTCTCATTTTCCCCTTAACTATTTTATTTGGTGTGTGAGTTTTGGAAGGCTCTTTCCTCAGGAAGTTGTAGGACAAGCTTATGAATTGTGCTTTGTATCACTCACTTGGGACTCCTGAGGCAAGCCCCCTCCTCAGCTGGAAGTTCAGCAAGGCTAAACAGGAGACCTCCCTGAGTGGAACTTGAAAACTCCTGAAAGACAGGGCTGTCTCAGAACTTTTGGAACACAATGAATCATCTGTTAGCTCATAGTTCTTACCAATACGTCTGGCACACTGTCAGTTTTCAACCAATGGTTATTACTATTAATAGTATTGTCACAAAGTTTAAACAATCTTTGTTCTAGGGAGCATAAGAGCTTTTTAAAAACATTTATTGTAGTATAGTTGATTTATAGTATTATGTTAATTTCTGCCATATCGAAAAGTGATTCAGTTATACATACATGCATATGTATATAATATATATTTTTCATATTCTTTTCCAATATGGTTTATCATGGGATATTTAAATAGTTCTCTCTGCTATACAGTAGGACCTTGTTGTTATTTATCCTATATTTAATAGTTTGTATCTGCTAGTAAGAGCCTTTTTGATGATTCTTTTCAAAATATATAGTGAAAAATCATGAGAGTTCATATTAATTAAGTGTATATATGCTATTAAGGCAGTAATTCCATAGATTATATTGAAATACCTAGAAGATTGTACATAGGTTCAATTTGCTCACACAGCCTCCTGACTCCCACTTGTGATAAGGTATCACCTGTGGCCCCTTCCCACCTTGCCTTGTCTCCTGGCTTTCTCATGGGGTGTGCCCAACTAGGTTATAAGGTATTTGACAGTAGTAGACCTCCGTAGCTTAGTGTCTTACATATAGATTTTAATTGGCTCCCTCAGTTTACCTCCTAACTACTGACCCAGTTCTGCCCAGAGACAGCATCAAGAGAAGAGTGTGGGAATTTTGATGAGGCAAAGAACATCAATTCACAGCTCACTAGAAGACATTAGACTCAAGGACTGCCTTGCCAGCCACTAGATCATAGATGCATAGAGAAGCATTGAATTAAAATCTGGAGTTTGGGATTTAATCTTGACTCTGCTTTTGTCAAGCTGGGACACCATAGATTGCAGTCATTTGGGCCTCAATTTCCTCATTTGCAGTTAATTGCCAAGATCCTTAAGATCTAGAGTTTGCTCCATGAAGAATTTCACTCCATTTTCAAAGACTTGGTATGTCCTGGGGGTCAGAAAAGATGATTACTGCCTTAATATTCAATCATAGGTCGACTGCCTGTGAAGAGATGACAAGTTGGTGTAACTTCCCAAAAAATGATGACATAGCTATTCACATTTCTTTCCCTCTCTTCAGTCCTGTCATTTAAGAGTTTAGCATCTGGAGCTAAGTTCCTTAGTGTACTGTCTCATAGTCAAGTCAAATCTTCAGACAATGCTGGAGACCCCTTTTGAAATTTTTCATCATGATCACACGTCTTCAGGTTGACGCTCATAGATTGGAAAACAAACTATACACGAAATGGGAAAGTGCATTTGCCAAAGTAATAATAGCCAAATTTCATTGAGAAGGTACTGTTGGCCAGGCTCTGTTTTACATGCTTTATATTTTTTTATTTTATTACCTTAATCTGCCAAATACATTATGCGGTCAGTGCTATTACTCTTATACTTCCCTTACAAAGAGAGAAAATTGAGATGCAATGAGCCTTTTTAAAAAATTCCCTGAGTCCTGCAGAGCTGATAAAGGAAGAAGTGTTAGTCATTCAGTCGTGTCTGACTCTTTATGACCCCATGGACTGTAGCGCACCAGGCTCTTCTGTCCATGAAATTCTTCCGGCAAGAACACTGGAGTGGGTGGCCATTTCCTTCACCCAAAGGAAGAAGGTTGGATTCAAATTCAGGCAGTTGGGCTCCAGAATTTGTTTTTCTACCAGTATGTCCCAGTTTGTGTCAAACTTTTCCTCCCAGGTGGACATCCTCTCAGGATAATAGATTTGGAGGCAGATGGAGCAACATCCTCTAAAATAGAAAGCTACAAACTCTGTAATAGAAAATCACAAACTTAAATGAAAACAAATAACAAAACAGACTTTGTTTCTCATCCAGCTCCAGTTATGCTGTGGATACCAGGTGTTATTAGCATGATGGACACTGCGGAGGACTAGCTAGGAATAGTAGGAATTCTCCATCTCAGTGCAAGAGCGCAGTCTCTTTGAGGCTTGCCTCTCCAGCCAGAGGTAGGATCCTGAAGATACCACTGGGAGCGCTTAGCTGGAAGGCTCTGTCCCAGGATCCAGGCCATCACTTTTACATCACTTGAGAGGCCCCCAGCTGGCTAAACAGCAGACTCCATAGCCAGAGCCATCTCCACCTCTCTGTATAAATCTGGCACCAAGGATGCCAACAGACTGTATTGGATAAAGTCTGTTCTGCTTCGTGCCAACCAAATGGCCCCACAGCATAAGGTTCCAAGTTTTCTTAGTCTCATAAAACTTGGCTGAGGGAGGCAGTGGTGCCACGAAATTTGCATCGATCTTGTGCACCTGACACTTCCCATCATGATGATGGAGTGCTTCCCTCGTGTCAGGAGCGCTCCAGGCTCTTGGGGAGGACAGGAAAGCAGGGTGGAGGTTGGTGGTGGGGAAGGCTAATCAAAGCCAGGAAGAAGAGTAAATCTGTAGGCATGAAGGATGGGAAATGTGGTATGGAGGGAATGGAGGGCTGGGGACTGGGGGAGCACAGTGACTTAAGATAAAAGAGCATTCCAGGGCCCCTTGTGCACTCAGGCCATCAGTCATCTCTGCTTTTCTGGGACAGCCTTTTTGACCTCCAGGCCCTGGCATGCAACGTCCTTCTAGCTGCCCCAGGGAAGCCGATCCGTCTCTCAGAGCTCACCATTGTGTGCATGCTTAGAGCAAGCTTGCAAGACCCCTATAGGGTCTACAGGTTGTAATGAAATGGTTTCCTTGCATTTTGCCTTAAGGCTCTTTGAATGGGGCAGGAGGTGCCGAAGATGTTAGTTTCAGCTGAGTGTGAGAAAAAAGAAGAAAAACAAGTTATACATAAGGAACAGTTCCCTTATCTGTCTCTTTGTTCACCTTACTTAAAAGTCTTCAACTTCGTTCTAATTATTATAAAAGCATAGTGACTAAAGAGTTTGGATTCTAGAGCAGAGGGTTGAGGTTCAAATCCCAGATTAACCATTTATTGGTGTCCAAGGTTCTGAGTCTTACTGTTTCTTTATTTATAAGGATAATTAGAGGGAATATTTCATATAGTTGTTTGAGGTTAAATGAGATGATGTATGTCCCATGTTTGGTGCCGTGCCTAGTGGACAGTAAGCATGCCACAGATGTCGGTGAATACCCTGACCTTAAGGTCTTGGAGGGATTCTGACTGTTTTCAGAAGACAAACAGAAATCTTGAATCTTAAGTCTCTCAGGCATTCATAGTTTTCACTATGCCATGAAAACCAGTGCCTGATGTGTGTACTTTTCAATGTCTAAGTAAGGTTATTTCTTTATCTGAGTAACTATGGGTTGGCAGAATGCCTTTTGAATTTTATATATTTTTTCTATAGCCCTCTTGTTGATTCATGTTTGTAAGTCAAAGTTTTCCGGATTAGATCTGAACTTTTGAGAAACAAATTCCGTGACTGTCCTGTTCTTTGACTCCTCAGAGATTAAATGTAATGCAGGCATTTATGATATTCCTCTTGACTAACAGGCCTGACCTATGTTCCCCTCATATTGCTTTATGGATGGCAAGTTTGAAGTGTACTACGTACCTGGCAATCTAAGACCAGGCCATGTTCTTGCAGTCAGTGAAAGTATAATAACTATCTTTGACCATCAACAGTCTGGTCTAACCCACCATTCCAACTGTTCCTGCATTGGATTGTTTCTTTCAGCTCCTCTGGAATTTGAGAAACTCTCCCTGGATATTTTGGAATATATCACATCAAAGAGAGCATGACCAAATGGGAGTATTATCCATCACAACTGACAAGCAGAAGAAGGGAGAGGGTAATATGCAGAAACCCTAAAGGCATTAGTGACAAAGCTCCTGTCCTCCAGATTTTATTAGCAGAAGTAGAGACAAGTTCTGGCTTTTGCTGAGAAAGCCAAATTGAAATATTGAAAATGGGTTTTGAAAATGCATCATTTTACTGAATCCTTAATTCATTTATTCACTTCTCTGCCAAACATTTATTGCATGCCTATTTGTGTTACACATGATTATGCTTAATTTTTAAACTGCTTATATCTTCCAAGAATATAATATATATAAAGTTATATTTTACAGTCTTGAGGTGGTTTAGTGAATGCAAATAAACATATTAATTAATTAAAGTTATCTTTGTTGTAAGGCCATGCTCAGCTCCTAAGTTCTAAATTTTGTATATGATATAAGGCCAAGTGGCAGGCAAATCTGTTTTGAAATATAAATGCTAACAACTACTTTGCTTATTTCCTCATTGTTTAAAAAAGTCTTTTTTCTTTGGGAAGAATCCAAAGTGAATCTGACTTCAGAAAGAGAATAAAGCAAATTTGTCATGAAGACTGAAGGAAGGAATGACACAAATCAGCTATTTCCACAACCACTAGTTGATGCAGAAATAAAAGACAATTGGAAATATATAGCTGAGCAAAGTCCTCATGTTTCAAACTTCGAAGTTATTTCCAAAGCAGTCCTTGAACTATAAATATAAATTTGAAGTGATATTATATATCTATCAGTAAAAACTAAAGGAGCATTAATTCAAAGATATTTTCACTCTAGAAATACATGTGTAGGTTTTTATGTGTAGGAGCATACATGTATATATGTATACACATAGATATGTCTATATGTAGGCAAATTAGATACATATATTAATGTTAAAGTTAAATAATATACAATATTGAAATAGTATAGAAAGTTATTGCTTCAATGTCATCCACTTACAATTTTTAAATCTTGCTGATTACAAATTCAGAGTATAAATTATAATTATAATAAAAGATAAATTTTATACCAGCACTATGTATAATTTAAAATAGGGCTTTGTGGGCAAAGCTGGAAGAGTTAGAAATTATTTATCAATCCTCTCTTGCACAGTTAATGAGAATTCTTTCATGCAATTCTCATGAATTAGACTTATTTCAAACAAAAACCTGTTAGAAAATATAATGAAAGAAAATGCCCTACTTATAAGACTAATGAATTAGTTAAAATACCAAGGAATACAGGTAATGATAAATGAGACAATCCTAAATGAAAATACATTTTAAGTATTATTAGAATCCTTAGTAGAGGACTTAAACAAATGAAAAGGCATAGTATATTCTTGAGTAGAAGGACTCAATGTCATAAAGATGTAAATTTTCTCTAAATTAATTATGAAATTTGATTTTATCTCAATAAAAATGAAAAAAGTTTACTTTTAACCTAACAAGCTAACTCTAAAGTTCATGCAAAAAAAGAACCAATAAAAATAGCAATGAAAATTGTGGAAAAGAAGAACTGAGAGGGCAGACTAGACCTATCCAGATGTTAAGCAGATTCAAAAATAGCAAACCAACTCAATCAAAATAGTGTGATGATGAGATATGGTTAGACAGAGAAACTAGTCCGCCAAATAGAAAGTTCAGTAAAAAATCCAAACATTTATAGAATTTAATATATCATTAAATGTGGCATCTTAAACCAGTGAGGAAAAAAGTCTATATATATAATAATTGTTAGAGCAATGGAAAAGTCAAATGAGAGAGGTAACTTGGACCTAAACCTCACATTTTACATCAGAATTAATTCAAAAGGAATTGAAGATTTAAATGATAATAATGAAGTCATGGAAGGAAAGTTATGACCAACCTAGATAGCATATTGAAAAGCAGAGGCATTACTTTGCCAACAAAGGTCCGTCTAGTCAAGGCTATGGTTTTTCCAGTAGTCATATGGATGTGAGAGTTGGACTGTGAAGAAAGCTGAGCACTGAAGAATTGATGCTTTGGAACTGTGGTGTTGGAGAAGACTCTTGAGAGTCCCTTGGACTGCAAGGAGATCCAACTAGTCCATTCTGAAGGAGATCAGCCCTGGGATTTCTTTGGAAGGAATGATGCTGAAGCTGAAACTCCAGTACTTTGGCCACCTCATGCGAAGAGTTGACTCATTGGAAAAGACTCTGATGCTGGGAGGGATTGGGGGCAGGAGGAGAAGGGGATGACAGAGGATGAGATGGCTGGATGGCATCACTGACTCAATGGATGTGAGTTTGAGTGAACTCTGGGAGTTGGTAATAGACAGGGAGGCCTGGCGTGCTGCGATTAATGGGGTCGCAAAGAGTCGGATATAACTGAGCGACTGAACTGAACTGAACTGAATAATGGAGAAGGGCATGAAAGTGTTAATGGTTCCTGTCTGACTCTTTGAGACCCCATGGACTGTAGCCCTCTAGGATCCATGGAATTCTCCAGGCAAGAATACCGGAGTGGGTAGTCATTTCCTTCTCCAGAGAATCTGCCTGACCCAAGTCTGAAACCCACATCATGACAGGTGGATTCTTTACCACTGAACCACCAGGAAAGCTCTTGAGGGAAAGAATACGTGTGTGTGTGCTTAGTGGCTCAGTTGTGTCTGACTCTTTGTGACCTCATGGACTGTAGCCTGCCAAGCTCCTCTGTCCATGCAATTTTCCAAGCAAAAATACTGGAGTGTATCACCATTCCCTTCTCCAGGGGATCTTCCCAACCCAGGGATTGAACCTGGGTCTCCCGCATTGCAGGCAGATTCTTTACCATCTGAGTCACCAGGAAAACCATAAATGTTTTGTAAAGAAACAAGAAGAAATTTCTTTATAATCTTAAAGTACAAAAGATATTTCTAATATTTCTAACTATCACTTAAATCTAAAACTTTAAAAGGTATTGATAGTTTTGGTTACACAGACATAACAAAAAATGTATTTAGGGGAAAAAAAAAAAGGAATAGAATACCTAAGAACAAATTTAACCAAGTAAGTGGAAAATTTGTACACTAAAAACCAGAGAATATTGATGTAAAAAAATAAAAGATGACCTAAACAAATGGGAAAACATATTGTATTTACGGATTGAAAAACTTAGTATTTTTGAGCCATCAATATTCCTCAAAGCAATCAACAGATTCAATAGAATCCCTACCAAAATTCCAGTGGTCCTTTTTGTAAAATGGAAAAGATTATCCTAAATTGATGTGTAATTATGAGGGGACTTGAATAGTCAAAACAATATTGAAAAAGAAGATCTAAGTTGGAGGACTCATACTTCTGAATTTCAAAACTTCTTGCACAGCTACAGTAATCAAAACAGTCTGGTACTGACATAATAACAGTTATATAGACAAATGAAAGAGAATTGAGACTCCAGAAATAAATCCTAGCATCTGTGGCCAATTCATTTTTGACAAGAGTTGATCATTCAACAGGATAGGAATAGTCTCTTCAACAAATGGTACTGGATCAACTGAGTATCTGTATGCAAAATAATAAAATTGGATCTAGTAGCTAGGACAATAAAGCATCTGCCTGCAGTGCAGGAGACACAGGTTTGATCCCTGGGTCAGGAAGATCCTCTGGAGAAGGAAATGGCAACTCACTCCAGTATTCTTGCCTGGAGAATTTCATGGACAAAGGAGCCTGGTGGACTACAGTCCATGGGGTTGCAAAGAGTCGGATGTGACTGTGCAACTAACACACACACACACACACCTCACTCACATCTCTATGAAATGGACCAGTGGCCAAAATATAAAACTAAAACTATAAAACTCCTCAAAGAGAATACAGGGGACAATCTTTGATGTTTTGAGGTTTGGTATTCAAAGCATACCTAAAGCATTCTAAGAAAATGAAAAGACAAGTTACAGAATGAGAGAAAATGTTTGCAAATCACATATAATAAGGGTTTAGTATCTGGAACATGTAAAAAAAAAATCTCACAGCTCAACAACACAAGTATAAAAAGTCCAACTAAACAGTGGGCAAAGACTTCAGTATACATTTCTAAAATTAAAGAACACTAATAACAGATAATCAATGAAAAAATCCTCCATTAATAAAATGTTAAATTAAAAAAGTCATTCAGTTCAGTTCAGTTCAGTCGCTCAGTTGTGTCTGACTCTTTGAGACCCCATGAATTGCAGCACACCAGGCCTCCCTGTCCATCACCAACTCCCGGAGTTCACGCAGACTCATGTCCATCGAGTTGGTGATGCCATCCAGCCATCTCATCCTCTGTCATCCCCTTCTCCTCCTGCACCCAATCCCTCCCAGCATCAGGGTCTTTTCAAATGAGTCAACTCTTTGCATGAGGTGGCCAAAGTACTGGAGTTTCAGCTTTAGCATCATTCCTTTCAAAGAACACCCAGGACTGATCTCCTTTAGAATGTACTGGTTGGATCTCTTTGCAGTCCAAGGGACTCTCAAGAGTCTTCTCTAACACCACAGTTCAAAAGCATCAATTCTTCAGCGCTCAGCTTTCTTCACAGTCCAACTCTCACATCCATACATGACTACTGGAAAAACCATAGCCTTGACTAGATGGACCTTTGATGACAAAGTAATGTATCTGCTTTTGAATATGCTATCTAGGTTGGTCATAATTTTCCTTCATTAGTTAAATGCAAATCAACATTACAATGTGATATCATTCCATATCCACTAGAATGACTATAAAAATCAAAACAAAACCCAAATGAAGAAAACATAACAAGTGCTGGTGAAGAAATAGAGAAATTGAAACTCTCATGCATTTCTGATAGGAATGTAAAGTGGGAAGTAGCTTAGCAGACACAGAGGGAAGCAGTTTGGCAGTTCCTCAAAAATTTAAACATACAGTTACCATATGATCCAACCCAAAAGTCCATCAGTGAATATTGGATAACAAATGACGTTTATATATATGATAGAATATTAATCAGCTATTAAAAGAAATGAAGTACAGAGACATGCTACAACATGGATGTATTCCCAAAACATGATAACTGAAAGAATCCAGACATAGAACTCATATTTTGTAGGATTTCATTTATATAAAGTGCCTAGAATAAGTAAATGTATAGAGACAGAAGGCCTGAAGATGGAAGGTGGCTCAGTGGTAAAGAAGCTGCCAGCAATGCAAGAGACATGAATTTAATCCTTGGGTTGGGAAGATCCCCTGGAGAAGAAAATGGCAATCCACTCTAGTATTCTTGCCTGGGAAATCCCACAGAGAGAGAGGATCCTGGAGGGCTACAGTCCATGGGATTGCAAAGAAGCAGACAAGACATAAAGACAAAATGACAAGAAGTTGGAAAGTCAGGGGAATGGGCAATGACTGCATAATAGGAAATTTTGGGGGATGTTTGATAAAAATCTATTGGAACTAAATAGAGGTGCACAACACTGTGAATTTATTCAGTTCAGTTCAGTTGCTCAGTTGTGTCCTACTCTTTGCGACCCCATGAATTGCAGCACGCCAGGCCTCCCTGTCCATCACCAACTCCCAGAGTTCACCCAAACTCATGTGAATTTATTAAATGACACTAAATTGTATATTTTGAAAGTGAAAGTGAGTCAGTTAGTCATGTCCAACTCTGTGACCCAATGGACTGTAGCCGGCCAGGCTCCTCTGTTCATGGAATTCTCCTGGCAAAGACACTGAAGTGGGTTGCCATTTCCTTCACCAGGATTGTACACTTTAAAATGGTTAATTTTATGGTTAGGTGAATTTCACCTCCAAAAAACAGCTTTGACAAATAAAGGAAATTAGCACGAATCATGAACTTCAGTTGACCATATTTTATCAATATCAGCTGATTAATTGTGACAAATGTGGCATCAGATCAGATCAGATCAGTCGCTCAGTTGTTTAGATCTTTAATCTATTTTGAGTTTATTGACACTAATAGATGGAGAAATATACAGTGTTCATGGATTGGAAGAATCAATATAGTGAAAATGAGTATACTACCCAAAGCAATCTATAGATTCAATGCAATCCCTATCAAGCTACCAACAGTATTCTTCACAGAGCTAGAACAAATAATTTCACAATTTGTATGGAAATACAAAAAACCTCAAATAGCCAAAGCTATCTTGAGAAAGAAGAATGGAACTGGAGGAATCAACCTACCTGACTTCAGGCTCTACTACAAAGCCACAGTTATCAAGACAGTATGGTACTGGCACAAAGACAGAAATATAGATCATTGGAACAAAATAGAAAGCCCAGAGATAAATCCACACACATATGGACACCTTATCTTTGACAAAGGAGGCAAGAATATACAATGGATTAAAGACAATCTCTTTAACAAGTGGTGCTGGGAAAACTGGTCAACCACTTGTAAAAGAATGAAACTAGAACACTTTCTAACACCACACACAAAAATAAACTCAAAATGGATTAAAGATCTCAACGTAAGACCAGAAACTATAAAACTCCTAGAGGAGAACATAGGCAAAACACTCTCTGACATACATCACAGCAGGATCCTCTATGACCCATCTCCCAGAATATTGGAAATAAAAGCAAAAATAAACAAATGGGACCTAATTAACCTTAAAAGCTTCTGCACATCAAAGGAAACTATTAGCAAGGTGAAAAGGCAGCCTTCAGAATGGGAGAAAATAATAGCAAATGAAGCAACTGACAAACAACTAATCTCAAGAATATACAAGCAACTCCTACAGCTCAATTCCAGAAAAAATAAATGACCCAATCAAAAAATGGGCCAAAGAACTAAATAGACATTTCTCCAAAGAAGACATACAGATGGCTAACAAACACATGAAAAGATGCTCAACATCACTCATTATCAGAGAAATGCAAATCAAAACCACTATGAGGTACCATTTCACACCAGTCAGAATGGCTGCGATCCAAAAGTCTACAAGTAATCAATGCTGGAGAGGGTGTGGAGAAAAGGGAACCCTCTTACACTGTTGGTGGGAATGCAAACTAGTACAGCCACTATGGAGAACAGTGTGGAGATTCCTTAAAAAACTGGAAATAGAACCGCCTTATGATCCAGCAATCCCACTGCTGGGCATACACACTGAGGAAACCAGAAGGGAAAGAGACACGTGTACCCCAATGTCCATCACAGCACTGTTTATAATAGCCAGGACATGGAAGCAACCTAGATGTCCATCAGCAGATGAATGGATAAGAAAGCTGTGGTACATATACACAATGGAGTATTACTCAGCCATTAAAAAGAACACATTTGAATCCGTTCTAATGAGGTGGATGAAACTGGAGCCTATTATACAGAGTGAAGTAAGCCAGAAAGAAAAACACCAATACAGTATACTAACACATATATATGGAATTTAGAAAGATGGTAACAATAACCCTGTGTACGAGACAGCAAAAGAGACACTGATGTATAGAACAGTCTTATGGACTCTGTGGGAGAGGGAGAGGGTTGGAAGATTTGGGAGAATGGCATTAAAACATGTAAAATATCATGTATGAAACGAGTTGCCAGTCCAGGTTCGATGCACGATACTGGATGCTTGGGGCTAGTGCACTGGGATGACCCAGAGGGATGGAATGGGAAGGGAGGAGGGAAGAGGGTTCAGGGTGGGGAACACATGTATACCTGTGGTGGATTCATTTTGATATTTGGCAAAACTAATACAATTATGTAAAGTTTAAAAATAAAATAAAATTAAAAAAAATAAAATTAAATTAAAAAAATTAATTAATTAATTTTTAAGAATATTTATGTACACATCTTTTGGTAAATATATATTCATACACACACACACACACACACACATATCAGCAAACATTCTCATCATAGGGTTTATCTGTGTTGAGACTTAATTCTTGCAGTTATTTCCCAATTTTATGGTCATAAGATTTCCAGTTTTTTCACATCCTCTCTATCACTTGATATTATCAATACTTTAAATTTTAGCTATCTGAAAGGTCTTTAATTACGGTATCACACTGTAGTTTTAATTTGTATTTCCCTGATGAGTAAAGGACTTGGACATTTTTTAATGTGCTTGCTGGTCATTTGAATATTACATTTGTGAAAAGCCTGCTTATCAAGTATTTATCTGTATTATTATAATTTATTTTGAAAACAAATGTACCAATTGTGAAAGAAAATTGTGATTCGTTAGTGCCAAATAGAAGAAACTGGAGTATTTGTTTAGTAAAAAAAAAAAAAAAAAAAAGACAAGTGATATATATATCAGAAAAGATATATGTAACTCATTTGAGCAACAAAGAATTAATTTTTCTTCCTTTAAGGGTTCCTAAAAATTAAAAGAATGTTCTCATATCCATTAGGAAGAGGGGGAAAGGAAAGTTGATCAGAAGTTAAACACAAAATATCTCCTAAATATATAAAGAGATGTTAACTTCACTCATGAAAGAAAGATGCACATTAAAAACATCCCTACTGTCACATTTTTAATCACCAGAATGAAAAAAGTCTAAAAGTTTGACAGTGAACTCTTTGGTAATGCTCTGTGGAGGCAGACATTTTGTGTATGCAAATTGGTATAACTCTCTGTTGTTCAGTTGCTCAGTCGTGTCTGACTCTTGCGACCCCGTGGACTACAGCATGCCAGGCTTCTCTGTCCCTCACCATTTCCCAAAGTTTGCCCAAGTTCATGTCCATTTCATCGGTGGTGCCATAATGATATAGAGGATAATTTATTAATACTGATTTGTCAGAATTACAAATGAATACCCTCACTATCCCAGAAATTTCACTATGATAATCCATGTTACAAATATATATGTAAGAAATGACATAAGCCAAATTTATCTATTTATCCCTGGTATTTTAAAATAGCAAATAGCTTTTAAGAATCCCAAAGGTCCATCAATAGGTGCTGAGAAAATATTACTTATGGTACATTCATATAATGACATACTAAGCAACTTTAAGAACAAAGCACTTCTTAGTTGCAGCACTTGGAATCTTTAGTTGTGGCAAGCAAACTCGTAGCTGTGGCATGTGGGATCTAGTTCCCCAACCAAGGAAAGAACCTGTGCCACCTGCGATGGAAGCAAGGAGTCTTAGCCATTGGACCATCAGGGAAGTCCCACTTGACAACAGTCTTTTTTTTGTTTGTTTGTTTGTTTTAAATTTTATTTTATTTTTAAACTTTACATAATTGTATTGGTTTTGCCAAATATCAAAATGAATCTGCCACAGGTATACATGTGTTCCCCATCCTGAACCCTCCTCCCTCCTCCCTCCCCATTCCATCCCTCTGGGTCGTCCCAGTGCACCAGCCCCAAGCATCCAGTATCGTGCATCGAACCTGGACTGGCAACTCGTTTCATACATGATATTTTACATGTTTTAATGCCATTCTCCCAAATCTTCCCACCCTCTCCCTCTCCCACAGAGTCCATAAGACTGTTCTATACATCAGTGTCTCTTTTGCTGTCTCATACACAGGGTTATTGTTACCATCTTTCTAAATTCCATATATATGTGTTAGTATACTGTATTGGTGTTTTTCTTTCTGGCTTACTTCACTCTGTATAATAGGCTCCAGTTTCATCCACCCCATTAGAACTGATTCAAATGTGTTCTTTATAATGGCTGAGTAGTACTCCACTGTGTATATGTACCACAGCTTTCTTATCCATTCATCTGCTGATGGACATCTAGGTTGCTTCCATGTCCTGGCTATTATAAACAGTGCTGTGATGGACATTGGGGTACACGTGTCTCTTTCCCTTCTGGTTTCCTCAGTGTGTATGCCCAGCAGTGGGATTGCTGGATCATAAGGCGGTTCTATTTCCAGTTTTTTAAGGAATCTCCACACTGTTCTCCATAGTGGCTGTACTAGTTTGCATTCCCACCAACAGTGCAAGAGGGTTCCCTTTTCTCCACACCCTCTCCAGCATTTATTGCTTGTAGACTTTTGGATCGCAGCCATTCTGACTGGCGTGAAATGGTACCTCATAGTGGTTTTGATTTGCATTTCTCTGATAATGAGTGATGTTGAGCATCTTTTCATGTGTTTGTTAGCCATCTGTATGTCTTCTTTGGAGAAATGTCTATTTAGTTCTTTGGCCCATTTTTTGATTGGGTCATTTATTTTTCTGGAGTTGAGCTGTAGGAGTTGCTTGTATATTCTCGAGATTAGTTGTTTGTCAGTTGCTTCATTTGCTATTATCTTCTCCCATTCTGAAGGCTGTCTTTTCACCTTGCTAATAGTTTCCTTTGATGTGCAGAAGCTTTTAAGGTTAATTAGGTCCCATTTGTTTATTTTTGCTTTTATTTCCAATATTCTGGGAGGTGGGTCATAGAAGATCCTGCTGTGATGTATGTCAGAGAGTGTTTTGCCTATGTTCTCCTCTAGGAGTTTTATAGTTTCTGGTCTTACGTTGAGATCTTTAATCCATTTTGAGTTTATTTTTGTGTATGGTGTTAGAAAGTGTTCTAGTTTCATTCTTTTACAAGTGGTTGACCAGATTTCCCAGCACCACTTGTTAAAGAGATTGTCTTTAATCCATTGTATATTCTTGCCTCCTTTGTCAAAGATAAGGTGTCCATATGTGTGTGGATTTATCTCTGGGCTGTCTATTTTGTTCCAATGATCTATATTTCTGTCTTTGTGCCAGTACCATACTGTCTTGATAACTGTGGCTTTGTAGCAGAGCCTGAAGTCAGGTAGGTTGATTCCTCCAGTTCCATTCTTCTTTCTCAAGATAGCTTTGGCTATTTGAGGTTTTTTGTATTTCCATACAAATTGTGAAATTATTTGTTCTAGCTCTGTGAAGAATACTGTTGGTAGCTTGATAGGGATTGCATTGAATCTATAGATTGCTTTGGGTAGTATACTCATTTTCACTATATTGAGTCTTCCAATCCATGAACATGGTATATTTCTCCATCTATTAGTGTCCTCTTTGATTTCTTTCACCAGTGTTTTATAGTTTTCTATATATAGGTCTTTAGTTTCTTTAGGTAGATATATTCCTAAGTATTTTATTCTTTCCATTGCAATGGTGAATGGAATTGTTTCCTTAATTTCTCTTTCTGTTTTTTCATTATTAGTGTATAGGAATGCAAGGGATTTCTGTGTGTTGATTTTATATCCTGCAACTTTACTATAGTCATTGATTAGTTCTAGTAATTTTCTGGTGGAGTCTTTAGGGTTTTCTATGTAGAGGATCATGTCATCTGCAAACAGTGAGAGCTTTACTTCTTCTTTTCCAATTTGGATTCCTTTTATTTCTTTTTCTGCTCTGATTGCTGTGGCCAAAACTTCCAAAACTATGTTGAATAGTAATGGTGAAAGTGGGCACCCTTGTCTTGTTCCTGACTTTAGAGGAAATGCTTTCAATTTTTCACCATTGAGGATAATGTTTGCTGTGGGTTTGTCATATATAGCTTTGATTATGTTGAGGTATGTTCCTTCTATTCCTGCTTTCTGGAGAGTTTTGATCATAAATGGATGTTGAATTTTGTCAAAGGCTTTCTCTGCATCTATTGAGATAATCATATGGTTTTTATTTTTCAATTTGTTAATGTGGTGTATTACATTGCTTGATTTGTGGATATTAAAGAATCCTTGCATCCCTGGGATAAAGCCCACTTGGTCATGGTGTATGATCTTTTTAATGTGTTGTTGGATTCTGATTGCTAGAATTTTGTTAAGGATTTTTGCATCTATGTTCATCAGTGATATTGGCCTGTAGTTTTCCTTTTTTGTGGGATCTTTGTCAGGTTTTGGTATTAGGGTGATGGTGGCCTCATAGAATGAGTTTGGAAGTTTACCATCCTCTGCAATTTTCTGGAAGAGTTTGAGCAGGATAGGTGTTAGCTCTTCTCTAAATTTTTGGTAGAATTCAGCTGTGAAACCGTCTGGACCTGGGCTTTTGTTTGCTGGAAGATTTTTGATTACAGTTTCAATTTCTGTGCTGTGATGGGTCTGTTAAGATTTTCTATTTCTTCCTGATCGAGTTTTGGAAAGTTGTACTTTTCTAAGAATTTGTCCATTTCTTCCATGTTGTCCATTTTATTGGCATATAATTGTTGATCGTACTCTCTTATGATCCTTTGTATTTCTGTGTTGTCTGTTGTGATCTCTCCATTTTCATTTCTAATTTTATTGATTTGATTTTTCTCCCTTTGTTTCTTGATGAGTCTGGCTAATGGTTTGTCAATTTTATTTATCCTTTCAAAAAACCAGCTTTTGGTTTTGTTGATTTTTGCTATGATCTCTTTTGTTTCTTTTGCATTTATTTCTGCTCTAAGTTTTAAGATTTCTTTCCTTCTACTAACCCTGGGGTTCTTCATTTCTTCCTTTTCTAGTTGCTTTAGGTGTAGAGTTAGGTCATTTATTTGACTTTTTTCTTGTTTCTTGAGGTGTGCCTGTATTGCTATGAACTTTCCCCTTAGGACTGCTTTTACCGTGTCCCACAGGTTTTGGGTTGTTGTGTTTTCATTTTCATTCGTTTCTATACAAATTTTGATTTCTTCTGTGATTTGTTGGTTATTCAGTAGCGTGTTGTTCAGCCTCCATATGTTGGAATTTTTAATAGTTTTTCTCTTGTAATTGAGATCTAATCTTACTGCATTGTGGTCAGAAAAGATTCTTGGAATGATTTCTATTGTTTTGAATGTACCAAGGCTAGATTTATGGCCCAGGATGTGATCTATCCTGGAGAAGGTTCCATGTGCGCTTGAGAAAAAGGTGAAATTCATTGTTTTGGGATGAAATGTCCTATAGATATCAATTAGATCTAACTGGTCTATTGTATCATTTAAAGTTTGTGTTTCCTTGTTAATTTTCTGTTTAGTTGATCTATCCATAGGTGTGAGTGGGGTATTAAAGTCTCCCACTATTATTGTGTTATTGTTAATTTCTCCTTTCATACTTGTTAGCATTTGTCTTACATACTGCGGTGCTCCCGTGTTGGGTGCATATATATTTATAATTGTTATATCTTCTTCTTGGATTGATCCTTTGATCATTATGTAGTGACCATCTTTGTCTCTTTTCACAGTCTTTGTTTTAAAGTCTATTTTATCTGATATGAGTATTGCTACTCCTGCTTTCTTTTGGTCCCTATTTGCATGGAAAATCTTTTTCCAGCCCTTCACTTTCAGTCTGTATGTGTCCCCTGTTTTGAGGTGGGTCTCTTGTAGACAACATATGTAGGGGTCTTGTTTTTGTATCCATTCAGCCAGTCTTTGTCTTTTGGTTGGGGCATTCAACCCATTTACGTTTAAGGTAATTACTGATAAGTATGATCCCGTTGCCATTTACTTTATTGTTTTGGGTTCGAATTTATACACCGTTTTTGTGTTTCCTGTCTAGAGAATATCCTTTAGTATTTGTTGGAGAGCTGGTTTGGTGGTGCAGAATTCTCTCAGCTTTTGCTTGTCTGAAAAGCTTTTGATTTCTCCTTCATACTTGAATGAGATCCTTGCTGGGTACAATAATCTGGGCTGTAGGTTATTTTCTTTCATCATTTTAAGTATGTCTTGCCATTCCCTCCTGGCTTGAAGAGTTTCTATTGAAAGATCAGCTGTTATCCTTATGGGTATTCCCTTGTGTGTTATTTGTTGTTTTTCCCTTGCTGCTTTTAATATTTGTTCTTTGTGTTTGATCTTTGTTAATTTGATTAATATGTGTCTTGGGGTGTTTCGCCTTGGGTTTATCCTGTTTGGGACTCTCTGGGTTTCTTGGACTTGAGTGATTATTTCCTTCCCCATTTTAGGGAAGTTTTCAACTATTATCTCCTTAAGTATTTTCTCATGGTCTTTCTTTTTGTCTTCTTCTTCTGGGACCCCTATGATTCGAATGTTGTAGCGTTTAATATTGTCCTGGAGGTCTCTGAGATTGTCCTCATTTCTTTTAATTCGTTTTTCTTTTATCCTCTCTGATTCATTTATTTCTACCATTCTATCTTCTAATTCACTAATCCTATCTTCTGCCTCTGTTATTCTACTATTTGTTGCCTCCAGAGTGTTTTTAATTTCACTTATTGCATTATTCATTATATATTGACTCTCTTTTATTTCTTCTAAGTCCTTGTTAAACCTTTCTTGCATCTTCTCAATCCTTGCCTCCAGGCTATTTATCTGTGATTCCATTTTAATTTCAAGATTTTGGATCAATTTCACTATCATTATTCGGAATTCTTTATCAGGTAGATTCCCTATCTCTTCCTCTTTTGTTTGGTTTGGTGGGCATTTATCCTGTTCCTTTATCTGCTGGCTATTCCTCTGTCTCTTCATCTTGTTTAAATTGCTGAGTTTGGGGTGTCCTTTCTGTATTCTGGCAGTTTGTGGAGTTCTCTTTATTGTGGCATTTCCTCGCTCTGTGTGGGTTTGTACAGGTGGCTTGTCAAGGTTTCCTGGTTAGGGAAGCTTGTGTCGATGTTCTGGTGGATGGAGCTGTATTTCTTCTCTCTGGAGTGTAATGAAATGTCCAGTAATGAGTTATGAGATGTCTATGGTTTTGGGGTGACTTTGGGCAGCCTGTATCTTGAAGCTCAGGGCTGTGTTCCTTTGTTGCTGCAGAATTTGCTTGGTATGTCTTGCCCTGAAACTTGTTGGCCCTTGTGTGGTGCTTGGTTTCAGTGTCGGTATGGAGGCGTTTGATGAGCTCCTGTCAATTAATGTTCCTTGGAGTCAGGAGTTCCCTGGAGTCAGGGTTTGGACTTAAGCCTCCTACTTCCAGTTATCGGTCTTATTTTTACAGTAGTTTCAAAACTTCTCCTTCTATACAGCACCACTGATAAAACATCTACATTAAAGATGAAAAGTTTCTCTACTGTGAGGGTCACTCGGAGAGGTTCACAGCGTTACATGGAGAAGAGAAGTGGGAGGAGGGAGTTAGAGCTGACCCAAATGAGATGAGGTGGAATCAATAGTGGAGACAGTGGGCTAGCCAGTAGTCACTTCCTTATGTGCACTCCAGAACTGGACCGCTCAGAGATGTTCACGGAGTTATACAGAGAAGAGAAGAAGGAGGCAGGAGACAGAGGTGGCCAGAAGGATAAAAGGGGGAAATGAAAAGGAGGGAGACAGATCCAGCCAGTAATCAGTTCCCTAAGTGTTCTCCACCGTCTGGAACACACAGAAATTCACAGAGTTGGGTAGAGTAGAGAGGGGTTAGGGAGGAGATACAGGCGACCTGGTGGAGAAAACGGAGAGTCCAAAGGGAGAGACAGCAGTCAAGCCAGTAATCTCGTTCCCTAGTGAAAAATGGGTCCTGAAGATTGGGTTCTTAAAGGTACAAAATTGGTAACAAATACATAAAAGCAAAAATTGAAAATCTAGAGTAGAGTTTGGAATTTCAAAAATGCGATGTTAATGAAAAGAAGAAGGAAAAGAAAGAGAGAAAAAACGAACAAAGAAAAACAAACAAGGTTGTGAAAATTATAAAGAAACTACAGGTACAAAATTGATAACTAATACCAAAAAGCAAAAATTAAAAATCTAGAGTAGAGTTTGGAATTTCAAAAACACAATGTTAAAAAAAAAAAAGAAGAAGAAGAAGAAAAATAAAGAGAGAAAACAAACAAACCAACAAAAACAATGTCGCAAAAATTATAAAGAGAATACAGGTACAAAATTGATATCAAATACCAAAAAGCATAAATTAAAAATCTTGAGTAGAGTTTGGAATTGCAGATATATGATGTTATATAAAAGAAGAAGAGAAAGAAACAGAGGGGGAAAAAAAAAGTCACAGAAATTATAAAAAAAAACTGTATGTACAAAATTGATAACATATACCAAAAGGCTAAAATTAAAAATCTAGAGTAGAGTTTGGAATTTCAAAAATACGATGTTAAAGAAAAGAAGAAGGAAAAGAAAGAGAGAAAAAATGAACAAAGAAAAACAAACAGGTCGTGAAAATTATAAAGAAACTACAGGTACAAAATTGATAACTAACACCAAAAAGCAAAAGTTAAAAATCTAGAGTAGAGTTTGGAATTTCAAAAATACAATGTTAAAAAAAAAAGAAGAAAAATAAAGAGAGAAAACAAACAAACCAACAAAAACAATGTCGCAAAAATTATAAAGAAAATACAGGTACAAAATTGATATCAAATACCAAAAAGCATAAATTAAAAATCTTGAGTAGAGTTTGGAATTGCAGATATACGATGTTATACAAAAGAAGAAGAGAAAGAAACAGAGGGGAAAAAAAGTCACAGAAATTATGAAAAAAACTATAGGTACAAAATTGATAACATATACCAAAAGGCTAAAATTAAAAATCTAGAGTAGAGTTTGGAATTTCAAAAATACAATGTTAGAGAAAAGAAGAAAAAGAAAACAAAACAAAACAAAACAAAACACGGTCAAAAAATTCTAAAATATATATATGAAGTTTGCTGAAGAAAAAAAAAATAGGGTCTTTTTTTTTTTTTGCAAAGTAATAGTTATAAAAGTGAAAATTAAAGGACAATAGAGGACTTAAAATTTTTTTAAAAAAAAAGAAAGAAAGATTGATTGTAAAAATAGTAAAAATATATCTAGGTCTTTCTCTGGTTTTGTTGTGAGTATTGTGGGTTCAGTTCATTTTTGGCTAGTTCCTTGGTCTGACTTATATTTCTCAAGATCTATAGGCCCCTTCCTATGTAGTCCGTAGTAACCACAGTGTTTTAATCTATGGCCTGTAGCTTCCAAGGCGTTTCCCTCTGTTATAGCTTCTTCTGTTTGCTTGTCTCTTCAGTGTCTGGTTCCCGCCCTGACACAAAGGGGACGGTGGAGGACACTATTTTTTTTTTTTATTTTATTTAGGCTCACTTGTTCAGCCGCGCTGTGGGGAGGGAGGGAGGGATGCTGCAAACAGATAACACTGGCGTGCGCTCGCAGTGCCTCAGCCACACTGGGTCTGCCCCCGCTCACGGCGCGTGTAGCCTCCCTGCCCACACTGCTCGGGCTCTAGGTTGTTCCGCCGGGAACAATCAGAGGCCGGCCCTTGGCTGAGCTCCCAGGTCCAAGCTGCTCAGGTTCAGGCACTCGGGTAGTCCCCAGAGGCGCAGACTCGGTTGGGCCTGCGTTTTGTGCTCTTCCCAGATCTTAGCAGCTCAGGTGATGTGTTTGGCGGGCGCCAATGCTGCGACTTATCGCCTCCCCGCCACTCGGTTATCTGGGTGTAAAACCGGCGCACCTTCTCAGGCAGATGTTGACCGTCCAGACCCCCAAGAAGTTTTAGTTAGCAAAGAAGCCTGCTTACAGTTTTATAGATAGTGTCTCTCTGGGGCTGCGATTGCCCCCTTCCGGCTCTGGCTGCCTGTCACCGGAGGGGGAAGGTCTGCAGCCGGCTATCTCTGTTCAGTCCTTTGTTCTGTGCGCGGGCCTGGCGGTGTCTTAGGTTAGGGCTGGCTTTTCGCGTGGTAGATATCCCACAGTCTGGTTTGCTAGCCCAAATTATTTCGCTCAGATAGCGCTCAGGACATTTGGCTGATTCTTACTCTAAGGGACACAGCCCGCGCCCTGCTTCCCTGCCCAGCCCCCGCTTGCTAATGCCGTGTGCAGGCGTCTGCGCTGCTTCTCCGCTGGGGGAGTTACCGTAGGGCTCACAATCTACGATTTTTAATTGTTTATTTATTTTTTTTCTCCCTTTTATGTTGCCCTCTGTGCTTCCAAAGCTTGGCACAGATTCGGCAGTGAGAAGGTTTCCTGGTGTTTGGAAACTTCTCTCTTTTTAAGACTCCCTTCCCGGGACAGAACTCCGTCCCTCCCTCTTTTGTCTCTTTTTTTGTCTTTTATATTTTTTCCTACCTCCTTTCGAAGAGTTGGGTTGCTTTTCTGGGTGCCTGATGTCCTCTGCCGGCATTCAGAAGTTGTTCTGTGGAATTTACTCGATGTTTAAATGCTCTTTTGATGAATTTGTGGGGGAGAAAGTGTTCTCCCCGTCCTACTCCTCCGCCATCTTGGCTCCTCCTTGACAACAGTCTTTATCCTAAAAACAGAAAATTTTTTTCATCCAGCTAGAAATCAAATGTCACTCCTTGGGTTGGTTGTAGAAAATACTATCTGACTATCCACAACCCACCAAAATCCAAAATTCTAATTTCTACTCACGGGACAGAAGGAACTACTGTGGGGTTTTTGTTTTTGTTTTTGTTTTCCTGGATTCCTTTAAATGTGCCTGTGTCCAGGGCAGGAAAAGTCTATGACTGAAGAAAGATACGGACTATATCTTGGGGGAGGAGCAGGGAATTCTATTGAGTATTTTCCCCCCCTGTCTGTAGATCCTCTGCTTTTTAAAAAAATTAACATTTGAGCAATCTTGCATATATTTTTTAAGCCCTTGAGAATTTGATCTGAGCATTTCGTAACATGAAATTAGAACTAAAACAGTGACAAAACAGTCTTACGGTTTCCAACATGAGAATAAAAATAATAGAAGGAGGAGAAATGCATTTGGACTTGGTCTACAATTCCATTTCTGATAACTCTGTGACTGTCACTCATAAATCTCTCCCCCTGTCAAATACCAAGAAAGTACCTTTGGATTTGACTTTTAAGCTGAACTTAACGATTCACCACTGGGCCAAAAGATGACCATCAACAATTTTTTTAAAAGAATTGCCTAAAGCAATTATCATCTATAATTTCTTGATGTTTTGTAGCTAAAGGGTTTTACAAAATATTCTACTTTGAAATGAAGAAATGTCTTAAGCTGCAGAGGAATCAATGGAAACAGATCTCTCTTCCTCTCACCATAGAATGCCTCGGTATGGTAAAGGAGCTTGAGTTGACTTATGTATAATACAGGTATCACCCATAACTGTGAGGCAAGAATGTAATGAATTTAATTCTCTAGGGAAATTCAGCTCATTTCATGACCACAGAACTTACTTGGGGAGTTGGGGAAGGGAGAAATGACTATCGAATATATCTATTTCTGGTATCCAGTTGCATAGAAAAGTATGTCAGTTAAAATATGTTAAACCAATTTTTTCAGGTAATGTTTAAAAAAACAGCAACACTGACAAGTGGATAGAAATCACTCATCTTGACAAGTGATTATGCAAATTAGGGACAATGCAGGAAGTGTTCTGTATCACTGAGGAATGGGGACTGGGAATAAATTCACTACTGATTCAAAGAATAACATGAAAGGTGTGTTCTGTTCCAGGTTAACTCTCTCCAAACTAGAGTTTAAGCCATGCCCTGGTCCTATGCAAACACACAGGGGAAAAATCATGAGAAATGCTCAGAGGTCCCAGGTATTTTGATCCTCAGGGAAGTTTCAAAATATGTAAGATTTTAAGGCCTCTTGAAACCAATAGGTTATGCTCTTGCATTATTTCCCTTAGGTTTTCTGTAGCTCAGATCTTAGTAGGACCTTTATAATAATTTAAATTTTGCCCATATTCACTCTTATGTCTACACTGAAGCATACAAAGTACATTTATATTCCTACATTGGGGAATATAAAGTAAGTCTTTGCCACCTTGACTCTGAAGTTGATCAACTATTCCCACCTTCAACATGACTTTTCTCTGCATTCTCTGTTGCACTTACGGTCGTCAGCTTTAATCCTGCTATGTGGTATTTTCCGGGCATCTCATTTTTCCTTTTCAAGGGTGTTGCTTCTGTCTAGCCCTTCCTAGGTCCACCAAAGCTCTGACTCAGGACTGTGTAGACCATGAGCACTCTAGGACACCCATTATTTTGGATAATGTCTTGCCACTAGACCATATTACTGTGTCTGTATTTAGGAGGGTGTGATGAACAATTTTTTAGTAATAGGGTCAAATATCTCCTGTGAACCAGAAACTCCACATCTCACACTTGTCTTTTTAATAGGTCATCTATTTGTGTTTCAGGGAGCTCAGTCTGGCACTCTCTGATGACCTGTAGGGATGGGATGGAGCAGGGGAGGGAGGCTAAGGAGGGACAGAATGTATATATATAACTATGGCTGATTTGCACTGTTGTATGGTGGAAACCAATACAACTTTTCAACAATTAACATTTTTTAATTTAAAAATAGGAAAAAAATGCATGCTGTTTGTTGTCTCCTGACAAAAGAATAGAGTTTGTATAATTTCTCATGCTGAACAATTTAAAAATCAATAAGCAAAATAAACTGTGACTAAAGTCATGATTTAACTCTCCACATACTTTGTCTAAATGGTGGTAAAAGGAAAATCTAGGAAAGCCAACTACAATCAATTTCTTCTGGATTGTGCCTAGCCCCAGATCCTGGTGACTGAGTATGATTCACAAAATGATGCTCTTCCAGAGCTACTGTTCTTACCTTGAGTTTCATGAATGACCTTCAGGGGGTCCTTGAAGTTCCTGGAAACGTTTGCAAAACTTTGTGCAGTTTATTGAGGAAGGGCAATTTTATATCATGTTCTCAAAAAGGTCAGTGACCCTAAAACAGTAAGAGCGTCAGTTTAGAATCTCACCATCTACTTGTGAATAATTTTAGATGCATCTCGTCACTTAATTTTAGATGAATGAAAATAATATTACAAGTTATTTATTTATCCATTTAGTGTATATTCATGGAAAGAAGCAAAAGTGAAAGTCTTTCAATTGTGTCTGACTCTTTATGACTCCATGGATTATAGCCTATGGAATTCTCCAGGCCAGAATACTGAAGTGGGTAGCCTTTCCCTTCTCCAGGGGATCTTCCTAACCCAGGGATCAATTGCAGGTCTCCTGCATTGCAGGTGGATTCTTTACCAGCTAAGCCACAAGAGAAGCCCAAGAATACTGGAGTGGGTAGCCTATCCCTTCTCCAGGGGATCTTCCTGACCCAAGAATCAAACTGGGGTCTCCTTCATTGCAGGCAGATTCCTTACCAACTGAGCTATAGGGAAACCCCTCCATATATTCATGGAGTATTTTCCAGTGCCAAGTACAGTTCAAGGTGTTAGGGAGATAAAGATGGGTAAGCTCATAGGAAGGAAATAGTGGAAGCATTTTCTGAATAAAGAAAACCAAACAGAATTAGGTTGAGGGTGACTCTCCTTTAAGTTTTCTGACACTAATTTGACACTCTGTTCTTTTGAAGGTTGGTTATCACTGCTAGTGTATACTTTTAATTGAGTTACCATAATAACTATAAATCACATCAATTAACATTAACTTCTATTGTGGCAGATATAATTAAGAATACATATGTGACTGTTTCTGCCTTTTATAATGAGCTTTCATTGTAATCACTATTGGAGCTACAGTATTAAGCATAATTACTAAGTATTCTACTAGAACATAGAATTACTTTATAATTATATGATATTTTCCTAAGCATAAAGCATGCAGTTACTTTGGGAATAAAGCACAAGAGTGACATTCAGCAATCCATTACATAATTGATGAAACCTTGCTAATAAATATGACTTCACATCCATAAACCCTGGCCATCTTAAATTCCAAAACAAAGTCAGTCATCAGCCATTTTTTGAAAAGGAAACACCTTATTCCAAGACTCTAATTCCAAGTGGGGGTGGGGGGAACGTCTGAACACATGAATCATTTGGTTTTGGAGTCCCGAATCAAAGCAGATGGCATTAATTGCATCCGTTGAAAAGCAAGTATGTGTTTTTAATACACTAGAATGGGATTTTGAAAATGGTTATATCTTGGTCCACAGCTAACAGTTCGGCAGATAGAAGCTTTCTAATAGGAGCTTGGAATGTGTTTTCCAAAATATATTTTTAACTATAAGAATTTATTTTCTAGCAAATGCAGAACTTACATGAAAGAAAGAAAGAATTCCTGGGGGAAATAAAGTTTCCTCATAGTCTGGGACTTATTAACAAATCATTCCAAAATATTATAGCAATCAATAAGGCAGGACAAAATAAAGCAGCAGATAGCAATGGTCCATGTTGAGTGGCATAGAGAATCAGAAAACTGAAATTATTCAATAAGATGGATTAATTTCCTAGGACTCATAACAAATTCCAAAATTTTGGTAGTTTAAAACATCAGAAATGTATTTTTTATAATTTTGGAGGTCAGCACTCAAAAATGAAGATATTGGCAAGATAGATTACTTTTTGGAGGCTCTGAGAAAGAATCTGTTCCATGCCTCTAGCTTCTGATGGCTATGGGAAATCCTTACAGTTGATTGGCTTAATGAGGCATCCTCTCATCTCTGCTTCTGTCTTCACATGACCTTCTTCCCTGTGTGTCTCTTCTTTTTTTCTTCCTCTTATCCAGACACCATCACTGGATTTTGAATCTGATTTGATTTAGAATGATCACTTACTGAGATGCTTTGTTCCATTATATCTGTAAAGACTCCTATTCCAAATAAGATCACATCTCCCACATATGTTCTGGAGGTACACATTCAACCAGTGACATATTAATGTGATTATAACATTTCAAAGGAGTCAGAGAGGTGAGATGTCAAGATAAGGCTAGAGCTTTAGCAATGAAGATCTTAGACCTGAAAATGATCTCTGGAGGCAAAGCAAGCATCCTCTAGCCACTCGACTTGTAGGAAATTATCAACACCTAACACAAAAAACAACTAATGTCAGGGAAGCAAAATAATTTGACAAGTATGATCACTCAGGAAGTGATAAAAGGATCAGAATGAAAGTGCTTTTTTCACATCACCTCATCCAATGGAGGAAGGGCAACTTAAAGGTGACCTTAGGGGTAGGTCAAAGAAGAAAGAAGGGAAGACACTGAGAATATGCTAGGAGAAGGAAAATGGTCTTCGTTTGGTGGCATTCCTAGCTCTGGCCACTTTAATATCTCCATGAAGCTTTAACCAGGGCTTTATTTTACATCCCTCCAACTATTGCTTTTGTCTGCACTCATGTTATCACTGCCCAGTTAACTCTAAGAATAGTGTTAAATAAATATTTTTGAGTTGTCATGAACTAAATTGATTTAATTATACGTGGGTACCTTGGGACCCTGCCTAGGTTAGATTGATATATGCAAAATTCATGTGTCATGGGATTTGTTTTGAAAGTGTATGTCTCAGTTTCAGAGTTCAACAACATTGATTCATTAATCAAACGTTTAGAAACACAGTTATACACTTTGAAAAACAGTTCAAAGACACATACATGGGATCCAATAGAGTATTTCTAACCATTCTTTTGATTTAACCATGACTTTTGGGCAGGGATGGACTTCCCTGGTGGCTCAGATGGTAAAGTGTCTGCCTATAATGTGGGAAGACCCAGGTTCGATTCCTGGGTCAAGAAGATCCCCCAGAGAAGGAAATGGCAACCCATTCCAGTACTCTTGCCTGGAAAATCCCATGGACAGAGGATCCTGGTAGGTTGCAGTCCATGGGGTCGCAAAGAGTTGGACACGACTGAGCAATTTCACTTTCACTTTTCACTTTGGGGCAGGGATAATAATGGAGAGTTATGACCAACCTATATGACATATTCAAGAGCAGAGACCTCACTTTGCCAACAAAGGTCCGTCTAGTCAAGGCTATGGTTTTTCCTGTGGTCATGTATGGATGTGAGAGTTGGACTGTAAAGAAGGCTGAGCACCAAAGAATTGATGCTTTTGAACTGTGGTGTTAGAGAAGACTCTTGAGAATCCCTTGGACTGCAAGGAGATCCAACCAGTCCATTCTGAAGGAGATCAGCCCTGGGATTTCTTTGGAAGGAATGATGCTAAAGCTGAAACTCCAGTACTTTGGCCACCTCATGCAAAGAGTTGACTCATTGGAAAAGACTCTGATGCTGGGAGGGATTGGGGGTAGGAGGAGAAGGGGACGACAGACGTTGAGATGGCTGGATGGCATCACTGACTCGATGGATGTGAATCTGAGTGAACTCCGGGAGTTGGTGATGGACAGGGAGGCCTGGCATGCTGCGATTCATGGGGTCACAAAGAGTCGGACATGACTGAGCAACTGAACTGAACTGAACTGAATAATGGAGAAGGGCATCATTACATGATCTTATAGAGATCATGAGTTGCTATAGGCAACTACTGAACACTACTATTGTAACTGGAAAGAAGCCACAGACGATTTGTAAACCAATGGATGTGGCTGTTTTCTCACAAAACTTTATTTACAAATGTAAGTGACGGGCCTTATCTGGTCCAAGGATTGTAACTTAATGACTTTCGCATTTGAGCCAACATTTAAAATTATACTGTGCATCCTTAAATGGTATCTTCTGGACAATTAAAATTTTCCACTTAATGGTACCTCCAGTCCTGTAGTCAGCTCAACCAGTGCTTAAACCATTGGCATGGTATTTTCCTCCTTTACCGTCCATGGCCAGACCATTTTTATGTCAAGAGCACTATTTCCATTCCACTCACTTTTTTTCAGGGAAGTCCCTATTAGTATGCTATTTCTCCAGGCTCGTATTTACTGTTTCATTTTTAGTTTTTTCCTTCTTTGTTATCTCTTGCAAACCATGGATGGAGTCATCCTTCTACAACATATCTGAGAAATATTCAAGAAGTGAGGCTTCTATGGAGTAATGTATGTTAAAGCTGTAGAGTACTAGATAAATATGAGTAGCAGGATTAAGAATAGTAGGGAAAAAACAGAGAGAGTAACATTTAGACCATTTAGCCTGTTATTCAAGACTTTCTAAAGTCTGGCCATGGATGAATCCAAGTCAATTCAATGCAGCATTGGGCAGGATAGTAAAGCATTTAAGAGGCTGTGTTTTGAAGCAGACTGTTTGCTTTCTAATCTAGGCTCCATAAATACTAGCTCTGTGACTTGTATGAGTTACTTAACTTCTGACAGTGGGGATAGTAACAGTTCTTACCTCATAGGATTGCTATGAAGATTAAATTAATTTTTTTGGATATGTTTTGGCACATAGTAAATGCCATTATATTTTCTCTATCATTATTATCAGCAGCAGCATCATACACCAGTTACAAGCCAGTCACATTGCTAGTTCTAAATATCTATTGAATTCCTTTTGTAACTAGGTGTTGTTCTAGGTGCTGGGGGTGCAACTGTGAAAAGGGAGATTAAGTGTTTGCCATTATTATGCCTTATTCGTCATTGGTTTATTCAACCAATATTCACCCAGTACCTTTGATGTGCCAGACATTTCTAGGCATTGTGACAGCTGTTTATTAAGACTGACAAATTCTCTGCTCTCATAAACTTATATTTAGTCATTTAGGTGTGGTCTTTTCATCTTAACTATGTGTCCCTTGGGGTCAGTAACTATATTTAATCAGTCCAATATCTTAGAAGCCTACAAAGAGATTATCTCATAGTGATTATTTAATAAATATGAAATTAGTGAATAGATAAATGAATGAGAGAATGAAATACACACCTATATTTACTAGCCACAAATAGGTTAGCAGCAGCTAAACTTGGGTGAATTTGAAATCAACCATCTTTGTTAGAAACACACCACATACCATCCTATGAGATTCTCACTGGGGACCCTAACATACTCCCTTTTTCCTAATCTGGAGGATCAGACTTCATAGGCAGTGTTCATGGCAGAGAGGAGAGGTGGAGCTTCCCAAGAAATCAGATTCCAAAGGGAAATATTAAATACAACATGGAGACTCTGCAGGATTTGCAAAAATAGAGGTTCTGGCTAAATAACTTAAGTCAGTTTTGCTTTCTCTATTGATTAAGAAGGAACCCTAAAAAGGACAAAAGATTTAGAATTCTAAACAACCTATAGACCATATCTAAAAAAATTTTAAAGTCTTGGGTCAATTAATTGTTTCTCATTCTAGAGTAAGAATGACATTGAAAGAAGCATTAAAAAAACCTTGATTAAAAAATATGGTTTGTATTCATACTTTGAGGTGTATAAACAACCAAGGACAAAAAATTATAATAAATCTGTATAGTGTGAAATCTATAAAAAATATGGAATCATTATGTTGTACACCAGAAACTAATGTAATATTGTAAGACAAGTGAAAGTGAAAGTTGCTCAGTCGTGTCCAACTCTTTGCGACCTCATGGACTATACAGTCCATGGAATTCTCCAGACCAAAATACTGGAGTTGGTAGCTGTTCCCTTTTCCAAGGGATCTTTCCAACCCAGGAATGAATTCAGGTTTCTTGCATTGCAGGTGGATTCTTTACCAGATGAGCCACTAGAGAAGCCCGAGAATACCGGACTGGGTAGCCTATCCCTTCTGCAGAGGATCTTCCGGCCCAGGAATCGAATCAGGGTCTCCTGCATTGCAGGTGGATTCTTTACCAACCGAGCTACCAGCGAAGGCATTACTTCAATCAAAAAAAAAAAAAAAAAGAAGGAAAATAAACATCTTTGGGAACGTTACCATTATAGTTACATGCAAGACCACAGAGTATGAACACAGCAAGATGAAGGCCGTGTTCAAATGTTGGGAAGAATAGGAGAAAGGGGAGACATTTGGTGTTTTTCATTTGTGTGGATTAAGTGAAATGAGTACTTTTGATGCTTTTTGAAAGCCTGGAGTGTATTGCTCAATCTGGAAGAGGTTTCCTGAAACAGTTTCAGAAATCCAGTCTGACCCATTTTCTTCAGCCATGCTTCTGGGAAGCCTTATCAGCAAGGAAATGGCTTTAGAGGGAAATGATTCTGAGACCTTTTGGCTGGCCCCATGTGCAAATTATCAGACAGTATGCAAATGGAGAACAGTAATACATGCAGCAACTGCAACATGAAATGTTCCATTCCTCCTCTTGAATAGAAAAGGAAGAGCTATAAGTGTCCCAAATCTTAGAAACCTCACCAGTAAAGGAAGAATTATGTAAAGTCTTTGCTAAGTCTCAGGGAAGCAGTTAACCACATTATCCTCTATTGATAAAGTGCTTGGGGTAAAATTTGCATTCTGCAGTATTGGCCTAAATTTCTAAAGAGGAAAAAAAAAGGTGGTTGTTATTTTTCCTTAGGTAACTGAGTTATGATCATAAAGGTAAGTGAAAATGGGAAGCTTTTTTGATAGCCTAATGATTATATCTTTTGTTTGTTGTTTGAAAGATGCTTTAAGACTCAACTGTACTCAGTGTTTTGTTATAACCTTTAAGAGAAAAGAACCTGAAAATGAATACATATATATATGTATGTATATATGTCTGAATGGCTGAATGAATAAACTAAATGGCTTTGCTGTACATCAGAAGCCAGCACAACATTGTAAATCAAATATACTTCAATAAAATTTAATTCATCAATCAATCAATTAATTTTCTAAAGGGAAAACATACTTGGATTATGTGTGCTCTAGGAAATTCTTTACAAGGAGTCAGGATGGAAAGGTGAGAGACACTACTTTGCTAAGAAAATACAGCTGATATGCCTCCATAAGACAGCTCATAAGGAGCAAAGCTGTGAGTTTACTGGGCTCCAATTTAAACAGGGGACCACATACGTACTGTGCTTGCTAGTTAGTCAGGAAAAAAAAAAGAAAAAGAAATTGCCTAGAATGAAATCTACCTCTTTCAGAGATAAAATTTACATGAAATACGGTTATAACATTATTTACATTCTGTAGTCATTAGGGATAAGGAGAATTCTTGCAGATCTATCTTCCTAAACAACAAATTGAAAATCCTTTGTGATAAAATCTCTCCACACTGTGATTTTCAGTTCAGTCAGATACTATAGAAAAATGGTTCCAAGTTAGCATAGCTCTCCTCCACTCACTGACTCATGCATACTCTTTGAAATTTAGATCCTGATGCTTTCTTTCAACTCCATGTAGCTATTATATTTCCTACTCGTTGTATTATGTGAGCTTGTGTTTTGGAGAGATCAGAATAAAGTTCAGAAAACAAGCTAACTTGATGATATTATTTTAAAAATGATTTCTTTAAAATGGTTATTGCTATCATGAAATGAATTTGGTATTTGATCTTGGTATTTTCACACACAGACACACAGTAGGAAAAAAGATTGGTTGGATGATCACTGTTTACAATAATCCATGGATTTAATTGACTCCCAGTTTCCCAACTGTCTTCTTTTCAAGCCACAGTGCCACTGATGTTCATATATTTTAACTTTTTAAATGTGCACTATGGCTCATATAGAAAGATAAATGGAAAACAGTGGTCTAGGAAGATTAACATAATTAAGCTATGTTGTTGTGTGTGAAAAAAGCATAATGGTCAAAGTTCTTCTGCAGAAAGGGAGAATGGTTCCTTTTCCTTTCTTAGAATAATAGGAAAGAAGACGTGATTATTGGTGGGTGATCATTGCAAACCCCGCTCGTGAGAGAGATTCATGCCATGTGGAAAAGATTCCAGTTAGACCTTGCTCCTACCTTAAAAAAAAAAAACAAAAAAAAACACTTCACAATTGATGTATGAAACTGAAGTGGTTGTGTTATTGAAAAATTATGGACTAGTCAGTCAGCAACTTTGGAAGAAAGCTCAGATTTAGAAAAGGATATGTATTAGCAAAAACTGCATGAACCTTCACAATGCTTAACAGTCAGGGCAGGGCCACTGCTGCTGACAGTGTGGAGGCTTCCCTACAATGGTCTTTGGACAGAGTACAATGGTCAGAAAAAGATAATAAAGAGGCTAGAACATACACCATCTGGTCTAACAGAAGGGAAGAGGGAAAACATCAACGGGGAGTTGGAATTATTGTGGAAAGCCAGACGGTGAAGCATTGATTAAGATTATTTTGTTGATTAGGTGATATCCTATGATTTATGCTATGGACAAGGAAAACCAAATACTTTTTTTGGAGTATGTGAAACCAGAGTATGCTATACAGCTATAATTGTTTCTGACCCTGGATTCTGTCATGCAGAAGAAGAGGCCGGATTAAGAACAAGGGCTTCCTGAGCACAGGAAAACTCTGTGCATTCTGTAGCAGAAGAGGCCTCATGATCTAGTTGGTTCTCAAGTGTTGACAGAGGACCAGGTACTAGTGGGAACAAGATATCACAAATGGGCTTCTTAACAACAACAACAACAAACAAACAAACCCTCAAAGTTGCTGACATACAAAGTTGCTGAAGGACATACAAAGTCAGGTCAATCAGCCTAAGAAGATAGATCTAATGGATCCCACATGACTAGAGGACAGTTGGGGTATTGTTTACTCAAATTAGAAATCAGCTTCTGAGACGATAGATCTGAAATGGCCAAGGTTTCTTAGGACAGGTAGAAGCATATTTTCTAAAATTAGTTTTTCATAGGCAATCTTCTTTCTGTTTTATGTCTTTTTATCTTCTCTCTTTCCCAATATGATTTTCAGTCCTTTCTAACAGAAGTCTTCTCTTCCCAGTGGGTCAGTGTGGTAACGATAACGTCAATACCCAGAATGACACAGTCCATCTCAGCGATTGGCAATTATCACAACCCCCTCCCTGTACGATGTTTCCTTGTTTAATACTTCTCTTGCAACAGAGCTGGCCTTTGTCATATGCTCACCATGTACCAGGAATTGGGCAAAGAATGTTATACATGTTAATCTTTAATTTTAACACGTTAATCTCAAATTCATCTCAAAACAGCTTTATGAAGCAGGAAATACTATTATTTAGGAAACCAAAGATTTCCCTAAAGCCACCAGCTAATCTTTGCTGGAATCCAAATTTAAACTCAAATTCCCAAGTTTCTACTCTTACCCACTGCTTGATGCTATCTCAATTATTTGCCGCATTATCTCAATTTTAAAGATGAGAAAACAAGTTCTGAGAGTCTGGTGCTTTCTATTAAGCGATGGACTTGAACTTAATCTCAGAACTTTGGGCTCTGAATCCAGTTCCTTTTCCCTTATACCATCTCACTGCTCTATATCTCGGAGAAGGCAATGGCACCCCACTCCAGTATTCTTGCCTGGAATATCCCATGGATGGAGGAGCCTGGTAGGCTGCAGTCCATGGGGTTGCTAAGAGTCAGACAGGACTGAGCGACTTCAGTTTCACTTCTCACTTTCATGCATTGGAGAAGGAAATGGCAACCCACTCCAGTGTTCTTGCCTGGAGAATCCCAGGGACGGGGGAGCCTGGTGGGCTGCTGTCTCTGGGATCGCACAGAGTCGGACACGACTGACGTGACTTAGCAGCAGTAGCAGCAGCTCTATATCTGCCTGATAAATAATCATATTCTCTGAGAGAGAATTGGAGAAGGCAATGGCACCTCACTCCAGTACTCTTGCCTGGAAAATCCCATGGATGGAGGGGCCTGGTGGGCTGCAGTCCATGGGGTCGCTAGGAGTCGGACATGACTGAGCGACTTCACTTTCACTTTTCACTTTTCACTTTCATGCATTGGAGAAGGAAATGGCAACCCACTCCAGTGTTCTTGCCTGGAGAATCCCAGGGATGGGGGAGCCTGGCTGCTGTCTATGGGGTCGCACAGAGTCAGACACGACTGAAACGACTTAGCAGCAGCAGCAGCAGCTGAGAGAGAATGCCATGATGCATCTCATCTCTCTCTTCAATATCTCATTTTCATGAGAAGCAAAAATCATGAGCATTCAAACCTGTCACTTTTCTTTTTGTAAAACATTGTCAGATGGAAATGTTTATAAGGTGTTAACTGATAATTAGAAGGTGAACTTCCCCACTGGCTCAGTTGTAAAGAAATCACTGGCCAATGCAGGACACAGACTTGACCCCCAGGTTGAAAAGATCCCCTGGAGAAGGAAGATAAGGAATGCCCTCTCCAATATTCTTGCTGGGAAATTCCACGGAGAGAGGAGCCTGCCGGGCTACAGTCCATGAGGTCACAAAAGAGTTGAACACGACTTAGCGACTAAACAGCAGCAGCAATCAGAAGGTGTTGGAAACATCCATTTTCTTTCTTGATGACAGCAAATGTCAGCTGATTCTTAGACTATGAACTGAATATTGTATTGGTTGGCCAAAAAGTTTGTTCAGGATTTTCTGTATGATGTTAAATTGAGAGCTGGAGTTTGAGTATGGGCTACCCTACCATTGCTTTGACTGGACGTTCAACCTGAGCAAGAATGGTAAAGGATTATTATCACAGGTGAAGCATCTGTTTCACCAATGAAACAGTATATTCAGGTACAGCTATTTGTTTCCCCATTCTACCCCAAACAGTTGCAAGGGAATCACATGGAGTATCAAAAGTGTTACCTCCTGCAATTCATAAAGTTGCATTGAATAGAATTATCACCTTGAAATTACAGGGTAAAACTCCCTATACAAAAACAGATTAAAGACAAATTAGACTGTGGGCCAGGTCACTCTGATTGTTAATTAGTGATAATGGAAATACAATTAGCATAATGAGTTCCAATTACTGTATATGGAGAAATATGAGCATACTGCTTTCATAAATCTTGGTTCCAGGAAAAAATAAAATGCATCTGGTTTAACAAAGCATGCCCTTCTCTTCTGCAGAAAGCTTCCTGGTATATATCTTTTTGTGAAGCTAAATCCTTCCTCTGATGGGTTTTGATTTGGGAAAAAAAAAAAGAGGGGCGACAGAATGGATTTGCCCCATCTGATAGCTGAGCAGTTTTGTATTAGCTCAGCTTCTGTTTTAAGCTTCCTAGAAAATCTAACCATCTGTTTCTCCAATCATGGGTTAAAAAACACTGGGGAGAATCATAGACCATTGCATCAAATGTGCTTATTGTCTTTGAAATGTCGGCGAGACCCCCTTTCTGCCTTTGATAAGCTGTGAAATTGGAAAGCCAATTATAGTCACATATTTACACAAATCTGAACAGCTTTTTGAAAACTCTGTAAGAGTGAGTGGATGAGAAACAACAGCTTTACACAGAGTGAGAGTAGGATGCCTGTGGGTGTGTTAATGAACTCTATTTTTAAGAGTTGCACTAAGAGTCTGGATATTTATTTTCATCTTGGTCTTAGGCTATCTCAACTTTTCATTACAGACACTGATTTCTCAAGTTTCTCAGAAGGTCCATCAGCTGATAGCACAGCATGGCAATTCTGCTGTCTTCTGTCTTAGAATCTTTCTTGCTACTTTCTTGCTATGAATGCTCAACTGTTGACGGATTACATTCTAAGGCTGGTTAAAACCCAGGCCATTTGGCCAATGAATGGTAATGAATGTGGACTGCTCAGCCCGCACAGGTGACATTACACCTTGCATCGGGGGAATGTGCCAACTTCCTTGTTGTACCCTGTAAATCTGAGAGATGCCATTAACCTTTTCAGTGAATCCCCATGGATGGCTGCAATGGTGAATCTCAGTAGTAATTGCAAAGACAAAAATGCCCCAGCATGCCTATATTCCCCGTAAGGATCTGTGAAGCAGGCAAGTGGGCTACTCCAGTGCCTTTTCTCAACCGCTGTCTTAATTTATTTTCCACTGTCAGTCTGCACCCAGGCCACAGTGCTTCAGAAAGTTCCAAACACGCACAAGTAGCAGATCTTGCAAAGCACTCAGAGCAATTCACCCCTCTCCTTTTTGCCTGAATGGGATTTTGCTATAAAAGGGAACAGTGATATATCAAGACCAGAGGATCTACTAAAATAGCTGAGTTCATTGAGAAGAAACCTTCTTGTCCCTACCTTTATCATTTATAGCAGTCTTTCCATCAGGACTTTGATTGTGGTTGTCATATTTTTAACCTAGTCAAGTCCCGTCAGTGTCTGGAAGCATTGGTAAACTGGATTACTCAATAAAAGAAATGCTTGTCAGGCATCATTCTCCTTCAGCAGTGTGAGATGCTTTCTCTAAAAATGGTTTTCACACTATGACTATCTCTCCTTGGCACACACACGCACACACAGAAGCACAGAAGCACGCACAGACACAAGTGGAATCCAAATGATCACTGACTCTTTGTCAGCCTATATTTATGATGGGAGGTATGGTAGTGCTTAAAAAGGCAAGCTTCTCTCCCCAGTATTTTTGTTATTAAGTTATATATTAAGTTATATTAAGACCTACACATCCTTATAGATTTACACAAGGAAAGGTACATCAAGGGGCACGTAAGGGTCCTGGAAAGAAGACTGACTTCCTGGATACTGGAAAGTGTCTCATTGACAAACACAACCACGTGTGCTTGATAAATGCTGATAATAATGGATACTTGGTAAATTACTCCTTGCAGGGTCTTGAGTAAAGCACTGAAGCTCTCTGGACCTTGTCTGACTTATGAGGGATTTTGCCTAGATATCCTCAAAGATTTCTTGATTCTAAAGGGCCAAACTCGTACACCAGGAGTTCTGAAATAAATGTTAAAGACTTGTAAATCTACCTTAATAGATGTCTGTTTTCATCCATCTGTATCACTTAGAATTACATTAAGCTGTACCTAACAGAAAAGCCCTGCACAGAAGAGAGATCTGTACCTGTGTTCAGGACTGGTAATCTGCAGAGCACTTCCAGCCTCAAAGGACATTGTTCCAGGTGGTAGTTGGCCCTCTAGTCATCACATCCATATTCTGCATAGAAAGAAATCGGGATTGGAAACAAAAATATGAACCACCTACAAAGTTAGTGTTTTAAGGAGCTTTCCAAGAATCCCCACATGATGAACTCTGTTTCTATCTCACTGACATCAGCAGTTGTGAGAGAGACTGGGAAATAGAGAATTTTAGCCAAATGCATTGTGGCTGAGAATAAACCCAGGTTCTATTAGGAAGAAAGAGAAGAAGAATGGATTTTGAATAGACAATTGGTAGTTCTGCCATGTTATTTTTTTTTATTTAAAATATTTTTATGCCATGCCTCCTGGTTCTAGGAAAGAGCCCATCCAACATACAGAAATAATTCATTTTCATTTTGTAATCATGACTATGACAGCAGATGGCAGAGTCCTATCCTATTTGATACCTATTTTGATACCAAGGCTATGGTTTTTCCTGTGGTCATGTGTGGATGTGAGAGTTGGACTGTGATGAAGGCTGAGTGCCGAAGAATTGATGCTTTTGAACTGTGGTGTTGGAGAAGACTCTTGAGAGTCGCTTGGACTGCAAGGAGATCCAGCCAGTCCATTCTGAAGAAGATCAGCCCTGGGATTTCTTTGGAAGGAATGGTGCTAAAGCTGAAACTCCAGTACTTTGGCCACCTCATGCGAAGAGTTGACTCATTGGAAAAGACTCTGATGCTGGGAGGGATTGGGGGCAGGAGGAGAAGGGGACAACAGAGGATGAGATGGCTGGATGGCATCACTGACTCGATGGACGTGAGTCTCAGTGAACTCCGGGAGTTGGTGATGGACAGGGAGGCCTGGCGTGCTGTGATTCATGGGGTCGCAAAGAGTCGGACATGACTGAGCGACTGATCTGATCTGATCTGATCTGAATCCATCTCAAAGCAAATTTAAAAGTTTATTTAAATTCTTAAAAATAATTCTCACTTTTAGGTGATAGTAAAAGTGAAAAGGCATTTTTGCTGTTTTTTTTTCAATACAAAGCTAAAGAGACTATATTTAATAAAAAAATCAGTAAGTTAAAAAAACCTAGTCATTCTTTTTAAATTATCTGTATTTTTGTAAAAAAAAATAATTAATTTCATTGAACTAAAATAACAAAGGAATCATTTTAATATCTGCCAATGTCATTTGGATGAAAAAATTTGTTAATGAGCTTTTATTTTTTACATGAAAACATTCCTATTTTCTGAGCACGCAATACAAGATGGAAAGGCATCTGAGGGTTTCTCTCACACAATGATGAGTCTTCTGTTTTGCTTCCCCCAAATTTAGCTAATGTCAAATCATCCTTGGAAGTCTTAGTTTAAAATATGAGCAGCCCACTCAGAAAACAGCATGCCGGTCTATTGATTCCAAATTAATTTTACTTTTTGGCAATTGACTTTTTAAGAGTTCTTACTGATATTCTCTGTTCATCATTTTTGGGTGTAGAGCAAAATGCAGAGAACAGTATATATTAAAGGCCTTACCCAGTGGAATTATTTTATGGAGGGCAGACTTTTAGGAGCTCAGACTACTAAGGGTTATATTAATAAAATGAGATGACATGGGAATGAAATTTCTATGTGATCTTTTGTATCAGACTATGGTGGCCTATAAATCAATTTTCTCCAGGCTTTAGGGAAAAAAAGCACAAAAAGTTGTTTTTTCTTTTCTGTTTTCTTTTTTACCATGCAACGAATACTATATTTAGATTCCTCAAGTATTTTGGATGCTTCAAGACAGAACATCATTTTAGGATTTCACAGTAGAATCCAAACCTGGATAACATAACCAAAAGTGAACTTATTAGAAGAACATCAGATAGCTGATAGAACTCAAAGCAGGACTAGAGAACCAGGCCCCCAAACAGACAAATATGAAGAGATGATGAGGAACCAGGCAACAGTTTCATCGGTCACCCTCATTAAAGGCATGAGCTTCAGTGGTTTTTTGATGTTTGCTTCTGTCCATTCAAGGACAGAGAATCTGATTGGCCTTGCTGAGGAATGTGCCTACTTCTTGGCCTAAGGAGGGCTAGAATGTGCAGTTTGATTAACAGCAACCTCAGGATTACAATGGAAGGGAGGTGATTCTCCCAAAGTGTGCTGAGTTTGCCTTAAATAAGATAATTTGATATATTCTTTAAAAAGCAGATAGACACTGTTATAGTGCTTCTCAGACCTTAATGTGTACATTATTTTCCTGGGTTTCCTACTAACTTGCCCATTCTGGCTCAGTAGATCTGGACTGGGGCCTGACATTCTGCACTCCTGCATCGCCCAGTGATGCTGCAGGCCTGTGGACCAGCCTTTGAGTAGTAAGGCTTTGTAACAGTGACTACCAGGAAGGTAATTAGCCTCAGAGTTCTTAATCCACATATACTTTCTTTTTGTTTTAACTGCAGTATAATTATGCATATTAAAATGAATAGAAATTAGTCTAAATTCTAGTTTGTGTTTACAAACCAGTGTAACTGACAGCCAACAACAAGCATCACTCTCTCCCTAGAGATTTCACCCGTGTCTTTCTTTTGTCCCTTTCCAATATGGAGCCATTATTCTGATTTCTGTTCTCATCGACTAGTCTTGCCTGTTCTTGAATGTCACATAAATGGAATCATGCAATACACATTATTTTGTGTCCAGTTTATTTTCTTCAACATGATGTTTATAAGATTCATCTATGCATTTGTAAAAGCCTATGATTCATTCCATTGTATTGGTGAGTAGTATTCCATTCTATAAATTTGAGATAACATTTATCATTACTTCTTTTGATGGAAATTTGGGTTGTTTCCAAAATCTTGCTGGTATAAATAAAGCTGCCAAGAATATTCCTGTAAAAATCTTTTTATGAGCATATATTTTTAGTTTCTTCAAGGTAAACACCTAGAAATGAAATAGCTGGATCATAAGATATGTTTGTGTTTAACTAAGAAACTGACAAATAGCTCCCCACAGCAGCTGTACCATTTTATACCCCTACTGGCAGAATATAAGAGAATTCCAGCAGACCTACATTTGGTATGACTTTGTGGTCTTTTGCATTTTAGCAATTCTAGTACAAAGATGAATCATTGTGGTTTTAAGTTGCATTTCTTTGATGATAATCCATGTTGAGCATCTCTGCACACAAGTATTTTCTTTTGCCTTTCACCTAATCTCATATTCACCTTTAAAATATTGTCTCCCATTAGATCTAGAAAACATTTTGTTTACAAATTGACTACATGACAGAATTTCAGACTGACTTGTATTTGCTCTTTTAGACTTTGCATACCTTTTCACAGTCATTCCTAACAGAGAATTTTGGTTTTGAGTATCTTAGTATGAGCTGCTGGATATGGTAACAATATTTTATCATTAAAAATAATGCCCAGTTCTTTCTCTGATGGTATTTAAATTTGCCATCCCAGGTTCTTGTAGTCAAATATATTGATAATGTCCCATGTGTGTTCTCTGACACTTGGGTGTAATTGTGGTGAACTTTGAATTCCCATCTTAAGGTCAGTTATTAACTATTGATGGATTCTCCTTTTCTCCACTTAATGCTAAAGTATTCATACTAACCAAGACGAATGGGAGCAGCTAAGGAGTTTTTCAATGCCATTGCTGTGTAAGCTGTCTTTTGCTTCCCTCATGTGAGAAACTCAAAGCACTTTTGTAGAGAAGATCATTTATTCAAGGTAAAGGGAAAAAAAAAAAAAGTGCCTATATCCATTCTCTAATCCCTAGTTTTCTAAGCCCTCTATACTTTTTTCTGGAACAGAGTTTTCTTGTCATTATAGACAAGAATATGGCATCTTTGACAACAACCTTGGCTGACCCACTTTGGAGCAAAATGGGATCTCAATGTAGGAAGGGTGGCCAGGACCTCAATATCCTGGGCAAGTTGCCCTGACAAGCAACGGTACCATGTTTTGGATTTCCCAGGAGGCAGATGAGTGCCCTCTGAGATTTATAAACACATCTATAATAAATGGGAGGCGGAAGTTTAAACTGTTATGGAGCCTCCTCTGCTGTGCCGCCGAGGTCTCGTGTGATTTAGAGAGGTGACATTTACTGTGTGCAGACCTATTATTCAGAGTGACTGTTTGTGTATAGACGATATTTTAAAATGGCTTGCTGTAGATGAAAAATTCTTATTAAGTCAGAAAAACAGTTTAAGTAGGTAACACTCTCTCAGTTTAGTCTGCTATAAGTCTTACTGTCTTGCCACATGGAAAGTGCTTGGGTTGGGAGGTACTGACACATCACAAGAGCTGGCTAAAATACTATCTTCAGAGCAAACAGGACCCTAGGCTTCAGCTGAAACCATAAGACTAACTGTACATCTGAGGTTAAACCAGTAGGAATTTCTACAGGTTTTATCCCTTCAATGAAGAGCTTTCTTTTAGTGCAGATGCAATAGGATGGCCTGATCAATAGAGAATGGTAGGAAATCAGAAGCATGGGAAAGAGTTTCTTCACTAAATAGTCTTGTCATCTCATAATGTCCCTGAATCTCGCTGAGTCTGAGATTCCCTACTCTGCCAAATTTAGGAACTGGATGAGGTGACTTCTAAAACTCTTGTAAGGCATGTCTATTTTGTGTTGCCTACTGTTAGGGAAGAGTTTCTCTTAGCCCCCAGTGGTGTTTAGCATTTTCTGGTCACCAAGGAAATTTTGTATCACCACTTTGTCACCTTTAAATACCATGATAGTCCTTGGTAGCAGGCAGAGCAATGATTGCTGTGCCATTTCTTCAGGTGGCAAAACTGAAGCTCAGAGAGGTTGGGTGCCATGTCCAAGATCCCATGGCCAGAATGAACCTAAGCCCCTCCATTTTGCCCTTAGTATAAGACTCTACTCATCACGTTTCTTATATCTCTGCCTGCTCTAAAAGCTTTGGAAATGCTTACAGGTCATCAGGAAAAGAGAATTGCTGCAATATAGATATGAACAGAGGGCAGTAAGAAGACAGGCATAGTAGTCTCTGTCCTCAGGAGGCCCAGACTCTTCTAGAGGTGATAGAACACCTCTGCCTAACCAAACTTCACCTATTTTTAATGCCTCCTTTTCCTGGAAGCCTGCCTTGCCTACCGTTATTGAACTCCATTTCAAGATGGATACAATAGAAATGCTCTTTCCTCCTCCTTTTACTTTAGCATATGGGTATATTATTTCTTCCAATTTATTAGTAAGCTTGGTGTGAGCAAGACTTGTGAATTTTATTAGTAATTACATATACTAATTCACAGGGAGAAATCAACTAATAACGTGAGTTGTCATTCAACACCTACACCCCTTGGATAAGCATAATACCAAGACAGACATGACACTGCTCTGCTTCTTGTACCTATAAGTTAACTTGGAGCTGTGACATCAAGTCTTTTATATCACTGTCTTTTCACTTCCGTTATTTTTCACCAAAGTAGTACAATAGGAACTTGAATGTACTACTTTACATAAAATAGATGACTAATAATAAACCACTGTATAGCACAGGGAACTCTACTCAATACTCCATAATGACATATATATCTATATCTATATCTATATCTCACCACTCTTTTTTAGATACATCTATCTATATTATATATATAATCAATTCATTTTGCTATACAGCAGAAACTAACACAACACTGTAAATGAACTATGTTGTTGCTGTTTAGTCACAAAATCATGTCCAATTCTTTTGTGACCCCATGGAACTGTAGCCTGCCAGGCGCTTCTGTCCATGAAATTCTCCAGGCAAGAATACTGGAGTGGGTAGTCATTCCCTTCTCCAGGGGATTTTCCAGACCCAGGGATTGAACCCAGGTCTCCTTCACTGCAGTCAGATTCGTTACCATCTGAGCCATATACTCCAATAAAATTAATTTTAAAAAGAACGTGAGTGCTTTCTTGTTTCTACATCTCTCAATTAGAATGTAAACTCCATGAAGATAGAATTTGCCTGACTTGCTTGTTGTTGTGTCTGCATATCAAGAACAATGCACGCTGGAGGTGCTCAGTGACTATCCTTAGAAGAAGGACAAACATGTGCATTGCAGGGACTGTGACCTCCAGTTTGTATCTGTCCTTATTCCCTGTATTTTTCATATCAATCAAGTACTTCATAGTCTGGAAATTTAAGCATCATCAAGTTATGGCACTTGCTTCTTAGAGTTGTTTTTGTGTTAAATGGCAAAAAAGAGAGTAATCCTTGGGGTACTACTATGCATACCCATGATCATTATTTTGGTGAAAAATACAAATGATGTATTTGATTTTAGATAAATCCTTTGTTTCTCTCTTCACAATCCACTAATGAAGTATTTCCTGAAGAGTTATTTCCTTCAAAGGAATAAGATTTTCTCTGCTAGTTACAGAATTGAACTCTGTAACATCAAAATTAATATGTTAGCTGATTAATAATAAAAGCATATCATAGAATGTGGGTGATAAAGACCATGAATCTTTACCAGGCATGAATCTTTGCTTTTGCTGAGTAGTTTTGCAACCTGAGGCAAGAGATTTTCTCTCTCCAAGCCTCAGTTTCTTCATATGCAAAGTATTATACTACAATAACAGTATCTCTATCATAGGGTTATTGTGAAGATTAACTGAGATAATCCTTTTATTTACTAACACAGACAGAACTCGATGTTAGACTTTACTATTACTACACAATGTTAGAAAAGCATAGCACACAATTTAAATGCAAATAGTAATTATACTATAGTGCTCTGCATTTTTATTTTATTCTCTTAGAATGCCTGATTGCTCGTGCTAATTTAGCAGTAACGATGTTCAAAACATATGTTTGTTTTTCTAAGAATTAACAATAGACAGACAAGATTATTTGTTGACTTTGGTCTGTTTGGATCACTGTAATAAGGTGCTCCATATGTAGAAAGTACTATGAATTTCTACAGCAGATTAAAAATATAATTTTCGGAAGAGTCATGGTAAATCTCTTTTCCACAGACACCTTTTAATAAAAAACATAAATTATAAACCTACTGTTATGCAAACAATATTGGCACAACAAGAAAATGATTAAGATGCAGACAGGGTAGGTCAAAAAGACTATAAAAGAAAGAAGGCACATTGTTTGATGTATATTAAAACAATTGGTCAAAGTTTAGGTAGCATTTTAATTTGTGGTGTCCACATACTTATGACCCATTCAAGCAGTACCAAAAGCAAACAGAATTTTGCTTTTCTGAAAGTGAGAGTTCAATAGTAACCATCAGAGCATGTTAAATCACTCTACTGTTACTATTTTATAAGAAGTGGTTCAAAATAAAGAGAAGAGCAGCTCTGGTTTGAATTTATGGAATAAAGTGACAGCATTTTCCTCCATTTTTAGCTTGATGCTTCTCAGATGTGGAACACCTTTTGTTATTCTTTGATTTCTCTCTCTGGCTACCCTATGCTACTTTTCATTTTTTGAGTCACTATGATCCTGTGAACAGCAATTTTCATTGCAAAGTTGAAAAATTATTAAAAGAGAATTCCATTGGCTCAAACTTCCCAAATGCCTGTTTGGGTGTTTGGAACTGGTTATAAACTCAAGTGAAACATCCCATTTGGCAGCAACATGATGAGGTCTTGTTTCCACTTGGTGTGAAACAGCACCCATGTAACTTGTGCTTCCTGATGCCTCACTCATCCCTGAGAACAAATGGAGTTATCTTGAATACAGTCATGTAAAACAATGGTGAACTGCATTTCATCTTGGGTCTTGCCACCATTTGAATAAAGGTGCATCTTCTGCAATGTTCTCTGTCTCATAATTTGGGGAAAACTTAGAGGGTGTCTCATAACTTCTCCAACACAAATACGGTAGATTATTACTGGTCACTACTTGTCACCAGGCACAGCTTTCATCTTCTTCTTTCTCAGTGACCCAAACTTGAGTCTGTAGGATTGAATGATGAGCAAGTTTAAACATCATACTATTTAGAACTGATCCTTACCTCTGGGTGTCCCTGGTGGCTCAGATGGTAAAGAATCTGCCTGCAGTGCTGGAGACCCGGGTTCAATCCCTGGGTCAGGAAGATCCCCTGGAGACAGGAATGGCAATCCACTCTAGTATTCTTGGCTGGAGAATCCCATGGACAGAGGAGCCTGGTGGGCTACAGTCCATAAGGTCACAAAGAGTAGGACATGACTGAAGTGACTTAGCATGCACACACTCTGTCATATTAATATAGAAAACTTTATTTTACTAATCTACTGATAAACAGCTAACTTTCACATTTTTGTTATTATAAACAAAGGTTTGTTTTGTATAGGTTATACATCTCTGAACACTGGAGAGTCATTTCCTTTGAATAATACTAGAATTGAAATCACTTGGGCAGAGGGCCTATGTGGTTGTCAGGTTTAATGCACGTTGTCCACATGGAAGTTTGTGCAATACATATATACTTCCACTGCATACAGGACAGGACTGCATACATCTGTCTATTATCTTCCCCTTCATTCACCTGGGAACGTCTTTATTTCTTAAAAATAGATAAACAAAATCTTTAACTAAGGGCTGGGTTAACTTGAGGGAATTTCCTGGATACCAAAAAGTAGAAATAAAGGGAAAAAAAAAAAAAAAAAGACTACCAGTAGTGTTCTTTAAAGGCAAGCGTTGGTATTTCAAGACTGTAAAGCAAAAATTCAAGGGCTATAGTTAGGCTCCAAAGTAGGAGAAATCATCCAAAAGGAGCAGAGATCAACTTATGTGCCAAACAAGGGAAATAAAGGGACTTTCCAATTAAATATCCAAGACAAATCTTGAGAGGAGAGGAGAACGATGACATCCCAAATTCCAAACATGACAAAAAAATACATGAGCCAGGGAAAAAGATTCTCTATGATTGGTTAAGATATGTGAGGTGGGAAAGCCTAGAAGGCCAACTGCACCAGATAAGAATGGGCACAAAGCAACATGAATGTGCACCCAATCCTGCCTTTTGACAGCTTTAACCAGAAGGCCAACTTCAGATGTGGAAAGACATTTAACCATGAATTATGCAAAGGAAAGTGGGTTCACAAGTAAAAGGCAATTGGCAAGGCTTGTAGGGCAAGTCTACAGATATGTCACTGAGGCAATCAATTGATTTAATTAATAAGAAAACAAAGCCAAATTGGGTTATATCTACATTCTATAGCCTCGAAACTAGTCCAAGTTTATAATCAGTTCCCAGTTCATCTGCATCAGCCTGACTTTCTAAGATGATGAAAGGATTAAGTCTGTTTCATATCACAGTTTTAAGAGTCATGAGAGTGTGACTATTTGTTACGCTGGGCTACCATGGGCTGGATAAGGATGGGAGAATATTCTAAAGCAAAAAATAAGTGGAATCTTCACTTCCAGAAAATCCTCTGTCAAGAAGAACACTTTGATTTAAATGCTAGAACAACAGCTTTAACATCTCAGGGAAGTGCCCCCAGTTTAAGGCCTTCTTCTAAACTAAGAATGTGCTAATGTGTATAGGATCAAAGATCAAGAAGCTCTTCCTTTTAATTTGACTTTAACAGCCCAGAACTTAAATTTGCAGTACTCCTGACTATCAAAAGATGCTAGTTTAGTTAATTCATTTTGTAGAGTGTTTGTGTTGATTTCTATACCCAGTGAGATTGAGAAAGCAGGTGGTAAACCATTCATTATGGTGGATCAGGCAATTGATCATAGATAGTATGTGTTCAGAGCTTCCCAGGTGGTGCTAGTGGTAAAGAGCCTGCCTACCAGTGGAGCAGATTTAAGAGAGGCGGGTTCAATCCCTGGGTCGGGAAGATCCCCTGGAGGCGGGCATGGCAACCCACTCCAGTGTTCTTGCCTGGAGAGTCCCTTGGACTGATGAGCCTGGCAGGGGACAATCCATAGGGTCACAAAGAGTCAGACACAACTGAAACAACTTAGCATGCACACAGGCAGGATGTAGTCAAGGTCACTTAGTATACACAGGTTGCGACAAGCTAGAGTTGCCCTGTCCTGATTGTTAGTGCAGGGCCTGTTTTCTCTATCCATAGATAAGCAAACCTCAAATGTCCTGTTCAGAGAATATGACATTCTGGAAAATTCAAATTTTCACTTAAACCTCCAAGTCATATGCTTTTGATCCTTATTGTTGAGAATCTTTTCTAAAGTGTAGTTCCTAATGGGTTGATCAAAGTCTTTCTTCAGAAAGTCAAACTTTAGGTAAAATAAAGGAAAACAAGAAAGAAAGGAAGGAAAGAAAAGGGAAGGAGGAAGGAAGGAAAGAAATTAAAAAGAAATTCTTGGGTTTCCAAGTGTCACTTTGAGTTTAAAAAAGCTCTAATTTATTTAATCAATATTTGTATACACTGAGACATATAAAATTCTATTAATCATCTTTCTTGTCCTTGTTTCTATCTCCATCTCCTTCTCCAAAAACATTATGAGAGTTTCCCATTTTATGGCTCCTGAGGCAGACACTCAGGCCTAGGTGGTACACAAGTCATGTGTCCCCCGAAGCCGCTGGAATCTTCTGGAAGGAGACTCACCAATCTCCCTGTAGGCTCCTTGGGAACTGATGGCTGTGGACAGGACTCCAGGATGAGTTCTTTTTTTGTGCTTTCTTTCCTGCCCATCTAAGTGGTTTCTGACTACTTTGGCATGTTGCTAGTTAAAATTCATTCTTTTAAAGCTGAGTATCCACTTAGCTCCTCTCCTCTGAACTTTCGTCATTCATTATTAACAATGAAAGCCAAAGTGCATGAAACAAGTTCAGCCCTATCTGTTTCTGGCATGAAAGTAATGTCTTGGCATATTAGTGGGACACGGCTCTATCTTACATTAAATGATGCCTGCGCCCACAACAAAGGCACCGTCTCTCAGCGCCTAATAGGATCACCTACTTCAAATGTGAAACTTCCTTCTTTGAAATATTTGTTGAGATTTCATAAACCTGTGAAGATTCTCAAACTCAAACAAAACCTTCTAGGCTTCAGTGCAAGCCCCGACTCTAAAGAGCTTTCTGTTCTATAAACCGGTTATTGGATCTGGGTCTTGAGCCTGGGCAGATGGGGGAAAAGTGGGGGCTTCAGAGGATGAAGAGCTGGCTTTCCACTTTCTCTTTTTGATACAAAAATAAAAGTCATCTGGATTTGACTGCAGAAAATGAATCATATTAAGCATTTTAAAAGCACTATTCTTTTTGCGAGACCTAATTTCAGACCGATTAACACTTTAATATGAAACAGAAGCACATCATTTCATTAGGAGACAAAATAAGGCCTCTTAACTACCATATGTTGTCTCTTCTTTTGAAAAAAAAAAAAAAAACAAAAAACCAAAAACCATCTTTTGAAACCTTTGATTGTAGATTGAGCTATAAGAGGGAAGGTAAATTTGGCACCAGGACCCGCCCCAAGTGAGCAGATTCTACACTGAAGAGCCTCACAGTCAAATTTCTTTTGGGGTGATGCTCATTATTCATTCTATTCAGTGGTAGAGGACCTAACCATTGCCCTAGAAAGCTGGCGGGGAAATATTCTTTTATGAATATAGAAATCAAAAGGATCTTTCTGTATGTTCTTCTTAAGAATGTCTGTGCTGACACAAAGAGCAAAGAGACACTTTGTACCACTGATTTCACAGATTACTTATTTATTAAATAGATGAAACAAAATTATAGCTGTCCCTTTTCAATATTTAAATTTTTTTAATGATAATGCCTTTAAAATGCACAGAACATGAATGCAGGAGCTGGTGTGATAGGAGAGAGCCTTATTGCACATAATTAACAGACACATAATGTCTGGTAACTAGTAATTTCCTTCTAGCTGAGTAAGGAAATAATTTAATCATGTTGATCAAATGAATCCCAGGAGCCCAGTGTAACATTATGCCTTAAAAAAAAAAAAAATCTGCATTAACTGATAAAAGACTACTTGGTTAAAAAAAAATAACATCGTTTCCAACCTTGTTTAGGTATCCTTAATAGTATTTAAAATGCAAGCCTGATTTTAGTAATTGGCTTAATCTGACATCTTAGGAACAGTATTTTCCAACCCTGGCAAAGGCTATAAGTACTAGTACGGTACACTTTTTTAGAACTGACTAAAATCTAAGTGTGGCAATATTGTAGATTTCCTTCACCAATGCAAAGGGCTCCCCCATCTTTATTGAGAGAAGTGTGTAGGAGCTATAGGAATGGGTGCTTTGCAGCGAAGTGGTTAGACCACACATCCATTTTCTATCTTTTTTTAAAGAACCTCTTTCCTAGAATGCCATTCTATATTCAACAACTAAATATAAACACTCATTGCTCATGCGTAAATTTCATGCAATGTTGAAAACAGTCCAAGAAGAGGTTTTTACTTCAAATTATTCTCCCAAGCATATTTCTCTTTAGTAGGGCATATCCTACTCTTCATAGACTAGTGTTGCCTTTTGAAATCTTTTGTGGTCTTCCCCATTGTCCTTCTGAACTACTTAGCAAAGGCAGCGAGCCACTTTCCTGCTATCTGAAGTCAGCTCTTGGTAATGAGGTGATAGAATTTAACACTTATCGTAATACATTTTATCCATCTATTGTTTGCTAAATAATTCCTGCAATAACACTTTTATTCTTTCCATAATTCTTCAGGGCAATGCTGGAAGAATAATATTTTTACTGCAGTGATTGATGACAGGTCCTAGTGCTATACAGCCCCCATGAACGGAGGTTATTGATAAGCATCAGGAAGATTGAAGGGAGTAGAGGGGGCAGGGAAGCATCCAGAGGTCTGTGCTGCGTGGAAAGAACGTCAGGGATCAGAGGGTTAATACCATTTTATGAGGTTGTAAAAATCTACCCCAAGATTCTTGTGTTAGCAATATTCTTTGTGTAAGATGTATGTTATTAAAACAAGTAGCAGCATCTGAATTAAAGTGACAGTATGATGGATGACGACTGAAGGGGAATCAGAGCTGTTTGCAGCATTTGGGGCTAGATGTGGGAATTCTGCCTCAGAGGCAAGGAGCTTGGCAGACACATTGATTCCGGGCTGACGCATGTTCATAAATATGCCCCCAGAGAGGTGTGGCCTAGCAGAATTTACAAAATTATGTTCATGAATTATTTAACATTTATTTATGGATGCTATATTTAAACAGTATTTGCCAAGGCGAATGGACCATAGCTTACAGAGTGATCTTTAGATAATGCAAATTCTGCACAAGGCTGAGATGGTGGGTGGCTTGCCCAGTGATGCTCAGCCTATCAAAACTATATTAGGGGAGATGAGTCCACCAGCAATGGAGCTGCCCTCTTGAGACTCGAGGGGTTTCCTTGATGTAGCTGAGGTCCAGAAAGATCTTGAACAAGGGGAGGTCGAGGAGGATTTTTCCTCTTCAGGAATGCAGTTACGTCAAAGTACGTGATTGTGTTAGTGCTGATTCAAATTTTAACACAATAATGAGTTTTTCTATTTATAGTAATGCTATTAAGAATCGAGAATGCCACACTAGTTTTAGACTGAAAAGAATGGAAGGAATTAGAAATTACTGTAACCTACACACCTCTCTCGGAGAAGGCAATAGCACCCCACTCCAGTACTCTTGCCTGGCAAATCCCATGGATGGAGGAGCCTGGTGGGCTGCAGTCCATGGGGTCGCCGAGGGTTGGACATGACTGAACAACTTCACTTTCACTTTCCACTTTCATGCATTGGAGAAGGAAATGGCAACCCACTCAAGTGTTCTTGCCTGGAGAATCCCAGGGATGGGGGAGCCTGGTGGGCTGCTGTCTATGGGGTCGAATAGAGTCGGATACGACTGAAGTGACTTAGTAGTAGTAGTACACACCTCTCTAATCCTACTTAGGGCCATGTTCAAACGTATGAAGAGGTGAAAGGTGTCACTGGTGACCTGATAATTTTAGCATCATATAATTTGGGATGGAGGACATGGCAGAGATTCTATTGCTCACCAAAAATTCTGTTTTTCCCCACCATTCCATTTCCATCCTCTTTGCTCTCATGTAGGACTTTATAGTTAGTTCTTGGCCAAGAAATGGAAGTGGCCTGTGTAACTTCTGTAGTCAAGACAGTACAGGTTTTCTGTCGTCTGTCCTGTCATGGTAAATGAAGAGACCACATATTTCAGAAAGTTTAGATACAATATAGCAGAGTCTCCAATAGCCCAGTCCCTACTTTTATGCTTGGGGCTAAACCCATCAACCTGTTTGAGATGGTAGCATGGTTGAGAAATTATGGTTGGGTTAGGTTAAGCCATTGAGATACAGAAATCGTTTGTTACTGCAGTGTAACAAAGGCAGTCTTGACTAATGTGCTAAGCTGATGCTACTTGGTAAGCCACCTTAACCATTGAAAGAAGATGCTTGTGTCAGAATGTAACTCAGAATACTATTCACTTTCAAATAGTCTTACCATGAGAAAAGGTCAACAAATCCAAACAGCATGCTTGCTGATGAAGTTGATTTGCTTTCTGACCTAGGTTCCTTAATTAACCACACCTGATAAGGAATAGTTCACAAGATGCTCTGAGCAGCACTGTGTGGACAATGGTACATACCTTCAAACAGTATTTTATTGTTTTCAGTGGATGAGTGACATGCCTTAATGCTACTCTTGCCTCTTATCATGCCTAAACTTTTCCATGAAGGCTAAGGGATACTCACAGAGAGAAAAAAAAGTGCAATCTGAAATGGACAAGGTAATTGTTTCAGGAGACTGCCTTTATGGTTTTGCCTCCCTGCTGATTTGAAACCCGTATCTTATCCAAAAAGAAACAGACCTCCTCTTTTTCATTTTCATTCCTCCTCTAGGATCAACAGTATTTTCCTCCTCTAGCAAAATCACTGTAAATATAATAATAACCTGATCAGTGGCAATATCAGGGTATCCTAGGCTACAGAAATCCAGGAAGCTAGGAATATGAACAAAAGATAAAGCAAAGATCTGATTTTATTAGTTCCAGAAAACACTCAGTAACAATCAAGAGAGGCAAGGCAGGAGGATTGAGTTCTACTTTCCAAAGAGGGGTAGAGAAAAATACTACACACACACATACACTCTCTCTCTCTCATATACAAAAGACTCTGATCAAGTTCAAGCTCATCGACCAATATAAAGGCTAGAAAATAAACACATATTTCTGTAAAAGTAGAACTACACCTGCAGTATCACTGGTGTCTTCTTTGTTACTTTTAAGCAAATATAAAAGCTAAGGTTGTAAACAAATTGATTTTACACGGTCTATATGTAGATTTTGAATTTGATATCTTATTATAATTTGCCTTTGTCTGATTTAAATTGCCTAGGGTAGGTGGCGCTATTGGTAAAGAACCCACCTACCAATGCAGGAGAAGTACAAGATGTAGGCTCAATGAACCCTAAGTTGGGAAGGTCCCTTGGAGTAGGAAATGGCCATCTGCTCAATAGACCAGATTTAAGCTAGCTCTGCAGTCAAGTAGACAAAACTAGAATTAATTATTATCTGAGTTTGCACAAAGTTTGCACAAAACAGGAGAAAAATATTAACATTGGTTTGACACTATTTTTATTACTGCACCATGCTGTTGTTCACATTCATATATGGCAGAATATAAAGATTTTTGTTTACATATTCTTTGGATGTTTCACAAATCCTACCAGAGTTGGATATGTGTGTGTACACACATGGGGAGGTGGAGATAAAATTAAATTTTCTAGTCCATTAAAAAAATAGCCATGAGAATAATAAAAATAAGAGGGCATTTTCACAATTAACTGTAAAGCTAGTCTTCCAAATGAATTTAGATTGGGACCAGTCTTAAGTCACTGTGATTTCATAAAATACCAAAGAATGGTCATGGCAAATAGATGGGGAAACAATGGAAACAGTGACAGAATTTATCTTTTTGGGCTCCAAAATCACTGCAGATGGTGACTGCAGCCATGAAATTAAAAGATGCTTGCTCCTTGGAAGAAAAGCTATGATCAACCTAGACAGCATATTAAAAAGCTGAGATATTACTTTGCCAACAAATGTCCATCTAGTCAAAGCTATGGTTTTTCCAGTAACCTTGTATGGATATAAGAGTTGGACTATAAAGAAAACTGAGAGCTGAAGAATTGATGCTTTTGAACTGTGGTGTTGGAGAAGACTCTTGAGAGTCCCTTGGACTGCAAGGAGATCCAACCAGTCAATTCTAAAGGCAATCAGTCCTGAATATCCATTGGAAGGACTGATGCTGATGCTGAAGCTGAAACTCCAATACTTTGGCCATGTGATGTGAAGAACCAATTTATTGGAAAAGACCCTGATACTGGGAAAGATTGAAGGCGGGAGGAGAAGGGGATGACAGAGGATGATATGGTTGGATGGCAACACCAACACGACGGACGTGAGTTTGAGTAGGCTCTGGAAGTTGGTGATGGACAGGGAAGCCTTTTATGTTGCAGTCCATAAGGTCACAAAGAGTCTAACACGACTGAGCAATTGAAGTGAACTGAATTGTTCATCCAGAGTTGAGCACACTCCAATATCCAGAGGACAAAAGTAAGTACATATTAAAAATCTAAAGAATTGAATTTTTAGTTAAGGCCTCTGGAATCAGATAAATTTCCCATATCATCTGCCTCTTTTCTTTCTTCTCCTCAGGCAGGAGTGTGAGACCCTAACATAAACCTAAATTTTTCATCATCTTAAAGGATACGCTGTTCTTCCTCTTAGACCATATTTTATACACTTTTTTAGCTGTGAGCAAAGATGGTTCACATTCCAGAAAAATGTCATTTTGGCATTATCAGTGTCTATCACAGAACTTGTTTAACTAGGTAAGATCAGGAGAATTAGGAGAGCCCTTTCTTAACACTATTCCTTTTGGGTTAAGGCAGATATTAATCATGTCTGACTTCTTCCAAATGAAAAGTAAATAATCCCCTATGACATGTTATGCATTTTTTTTCTACCCTAAGGTGTTTCCCCTTAATTTTGGAGTTTATGTATTTGAAAGAGATGCTAGCACAGTTGATAGTAGTTTGAAGAGGTCACATTTCTTCCCTAAACCAAATTCTAGTGAAGAAAACACAGCTGTCTGATAAGGATCCTGCCTTTCATCCCCCCTTACCGAAGTCTAATTATCCTTCAATGACAAGCTTCAGGTACATGCCCATGTAATGAACTCATTCTTTTTCATTTTTTTTTTTCCCACTGTGGGTTCCAATCATTTTCCCCTGGTAAGTTGTGCCTTTGGCAAAACCGTGAGGCAGATAGGAAACACAGAGTCAGATCCAACTTTCTCAGGTTTTGCCTTCAGAAAGTAAACAAAAAACTCATTCTGCAATTGAACTGCTTCTGGTCAGCTCTTGAACTTCACTGCTTTCCAGCCATCACTCACCTGAGACTTCTCTTCCCATCATTGTGCTTATAAAAATCTCATTACCTTCCTGAGACTAACACAGACTGACCTCTTGTGTACACATCCCTTCCAATGGTTTGTCCTCTGAGTCATTCCACTGAAACAAGTTCAATTCTTTCCTTCTATTGGACTCAATATTAACCCATCTTGCAGATTACGCCAATCCACAGTCAAAATCTAGCAATGCAATGATCTATTGGCATTGTTAAAACCACTCCAAAACTTAAAATAGCAATGTATTCCTTTCTTTTGTGGTTCTGGGGGTTGATGAGGCCCATGAGCAATTCCAGCTTGATGTCTTTCATGTGGTTGCCCCCAAATGATGACAAAGCTGTTATCACAGAGGGCTCAGCTGGGTTGAGCTATTTGTCCAAGATGATTCACCCCTACAGCTGGCAATTGATACTGGCTGTCAGCTGGGAGTTCAGCTGGGGCTTGCAACCAGACCGCCAACATGTGGCTTCTCCATGTGGTTTGGGCTCCTCATAGCATGGGGGCTTTGTTCTAAGACAGTATTCCAAGAGGCAGGAGACCAGCTAGTGAAACAGCTGCAGGCTAGTTAAGGTCTCTTGTGTGGAAACAGTATGGTGTTACTTCCATCAGATTCAGTAGTTAAAGCAATCACATTGCAGAAGAGCATGAGTGACGTGACCAAGTTTGGAAAATACTTTTTCCAAATGATATTAAACCTTAAAAACAATAAATAGCCTGTTAACTTTCCCTTGGGACAAAATCCTAGATAATCAGATTCAAATTCCCATTTAACTTGTTTGGGAAGCTAGGGGGAAAAGAGCTTAACTCCTTCCACAAGAAATCTATAGTCTAGAAAAGGAGTTTCAGCTATTTTCTCAAAGGACTTAATCTGCCTGATGTTAGTACTGTGCCATGCCCACACATTGCAGTGGTTAATATGGTAATCTAAGGAGCTGGAATTCGAAATAATCGGGCCCAGCATATGCAACATTGGTGGATTAATAGTTCAGTTGGTTGTGTGCAATGCAGAGTGGCAGCGGAAAGGAAGAAGGCTGGATGCGGGCTTCAACTGTGAAGAAACTAGCAAGAGGTCCACATTTAAAATCTACAGGGCCTGATGAAAAAAGATTTATTTCTTTTAAACTTCTCCAACCTTGACTATGTTCATTCATAACATAAAATAGAAAAATGTAAAGTTAAAGTTTTTATATCATTGAAAGTTGTCAAATATGAAAGACAATTATATTCACTTATTATATCATGTCTGGCTCTTTTACTGATGTGACAGTGATGTTGGAAGAGTAATGATGCTAAGACACAAATAATTCATTGACTATTATATATCTTTCATTAAATAAATTTCTTACCTTCATCTCAGTGAAATCACCAATTATGTTACTATACTCAAGAATTTTACATAATTTATGAACTGATGCTAAATTTAGCAACCTTTTGTGACTTGTAGCTTTGTTTCAGTCTATTAATTTCAGTGTTGTATTCATTTCAGTTTTAGAAATGTTGCTCTGCTGTGGCAATAGCATCTTAAATTGCCAACAAAATTCTTACATTAACACTTAGATTTATAAATAAGGTCAGAATTTTGTATATCATGCTTGAATATTTAGCTGGATTTCTTATCATAAATTATTATTATCAAAAGTTATTATAAATTATTTTAGCTTCTTCACACAGATTATTAATACATATCATAATTTTCCTCACATTTTAAAAAAGTACCTAGATTTACACATTAATAGAAGGAATTGGCATTATATTTTATGCATGGCACATGGAACATACACATGCATGCACATATTTAAGAAAATTGTGACTTATTTAATGCTGAAAAATATGCCTTCAACCATTATGTGCAAAGTTTCCAAATGCTGTTCTCTTTTTCCCAAACCATTAAGTTGAAGGAATTGGAAATTGGAAAATGAGGAAAAGTAAGAAAATGGACACTTGGAAATGATATACTGTTATGCAAGAATCTATGGCATTCATCCTGACTTAGAGGAAGGATTTGATATGTTAATTTGCTTCTCTTCACTAAATGCTTTAGGTGCTCAAATACTTCTGTACCTGATGCAGTGTCTCCTCTGAGGTCAGCATCAGTATTATTCACAAACCTTCCTGGCTTTTCAGTGCAAACTGCTTTTTGTTTTAAAGCCCTAAGGAACAGACATGGAGAAGTACTTTCCCTTTTGGGGCTTCAGTGGTGTTTGCAACAGTGGATTTGTAGGGTCAGCCTGGGCCAGTACTGGACATCAGATCCTGAGCAAAAGAATGCCCGTGAGTCCCTCACCATATTTGATACAGTGTGTATTCGTAATATGCTAGTCCTTCTAAGTGTGGAGCTCAGGGTAGGTGATCTTTCCAGGGTCCAAGCATATTAGCTAGGAAGGTTTTGCTGTCCTTACATCTTATTACTCAGCTGCCTCATTGTTCATTCTCCAGATATTTCTCATGTCCTCCTCTCTACAGTACACTGATTCCTTCTTCCCATCCATTTCTTTTAAAAACTCCTTTTCTTCCTTATTTCTCCCACTCCCTTCCCTTTTCTTTCACTGCAACTTCTCTTTTTAAAATAAAGTTTTCTCAAGAAGTATGTAGCACACTGTTTCTTAAAATGCTTGTGTGTTGAGGGGTGGGAGTGGGAAATGTATAAAAATCCAAAATGGAATATAGAAAAGTGAAATGATTCCATCTTTACCCTCCTCCAGTACGCATCCTTCTCAGAGAAAACCACTGCTAAGACCTCAGTTTTTGTATTTCTGGGCCATTTTCTGCACATTTAAAAAGTATTTTTTTAAACAAATGTAAATAATCAGGAGCATATAGTTTTATAATTTATTCCTTTTCCATTCAGCAATAAATAATGAATCTCCTTCCAGGTCAGAACTTTTAATTTGTATGTAGTATTTCATATTAAGAATGCAACATTTATTTATTTAACCCTTTCTGATAGTTGCAAATGTAGGTTTTCTCCAATTTGGGGTATTATTAAATATGCTGCAATAAATAAACTTGCAGTCATCTTTATGTACTTGCATATTACAGATGTATGCCTAGACTTGGACCATGTGATTAAAATAATATTTTTAAATTTGATAGGCTTGCAAACTATCTTTTCAGAATTCTTTTATACCCCTACACCAATGTATGAAAAATGTTTTTCTCTTCAATTTTCCTAACACAAATTGTAATCAAATCTCTTTTGAATTTTATTTTCGTTATTTTTACAGACTAAAAAAATAAAAGAGAGATTCTTTTGTCCCACTGTATATTTTCCTGATTCTCTAATGAGATTTAGAATCTATTCTTGTTTACTGTTGTTGTTAAGTGGCTAAGTCATGTCTGACTCTTTGAGAACCCATGGACTGTAGCCTGCCAAGCTCCTCTGTCCATGGGATTTCCCAGGCAAGAATATTGAAGTGGGATGTCATTTCCTTTTCTAGGGGTCTTCCAGATCCAGGAATCAAACCCATGTCTTCTGTACTGGAAGGCAGATTCTTTACCTCTTTAGCCAGCAGGGAAGATAGAGATAAAACTTGTCTACATATGCAATTTATTGTTGCTTTTCAGTTTCTAAGTTCTGTCCAACTCTTTGTGATCCCATGGACTGCAGCATACCAGGCTTCCCTGACCTTCACTATCTTCTGGAGTTTGCTCAGATTTGTGTCCATTGAGTCAGTGATGCTATCTAACCATCTCATCCTCTGCCACCCCTTTCTCCTTTTGCCTTCAATCTTTCCCAATATCAGGGTCTTTTCCAGTGAGAAGGCTCTTCAACATCATGTGGCCGAAGTATTGGAGCTTCAGCTTCAACATCTGTCTTTCCAATGAGTATTCAGGGTTGATTTCCTTTAGGATTGACTGGTTTGATTTTCTTGCAGAACCAAGGGACTCTTAAGTCTTCTCCAACACCACAATTTGAAAGCATCGATTCTTAGGTGCTAAGCCTTCTTTATGGGCCAGCTCACATCAATACATATACAATAAATAGCTCTATTCCTATGATTCATTTATTTATACTCTAACAGGTCAGACAGTAAATAATCTGCCTGCAGTGCAAGAGACCAGGCTTGATCCCTAGGTTGAGAAGAGCCCTTGGAGAAGGAAATGTCTAACCCACTCCAGTATTCTCGCCTGGAGAATTCCATGGACAGAGCAGCCTGGCAGGCTACAGTCTATGGGGTTGCAAAGAGTCAGACATGACTGCAGTAACTAACACTTTCACTTTCTTTCATTTTATCTTACTATCTGTGCACAGATACTTTTCTCTATGTGCTCTTTTTTTCTTTATTTATAATGTCTATTTTTTATAGAAATTTTTACTTTGTACACAAACTTGTCAACTTTATTTTTTATGGCTTATAATCATTATTTTTCCTTAAAAAAGATATAATCTACCACAGTAATAGAAAAAATTCTCCTTTGTTCCTAGCAATTTTATTATTTTCTATCATGTTTACTAGAAATTTAATCCATCCAGAGTGTATTTTATATAATTATTAAACATTATAGTATTTCATATATTACAATTTAATAGTGTCAACACTTTTCATTAAATCCTATGTCTCTTGATTTACAATGGCATTTTTAGAACATTAAATTGCCATATTTATAAGAGTCTGAGATGCCTATTTAGTCCCACTGGTCTATTTGATTGATAAATATTGTTTTAATTAGTGCAATGTTATAATTTATGTTAACATCCAAAAGCATTTTAATTTTTATTCCAAATTTTGATTATTCCTACCCATTTGCTTTTCCAAATATATTTTGGAATTGAACTTTCACATTAATAAGTGCTTCCACTGGATTTTTTCACTGAAATTTCATTGAATTTATAGTAGTCTGGGTAACATTCTATGTTTATGATATCACTCATTTTACAATGAAATGTGAGATATCAGGTCGGCTTTTGTGAGTTTAGTGAGGTATAGTTTTCTTTGTATTGTTATCAGACATTGTCAAATGTATTCTTATGTATATTACAGCTTTTGTTACTATTTTGAATTGAGTCTTAATTTTCCATGACATATTCTATTTAGTTTTTATAAAAGAAAGTTTTGTTTGCTTTAATTTTCCATGACATATTCTATTTAGTTTTTATAAAAGAAAGTTTAGTTTGCTTATTTATATTTTATCCAGCCACATTTTGAACTATCTTATCAGATCCATTTTTAGTTGATTATCTTTAAATTTTTTCAAAAAATAATTTTCTAATTTTTAATATAACATTTTCAAGCACATTGCAGAGGTGAATTTTAGTCAACATCTACATACTCACCACATAGATTCTACCATTAACACTGTACTATATTTCCTTTATCACGTGTTTTTAATCTATACATTTTTCCCACTTATGAATATAACTTGAATTTTGAAATATTTCTAAGTTCAGACATCAGTACATTTTTCCTATAGGCTTCATCATTCATGGTTTTAACTAGAGTTCTATATTTATTGATGTTTGTTGAAATTAAATTTGTATGCAATGAAATATGCAAATCTTCAGTGATTTGTATATTTTGAGTTTGACAAATTCGCAAACACGTTGACAGAAGCTTGTTACCTCCAAAGTTCTCTCATTCACCTTTCTAGGCACTCTCTGTTCTTATCTTTCCAGAGGTTACCAGTATTTTGATGGTGACAGGGAAAGTGGAATGAGGTTGATTACTTTAGAAAGTAATGTTCATTATGAGATTTAAAGGAACAAGACATAGCCATTCAGAAGATGCTAAGGAAAGGTGTAAGTGCAGAGGTCCTGAGACGAGACAGAAATAAGTTTGCTGTGCTGAAGGAAATGCTCAGCATAGTGGAATTGGTGCTATAGGACATAGCGGGAGTTAAGGAGAAGAGTTAGACACCAGCTAGATCATGCAAAGCTTTATAGACCACAATGAACTTTGGATTTTACTCTAAGTGTGATAAAAGGAATAGTAGGATTTTAAACAGAATGGTGAAATTGAGTTATATTAAAATAGATGATTTGGGATGCTATGTGCAGAGTAAGATTAACAGCAAGGAGACTGTTGAATAAGCCATTACAGGATTAGAAAAGGCATGATAGTAGTTTGCATTAGGGTTATGGTGGGAGAAGTCTTTGAGGACAATTATAAGGCTCAAACATGACTCCTAAGACTTTTGCTTGAACAATTGAATGGATGCTACACTTGTGACTGAGATAGAGAAAGACTGCAGACAGAAGCACATTTGAAGAAGTAGGATGTGAGTGTGTATGTTAAAAGATGAGCAGGAGGGAAAGAATAGACATATGTTTGAAAAGAGTTAAAGATGAGATCTCTACTAACATACAGCTGGAGGTGTCAAGGAGGCAGTTGGAAATATGAACCTGGAACTCAAGGAAGTGATCAGGGCTAAAGTTGAATGAATAGCTTAAAGATTAAGTCATGTAGTATAGATAAAGAGTTGGGGCCAAGACTGGGGCAATGAACATACAGAAGAGGGCAGAGGAGAAGGAGCTTGAATTGGAAAGACCTGATAAAGGGAAATCAGGAGAAAGTCAGGTAAGACAAAAGGACACATGTTTCCAGAAGAAAGAAATGATCATATGTACTGACTACCTCTGAGATGTAGACTAGGTCGAGAATTGGAAAGCTACCGCTGTCTTTGGCCAATGGATGGAGCTGATAATCTTGACAGGGAGAAATTTAAATCAGTGTTGGTGATTGAAAATAAACTCAAAGGATTTGTCCAGTGAATGGAAAATGAAGAAGCAAAAATAACAAGTGGTTTTAGTTTATTTCAATGAAATACTTAGGAAAAAACCCATTAAGTTAGAAAATTTTTCATGATTCATACTTAAGTAACAAAGATTGAGGTAACACAATCCATTATGTTTAATTAAGTGCTCAGACTCTGCACACTTTCCTTCCTTGGATATTTCCAGCTTGATGGAGTAGATTAAGGATTTAAAGCAAACAAACAAATACAAACTTTGATCACTTTGAGTTGGTGTGAAGGATATTCCCATGTCTCTCTGGGTCTACCAAAAGTACTTTGTTTCTATTGCGAAATATTGCACTGCTCATTAATTATCATATTTGGGAAGTCATTCATCACTGTTGAAACTTTCCCACCAGAAATCTTGGACATGATACAGGTCTTCACTTTGGTTCCATTAAGATTTTATTTTAATACATCTAACCTTCTGTCTGACAAAGGTGATCCCCCTGCCCTTGTTCTACTTTCATCTTTAGTGTAGTGCCAAAAATGAGGTTTTTCATGCACAGTCAGTCTTATTACTGGTAGCAATTGTGTCCTATTAAGGGACTTTTCTGGCAGTCAGCAGCAAGATTTAAAAAATAAAGAAATAAAAAATTTTATTTCCACTTAAAACACCCTGAGAGGCTTGACCTAATGTTTTCTGTATTTTTTTTTTAACCAAAGATTTCAGGAAAATGGAATAAAAATACATGATCACTTTACAGCACTCTCCTTTCTTTACAAAATAAAGACATGCTAAAAATAGTGTCTCCTACTTACTATCTCAATGATCTTAGTGTGTGACTGATACTCATGGGGTGAATCTTGCACTAATCTTCTTAGATATATTAATTCATGTTTCCATCCAAACTCTTGATTCTGTTGAATAGAACTAAAATGGTAGGGGGAGAAGAGCATTCATGTTTTCAAAGGCTAGAGGATCTTTGAAAGTCTTCTTTAGGAAAAAGACCCATTGCAAACTCTGAAAAATGAACAAAACCACACTTTTAAAGGAAGTTTTTTATAAACTTTGTGAAAAAATGACACAAAATAGACAGTTCACAACCTTATAATTTTGTGAAGAGCAATTACCACTGAGACCTTTCCTGGAATATCTGTAAAATTGTGTTTGCCCAAGAGAAACATGGAGACATGGCTTTTCAGAGAGGTCTTTAAAGGCATTTAATTGTACAGAACAGCAGTTATAGTAAGAAATTATTCTTAGAAGATAGATGGAAAATGCTATTTGTCAAAAACTACCAATGTTATAGCATTGTTATACCATGAATTTAAAAAAGCATGAATCTCTCTCAGATTTCAGTAGCTGTTACATCTACAAAAGAATTTATGCTTTGAAGAGTAACTGGCATTTTTGGTCATTGGGCGAATTTTCAAGAATTTTAAGTCTAAAACTGACTTGAACCCTGGAATTCTTATAAAAACCAGAATTCTGCCAGTACCACATTGAGAAAAAACTTGCCAGACTGAACATCAGTATAAATAAATCAAGATTTGTATGTCAACAAGTTTAGTTGTGTGTAACTGAGTTAGCAGTCACCTCAAATGCATCAAAAGAACACATTCCAAAAAAGTAATTCTGGGGAACTTGACAAATCACTGTGCCATGTTCCAGTCGTGTCTGTTAGATGCATGGTAAAGTGAACCAGAAGGAAGCATGTCAGAACTCTTCCTGACATGAATATAGTGGTAAGAAATGTAACTCTGTGAAAACATTTCCTTCTAATTCTGGGTCAACCTTAATATGTTACAAGGGTTGATGTCACCCTTTATCTAGGAAATAATAAAGAAGCGTTGTATCCACATCCCAGAGGAAGTCCAAAGGGAACTTTGAATTGCTTATAATGATTGCTTTCCATTGGCCTGAATGAATTAACAGCCTCCTCGGGGAATGGTGTTCAGTCTGGGCCAAAAAGATAGAGAATTTTAAGCTTGTAGATGGAGAATGCGACATGAATTAAAGAAAGGATGTCAGCAGATACCAAGATCTGTGGGAGGAGAAAGTCTTAGTCTAAGATATTTAGGGGCTGATTATCCAAGCTCTTTATCTTCTAGTTATTTTTTTACTTTCATGTCATAGGATATTTTATTAAGTTTCTACTCTATGCCAGACTCTGTTGATGCTAAATATGGATTTAACTCACTGGAATAGGTACAATAGATATTCTATGTTACAAATTAAAAAATTGAGACTAACAGATAATAAGAATCCTATCCAGATAGCAAGTTGCAGAGCCTGGGATTTAGAACATAGGCATTGTAACTCTAACTCATGGATTAAAAAAACAACCAAAAAGCAAAAACGTTTTTCCTGTTTATTTGCATTTATTGACTTACTTTTATTGCAATATAGTGGGTGTACAATATTATGTAGATTACAGGTGTACAATATAGGGATTCACAATTCTTAAGGTTATATTCCATTTTTATTTTCATAAAATATTGGCTATATTTCTGTGTTGTATAATATATCCTTGTAGCTTATTTATTTTATACACAACTGTTTGTACCTCTTAATCTTCTACTCCTATTTTGCCCCTCTCCCTTCCTTCTCCTCACTCATAGCCACTATTTTGTTCTCTGTACCTATAGTCTGGTTCTTTTTTTGTTTGCTATATTCACTCTTAACCATTAAGCTATGCCATCCCCTCTAACCTTAGGATTGGCCTGTGACTCAAAAAAAAAAAAAAAAAAGGAGACAAAGCTTAAATCAATGAAGAGAATGAAGAAATTGTCTCCATTGAACACTGGCTTTGCATTTCCAATGACATTTTTTTTTCCTGCCTTCCATTATCAAAATGAATGAATTAGATATGCTCAGATTTTTTTTTAATTTGGAAAGCACCTGATTATTAGGGCAGTCTAGTGCAAACTATGTTATGATTGCTTTAGAAATTTCCATAGCATTTATGAAAACCTGGATCAATAGATACTCACTAGCTATTATCTTTTTTACTGTAAATTTGACAATTAGAAAAAAGTGTTAGAGAAGAAGTCTTCTCACATAATCTTTATGCATGAGTAATTCCTGGAATAGACTCCAAGAAAGATAAAGGAGGATAATAGGATACAATGGTATGAGAAATTTGAAAACTGTAGTATGTAAAATTGATGAGAGAGTGAAATGCCAGAATGTTCTATTCATACTTTAAGCTTCTGGGGAAAAATAATCAGTGGGGATCAACTTGTCCAAGGTTATCCAATTGTTGTTCCTGACTGAGCAATCTGGTATTTGAGATTTTATTGTGTTTATCAAAACTCTAACACTGTACTTAGAATATTCTCAATCAGCTTTACTTCATTCTTTGGAATTGGGAGCAATTTTACATTGTAGGATAAGTTACTCACAGACAATTCTTTCCTTTTATCAAACAGTCATTTATGAGGAATTTAGTTTTGATTAAGTCAAGGGTATTAAACATTTTTCCACTAAGAACTGTTATGGCTGACACTAAAACTTTGCTGAATGACACACAAATCCTCTCCCCATTTACTTTTTCACTCTAGTGTTTGAAAAGCTGATAATACGCTGCTCGGTCTTTGGTTTGCTGTCAAAAATATTCTTCTTCTGGCCAAAGATAGTAATAACTGTCATTTTACCAAAAGGCCATGATGCATTCGCATTCCGTTTTTTGCTATGGGAATAAAAACTTAGGCATTAAGGTAGAGCCACTTACCTGACAGAGTAAGGATCAGAGAAAGCATAATAATATAAAAAGAATTTTGCAAGCAGTTATGCTTACCACTATGCCACCAACACTGTACAAGAAGAGTTTTGTATTATCTCCAAAATCTATAAAGAGTGATCACCATCACTTAGAAACTTTATTGTTGTTATCCAGTTGCTAAGTCATGTCTGACTCTTTGTGACCCCATGGATTACATCCCACCAGGCTCCTCTGTCAATAGAATCTCCCAGGCAAGAATACTGGAGTGGGTTGCTGTTTCCTTCTCCAGGGATCAGAGCCAACAGGATTGAGCCAACGACTCCTGCGTTGGCAAGAAGATTCTTTACCACTGAGCCACCAGGAAAGCCCACGTATAAACTTACATGTGACTTAATGTCTCAAATTCCAAGTCACCTAGAAACTTTTTAAAGTTGTCCTATCTTGTTTCTTGATGTTTGAAATAATAATAGACATGATTACCTTTATCATACTTGCCCTAGGAGTATGAAGATTTTTAATTTATCATCCAAACTGGGACAGTAGTTTGAGTAAAATGAGCACTATGAATAATTACACAGGTTCAGATAAATGCTGTCAACTAATATTGGAGCATTTGCCCTCACCAGGCTGAGGTCCTAACTGTGGTTTTGTGAAGAAGGGGAAGTGACATAGAGGAAGATGCTCTACAGGAGATATGGATAAGAGGATAAACCCTGTATGTGGCAGTTTTGCTGGGTTTTGCCCTATGTGTCAACCCAGGAAATTTGCTTCATTTGCACGTGAAGCAATTAATGAAGATAGGAACTGAGAAGTTTTAAATATCAAAATGTGTTGAAAAGCAATATTTCTTCCTTTTCTGGAGAAGTTTAGGAGTATATTAAATAGCCATGGTATTTTATTTCAAGTGTCTTCCTCGAGATGTCCAGATTTCAAATTCTAAGCTTTAGTTCAGTTTATCCAAACATGTTGGTTCTAAAAGTCCCACTGTTTCTTTATTTCATGTACTCCCCGTTCTCAGTTGAGGACTCTCTTACTTCTTTTCTACTCTGTTCCTATAGAGAGCATTATTGCCTCTCTGTAGAGGATTATTGCCTCTCTATAGGAATGGAGAAGTCTACAATACAACAATTATCCATAAGCAAGATTACTAGTTGGCATATTCCCAAGCCATACTCTCCCTCTTCTGTAGAATAAATGCTCTCTGCCCACAACAATGGGGACTTGGGTCCCACTCATAGGTGACACAACTTAGATTTGCTCAAGGATGATTTTCATCAAGAGGAATACTGACCCAAGCTGAACCAATCAGATACTACTTTTTTGGAGTAGGGAGCCAGGGAGGATGATTGGTCCTTGTCGATTGCTTGTACTGAATCAGTGTGAAAAGAGATAAAGTCTTTTTTGGTTTTGTTTTTGTCATATGGATAGGGAAATCAATATGGTGTGAGAACAAGAAGAATAAAACAGATCTTTCAAGAAAAACAGAAGTAAGGGGCCTCATGGAGAAAGATGCAGAAAATAACTGAAACTACTCCTCTTCTGGCTGAAGTGTCTTCCCAATGACTCTCTTCCATGTGCCCCAATTTTATCATCTCCATAGTACTTAGCAGCATTTGAAATGATCTTTTTAACTTATTTGGTGATGTGTGTGTGTTTTATCTTCCCCTTCTAGAAGGCAAGGACTTTAGTGTGCTCTTTGCTATCTCTCAAGCACCTGGAATAATGTGTGTACTGTAGCTGAAGCCACACTTAATATTTGTTGACCGAATGAATCCATTAATAAATATTTAAACTGATTTCTGTTTCTTGACAGTTCAAGAAGTGAGGCCCATAGAATGTGTGATATGGTCAGAAGGGAAATCAGAACATGGGGCATGATTGAAACAGCAGAGACATTGTGAGGAGGTCTTCACCAGGCTGAGGTCCTACTGTGGTTTCCTAAAGAAGGGGAAGTGACAGAGAGGAAGATGCTCCACTTCTTCTAAATGGATAGTTCGGAGATAAATGAAGGGTTCGGAGGATAAGCCCTGCATGCGGCAGTTTTGCTGGATGTTGCCCTGTGTGTCAGCCCAGCCAGCTGCCACCGGAGCCTGAGAAAACAGAAGCTGGAGATAACAGAAGACTCAGTGCCTTTTCGAGCAAGTGCAAACTTTCACACCTGTCAGCAATCGATCAAGAGGTTTATGGGCCTGCACTATTTACACTCTAATTAAAAAATCATAAAGCAAGCACCCTTTCAGGTTGCAGAAAACCAAACTCCAGAACTTCGACAGCCACAGCTGTTAATCAGTTACTTCTACTGATCCACCAGCCAACACTGAGATGGGGCACTTCCTGAGCCCCAAACAGCCAACAAAGCAGTGGGAGAAAAGTGGGACTGGCACCAGAGAACTGCCTCCGCAGGTGGCCAGAAGCTTTCCAGCTAGGGCAGAGTCTCCATCTGGCGCTTGGGAAAATATTTTTGACACACCTAGTTGGCAGCTTGTGTTTTTCCCCTGTTCTCATGTGGAACTGAAGGCCACTTACCATTGTTAAGGCAAAATTGTGTGCCCGACGCACAGCGAGGCCAAACAAACTGAAATATTAGTTTGGAGCAGAGAAAGGTTTATTGCAGGGTCATGCAAGGAGACTGGTGACTCCTGCTCTGAAAAGCCCAGAGCTCCCCATAGGGTTTCAGCAAAGCACTTTTCAAAGTCAGGTGAAGGAAGGGGGCTCATGGGATCTGCAATCAGCTTGTGCACAATTCTCTGATTGGCTAATGGTGAGGTAGCAGAGTGGTGTCACAGGGGTTAACATGATCAGTTTCTTAGGCTCCAGGAGACCTGGAGCTATGCGCTGAAGGTCAAGTAGTTAACATTTTCCATTTGTCAGAGAGGGGGAGTTTTTTACATCTGCAAAACAAAAACTCAGGAAATGTTCATCAAGTACTATTATAATGTAGATATGGAGGTGGGATTAGGCACCTTGAGCAGTTCAGTCGCTCAATCCTGTCCGACTCCTGCGACCTAATGAACTACATCACACCAGGCTTCCCTGTCCATCACCAACTCCCGGAGCCTACTCAAACCCACGTCCATTTAGTCAGTGATGCCATCCAACCATCTCATCCTGTGTCATCCCTTTCTCCTCCTGCCTTCAATCTTTCCCAGCATCAGGGTTTTTTCCAATGAGTCAGTTCTTCGCATCAGGTGGCCAAAGGATTGGAGTTTCAGCTTCAGCAGGATTAGTGATAGAGTATTCAAAGTTGGGGGAATAAATTACCAATGGAGGTGTCAGGTCCATCGTGAGCACCCGACAACTGAGCAAAATTTACCTCCATCCTGCCCTTCTGGTGTTTCCCTTCTCCACTGTTGGCCACAAGTAGCCCAGGCTGGTTCTCGGTGCTCCTCCTCCTCTACAGCCCCACCATCCTCTCTCTCACTGTCCCCTCACTTCTTTCTAACTCCAGGGGTCTTGGTCTGGCTGCTTGAAAGGACAGGCCTCTCTCCCCTCCAGGCACCACTCAAGCTTTTTCTTCTCACTCTTCACATAGAAGGGGCCTTTCTCATTCATCAGGTCACCTACCACCTTAGGGAGGCTTGATAAAACTATGCTAGCCACCTCTGTATTTTGTTTGTGAAACACCCTCGCAGCACTTTTGTCCCTTTATCCCTTGCAGCACTTTTCACAGTGACTAATTAGATGCTTAGACCTTTGTTTCTTTCTTTACTGTCTGTTCTTTTTGTCATGTTCTTAGCCCCACAAGGGCAAGTACCATCTCTCTTTTATTCACCACTGAACACACAGTATCTAGAAACAGTTCGGGCCTACAGAAAATTAATTAATTTATTGTTTAATGAATGAGCATATAAGCAAATGAATGAATGCCAATATTCACATTTTCCATGATGGAATTGTGGCCTTCCAAGATGACATCAAGGATGAAAGATCCAGAAAGAACTGGTCCCTATTTTCTTTCCCTGGCACTACCTAACCCAGGTTATACTATATAGAGTATGTTTCCTCTCTATTCAAGGGGACTCTAATAGTGGGAATTTCAACAACTGTAGATAAGAGGACGAAGGTCATGTTTTGGCAGGTATTAATTTACACCACTTGGAAAATACTGGGGAGTCCTGGTCCTGTGTTCAGTAGCCCTGATTTTGAATACTGCCTCTCATATGCATTAGAGGAAGCTATTTTATCCTTTATGACCTTTGGTTTTCTCACCAATCCAGTAAGGATGAACTGAGCTACTGTATGCAAAAGTCCTTTGTGAATGACCAGGAAGGAATGGTTATTTCATGATTTTCATGACAGTCACTGTAAGGCTGCCTGCGTTGGAAGGTGACGTGGGATGCCCTGTCTCCAAGCTGGGTCATTAGGTTCAAACAGTCTCCCATCTGCTTTCACCACCTGGCCAGAGTCCTCTCTACCTGTGCCCTCTTTGGGGGTCTCCCCCGTTTTTGTACTCCGATTCCATGCTTGCTTTGGATTATGGCCATTTTGATCACTTGCAGGAGGGTGCTTCTGAGAGTATCACTTAAAGGACTAACCCTGCCACCCTCCACTATTCTTATTTCTTAGGCTGTATTGGTTTTATTAGCAAATTAACAAAGACCCAGTGAAATGTAATGGACTTCTACCTCCAAAGATATAGAGAGTCCTATTCATTGCTGATTCAATACAAATTCGACCACAGAAAGAAAACAGCTTTTATGGGCACACAGTCCCAGCCTGGATCCTGCTGGAGTTGGCACTTGTGAAAAAATAAATTTTGGGGAGTCACTGGGTTGCAATAGGCTTCCCGTTAAACACAGCAAAGAAACAGCTGATGTCTGAATTTACTAATTTCCTCTGAGGCAGCGAGAGGGTGATGTGTGCAGTTAACGAGGGAAACACTCAGGTGTGTGAATTAAGGCTTGGAAGCAAAGTATGGGTTGCAATCAGTGCATCCTATATTAGGTTGGAATCATTATTTAACCAGAGCTTCCCAAAGATACTAGAAAGAAATCCCAAGCTTACCCGGGGCTTTCTGATTCTTCCTTCTCATTGACATAATGTAACAAAAATACCAGTACTTTGCCTCTTTTTCAATTCTGGAATTTGTAAGTAATGCTCAAGTGACCTTGTTCTCCTGTGTGGAAATAAAACCAATACTGTTATCTCATCTACATTAATGTGAAACCCTGTATAACAGAGCGATTGTACGATTTATCAAAGATCACACAGTGAGCCACAGCTGTGATTACAGTGCAAATGTTCACATTCTCGTCCCCCTAGCAGCACACGTTTTGTTCTCTATGCTGGACTATCTCTTCAAATTCTCATCATATGCCTTCGTTTGCTGGTTTCATTCGGAGGAAAACACAGATTCACACAACACTCACATCCACTCTCCCGTAAGCACAGAGGCACACACCCCTTGACCACTGAAAATTATATCAAAGGTTCTATCTCTATAACCTATCCCATCTCATCCACTCATCTGTCCAGCTATCCCCCAGCCACAGTCCATCCATCTAGGATTGCCAGATTTAACAAATAAAACTATAGGACGTCCAGGGAAATTCGAGTTTCAGATAAACAACAATTTTTTAGTATGAGGAAGTCCCAGGCAACATTTAGGACACACTTTTACTGAAATTCAAATTTCACTAGGGGTCCCATATCTAATGTTTGGTATCATTGTATAAATAAGAATACAAGGCCCAGAGAGTTGAAGTAAATTGTTGGTATTTACTCAGTGACTATACTGCAAAGTTTTAAAGAGAGAGTTTCCTTCAAGTTTGAATCACCCGTCTCAAGAATTTCAGTCTCTTTGATGGATACACTAAAACTGCCATCTTCTATGGCATTCTCTTTGGTCACTTTATTAAATGATTCTGGACTTTATGAGTATTGGGCAGTTTTTACTGATGATCTTCTCTTTGGAATGAGAAACCTTAGAAATGGATCTTTGCCAGGCAGAAATGGTAAGTTCTGTGTTTGGAAGCAAGATGCTCTTGGGATGCTCTTTTAATGAGATCTTTCGAGTCTTGGTGGCTTAGATGGTAAAGAATCTGCCTGCAATGCAGGACATGCAGGTTTGATCTCTGGGTTGGGAAGATCCCCTGGATAAGGGAATGGCTACCCACTCCAGTATTTTTGTCTAGAGAATTCCATGGACAGAGGGGCCTGGCAAGCTAGGCTCATGCTGCAATCCATGGGGTTGCAAAAAGTCAGACACTACTGAGTGACTAACACTTTCACTCAGAGTCTTAGCCTTGGCTGTGTTTCTTGGCTTTGTCAAGAGAATCTGGGTCTCTTGATAGGGACCAGCTGCCAGGGTTGCTTTCAAACATGCTTCTCTCAGCAATACCACTCATGGAGCTAGGGAGATCTGTTGTTGACCTTGAGGTTTCTAGAAGCCTGGAGAGGGTCTTTGGGTGGCAGCTGTTCTTCAGAAGTCTTGTACTCTTCAGGAGAGATCTCCGACCTTGAAATGCCTTAATGGTATTCAGGCTTCCTCAAGGCCTGGGAAAGATGTCTGAGAGGCAGCTACGCCTTGGAATGGATTCCTTCCTCAGACAGCACTTCCAAAAGTGCTCTCTGAATCTGAGGAACCTTCTTGCTTGTCTTTAGGACCTCCAAGGACTGGAAGGACACCTTTTAGGCAAGAAGTTTCTGAGTAAAGTCCTCTTTAATACTGGAATTCTCTGAGCCTGAGAAGATCTGGCGCTTGACTTTAGGATCTGACAAAATTCGGAAGAGTGATTTGAAGGCAGAATCCACATAAGTGTAGCCCTCAAGGTCAGAGCTTTCTGAACTTGAGGCTTGCTGTACTATAAACCTCACGATAGACTAGAGGGATCCATGGAAGGCAATGTCTCCATAGAAACGCACCCATGACAGCAATGCTGTCTGGACCTGAGAAGGTGACTGGATTTTATTTCTCACTAAGGATGAAGCAGGACATCTAGTAGGTAGTGACCCCACAGAAACACACTCCCCATGACAACAAGTTTCTTCAGATACCTTTGGTCTTTAGACCTTTAGTCATCAGAGATATTTCAGCCTCACACGTGGCTGGGAAGAGTGTCTGGGAGGTGACAGACAAGTGCCTTCCTGACTGGTTGTTGTTCTTTCCCCAAGTCATGTTTGACTCTTTGCGATTCCATGGACTATAGCATGCCAGACTCCCCTGTCCTACGCTATCTCCCAGAATTTGCTCAAATTCATGCCCATTGAGTCAGTGATGCCATCCAACCATCTCATCCTCTGCGACCCCCTTCTCCTTTTGCCTTCAATCTTTCCCAGTAACAGGGTCTTTTCCAATGAGTCAGCTCTTCTCATCAGGTGGCCAAAGTATTGGAGTTTTCAGCTTCAGCGTCACTCCTTCCAGTGAATATTCAGGATTGATTTCCTTTAGGATTGTCTGGCTTGATCTTGTTGAAGTCCACGGGACTCTCAGGAGTCTTCTCTAGCACTCTCTGAACCTGAGGAGATTTGTAGGACTTTAGGATTTGGAAAGGATATTAGAAGAACATCAGCACCCCAGAAAGGCTTCTCTCAATAGCAATGCCCACTGTTGACACTAGACCCCCAAAGGGGCTGGAATGAAGTCTGAGAGGCAACAGATCCACAGAAATGCCCACCAACTTCAGCACCCCCTGGGCCTCAGGAAACCTGCTGCTCCACCATCGGCCTTATCAGGGAACTCGGCCCGGCCTGGCCCTGCTGTCTGGGAGGCCTTCCTCTTTTTACACACTGCCCTTGAAGCATAACATTCCAGCTTTGCTTTATGTCACACCGTTGGACACTTACAGCTCAGTCAAGGATATAAAAGTAGCTGAGGAGCCTATGTTTGTCGAGCCATGAAATAGGCCAGTTAAGCTGAGGCCCAGAGAGAGAGGCACTCTCTCTTCCCCATCAAGTACCCAGAGGACAGAATGGATGGGTTATAGCCCTGCTATTGCAGCTGCTGCTTCCTTCAGCACTGACTTCTCGAATCAGTTCTAGTCTGGATGGAGCCTTAACATTTTGCTCGGGGTTCCCAGCTCTACCCACATCAGGCCTATCACAGATGGAGCAGCCTTGTTCTCCTAGAGCAGAGCCCTGACATTAGTGTGTGCATGACAAGTAATGCCTGTAGGGTGCAAGTTATTTATGTTTGTTAACAAATTGCATATGTATCTATTACAGTTAATTGACTCACCTAAAAGTAGACAGTGTAATGTCTTATGAAAGGAAACCTACAATGATAACAGAAGACTTAACTTTGGTACTATGATATCAGTCCTCTTTTAAAAGCTTCTACATGGAGTATGATTTTTTTTAATTTGTTTTATTCAAGTATAGTCAATTTATAATGTATTAATTACTGCTATACAACAAAGTGATTCAGTTACACACACACACACACTGCTGCTGCTGCTGCTAAGTCACTTCAGTCGTGTCCAACTCTGTGCGACCTCATAGATGGCAGCCCACCAGGCTTCCCCGTCCCTGGGATTCTCCAGGCAAGAACACTGGAGTAGGTTGCCATTTCCTTCTCCAATGCATGAAAGTGAAAGGTGAAAGTGAAGTTGCTCAGTCGTGTCTGACTCTTCGTGACCCCATGGACTGCAGCCTACCAGGCTCCTCCACCCATACGATTTTCCAGGTGAGAGTACTGGAGTGGGGTGCCATTGCCTTCTCTGACACACACACACACACATACATTCTTTTTCATATTCTTTCCCAGTATAGTTTATCACTGGATATTGAATACAGTTCTCCTGTTCACAGTTCAGTTGCTAAGTCGTGTCTGATTCTTCGCCACCTCATGAACTGCAGCACATTTGGCTTCTCTATCCTCCACTATCTTCACTGTCCCCCACTAAGTTCATTTGTGTCATATTTTAGAGTCCACATGTAAGTGATATAATACGGTATTTCTAGTTCTCTTTCTGACTTACTTCACTTAGTCTGATGATCTCTAGGTCCATCCATGTGCTGTGTAAATGGCAATATTTCATTCTTGTTTATGACTAACACTCCACTGTATATATGAACTGCATCTTCTATATCCATTCACCAGTCAGTGGACATTTAGGTTGTTTCCATGACTTGGCTATTGTGAATAATGCTGCTATGAACATAGGGCTACATGTGTTTTTGAGTTTTGTCTGGATATATGCCCAGGAGTGGGATTACTGGATCCCACTCCCGGGCATATATCCACTCCTGTCCAGTAGATTTCTGGACAATTCTACTTTTAGTTTTTACTGTTTTCTGTAGTGGCTGCATCAATTTACATTTCCACATCAGTGTAGATGATTTCCCTTTTCTCCACACCCTCTACACGGAGCATTGAACTGAATTCTCAAAATAACCCAAGGGCAGGTGTTTTCCGCCTTAGCATTGTTGACTGTTTTGGTGCTAATAGTCTTTTGTTGTGAGGAGTTTTATGCACTGCAGGATGTTTAGCAGCATCGCTAGTCTCTACCTCCAAGATTCCAATAACATCTCCCAGCCCCTACCCCGACTTTGACAACCGAAACTGTCTCCAGACATTGCCAAATGTCCCTTCAAAGACAAATGGCCTCAGCTAAGAATCAGTGTTCTAGGAGGAAGGCACGCTTGCTAGTCTCTTTTTATAAACAAGGAAACTTAGGCTTAAAGGATAAAGTATTTGCCCAGATTCAGGCAGATTTCAAGGACAAAATGAGGCATTTATAAAGTCTGAGCTCTCAACTACCACTCTATATGTTGAAGAGTGATCATCTCTTTTAACATCTGTAGTCCTGCCAAGTTGCCCAAGACACTTCTGGCAGTTTCACAGTCTTTGGCTACTCACGGATGAATACACGATTTTGTGTTTCTGAAGCCAAGATCACTGGGAGACATTGTCAGTTCACACACCATCTATGTCTCCTTCAGAGAGGCTGGGGACTGTGAAAACATCCTTACTGTTGTTTCTACCTGGGATCTGGGGGAAGCCTAACTTCCTCACATCCAGAGAACATTTTGTACAACCTGTTGGTAGGCCTGTTTAATGCTCCGTGACTCACTTCCTAAGGCCTCGAGTACTTTTCATGCTATAACTGCTGTGGGGGTCAAGGAGCCGGCATTTGCCAAGTGCCTGGAGGTACTGAACACTCAATTCTTCCACAGGACTTATCTTTCATTTGCCGCACAGAAAAAAAACCCATAAAACTAGTAGTTGGAACTTATTAATCATAGCCAGTAAAAAAGCAAGGAGTTCTGGCTTTAGAACATGGATAAAGTCCCACCCTGATCTCCCAACTGTGCGGTGCTCTAGGTAAAGGGGAAAAGTCCCACTGAGGTTCTGAGTCCATAATGACGGCAGTCACCTACCTGTTCTTTGCTCAGGACTTGGTGAATCTGATTGGATGGATTTCTGATTCTTCAGTATTTTGTGCCTCTCAAGACAAACTTTTGTTTAGCTTCGTTTTTCTGGGTAATCGCAGCAGTGGTATTGCATTTATGCTCTAAAAACAAACTCTATCTGTTTCTCATAATCCCAGCTCAGGGAGTGGTTTGTACTTGTTATTTGAAACTCATTTTCCTGCCAGCCTAATGCTGCCAATGTTTTTTTCATTATAGGTTCATTCATTAAATGTGTGTATTAACTCATGAAGTTTGTCTATATCATAAACTGGTGAGATATGTCATTATCATTGATAATCTGGCAAGTGGAGGCTTACTGAAACCTTCCAGATCCCATATCCATGCCTGACATTTGTTTTAGAAATTCTTATCCTAGGTATAAAGAGATAACCTCAATAGAAAGGATAAACAGTTTTGTTAAAATCCCCCCTGACCAGTGACTTTTGTTTGAAACATATTTATGCTTATTTAATACATGTGAATCAAAGGCCAAAGCCTTTTACTGTGTGGATCACAATAAACTGCGGAAAATTCTGAAAGAGATGGGAATACCAGACCACCTGATCTGCCTTTTGAGAAGCCTGTATACAGGTCAGGAAGCAACAGTTAGAACTGACATGGAACAACAGACTGGTTCCACATAGGAAAAGGAGTACATCAAGGCTATATATTGTCACCCTGCTTATTTAACTTATATGCAGAGTACATCATGAGAAACGCTGGGCTGGAGGAAGCACAAGCTGGAATCAAGATTGCCAGGATAAATATCAATAACCTCAAATATGCAGATGATACCACCCTTATGGCAGAAAGTGAAGAGGAACTAAAGAGCCTCTTGATGAAAGTGAGAGAAGAGAGTGAAAAAGTTGGCTTAAAGCTCAACATTAAGAAAACTAAGATCATGGCATCTGGTCCCATCACTTCATGGCAAATAGATGGGGAAACAGTGGCTGACTTTATTTTTTTGGACCCCAAAGTCACTGTGGATGGTGACTGCAGCCATGAAATTAAAAGACGCTTACTCCTTGAAAGGAAAGTTATGACCAATCTAGACAGCATATTAAAAAGCAGAGACATTACTTTGCCAACAAAGGTCCATCTAGTCAAGGCTATGGTTTTTCCAGTGGTCATGTATGGATGTGAGAGTTGGACTATAAAGAAAGCTGAGCACAGAAGAATTGATGCTTTTGAACTGTGGTGTTGGAGAAGACTCTTGAGAGTCCCTTGGACTGCAAGGAGATTCAACCAGTCCATCCTAAAGGAGATCAGTCCTGGGTGTTCATTGGAGGAACTGATGTTGAAGCTGAAACTCCAGTACTTTGGCCACCTGATGTAGAGAGCTGACTTGTTTTGAAAGACCCTGATGCTGGGAAAGATTGAGGGCAGGAGGAGAAGAGGGTGACAGAGGATGAGATGGTTGGATGGCATCACCAACACAATGGACATGGGTTTGGGTGGTCTCTGGGAGTTGGTAATGCACAGGGAGGCCTGGCGTGCTGCTGTTCATGGGGTTGCAAAGAGTTGGACACGACTGAGCAACTGAACTGAACTGAACTGAATAAATGTTATGTTAACTCTTTAGGGTTAAAAGTTTAGTTTAAATTTTCTGGAGGTATTTTAAACCATTTTGATGAATGTCTGATTATTAGTGGAGAAGGGATATTGGGAAAGAAAAAGGAAAACAGAGACCATGATTGTTTTGGACTTGACAATCTTATTCCTCAACTATCCAGACATTCATCTCTGGACTCCAGGATGGTATCTGGGGCCTCCTGCAATCTACCCTGGGTCCTCATGTGTCTATATTTCACAAGAACCACCAAACAGCATGTGGTAGGCTCAGGAGATGCAGAACTGTACTCTGATGACCAGTGTCTTGGTGACACATGGCAGAGTCCACCCTCCCACTGTTGGAGCTAGATCTCCACTCTCATCTGGCCTAGCCAGGGCTGTTCCTTCTATTAGAGTGATGTACCAATCATGGGAAAACTCCCGTGCTGTCACTTCTACGGATTGCTTCAAGGAGACATCTCTGACTGAGGAGAAATCTATATTGCCTTTTATGAATAAATAAATATAAGGGACCAGTCTCAGGTCCTACAAGATGTCAGCAAGGCCCTTGGTGAGAAAGATTTATAATAACCTGGCAGTAAAATGTATGGGGCTATTTGTTGAAGTCCTGGCTGGATAGTCTTCTCAACTCCTATGCCAAGCAGGTGGCCAGAGCCTCTGCTCCACTTATGGGGTAGGGAGTAGGGTAGGGTGGGATTTGTTTTGGTGGCAGAGAGCAGAAGTTGCTTTAAAAAAACTCCCCTTCCATCTTTGTTTTTCTACTGAACGTGAACTGCTTGTAGCTATAATGCAGGAGAAGGGGAAGCCAAGGATCAAGAGCATAATAAGATGGAGGAGATCCTGTCCCCTTCTTGGCGTAGGTTGAGAAGCAGATGCTATCTGTGTTCACCTTATCCTCCAGTAGTGCTGCCCTCAGGCAGGGTTGGCATCTGTTTTTTTTTTATTAATTTATTTTTTTAATTACTTATTTTATTTTGGAATATAGTTGATTAATAATGTTGTGATATTTCCAGGTGTACAGCAGAGTGATTCACTTGTACATACACATGTATCTATTCTTTTTCAAATTCTTTTCCCATTTAGGTTGTCACACAATATCGAGCAGAGTTCCCTGTACTATACTGTAGGATCTTGTTGATTATTCATTTAAAATGTAGCAGTGTGTACATGTCAATCCTACACTCCTAAACTATCCTTCTCCCTACCCTTCCCCCCTGTAACCTGTTTGTGCTCAAAGCCAGTATATCTGTTTCTCTTTTTTAAATAAATTCATCTGTATAATTTCTTTTTAGGTTCTCAATATAAGTGATATCATACAATATTTCTTTCTCTGATTTACTTCACCCAGTATGACAATCTCTAGATCCATCTATGTTGCTGCAAATGCCATTATTTCATTTATTTAATGACTGAGTACTATTCCATTGTGTATATGTACCATTTTATATCCATTTGTTGCTGCAAATGCCGTTATTTCATTTATTTAATGACTGAGTACTATTCCATTGTGTATATGTACCATTTTATATCCATATGTACCATTTTTATCCATTCCTCTATCCATGGACATTTAGGTTGCTTCCATGTCTTGACTATTGCAAGCAGTACTGCAATGAACATTGGGGTACATGCATCCTTTTGAACCATGTTTTTTTTTTTTTTCTGGATATATTTCCAGGAGTAGGATTGCAGAATCACATGGTAACTCTATTTTTAAGCAGCCTCCATAGTGTTCTCCATAGTAGCTATACCAATTTACATTCGCACCAACAGTGTAGGAGAGTTTCTTTCTCTTCACATCCTCTCCAGCATTTGCTGTTTGTGGTTTTTCTTGATGATGGCCATTTTGACTGGTATAAAGTGATATCTCATTATAGTTTTGATTGCATTTCTCTAATAATTAGTAATATTGAACATCTTCTTAGCCATCTGTATGTCTTCTTTGGAGAAATGTCTATTTAGGTCTTTGGCCCATTTTATTATTATTATTATTATTTTGATGATATTAAGCCACATGAACTGTTTGTCAGTTTTGGAGACTAATCCCTTGTCAGTCACATAGTTTGCAAACATTTTCTCCCATTCTGAGGGCTGTGTTTTTTGCTGTGTTTATGGTTTCCTTTGCTGTGCAAAAGCTTTTGAGTTTAATTTGGTCCCATTTTAAAATTTTCAGTTTAATTTCCATTACTCTGAGAGACAGGTCAAAAAGATATTGTTACTATTTATGCTATAGAGTGTTTCTGCCTATATTCTCTTCTAAGAGTTGTAGTGTTCAATCTCATATTTAATCTCTTTAATCCATTTTGAGATTATTTTTGTGTATGGTGCTAGAGAATATTCTAATTCCATTGTTTTTGCATGCAGCTGTTCAGTTTTTCTAGTGCCATTTATTGAAGAGACTGTTTTTCCTCCATTGTGTAGTCTTGCTTCCTTTGGCATAGATTAATTCACCATAGGTGTGTAGGTTTACTTCTGGGCTTTCTATCCTGTTCTATTGATTGATATTTCTATTTCTGGGCCAGAATCATACTGTTTTGATGACAATATCTTGTTAGTTTGGTCTGAAGTCAGGGAGCCTGTTTCCTCCTACTCTGTTTTTCTTTCTCAAGATTGCTTTGGCTATTCAGGATCTTTTGTATCTGCACACAAATTTTAGAATTTGGTAAAAATCTTTAAAATGCCATTGGTAGTTTGATAGGAATTGCATTGAATCTGTAGACTGCATTGGGTAATATAGTCATTTTGACAATATTTTTCCAATCCAAGAATACGGTATATCTCTATTTGTGTCATCTTTGATTTCTTTCATCAGCATCTTACAGTTTTCAGAATACAAGACTTTTATCTCCTTAGGTAGGTTTTCTCCTAGGTAATTTATTCTTCTTAATGCAATGATAAATGGGATTGCTTCTTAAATTACTCTTTCTGTTCTTACATTGTTTCATATAGAAATGCAATAGATTTCTGCATATTAATTTTGTAACCTGCAACTTTACTAAATTCATTGATAAGTGCTAGTAATTTTCTGGGTGTAGAGTATCATGTCATCTGCAAACAGTAACAGTTTAACTTCATTTCCATTTGGATTTTTTAAAATTTCTTTTTCTCTGATTGTTGAATAAATCATGTTGAATAAAAATGGTGAGAGTGGACATTCTTGTTTTGTTCCTGAAGTTAGAGGAAATGCTTTTAGCTTTTCAATATTGAGTATGATATAAGCTGTAGGTTTGTCATGTATGTCCTTATTATGTTGAGGTATGTTCCCTCTATGCCTACTTTCTGGAGAGTTTTTATCATAAATGGATGCTGAATTTTGTCAAAAGATTTTTCAGCATCTGTTGAGATGATCATATGGTTTTATTCTTTAATTTGTTGATGTGGTGTAACACACTAATTGATCTGTGGATAATGAAAAACGCTTGCATCCCTGGGATAAATCCCACTTGACCATGGTGTTTGATTCTTTTAATGTATTACTGGATTCTGCTTGCTAGCATTTTATTGAGAATTTTTGTGTCTACGTTCAGCAGTGATACTGTCCTATAACTTTCTTTTTTGTGATATATTTGTCTGGTTTTGGTATTAGGGTAATGGTGGCCTCGTAGTGTTCCTTCTTCTACAACTTTTTGGAACAGTTTCAGAAGGATTAGGTGTTAACTCTTCTCTAAATATTTGATACAGTGCGGCTATGAAGCCAGCAGGCCCTGGACTTTAGTTTGTTGGGAGTTTTTCAATCACAGTTTCAATTTCAATGCTTATGACTGATCTGCTCAAATTTTCTATTTCTTCCTGGTTCTGTCTTGGGAGATTGTACATTTTTAAGAACTTATCTATTTCTTCCAGGTTGTCCATTTTCTTGGCATACAATTGCTTGTAGTTGTCTCTTATGACCCTTTATATTTCTGTGGTAACTTCTCCCTTTTCATATCTAATTTTATTGACTTGAGTCTGCTTCCTCTTTTTCTTGACGAAAGTATCAATTTTGTTTAGTTTTTCAAAGAATCAGCTTTTAGTTTCATTGATCTTTGCTATTGCTTTGTCTCAATTTCGTTTATTTCTGCTGTTGTCTTTATGATTTCTTTCCTCTACAAATTTTAAGTTTTGCTTATTCTTCTGTATCTAGTTGCTTTAGGTATAAAGTTAGATTGTTTATTTGAGATTTTTTTATTTCCTGAGAGAAGATTGTATTGCTATAATCTTTCCTCTTAGAACTGCTTTTGCTGAATTCAATAGATTTTGAGTCATTGTGCTTTCATTTTCATTAGTCTCTAGGCATTTTTTTTATTTCCCCTTTAATTTCTTCAGTGATCCATTGGTTATTTAGTAGCATATTATTTAGCCTCCATGTACCTGTGTTTCTTTACTGTGTTTTTTCTTATACTTTATTTCTAATCTCATAGCATTGTGATTAGAAAAAATGCCTGATATGATTTCAATTTTATTAAATTTACTGAGGCCTGCTTGGGGTCCCATCATACGGTTAGTCCTGGAGAATGTTCCCTGTATACTTGAGAAGAATGTGGTTTGCAGATCTTTCTGTAAGAAAATGAAGTGTTGTAAAGAAGGAAGGGAAGTATTGGGATGAACTGCCCAGACTCTGAAGCCAGTTATGTCTTGGTTAAAATCATAGCTTCTCATTGTGGAGGCACTGGGCCTTGTTCTACCCAGTTTTCTGTGCCTCAGTTTACTGATCTATATAAAGTAGCAATAATAATGAAATAATCTCCCAAAGTGAATGTGAGGATTAAATAATTAAATGCATTTATGTAAGATACTTAGATACACTTGGACATCACCAGATGGTCAACATTGAAATCACGTTGATTATATTCTTTGCAGCCAAAAATGGAGAACCTCTATACAGTCAGCAAAAACAAGACTGAGGGCTGACTTTGGCTCAGATCATGAACTCCTTCTTGCCAAATTTGGACTTAAATTGGAGAAAGTAGGGAAAACCACTAGACCATTCAGGTGTGACTTAAATCAAATCCCTTACGATTATACAGTAGAAGTGAGAAATAGATTTAAGGGATTAGATCTGATAGACAGAGTGCCTGACGAACTATCGACGAAGGTTCATGACATTGTACAGGAGACAGGCATCAAGACCATCCCCAAGAAAAAGAAATGCGAAAAAGCAAAATGGCTGTCTGGGGAGGCCTTACAAATAGCTGTAAATAGAAGAGAAGTGAAAAGCAAAGGAGAAAAGGAAAGATATAAGCATCTGAATGCAGAGTCCCAAACAATAGCAAGGAGAGATAAGAAAGCCTTCTTCAGTGATCAGTGCAAAGAAATAGAAGAAAACAATACAATGTGAAAGACTAGATTCTCTTCAAGAAAATTAGTGATACAAAGGTAACATTTCAGGCTAGGCTTCAACAGTACATGAACCATGAAATTGCAGTACATGAACCATGAAATTCTAGATGTTTAAGCTGGTTTTAGAAAAGGCAGAGGAACCAGAGATCAAATTGCCAACATCCATTGAATCATCGAAAAAGCAAGAGAGTTCCAGAAAAACATCTATTTCTGCTTTATTGACTATGCTAAAGCCTTTGACTGTGTGGATCACAATAAACTGTGGAAAATTCTGAAAGAGATGGGAAAACCGGACCACCTGATCTGCCTCTTGAGAAATCAGTATGCTGGTCAGGAAGCAACAGTTAGAACTGGACATGGAACAATAGACTGGTTCCAAATAGGAAAAGAAGTACATCAAGGTTGTATATTGTCACCCTGCTCATTTAACATATGCAGAGTACATCATGAGAAATGCTGAGCAGATGAAGCACAAGCTGAAATCAAGATTGCCAGGAGAAATATCAATAACCTCATATATGCAGATGACACCACCCTTATGGCAGAAAATGAAGAAGAACTAAAGAGCCTCTTGATGAAAGTGAAAGAAGAGAGTGAAAATGTTGGCTTAAAGCTCAACATTCAGAAAACGAAGATCATGGCATCCGGTCCCATCACATCATGCAAATAGATGGGGAAACAGTGAAAACAGTGGCAGACTTTATTTTGGGGGGCCCCAAAATCACTGCAGCCATGAAATTAAAAGACTCTTGCTCCTTGCAAGAAAAGCTATGACTAGCCTAGATAGCATATTAAAAAGCAGAGACATTACTTTGCCAACAAATATCCATCTAGTCAAGGCTATGGTTTTTCTAGTAGTCGTGTATGGATGTGAGAGTTGGACTATAAAGAAAGCTGAATGCTGAAAAATTGATGCTTTTGAACTGTGGTGTTGGAGAAGACTCTTGAGAGTCCCTTGAACTGCAAGGAGATCCAGCCACTCTATCTTAAAGGAGATCAGTCCTGGGTATTCATTGGAAGGACTGATGTTGAAGCTGAATCTCCAGTGCTTTGGCCACCTGATGCAAAGAGCTGACTCATTTGAAAAGACCCTGATGCTGCGAAAGATTGAAGGTAGGAGGAGAAGGGGATGACAGAGGATGATATGGTTGGATGACATCACAGACTCGATGGGGATGAATTTGGGTAGACTCCAGGAGTTGGTGATGGACAGGGAGGCCTGGTGTGCTGCAGTTCATGGGATCACAAAGAATCAGACATGACTGAGTGACTGAACTGAACTGAAGATACTTAGAACAATTCCTGGCGCATAGTGAGTCTTCCATAAATATCAGTTTCTATATATTATTTATGTTGAACATCAATCAATAGTCCATGGACAATTTAGCATAAGATTAGCTCAACATTCAGAAAACTAAGATCATGGCATCTGGTCCCATCACTTCATGGGAAATAGATGGGGAAAGAGTGGAAACAGTGTCAGACTTTATTTTTGGGGGCTCCAAAATCACTGCAGATGGTGACTGCAGCCATGAAATTAAAAGACGCTTACTCCTTGAAAGGAAAGTTATGACCAACCTAGATAGCATATTCAAAAGCAGAGACATTACTTTGACAACAAAGGTCCGTCTAGTCAAGGCTATGGTTTTTCCTGTGGTCATGTATGGATGTGAGAGTTGGACTGTGAAGAAAGCTGAGTGCCAAAGAATTGATGCTTTTGAACTGTGGTGTTGGAGAAGACTCTTGAGAGTCCCTTGGACTGCAAGGAGATACAACCAGTCCATTCTAAAGATCAGCCCTGGGTGTTCTTTGGAAGGAATGATGCTAAAGCTGAAACTCCAGTACTTTGGCCACCTCATATGAAGAGTTGACTCATTGGAAGACTCTGATGCTGGGAGGGATTGAGGGCAGGAGGAAAAGGGGAAGAATGAGGATGAGATAGCTGGATGGCATCACCGACTAGATAGACATAAGTTTGAGTGAACTCTGGGAGTTGGTGATGGACAGGGAAGCCTGGCATGCTGTGATTCATGGGGTCTCAGAGTCAGACACAACTGAGCGACTGAACTGAACTGAACTGAAGTGAGCAGAAGCTTTTGCCTTCAAGGCCCTTAGGTCTTTGGACAGAAAGGATACTCTGGCTGAAAAAAAAGCAGTCCTTCACCAATTTTCTGGGCTCTATATGAGCTTCCAGAATTCTAGAGAAGCAGTCTGCCCACTCTACATAATTCTGAGTTAGAGTTTTCCAACATTCTTGGAATACAGAACAGTAATTTAAATCTTCAGTAGTTTAAAAGACTTCCCTGGTGGCTCAGACAGTAAAGTGTCTGCTAACAATGTGAGAGACCTGGGTTCAATCCCTTGGTCGGGAGGATCCCCTGGAGAAGGAAATGACAATCCACTCCAGTACTCTTGCCTGGAAAATCCCATGGATGGAGGATCCTAGTAGGCAACAGTCCATGGGGTCACAAAGAGTCAGGCACGACTGAGTGACTTCACTTTCACTTTTAAAGGAAAGAAAAAGAAATGTGACATGTCTTGTTTATTTCAGTTTTATTGCAGATTTCTCATCAATCCATTAACAATGGGTCACCTGCCTATTCTCTTTTCATATAAAGCAAATTCAAGGTATCACCGAAGGAATTTACTTAATTACAGAGGAACCTTATAATCCAAACAAATGCAGTGTAGGAGACAGTCTACAGTGGAAGAGAGAAAAAAATTTTTTTTCCAAGGAGGCGAGGAATGAGTAATATGAGGTAAGGAATAAGGGTAATTCACAGTCATGGTTATGGGAAAAAAACAATCTCTTCAACAAATGGTGTTAGGAAAATTAGATATTCACATTAAAAACAATAAAGTTGAACTCCTACCTACCTTACACCATATACAAAATTTTAACTCAGAATGGAATAAAGAACTAAATGTAAGATCCAGAACTAATAAGAAAACATAAGAGAAAGCCTTCATGGCATTGGATGTGACAATAACTTCAAAACCACAAGCAACAAAGGCAAAAATAGACAAATTTACTAAATCAAAGAAAAAAACTGCATATCAATGAGTACCAACAGCAAAGTGAAAATAAAACCTATGGAGTGGAAGAAAATAATTGCAGATCATATGTCTGATAAAAGTTAATATCTAGAACACTTAAAGAATTTCTGCTGTTAGTCACTCAGCCATGTCTGACTCTTTGCGACCCCATGGACTGTAGTCTGCCAGGCTCCTCTGTCCATGGGGTATCCCAGGCAACAACACTGGAGTGGGTTGCCATTCCTACTGCTACTCAACAAAAAGATAATCTGATTAAAGCTGTGCAAAAGATTAGAATAGACATTTCTCCACAGAAAATATGGCCAATGAGCACATGAAAAGATGCTCAGCATAACTAATTATTACATAAATGTAAATTAAAACCTACAATGAGATACCACCTTACACTTATTAGGATGGCTGCTAATAAAAAAATAATAATAGCCAGAAAATAATAAATGATGATGAGGATGTGGGGAAATTGGAAGCCTTGTGCACTATTGGTGGAATTGTACGATAGTGTAGCTGCTTTGGTAAACAGTGTGGTTATTCCTTAAAGAACTAGAAATAGAACAACCATGTGATCAAGCAATCCCACATCTGGGTATATACGCAGAAGAACTGGAAGTGGAGCTCGGAAAAGATATTTTCATAGCCATATTCAGATCAGCATTATCTGCAATAGGCAAGAAGTAGAAATTGCCCAAGTTTTCACTGATAGGTGAATGGATTAAAAAAAAAAAAGGTGGCATATATACAAAACAGAATACTATTCAGCATTAAAAAGGAATGAAATATAGTCTCATGCTGCAACATAACGTACTTTGAGGACATTTGCTATTGTTTTTTAGTCTCTAACTCATGTCTGATTCTTTTGAGACCCCATGAACAATAGCCTGCCAGGCTCCTCTACCCATAGGATTCCCCAGGCAAGAATACTGGAGTGGGTTGCTATTTCTTTATGCTAAATGAAATTAGCCAGCCACATAAATATGCATACTATATGATTCCACTCATGTGGGGTACTTGAGTGAGTGAAAAGTCACTCAGTCATGTCCGACTATTTGTGACCCTATGGACTGTAGCCCACCAGGCTCCTCCATCTATGGAATTTTCTAGGCAAGAGTACTGGAGTGGGTTGCCATATAGGGTACTTAGCTTAGTCCAATTTGCAGAGACAGAAGGTAGAACAGTGGTTGCCAGGGGCTGGGGGAAGGAGGGCATGTACACATACAAGTTCACATTCTTTGTATGGGTACTCTGTGATAATGAAGACAGTCCAGGATGTTTAGTGCAGGTCAGGAAGAACTTGGGATCTGGAAGCTGCTTTTTATTGCACTGACTACCCTACCTGTCCACAGTCACTGAATGAGGGCTCCCCTGGGAGGGGATGTGCCTCCACTTGCTGGCTCCCATCTTCAACAGAAGCTGTGTTGGAAGAGAGTGACTAGTGGACAGCAGTCAGTGGGTGACCTTCCCAACAGCTGGGGAAATAGCTCTTTCAATGATGTACCACCTAGAGATCATTGTGGGAACAATAGCCATACCAAGTGTTTGGTGATTATAGCTGAGGCCATGCAGAGGAGTTATAGGTACAAATAGTGCTCTTACAACAGCAGAGGAAGAGACGCACAGGACTGATCTAAAGGCAACCTGGAAGTGCCACACGAGTGCATCATCCTTCCTCTCCTTCTCCCTCTCTCCCTCCCTCTTTCCTTCCCTCTGTACTGTCCTTCCTTTCTTTCTTCTTTGTTTTTTTCTTCCTGACTTCTTTCCTGCCCTTTCTTCCTCCTTTGCTCTTCACTTTCTTCTACAATCTTTCTCTAGAAATTAAATGACATGCATCTCCTAACTGGTCTTCCTATCCGTAGACTATTGTGGTGGACAGAGTTGTGCCAGGAATTAAACTCCATAATAAATGCGGTCTAGACATGTAGCTTCCCTTGCATGGACCGTCGGTCGCTCTGGCCCAGAGTGGTGGCCTGATAATTGTTAACTACTCAGTAGAGTCACATGAACAAAACGACTAAATGGAGAGATCACTAACATCTGTTACTCACTAAATTTAGGTAAATATCCCCACTAATAACTTGTTAGTCGATATGAAACTGGTTCTGTATATATTATTTGAGCCTTCCTCCCTTTTTCCCTCGAGATAACTCCATTTCCTGATGATATGAATGCAAACAAGCCAATGTTTACTTTTTCTTCAGAAGTAATTTTTGCTTAAGAACTAAGAGGGAGATTTCAGAGCTTTATTGAAGGTTTATATTTAAAGCCATAAAATTAAAAAGATATAGCCTTATAGATTTCAAGTCAAATAATGGAAAGGATTAGACATCATTTCTAATTTCTAATTTATTAACTAATACAACACAATCAAATGTGGACATTAGCAAATATCCAAGTAAATTATAATTTTCATCTTTGTAATAGCAATTCATGCCCCTTGGCATACTATAGGTTATGACATTTGGGATTATGAGGATTGATATTTTTCTTTTATTTGCAAGAAAAAAGAAGAAAGATAGTTCTAGAACTGCCAGTATGTGACTCTCTGATTTTCATTTTTAATAATAAGTAAAAGTAAATCTTTTTTATCGAATCTCTTAATATTCTCAAAATTACATTCAAACTGTCTTATTGGTATTCTTCAATTTAGCATTTTCCATTATCAAGTTAGGTGAGTGGGTCAGGCTCTTCTGCTGCTGCTGCTGCTAAGTTGCTTCAGTCATGTCCGACTGTGTGCGACCCCATAGACGGCAGCCCACCAAGCTACCCCGTCCCTGGGATTCTCCATGCAAGAACACTGGAGTGGGTTGCCATTTCCTTTTCCAATTCATGAAAGTGAAAAGTGAAGGTGAAGTCACTCAGTCATCTCCGACTCTTAGCGACTCCATGGACTGCAGCCCACCAGGCTCCTCCGTCCATGGGATTCTCCAGGCAAGAGTACTGGAGTGGGGTGCCTTTGCTCTTCTAGTTGATTTTAAATATCCCATTTATGATGAGTTGTGAAATCTGGGTATGAATTTCATACCCAGAGCTGGGTATGAATCTTGACTCTACCACTATGAGCCATGTGATCTTGGGCAGACTGCATTATCTCTTTTTGCTTCTATAAAGTGGGAATATTGCTCACTTCATAAAGGTGTGATGGGGATGTAAGTTGCTTAGTGTAATGTTTGGAATGGCATAAGCATTGTAATAACAGTGGCATTTTTGTTATTATTAAATAAAGGAAGTTCAGTTCAGTTTAGTACCTCAGTCATGTCCGACTCTTTGCAGCCCCATGAATCGCAGCATGCCAGGCCTCTCTGTCCATCACAAACTCCCAGAGTTCACTCAAACTCATGTCCATCGAGTCGGTGATGCCATCCAGCCATCTCATCTTCTGTCGTCCACTTCTCCTCCTGCCCCCAATCCCTCCCAGCATCAGAGCCTTTTCCAATGAGTCAACTCTTCTCATGAGGTAGCCAAAGTATTGGAGTTTCAGCTTCAGCATCAGTCCTTCCAACGAACACCCAGGACTGATCTCCTTTAGAATGGACTGGTTGGATCTCCTTGCAGTCCAAGGGACTCTCAAGAGTCTTCTCCAACACCACAGTTCCAAAGCATCAATTCTTCGGCACTCAGCCTTCTTCACAGTCCAACTCTCACATCCATACATGACCACAGGAAAAACCATAGCCTTGAGTAGATGAACCTTTGTTGGCAAAGTAATGTCTCTGCTTTTTAATATGCTCTCTATGTTGGTCATATCTTTTCTTCCAAGGAGTAAGCAGCTTTTAATTTCATGGCTGCAATCACCATCTGGAGTGATTTTGGAGCCCCCAAAATTAAAGTCTGACACTGTTTCTACTGTTTCCCCATCTATTTCCCATGAAGTGATGGGACCAGATGCCACGATCTTCGTTTTCTGAATGTTGAGCTTTAAGTCAACTTTTTTACTCTCCTCTTTCACTTTCATTAAGAGGCTTTTTAATTCCTTCACTTTCTGCCATAAGGATGGTGTCATCTGCATATCTGACGTTATTGATATTTCTCCCGGCAATCTTGATTCCAGCTTGTGCTTCTTCCAGCCCAGTGTTTCTCATGATGTACTCTGCATATAAGTTAAATAAGCAGGGTGACAATATACAGCCTTGACGTACTCCTTTTCCTATTTGGACCCAGTCTGTTGTTCCATGTCCAGTTCTAACTGTTGCTTCCTGACCTGCATATAGGTTTCTCAAGAGGCAGGTCAGATGGTCTGGTATTCCCATCTCTTTCAGAATTTTCCACAATTTATTGTGATCCACACAGTCAAAGGCTTTGGCATAGTCAATAAAGCAGAAATAGATGTTTTTCTGGAACTCTCTTGCTTTTTCCATGATCCAGCGGATGTTGGCAATTTGATCTCTGGTTCCTCTGCCTTTCCTAAAACCAGCTTGAACACCTGGAAGTTCACAGTTCACATATTGCTAAAGCCTGGCTTGGAGACTTTTGAGCATTACTTTACTAGCGTGTGAGATGAGTGCAGTAGTTTGAGCATTCTCTGGCATTGCCTTTCTTTGGGATTGGAATGAAAACTGACCTTTTCCAGTCCTGTGGCCACTGCTGAGTTTTCCAAATTTGCTGGCATATTGAGTGCAGTGCTTTCACAGCATCATCTTTCAGGATTTGAAAGAGCTCAACTGGAATTCCATCACCTCCCCTAGCTTTGTTCATAGTGATGCTTTCTAAGACCCACTTAACTTCACATTCCAGGATGTCTGGCTCCAGGTGAGTGATCACACCATCGTGATTATCTTGGTCATGAAGGTCTTTTTTGTACAGTTCTCCTGTGTATTCTTGCCACCTCTTCTTAATATCTTCTGCTTCTGTTAGGTACATATCGTTTCTGTCTTTTATTGAGCCCATCTTTTCATGAAATGTTCCCTTAGTATCTCTAATTTTCTTGAAGAGATCTCTAGTCTTTCCCATTATGTTGTTTTCCTCTATTTCTTTGCATTGATTGCTGAGGAAGGCTTTTTTATCTCTCCTTGCTATTCTTTGGAACTCTACATTCAGATACTTATATCTTTCCTTTTCTCCTTTGCTTTTCACTTAAAGGAATGAGACCAGATATTCCTGTAGGTCCCTTTCAGTGTTAAGATGCTATGGATTTATTTTCCTGACTAAATTGACTTAAGATTCAAGAAAATTTAAATAAGATCATTTGTTGTAGGGGATTAGTTAATTCCAAGTAGATTTAATTTAAAGAAAATTCTCTGACATTGACTTTTGGAGGTGCAAAAGGCAACTGTTCAAAACCAATTTCAAAGATTACCATTGAATGCCACATCACAAACACTTATCCCATTAAAATAATACATAGTCCATTTATTTAAAATTTCCCCTAAGCAAATAGTCATGCTTTAAAAAATTAATCCTATTTCCAAAGTCATGCCTTTACTTTTGGGGTTTTAGTTTGACGTAACCACAGAAACCTATGTCCCTGTAACCATTGACTTATCTCTAGTATCCATGAGAGCTCAGTGGAAAAATCAACTTGGAAGATTCTAGTGAAAGGGAAAATATGAAAGGAAAAACAAACAAACACTCACAGGCACACACAATTTTTGGAAGCTGAAATCATACACAAGGAAGGCCTTTGATCTTCCTTGAACCCCAAACAGAGCAAGCACAACCCAGAGTTCACAATGTCCTATACAATGCCACTGAGCTCCTTACAAGTCACCTTAAGACTCTAACAAAAGTGTTAGCAACTTGCTGTTGGACTTTCTCAAAGCCACAGCCATTCTTGCTTTTAATGAAATTCCTTTCTATTTCTCCAGGTATGACTCCCCTTGGACCAGCAGGGCATATTTTCTCCTTGAGTTAGGACAGCTTATGACAAATAATGATGAGGAATCAATAGACAGGAGGGAAATATTGGGTGAGAGGCTGAATGAATCTCTGAGATAAATTATTGACCATAGGCATGGCTAGTTCTCCTTTCACTTATATGTTCGTATTCCATCTCACTAACAACCTGAAAGAAAATCAAATATTTTGTTTGGGGGCTTCACTAATATCAGCAACTTTTACTATCTTAATGGCATTTTTATTGATCTCAGCTTTAATGGGAGCTGTATATATTTGATGTTGGTCATTTAAAGTAGAGGTGAGTAATAGACTTCCCCACTGAGGATCATAAAGCAGCTCCTTGTCTGGCAAGTACGGGAAGCAAATAGAAGACAGCATTTAATCTACTGTTCTACTGCAGTTATCAAGGACTGAAATGAAAAAAAAAATTAAAATGTAAAGACTGGAACTTCCCCACCCCTGTGGTTCCCCACTTCCCATTTCCACCCCCTCCCCTTCACCCCTCCCTATGCTGACCCCTAGGCACACTGGTCATCAGCAGACAAACAACAGAAGGCCATTGGTGCAATGACCTTGGCTGTGGCATCACGCACTGGAGGAAAGAAATGAAGCCATTAGACTGAGGCAGGAGAACAGGTTATAAATCAAGCCATTTCCAATAAGCTGCCGTAATGGCCATCCATCATTGCCAGGCCAGCACACAGCAGACCATGGAGACACTGGAGCTGCTAAAGCTGAGACATAAACAATAATAATCCGGGCTTGATGTTTCAGCCCTTCAGGAAATTTAGGGACATTTGCTTTTCTTTTGTTTGTCAGAGGTGATATTTAAAGCATAAGATGTAATAAATAGAGGAGCGGTGACACATTGGGACAGTTTACAAGCGTTGCATTCTGGGTGTGATTAAAGGGATAATCAAAAGTTGTATTCCAAAAATAGCCACTGCTTCTGGAATAAAGGAGCTGACCCCAAACAAATAAACAAAACATCACATTCTTTGTGGAATGACAGCTAGATGTTTTTGGAATAGGTCTTATTCTTTAAGAATTATAGCATTTTGTGTTATTGGGGTAAAGCACAGTAATCCTGGATCATGGTTTTGTTTGTAGAAGAAAAAGAGAACACTGGACAAGTGACTCAAATTTATATTTGTAACCAGGTTTCAAGTGGTTAATTGGAATTAAGCATGCAGAAATTGTGCTTTTTTATATATAATTGCTTTCTAAATGGATTTTTAAAACTGTTCTCTCTTTTTTGGTAGTGCCACATGGCATTTTGGATGTTAATTCCCCTACCAGGGATTGAACCCTCTGCATTGGAAGCATGGAGCATTAACCACTGGACCACTAAGGAAGCCCTTAAGTTCTGCTTTTTAGTAATATCATATTGTTCATTTCTGGTGGAAAATTCATTTTGGCATGTGACCTTATGGTGAATATTTCAAAACAATGTTGTCAAAACTTTTAAGTGCACTCAAGACTGTTTACTGTGTCTTTGGGGGAAAAGGCCAAGCAAAGAACTAGTTGTTCTAGTATGTCTGGGTTTTTCTGAGTCTAAAATGATTTCCTTAGGTTATTAGGGTTTCATTTCAAAGCTGTGCCCATCAGATGCGGCCATCAGCTTGTCTTTCCAGATCTCGCATTTCTGTTCTACAATGCTTGCCCATCTCTATCTTGATTTGATTATGCAAAATATCCAGTCCATATTTTTTATGCTATATGATATTCTCTGCTACAGATGATAATGCCAGTTTAAAAAAATATATTTCCAATCATTAAATGTAGCTAAAGGGGTTGGATGGTCCTAAAATTCACAAGATGACCCTTATGAATTACGATGCTATTTCAAACCACTTGGTAATGTACTGGAGTAAACCTGTCTCATACCAAAAGCCAAGAGCAACTAAAGTAAGCATTAACTGAGAGGTGTGTTGTGACAATAACACAATGTTCCAAAGAGCAAATTTTGGAATAACATGGAGAAACTGCAACTTTATCAAATTGGTTGTTGTACTTTTAAAGCTCCAAATGTATGCACGTCTTTATGGGTATTTGTGCAATAGCTATATATAATGCAATAGCTATATATGCAATAGCTATATATATATTTGTGCAATAGCTTATATATATTATATATAATGCAAATACGAGAAGAAAGTTAAAGTCCAATCAAATAATGTAGTAATTGAGGCAGAAATACATGATATATGGAAATGGCAATGCATTTCAACAGAAATAAATGTTACAGCCAATAAGGAGACTCAGTCTCATTTACTCTTTTTTCTTCCTAAATTTAAGAGCCATAAAAAAACAAAACCTACTCCTAGATTCTCATATACTTTGGTGAGTTACCAGAATCAAAATAGAATGTTTTAATTATATTTTCAAAACTGAGTAGGGGTAAGGTGATGTGCTCTACAACAGATCAATTCTGACAATAACCATTTTTCTTTCTTGCTGAAAAATAGGGCTGCCGATTGCGTGTTTGGGAATTGATTAAAATAGCTGACGATGCTTAGCCAGATATTGGTTTGGCCAAAAAGTTCATTCGGCCAACCCAATGTATTTGAAGGCCTGGCATATTTTGTCTCCAAGTTTTCCTGGGAAATTTGTCCAGAATGAGTTCATCTTTCCTGACAACTTTTTAAGGAACAACTTTTCTTAAAAGGAAAGATGTCCTTTGACTTCCCTAGTATGAAGGCAGAATCTATCCAGCTACTAGACAGGGGAACTTGAAGTGGATTTTTTTGCCTTGTGTTTATGGCATCCTATCAAATGTACCCCCTCAGCTAAAGGAGGAAGTCTAAGGGGGATTGTCCCAGACTTCTCAAGAAAGTCAGCATAAATGTTTAATGGTTTGTCTAAATATTCCTATAATTAAGCATCTGAGGATGTTTTAATACAAATGTAATAGATTTGTTTTCTCATGAGCTGTTATTTAAATAGTCATTTATAATAAATATTTATAAGTGTTTATAAATAAAATATTAATTGCCTGAAATGACATTTTAATGTGGTCCTAACCATCAGTGACATGTTGCACAGCATGAAGCTGCCTCACAAAAAGTTTTGGAAGTTATGACTCCGGATCAGGACCACTGAGGTGGCTGACGGGACAGGCAAGGCTGCGGTGGAGGGTGGGGTGCAGCAGTCAGTCTTGCACAGAAGCAAAGTTCCTTCAGATGTTACTGTTGGAAACACCAAGCCACGGTCAACTCAACTGTCTCCCTCCTTTCCTGCTACATAGACTCTACTACAAATGGGAACATCTTGAGCGTTACTAATGCTTTACATGATCAAAGATTCCATCGTTCCCTATAGGGCACTTGTTCCAAGGCCTCCAGCTCTCTTTTCTCTGACCCTGTGGCTGTGAGACCTTTCAGAAGGAAAAGGACAAGCCTCGACTGATAGCCAAGCCGATCACAGATTGTGTAACTAAGTGGTCCTGGCCAAGACCTAGTGGTTGGATTATGTAATAGTGATAAGGAGATAGGAAGAAAAGACTGTAAACAGTCTCTACTAGGCTTTATTCTGGATAAGAAAGGGAAAAAAAGGATAATGATAGCCTGTTGGAATTTTTTTTTAGACTGAGTATCTGTCTATTATCCACCTGCCCAAGAGCAAATGGAACCTCGATAGGCCTTGAAACCTCCATCTGTGAACTAGGAAAATGAATGCATGCTATTTCCATATTTTTAGGGACACTAATGAGAGCAACAGTTTATTTTTATTTATTCATTAATTGATGCAATTCATAAACTTCCACCATCTGCTACAAAGATTCAATTAACTAATTGTCATATCTCAGTTTGCAAGTATAATATATTATTACAGAAGTGCTACCATGGAAGGGACCACTGGGTATGAGAGCAAGGTTGAATTTTTTTCTTGGAGGATGCTATCACACTTTTGCCTTGCACTTAACTTCAAGCAAATTGGAATTTTGTGAATCTTCTGTGTTATGTAAAGGAAAGTTTACCCAGTGGGCGAGGACAGGCCTTGGTTATTGGCTTAGCTTTGGTGTGTACCATGTGGTGCCTTGGAGGACAGTTCTAGTGTCTTTGAGCCTCAATTTCTGCATTTATAAAATGAAAAAGTTGAATTTGATGTTGTTCCTGGTAGGAATTTTAATAATGCCTTGCAATTATGTAGATTTTTATTATTCAAAAAGTGATTTTGGTTATGATACTTAACTTGATTATTTAAAAAGCCATCTGAAAAGTAGGGAATGCAGGTAGGCCTTGTAAACCCCAATTTGACAATTTTTGACAGCCACGATGCTCAGAAGCATCAAGATACTTACGTGGATTCAATAGCACTGTTGGTGACACCAAGGATTGAAATTTGGGCTTTCCATTTTTGGAGCGCGGGGGTGGTGACATTTTATTTAATTTCGGGTAACATTGTTTGTTCTAATTATAGAGCATATTTCAAATGCATGTTTTCTAAGTAGGTGGTTTCCAAAAACTCTTTCAGGTCAAACCTCCTCAATTTCTGGTGGATTCCATTGTCTTTTGACCATTTCTGTGGCAGAGTGCTCTGAAAGGCATTCTTGTTTCCATAGGTCTTTGGAATAAAGGTTTCTCTTCTTCACCCTAAACACGGCAGCATTCGATGTCAGAGATGCAATTCAGTTGACAATAGGGTCTGAGAACAAGATGGATGTAGAAAAGTTAGAAGTATGCACCATTAATTTGACATCCATGCTGTTATAGTTGAGAAAGCTGGCATTATGAGGACTTGAAAATGTTTTTAGCTGTTACTAAACCTTATTTTTACAATTAATTTCTTTTGAGTGGAGTCCCATTATTCAATGTGTAATCTGCCAACTGTATTGTATCAAGTTTCATAAAAGAAGGCAGTAAATGCACAGATACCTGTTGCACAGTCCCCTAGAAACCAATCGTCCGTGTGGTGCTCTATGAAATTTTGTTTTGATTAGGTTGTTACATCTGGGACAGAACTGCAAATAGTGTTTGGCAGAGGAAAAATGTGGGTCTGTATAATGCTGAGATTAGAGTCTGTCCAATAATACAAGCATGTCAGCTGGGACAGGTCCTTGTATTTATAGAGGAAAGGCCACTGAGTGAGGATTCATCATACAGGTTCAAGGGAGGCAGTGTCAATTACTTTGGGACCTTTTGCGATAACACTGGATGGACCACTGAGAAAGAGCCATGTTTAATCTATTTCCTACTTAAATGGACAAAGAACTAGTAAATACAATATGAAATCATCCCGTTTGGGCAGAAAGCAGAAGGGATGAAAGTGGGCAAAAATGATCACTGCAGAGCCTCTACACTTCTAATTTTTGTGATCCTATGATGTGAGAGTCTAATTAACAGGGTGACTGCTTGGTGTCTTATGCAACTCTTTCAGATAGCAAATTATATGGCTTAAACTGCCATGCAGAAGGAGAAAGCAAGAAGTGAGGGAGTAAAATGGGTTCTTGAATTACTGGTTTGAGCAAAGGCATGTTCTCAGTGGTAGATCGAACTCTGAAGTCTTATGTATTTATTATCCTATAGCAGAATGACTTCCCAATTAATTAGCTTCTTAATCAAAGATGGTGTAGTTGTGAGGGTATGAGAGAACCTGACAGAAACACCGTGTGTAAAATAATCACACACTAAAAGGGGATTCACTAAATTTGGTGCTCATACATTGTGCATGAGGCTCTTTGTAACAGGTTGGATAATCCCTCAGATTTACAGATCTAATAAGCATCATTGACAGATCCTGCATATGACCACAGGTGGGAACAGCTGGTGGGTACTTGCCAAGAGCAACACATTTCACCAGCTGCCAGTGGAGCTTGCCAAAGAGGGGTCACCATGGAGCAGCTGGTCTTGCGGATAGGAAGCTAAAAACCTGTCACTAGTACTTCCCAATTGTCACTTGCTAACTAACGTCCCGTAGTTCTTAACAAAACAGGGAGGAACATAAGAAAGTTCCGCCATTATTCTGGGCATCTCAGTGTCCAGAAAAAGTCTTTGGCCACCAAGAGGGCTGTTATTCTAACTGTGGGGATGCCCCTGCACAGTGATCACGGTCAGCATCAATCTGATTTTATTAACTGTGGCCTCTTTTACAAGGATGAACCATCCAGTTACTAAAGAAACTCCAAGTATGAGAAGTCAAGAGATGTCCAAAGTGATGGTTTACCTTTGTAGATGTAATTATGGTTCTTTGAAAGAAGTTGGATTTTCGAAGTTTAAGTAATTAGCTTAAACCTCACTGTAGTATGGCATAAGTGTAAGATCTATGTGTGCTTCAGGAAAGCAGAAAATTACTTTATATAGCACACTCATTACATGTTTTACATCTCATCCTCCTTACCAGGTCCTCCTGCTTAAGGATTTCTCTCCTAAGATTTTGTAATATAGATATTCCATCCAAACTGAGTTCATCAATGATTGCAATAAAGCACAGAACTTGCATACCCATAATTAACAAGATGTCTTGCTTTCTATTAATGACCAATACACATTATGAAGCACATTAAAAATGTATCCCTTGTTTCTATTTGACTGAGATGTTGCTTATTTTTATTTCATAGAAATTTATATAAAGCATTCCAAGCTAACCTCTTTTATGATGAATTACTTTGGTAGAACAGAATACAAGAGCAGAGAGTTGGCAATCTCTCTTTGCCAATGAAGCCATCGTATCAGAAGTTTATACAATACTGACCCTAACAATAATACTAATAGGTTGTTTCCATTTTAAGTGTACATCTCTATTAGGATTTTTTTTTCTGTATTCCACTTCCTCTGCTTTGATTATTGACTGAGTTTTTTATGAAACCAGACATTGCAAAAAACTTCATCGCCTGCTAGTCCTCCATATCCAGGCAAGAGTCACAAAAGTTTCCTCAAACACTCCTAGGATTTGACCCTCATTATCCACACTTCCCTCCCTCCTTTTCATGATAAAATCCTTTTAGTTTCAGCTGGCTGTCATGGCCCTCTTAGAAACTACATTTCCCAGGCTTCCTTGTAACTGCATGCTTTTAAGTTCAACTAATGGGATGTGAGTGAAAGTGATTTGTACAACTTCTAGGTCATGTTGTGCAAAGAGGAAATGGCTTATATAAGTTCCATCTCTCTTCCTCCTTTTCTGTGGGCTGCAGCATGGCCCTCATGTTGGCAACTCCTGGAAAATGGCAAAAATAAGGAATATGAAATCCTACTGACCTCATGGAGCGAAGAAGTCTACTGGCTCCAGACTGCCCACTTACATCTGGACAGAGAAATAAACATATTGCTATCTTCCTTGAGTCACTATATTTTAGTGTCTTTATTACAACAACTTAGCTCAAAGCCTTAACTAATATATTCCTTCCTCTTTCCTGTCTCCAAATCTTTGTTCCTGCTATTCTCTCTCCCTGGAATGTCCTTAGCTATCTAGTGACCGTCTAGGGATAGATCATATAATCCTCCCTCTGACTCCCCTACATGAGTGCAGAATTTTTCTTAGCTTCATTTTATTCTTATTAAACTCCTATTACAGTGGATTCTGAAGAATTTGCTGTGTCATGTCTTCCCAATTAGGCTGTTAAGTTTCTCAGGATGAAGAGGGATGCCCTTCTACACTACACCTTGGATCTTCAATGCATATTGGTTGAAAGAATAATTATTATAGCAATAATAAAAACAGTAATAATAATAATGACGGTGACAGGTTGCTATAGGCATTTTTAAGTTGTACTCTTCATAGATTTCATAGATTGCTTTTAAATAATTTTAAAGGTCAATGTGCTTCCCACTTCTGGGTATATGTTCAAAGGAATAAAATCAGTATCTCAATTTCCATGTTTGTTGCAGCATTACTCACAATGGCAAAGGTTTGAAAACAATCTAGATATCCATCAACAGATAAATGGATAAAGAAGTCTGTCTCTCTCTCTCACACACACACACACAAACACACACACATTGGAATATTCTTTAACCTTAAAAAGAAGGAAATCCTATCATTTCCAATAACATGAATTAATCTGGAAAACATTAAGCTAAGTGAAATAAACCAGACATAGAAAGACAAATACTGTATGATTTCTATTTATATGTAGACTCTAAAATTTTCAAACTTATAGAAGCAGAGAGTAGAATGTTGGTTACCAGGGCCTTGGTGGTAGGACAAATGTTGGTCAAAGGATAAGTTTCAGATGTGCTGGAGGTCTAATGTACAGCATGGTGACTATAGTTAAGACTGTAGGTTCACCTGAAATTTGCTGAAAGAGTAGATCTTAACTGTTTTCACTAAAAAGGATGATGCCTCTGTGAGGTGGTGGATGTTAGTTGACTTCATTGGGGTAAGCATTTCACATTTCTCTCTATCAAACATTATGTTATATACCTTGAAAAAAAAAGTGAAATTGTTAGTCTCTCAGTTGTGTCTGACTCTTTGTGACCCCATGGTCTATAGCCCACCAGGCTCCTCTGTCCATGGAATTCTCCAAGCAAGAATATTGGAGTGCGTAGCAATTCCCTTTTCCAGGGGATCTTTCCAACCCTTAAATATATACAGTTTTATTTGTCAGTTATATCTCAAGAGAGCTGGAGGAAAAAAATGTGTTACCATTTAGAATGCTTTAGGAAAGTTTCATAACTTTTTATGCTAATTTGTAAAATGAAGCAGTTTGGTTAGGTTATGGGCTACAGAGTGGCAGCTGCAGATGAGTTTTGTGTGTGTGTGTGTGGTTGTTTGTTTATTTTGGGATTCATGTATTAGTTCTCCATAGAGGTTGGTGATGTATATAAATGTATGCCCTTGAATGTCATCTCAAAATATCCAAGGCTTAGTTGTCATATGTTTAGGCTTTTCTCTTGTGCATTAAGTATGAATCAAGCAGGTCTTGAGAGGCTTATGGCTTTACTAATTATGGTCCACATGCTGAAATGGCAGTGGAGTTGGGATTTCAGATACAGAGTGAAGATAGAGGGAGAGCTGTGAAGCAGTGCTTTGAAGAGATGATACCAATCTTTATAGGAAATCCGCTGTGGCTGTATGGTTGGATGGGTTCTGGCTGTCAAGTATCCAGAAATGGTAATTCTTGTCTAAGGTTTATTGATGTGTTCATTCCTTACCATTTTCCTGGGCATGACTGCCAATGCAGGGGTAGATACGGCTGTGCAGAATTTGAAGGTATTTTTAAAGGCTGGAATGTGACACAGAACTTCAGTTAGAGATCTAGTCCTGGGGAGCTTTAGAGATGCATTTGTTAATAAGCAGAATGACGTCAGTTACGAGATGAAACAGTAACACCAGGCATAAGAGGAATCACTAATCAGATGTTGCTTCCCACATGAATGCTGCTGTGACTGTGGGAGGGGACACATGCATTCAATGCTGATGGTGTCACTGAAGTTAGAGGTAGTTACAAGCAGTGATTTTTTGGGCTTCTAGGCTAATTCATGTTCTGGAAGAAGTTGTTAAAGGAGACGTGAAATTCAGGGCACACGATGAATCTGACAATCACTCGGAGAACTGAATGGACTGCGGTGAGCAGCCAGGGTGATTACAATGGGGTGCTGGCCTCTCCTTCTGGAAAATAGGGTCACTTTGGTACAATGAATATCCCCTGGGATTTCTGGAATTTAGTCAGACACTGCCAAGAACAGACATCTGTCTGCTACTTATCCAAGTTCAGCTTAGCCCCATCTGTTGTCTGTTGGTATTAACAGTTTGGGCAGAGATTTCTTTGTTGGGGTGGCCTCTTCCAGCTGTTTCAGAGCTTCTCCCCTCTGGTTCTGATGTCTAAAGTGTATATAAGGCAGAACTAGAGATCATGGAGGTGATAACACTTCAAATGCATGCTCAAGTGCATGTGGGCTCAGCTTCTAATCTTGACAGAGCTGCTCCTGGCTGTGCATGGATGTGTGCTCAGTCACTCAGTCATGTCCAACTCCTTACAACCCTATGGACTATAGCCTGTCAGGCTCCTCTGTCTGTGGGATTCTCCAGGTAAGAACATTGGAGTCGGTTGCCATTTCCTCCTCCAGGGGATCTTCCCAACCCATGGGAAGAACCCATGTCTCCTGTATCTCTTACATCGGTAGGCAGATACTTTACCACTGAGCCACCTGGGAAGCCCACCTCTGACTGTAGACTGACGCTTATCTTCTCAACTGAATTGGCTTCTGTGAAGTATTGATTTTAAGCATTGACTCTACATTGAATTGCCTATGTCAAAACCTAATGATATAGTAGTTCATAATAGTATTAGAGATATCAAGAATGTAAAATCGACTTGGAGAAGATTTGGGTAGACCTAAACTTCGAGGATGAAAATGTCCCCTCCATAGCCCCAGATTGGACTTATCTCTGAGAAGACTGTAATTGGTGCAGAGAAACAGTAAGCCTGATGGGCTGCAAGCATCCCTAGGTGGCTTTAATCATGCACAGGGATTCGCACTCCATGTCTCTGGGCTCCTTGCCTGACTGTGGAGATGCTATGGCTGTACAACACAACCCAAACCCCCTCCACCAGCCAAGGATTCAAACTTATTTTTTTGTTTGACCTATTCCATCTAGGGTTTCTGAATGATGGATGAGGATAAAACCCGAGCTGTCGAGTAGCTTAGGAAATCACAAAGTGGGATGCTTCAGATTAGAGATCATCTTTGACTGTGTTTATTAGCATAGGAAGCCAACAGGACTTTTCTGGCACAAAAAACAAATTCTCATGGCCCAAGACACATCTAGAATACAGGCTTCCATCTGTCTTCACTGTTAAAAAAAATCATAATGAGCTTGTATTTAGCCTGAGTCTTGAGCTTCGTGGAAAAAGAGGCTCTGAAGTTTGTCCAGGAGCCTGCAATTCACTGGGAGCTAGAAGTTATCCTGAATAGTGAGTACAATGGGGCCAAGGGACAGCTTCCTGTTCTAAAGGAAGGGTGCAGAGGCCCCCGCAATAGAGCTGGAGGGCCTAAAGAGCTCTTGGAAAATGTTTCCTCAAGCCAAAAGGCCTTGGCTTTGGACTCAGACAGCCACTTTCCTGCTTGGCAAAAAAAGGAGAACCCCCAGAAATCAGGCCTGTGGTTATCTGGAAAAGAATTGCTAACTTTTTCCATCCATCAGGCAGTATGTGCTTGGTATGTGCATCAGCCTATGTGCTCTGTATGCATTATTTCATAAAATTCTCACCCATCTTATGAAGTGGGTGCTATCATTACTATTGTTATTTAAACTCCACTTTATAGACAAGAAAACTGAAGTACAGGATGTTTAAAAAAGCTGTCTAGAAGCATACAGATAGTGAGAAACAGAGATAGAATTTAAATGCAAGAAGTTTATGTGGAATCTAAAAGATACAACAAACTAGTGAATATAAGAAAAAAGAAGCAGACTCAAGCAGATACAAGAGAAAACCAGTAGTTGGGAGGGAAGAAGGAGCATTATAGGGGTAAGGGATTAAAAGGTAAAAAATATTAGGTATAAATTAAACTACAAGGATATATTATACAATACAGGAAATACAGCAAATATTTTATAACTATAAATAGAGTATAATCTTTAAAATTGTGAATCACTGTATTATATACCTATAACTTATATAATATTGTAGAGCAACTGTACTTCAATTTTTAAAAAATGCAAGAAGTTTGACGCCAAAGTGCATGCGTGCTTAGTCACTCAGTGGTGTTTACCTTTGCAACCCCATGGCCTGTAGCCTGCCAGGCTCCTCTGTCCATGGAATTTTCCAGGCAAGAATACTGGAATGGGTTGCCATTTCCTTTTCCAGGGGATGGTCTCAACCCAGGAATCAAACAAGTGTTTCCTATGTTTCCTATATTGAAGGCAGATTCTTTACCTGCTGAGCCAATAAGGAAGCCTCACTGAAGCTGCCTGGCCCCATTTTCCTTCTCTGGCATCTAGATGAAGTTTGTTGGGCACACTAGGAGATATGCTAGGAGGTAAGTCAGGTTCCAAGGTGTGCTTCAAGGATGATACCTGATTTTATAATTTCCTAGGACCTTGATGATCTGGTCTTGGTGGTGGTGAAGGAATGGCATGAAGGCACAGACACTCTGTGGGGTTCTCTGTGAATCACTTTTTATAACTATTCTCTTGGTCTATTTTCTTACTTTCTCTTAAATTGCCTTCTATCTCATTTCTTGGATGTGATGAACTAGGTTAACCCAATAGGAACGTCACTTTCCTAACTCGATTCACTCTCCCCTCCCCACCCATACCCATGTCTATGTGATCCCTGCCATCAGAATCAGATGAGATCAGCCTATTCCTTAAGATGCATCATCCGTGGATTGAGAGTCTTTATATTTCACTCTCCTTGACTTGGCACACCACACCCTCCATGATAAGAATCCACTGACCAGTCTAGTGGTTCCCCTCTTCCTCGCTCACTCCACACTCACTTTCATCCCTGTATTCCAATTGGATTGAAGTACGTCAGCATAGCATGGCATCCACACCTCATGAAGCACCACGTGACTCTCCTCCATGCAATTTGGATACACACTTCCCCTACTCCCACCCCCAACATCTTTTATGAAGCTATTATTTATATTTTAATATCAAATCAAAAATGATCTCATCTCTTGCTTTAAAGCCTTCAGGCCTGACCGGTGCATCTGGCCATCTCCCAGGCAGCACCTTATGAAGAAGACAAGCTTTGGGATTAGACCAAGAGGTTCCATACCCTCATTAGGAAATAGCATACGCATTATGAACTTGACCAAAAAAAGATTATCTCAGTCTCAATGTCCTCATCCATAAGATGGGTCTACTGATACTTGTCAAATCGAGTTGTTAGGAAGGACAAATGTTGTAGGATGTAAAAAGCACTTGGCTCAGTGCCAAGCACGTGCTTATTCTGTGGAGAGAAGGGGTGCTTGTCATCAGTGTTCTAGTTATCATCCTACTCGTCTCACTGTTGGGTAGCTGCTGACCCACGTGGTCTGTGTTAGTGACACTATCTTTTTTCTACATGTACACTTCTTGAGGATACTGTCTGCGTAATTGGTTTTATGTCCCAGCACCTGGCACGCTGCCTGCCATGTAACAGGTGCTCAATAAACACTTATTGGATGAATTATAACTCAATTATCTGCCATCTGCTTTGTCCGAAGCCACATATTAGCAGGATCTAGTCTAGTGCTCCCCTATTCCATCCTTCCATCTGCCTTTATGTTTGGAGAAAGGGGAATTTGGCTTGCCTCTCCTCCTAGAATCACTTCACACTGGTCCCGCCACTCTGTTCTCACTGCCTCCCAATGTTCCTAGCCAGGATACCTTGGGTTTCAGAGACTCTGACTGCTAGGTACCCTCCTGGAAATGTAGGATTACTGATTTCCCTCAGAGTGATGCTGCTGGGACCCTGCTAACCCCAAAGCAGGTGTGATGTGTGGAGACTACAGTTCTCTTTCCTGTCCCATTCTGGTAGTGAGCACTTCATACACACTAACTCCCTGATAGTGTCACTAACACAGACCATTATAAGAAACACATAGTCAATAAGGGTATGAAAGTAACAAAGGGAGCTTGTTTTGTGGCACATGGGACAACAGTAGATATTATCATTCCTGAAGTTGATGGACTTCTTTCTCAAGGATGGGTGTTTCTCTTAGCGATCAGCTGACTGTCACACTCCAAAGGGGAGGTTGCTCACCTTCCTATATAAGTATCCACACTTCTCCAAGGCCAAAGTGCTCCACCCTGCTTCTCCTGTGCTCTTCAGAGAGAATTCTCCAATTCCTACTCATGAATAGTCCTTCCTAACTAGAAGGACCATCAATATGCTATTCTAACTTCAAGAGCAGTCTCTGCTCAAAATCCTACCTTTAGTAACTCAAACAATTGGTAGAAGGTTTGGAATTACATGTTTTCTTTAAAGACTTTGAATATCTTAGAACAAACATTAAACAATCTCTCTAAATGGAAAGGACATAAAACATGCATTTTATCTTTGTGTAGAGCCAACTCCAGGATCAAAGTATCCTTTTCTCTTCCCTCCCTTCCCCTCCCTTCCTCTCCCTTCCCTTTCTCTTCCTTTTTTTTTTCCCCTTTCCTTCCTCATGTCTCCTAAGCCATAACATCTACAAGAAGCAGGGCATAGATGAAGATATGAAAATGGATCCACTTCAACTGGCCCCTTCTTCTCATCAGTGTATGTGGGTAGGTTCTATGGCCTAAGTTTTTCAGGAAGCCCCAGGTAGACAATACTGCTGACTTCAGAAAAGAATAATTTCCTTTTCTTTGGATCTTCCCTGCTCACCTGCCATCCTTGGCTCTTTGACTCCTCTGAAAGTTCTTTACTTTTCTGCTTTACCTTTTTTTTTTTTTTTTCAGAGTCTGTTCTTCTCCCAGGTTTCAGCCATTCCGTTTCATTTGGGTAGTGGGAGACAATTCAGATCCTGTAGCCAGAGCATTCCCAGGACAATCAGACACCTCATCCTGAAAAATGATTTTCTGTTAGAAGACCATCCAAATGATCAAGATGGTCTTTCAACTGAGGGCTGGTCAAACTGCTTCTTCTGCTACCCTAGTGTGGTATATGTCTTGCCCTGGAGGTGAGGCAGTACCAGCCAGGAATAAATCAATCTTTGATATCCTCAACTAGAAAGCCAAAGCTTGTCTTTTGCCTCTTTCCTCCTGATGGACCTCCCTTGATAGACCTGGGTCAGGTCAAGTGTCTGGATTGTGCTCCAAGCAAAATACCCAATAAGATACTAAAGCTTTGAGAGAGGATGGATTAGGAAATGGCAGCACACTCCAGTATTCTTGCCTGGAAGATTCCATGGACAGAAGAGCCTGGCGAGCTACAGTCCATGGGGTTGCAAAGAATCAGACATGACTGGGCAGCTGAGCACACATGCATGAACACCTGAAAGGCAAACCTCATTGTTCCTGCTGCTACCATTCTTAGGGCTTGTTGCAAGAAGGTGACAGTATGGTCCCAACCTAGAGATCAGCTGGAAGGAATTTATTTCTGGCTAACGTACAATGTAACATGTTACAAAACGTAAGGATAATAACACAAGGAATTTCTTCTCTGAAAAGTGATTTTTAGGAGTCCAAGACTTTCAAAACCTGATCATGAGCTGGAGAGGGAGCACAGCTGAGCTGAATGTTGAGAGAGGCACCTAGTGTGGAAGCAAATGCTCTGGAGGGCTGCTCTCTGAATGGTAGATTAAGTACAGTGCAAACTCAGTAATCGAAACATCCTTTATTTGAACTGTCCCATTATTCAAATGACTCCCCGAAGCCAATTTCCTTTACCTTGTATGCTCTGACGTGCTGAAATTGAAAATTTCTCTCATTCTTCCTTTTTAAAAAATATCTGCAAACTGTATTAGTCAAACTGAACACTTTTGAGCTCTGATTTGTTCAGATAATCGAGCACCCCATATAGTCTTGAGTCTACCAGCTGATGGTAGCCTTGCTTATAGGCTCCCCATCAGATGGAATGGGCTTCCCTGGTAGCTCAGCAGTAAAGAATATGCCTGCCAATGCAGGAGAGGCAGGTTCGATCCCTGGGTCAGGAAGATCCTCTGGAGAAGGAAATGGCAAGCCACTCCAGTATTCTTGCCTGGGAACCCAGGGACAGAGGAGTCTGGTGGGCTATATATAGTCCATGGGGTTGCAAAGAGTCAGACACGATTTAATGACTGAACAGCAACAATCAGAAGGAAAATAGGAAAAGGGACATGGCCAGCAAGCAGGACTGCATGAAGAGAATGTGTTTCCATCCCTACAGTCTTGTGCATGATTACAGTCAGTCAATAAGTCCTCTACTTACTGAACTTACTCATACAATTGACAGGATGTAAAGGAATAGCATCTAGAGGTTAGTGTTTATGTGCATTTAAACCCTAACTGTCCCACCTACTCTGTGACCTTAAGCCAGTTATCTAATCTCCTTGAGCTTCAAATTCCCCAATTGTAAATTTTTTTGAAAAATAACCTCATCCATGTCATTGAAGCTGACAATAAATGAAATATAGTGGATGCTTGAGTAACACAGATGAAATACAGGGGTCTATTTATTTGTGAATCTTTTTTAATAGTAAATACCATAGTGCTACATGATCTGCAATTGTTGATTCCATAGATGTAGAGGAAACTTATGCCGAGGAACCAAGCACATACAGAGGGCCCAGTGTAAGTTATATGTGAATTTTCAACTACACAAAGTGTTGGCACCCCTAACCCCATCACTGCTCAAGGGTTAACTCTATATGTACTTAACAAGGACTGGAGACCTAGTAAGGGCTTAATAAATAAGCTATTATTACTGAATTCCAAGAAGAATTCAAATAAGTATAAGATCTTCGCACTTCAATTAGAGGGTCTGAAAGCTATTTGGAAAGTCACCGAACAGCACAACCAAGCAACTAAATACAAACACATACACACACGCACTTTCACAAAACAGATCACAGAAACGTGATCCATGTATAATGAAGCCAAATAGCCCAGGTTCAAACCCTGTTTTTGGCACTTTTGAGTCGTATGAACATGGAAAAATCACTTAACATCTCAATATGTCAGTGCTCTCATATGCTATAATAATATCTACATCATAGAGTTTGGGGGGTGATTGAGTAAGTTAACATGTATGCAATGTGCTTGGAACAGTGCCTGGCATGTAAAGAGTGTCAGCAATACAATATGGCCTTAATGCTCGTAGTTTGGAAAGGACACATATATGGGAAACAGGGGCCAAAAAAGAGGTACGGGGTTCTCAGAAATAGAACATGATCTGGAGGGTGACTCGCACACAGGTGGGAAGGAAAAAGAACATTCTATAATTGGAAAGGCATGAGCTTTCTTTGGCCGATATCTAATATACTCTCACCTTTATTACTGTCCCTGAGAAGGGACTTTTCCCCTCAATAAAAGCCAGTACTACGGCAATGCTGTTTCCCAACTAAGGTCTCCAGTAAATGGTGCTTTCACCTCATTTGTAAGTAAACTGAGCAGTCCAGGGATGTCCTTATGTTTGTAATTTAGCTTAATGTTAGTCTATCAATCGTGTCCAATTCTTTGTGATCCCATGGATTATAGACCTCCCTCTGTCCATGGAATTTTCCAGGCAAGAATACTGGAGTGGGTAGCCATCCCCTTCTACAGGGGATCTTTGTGACCCAGGGATCAAGCCCAGGTCTCCAGCGTTGCAGGCAGATTCTTTACTGTTGAGCCAGCAGGGAAGCCCCCATTTGTAACTTAGGAGAGTGTAAACTACTCTCTTCTGAAAATGTTCTCCCTATTAAGTCCTGAGGACTTATTTTCTCCTGCTTCACCTGTGATAGCTTCTGCTAGGTCTCCTTCCCTAGCTCCTTAGACTGAGTCTGCCACTTGGCTGCTGGTGGCCCCTGTGGCTCTGCCTTTCTCTCTTAGCTCCATGTGTTTATTTTCTATGAATAAATGCATCCATCCTCATGACTCTACTGCCACCAAATGTAGAAATCTCTTACACTAATGCCTACGGATTTAGCATCACTCTGCAATTCCAAACTCATCTGATTATCCTGAAGGCAGTAAAACAATAGTCGAAGCTGAAATTATTATGGAAAACGTCCATCTCTTCTTCATTCCACCTGTTCAATAATGCTCTTCTTTTCATTCTTAGTATCAGTAACATCATCACTTTCCACCTGTCTCTACTAGAATTCTGACACCTCTGTTCCCACACCCACGTATTCAATCACTGAGTCCCTCAACCTTAGAAACTTTCCCCAAGCTCATTTTCTCTTTTTCCATGTTTCTGCCACTGCATTGGCAGCTCTCTCCTCGACTTAGAAACTATGCCTTCCATAAGCCTCTCCCCACTTTCTGCCCTTCTTCACACAGTTGCTGGTGTCGGCTTCTCGGAAAGCAAATCTGCAATTGTCACTCTTTTGTTCCAATGCTTATCTTGGCTCCCTATTGTTGGGGATTAAGTCCAGATACCTCTGGTCTGTCCTTTGTTCAGTCTATTGTCTCAGGCCAACTATAATAGAAGCTGGTACTGGGATCTTTGCTTTAATAGAACCCTATGCTTTTCAACTTCTTGTTCCAAACAATGTCATAAATCATAAATGATCATAGCACAGGACATAAAGAGACAAATGACCTTGTTTATTTTGTGAAAAGCATAGGCTGTAAGGTACCCAAAGTATAATGTGGTTTATCTGAATTGACTCTTTATGTGTTGGTGTTTGGGCTTCCCTGGTGGTTCAGCAGTAAAGAATCCGCCTGCCAGTGCAGGAGCCGCAGGAGACATGAGTTCAATCCCTGGGTCTGGAAGATGCCCTGGAGGAGGAAATGGCAACCCATTCCAGTATTCTTGCCTGGAGAATCCCATGGACAGAGGAACCTGGCAGTCCATAGTGTTGCAAACAGCTGGACACAACTGAAGCAATTGAGTATGCAAGCACGTTTTGGTTTAAGCTGAAAGAGGGGGAATATTATTGACTGACCTAAATGAATAGTCCAAGAGGAGAAAGAGGCTGTAGTCAGAGCAGTTGAGGTTGCAGAACTTTGTCTCCAACTCTGGCCTCTGTTCTCATCTGCTTTGTTTCAGTCTCAGACAGGTTTTCTCTGTGTGGCTCCAAGATGGCCCCTGTAGTCCTGAGCCTGTATCATTCATGTAGCTCATGATCCTATAGACATAAAGAGAATCTTCCTGATTGGCTAAGCCTGGGTCACAAATCTGACAAATTGAGTTGAAGTTCTAGGTCTGCTCCTACTCAAACCAAGTGGATTGAGAGCATTTCTTTTCTTTTTTGGAGTGGGTGCAGAAGCTGGGGAGGGGGAGAATATGATTTCCCAGTGAAAAAGAGAAATTCTATATGCCCACTATACCTCTCAACACACATATTTTTCTTCATCCATTATGCTGAAATGCCTACAGGAAATCTTTCAGATATTGAGGCACCGAGAATAGGGCTCATAGAAATGAGAAAGATTAAAGACAAAGATTCCTGACCTAGTGAACAAAGGTGGCAGAAAGTTTTCCCAAAATGGCATTCTGGTAACAACCGCAACAAAAGGACCACTACAGCTTTGAACCTGAATCTGACTTTCTTCAGTGTGTCTAAATCTCTGGGATCATGACCCAGAATGTTCCCACAGATTTAGCAATAATGGGCCCAGATTTCTTAAAGCAGTTATCATTGAAAGTATTCTGTTCTGAGGCCACTCCTAAGTTCACTAGCATATGTCAGATCATAGGTAACAACTGGTGGTTCAGAAAGTAAGAGCTCTACAGAGAAGGATTTCCCTTTGGGGTTTTCATTTAGCTCAAGTCTTCAGAGATTCTAGAAACTCCAGAGAAGCCACTGCCCACCTCTGTGGGAGTTAGAGAGCAGAAGTAAGGCAGAGATTGTCTGCTATGTAAATTGATGAGAGCAGGAGTGAATCTCCCATAGACAAATAGTCAGATCGAATGATGTTTAAGTGAGAGGGAACAAGGGAGGAGGAATGATATTTGTAAAGAGAAAAGCATTGAAGGGCCCTTTTGCCTGATAACATAAATACCCTGAAGAATAGAAAACTGTGGGTGGATGTAGGGCCTGGTTATAGTGAATCCTACATCAGGCATTTGTAGGTGATATAAAACTCTGATGCGCTGTAAAATTTATATCACTCCCCCAAATGATCTACTGGTAGAACATATAAATTTTGCAGAAACTGTTAAAGCTGTCATAAAACCTCATTGCTACAGATATAGTAGGTGTTTCAGAAATACACACCAAAGCAGAGATTTGTAATCATTTCAGTGCAGTTCATAAAAAAAAGCACATTGTGTTTCAACGTCTGAGAAACCACAAAGATTCCCTTCTTCCCAAGCCTTGTTTTATCTTATTTTGCATACTTAAAAAGCAGACTAGCAGAGACAAATAAACAGTCTAAATATTTAAATGCAGGCTTTTCCTTATATGCCTGCGTTGTTAGATTGGTGAGAGCCAATGATAATTTCTTTCCCAAGTTCACATGGAGTTGTTGACTCCGTTTAATAATAGTAGATCTTGTTCAGGCTGAACAAACTGGTCCCTGTGGGGGGAATGGCAGCAATAAATCAATGCCCCAGATGTAATCTTGGTGTATAGAAAGCAGAGAGAGATTTGGGTGCATAATGGTGCTGGTTTGTCTATTGTCATTCAGACACAGGCTACATCAGAAAGGGGCTTGTGGGAACCTGATAAGAGTTGGTCAAAAGTGGGTCATAAATCACAGAGAGGCAGGATTCTGCTGATTTCACACACACACACTTTCTGGAGTGAAAAAAAGGGGTAGATCTGCAATTTACTGCTTATCACATCTGCTAGTAGTTTCTTAATACAAAAGCCTGACCTTCAGTGAATAAACGCCCTGGTTGACTACCTGCTTCTGTCAAGGAAATATGGCACCCCAGTCACTGAAAGCTGGAAGCCCTCTGATGACCTATTTAACAAGCCTGTCTTTGATGGTGAGCCATGCAGGAGGGAGTTTCATTCACAAGCATCTCCTCCTTGAACAAGGACGGGATGGTACTTACTGAAAGAAACCTGGTATTTAACTCTAGGGGAACAAATGGACCCAAGGGATCATATGGACCCCACACTTGTTCAGTGCTTGTTAACTTTCTGCAGATCACTGGACCACAACCTCCTCTCAAAGGATAGGAGAGAGAGGAGGAAGAGTCAAGGGGAACAGAAGGGTGAGGAACCAAGGAAGTTGCTGCAGCCCAGGGAAGGCAGGACAACCTTCCCAGGCAAAGAAAGAATCACTTGGAGAAGAGGAGCAAAAATTAGTGCAAGCTTGCAGTCCACCATGCTTTACCCTAAGAGTTGTGATATTTCTGTCTCATATTTCTGCCAGGGAAAGGGTTGAAAGCATTAACCTTTTTTTTTTTTTAACTGAAGCATTTTGAAAATTAATTTATATGTGATCCTGGTCTCAATAGAGGATGATTCATCTCTAGTTAAAAGTGCATCAGAAAACAATATATCTTTGCAATTTTAAGATATTAAAACAAGTCAGTATTCCAAAAGTCTTCACATTCTCTCCTTGCTCCCTGAAAGAGTGAATCTCCATTTTCCTTAAAATACTCTTCCCTGAATTAAATATGCTCTGCATGGATCCAAGTTTTACTAGAAATCTAAAAAAAGTTTAAAAATTGTTTGTTAGCTAAAAGAAGGTAGCAGAGAAAGTCATTTCAAGCTTGGATTTGTAATTTCAAACCTAGTTTATAAAATATATCAATTGTTTTATACTTGTGCAAATGAAAAAAAAACCTTCATTCTTTCAACATATATTAGTTATTTAGCTATTGTGTAGCAGATACTCTCATAGATGCTAACTATTAGCAATGAACTAGATAACAGAAATCCCTGCCTTGGTGAAGCCTACAGTTTAAGTGGAAGAACATAAATAACAACTAAGTAACTACAATATATAGTCTGTCAAGGCAATAGATGCTATAAAGTAAAGAATCAGGGCAGAGTCTAGAGAGTTCTGGGGTGAGTGTGGGTGATGGGAAGGGTGTATATATTATTTAAATTTGAAATACTTTCCAGTGGCCAATAGTTTAAAATTTCTCCATCATACCTTTCAGCCATGATAACAACTAGAATTGGAACTGATCCATTTGAATTTCATCTCCTTGATGTGCTCTTTTCTACCTGTGAGTGGACAGAGCTACAGAATGGCCAACAGGCCAGGAAAACCAAGACAATATTAGTTGATCAAGTCAGCTTGTTTTACTACCTGTTACAGCACCTCTTAAAGAGAAAATTGATGTGGGTATAGATGAAAATAAGTCGCTTCAGTCGTGTCCGACTCTGTGCGACCCCATAGACGGCAGCCCACCAGGCTCCTCTGTCCCTGGGATTCTCCAGGCAAGAACACTGGAGTGGGTTGCCATTTCCTTCTCCAATGCATGAAAGTGAAAAGTGAAAGTGAAGTCGCTCAGTCGTGCCCAACTCTTAGCGACCCCATGGACTGCAGCCCACCAGGCTCCTCCATCCATGGGATTTTCCAGGCAAGAGTACTGGAGTGGGGTGCCATTGCCTTCTCCCACACATCAGTTACTACACCTCAAAGGATACAGGACATGCCTACTCCCTTTTCTGTACAATAGTTCTTTTTTCTTTCTCTTAGCATCTTGGCAAAAGTAACAAGATTTAGGTCCTATCCTTAATTCTATCAATCTGGGCTTTGTTACTGTCTTCCTCTATTTGAGGAAATATTAGATAATGTTTCTCAGTGTAGAGTATTTTGAAAGCTTATGAAAGACTACTTGGCAGGTTCTTGATGACCACATATATTTTTCACTCAATTCTCTGGAAGGAATTGTAACAGGTGGTAACAATTGTGATGCTTTGGCTGAAGTAACAAAAACCAGCTCCCAGTGGCTTATACAACAAGGACTCTCTAGGACTCACAGAACTGGGGGTCCGCAAATTGGTGGAGTGTCAAATGTCATGCCTACCATATTCATTTCCCTCCACTCTTTCAGCTCTACTCTGCTCCTTGTGCTGCTCATTTTGTCTTGTGGCCTCAAGATAACTGTGGTCATAAAGGGTTTAGATAGGGAAAATGAGTGAAGTGGGGAGGAGAGACAGAGAGATAGAGAAAGAGAGCATGGAGGAGGGCATGGATTTCCCTCAAGGGCCCAGAATTTTCTCCCTCAAAACTTCTGGAAGACCAATTTATCTGTTTTACTGGCCACCATTGCCTTAATTCAGCCAATCTCTAAGTCAACTGCAAGCAAAACCATTGCATAATTGACTTCAACTCAATAGAGCCTATCTCTTAATGGCAGGGACCTGCATCTTATGTAGGCGTCTCGGACCAAAACATTATGATTTGCCTGTAAAGGATACCCAGTTATATAATCTAGTCATTCATTAATTTAATTAATTCACTTATTTAAAGTATATATCAAGCACCTACACTTTTCCAGTTCTCAGAACAAAGGATTTATCAGTTAAAAAATTATCAGTGGAAAATCAATATGTTCCTGTCTTCATGGAGCTTAAACCCCACTGGGGGAGAAGATATACAGTAAACAAATAAGCCAATCTAATGATAGATTTTAGTGAAATCTGCATGCTTCTTTTTAGTTGCGTCTGACTCTTTGTGACTCGGTGGACTGTAGTCCTCCATGCTCTCTCTGTGTAATTTTCCAAAAAAGAATACTGGAGTGGGTTGCCATTTCCTACTGCATTTGTGAAACCTAGTGATCTTAAGAGTGTAACTCAGTTCACAAGAACTGGCAATCAGTGGAAGATTCACGAATGTCTTTCTAAACCAGAGGTGAGCTGAATACCTCTCTTATCCTACAGACCTAGCTGATACATAAGATGCTCCAACAGATACAGAACATAGTACAGAATTATGTTCAAATATCCACACTTCTGGTTTCTTAATTCTACTTATTCAGATCTTGTTGGCCCTCACCTACACTTGCAGGTTTGGAGTCATTATTTCTTGCCTCTTTTGAGTCTTTCTTTACAATTTGCTGCTTTTTAAGTCTTTCCTTGTCTGTGAATACTTCTCACCCACTGCTGGATGAATTGGATGATTTAGCCATATTATTGTTCTTCCAGGACTGGTGTTAGGACCATAGGAGATGCTCTGCTCCTTCATTTGATATACAGTGTTTGTAGCATAATTATCTCATAGATTGGAAAACTGAGATCCTATGGATCAAACAATTTGTTCAGTGTTACACAGATAGAAGGTACCAGGGACATGATTCAAGATCCATGCTCAAGGTCCTCTTGAGCAAATCTAATGTGAAATTCAACCTCTGTTTGTAAATGATTCTTATCATGTTAAGTGTGTCCCTCTTAAGACTGTAGAAACCATGTTATATACACATCTCTTATTTCTTCTTCACACTTCTAGTACCTAACACTGTCCTGAGAGTATAGTAAAATCTGCTTATCGATAAATGACTGAGGTCAGAGGGCCTCTTTTTTATGTAAAAACAACATAATATCAACCTAGGAATACTATTTTTCAAACAGAAAAGTAAACAGTTATTTTTAATCAGGCGACAGTTAAGATATTAAATAATAAATGAATTTACTCTGACGGCTATGCAGATAGATATTAATGTGGTATCAAAGCATTTCCATCAGTTACGTGGGCACACATTGGTTCTAAAAGTGACATCGTAGAAGCATCGAGGCCTTTAAAAATAGTGATTAGGGAACAACATGGATCATCATTTTAGAATTACCCTTCTTCATGTTTTAAAGTACAACTGTTACCAACAATCATAACAACTCACGTTTATGGTCAGAGAGCGATTGTACTGAGCAGTTGCTGCATTGCCTGATGCTCACGTGGGATCCAGAGACCATCAATCTGCCTCTGCCATTCAAATAATGCACACCCACTGCAAATGCTGCTTGGAATTTATGCCATCCATGAATAGTCATTCATTTGGATGACCAACACCTCGCTCAACCAAAATTAAAAAACAAAATATTTCATATACTTCAGTATGATTTAGTACATATAAACATGATGATCATAAATCAAGAGAATTTCCCCAACAGGAAAAGCATAAATTTCCCAGATCCATTTTAGAAATCTAAACAATTCATGCTCTCGCCCCCAACTATCATGGGATCATGAAGTTGTGGTGCATGGGAGCCTGGAACAGTGTGTGCAACCATCCCTCTCCCCTTTGCAAGGCCTCCTCTCAACAAGTCCAGGCACAGGAAAGAAATGTTAGAGACCTGCAGAATGGCTTTTAACAATGTTCCTATTTTTAAATTATAAAATTTAATTATATGTTATACATATGTTAGGTTTTGCTTAATGGTGGTGTCGTTTTTTTTTTTTTTTTTTTAATTTTATCAGAATATAGTAGTTTTACAATATCTTAGTTTCTATTGTACAGCAAAGTGAATTAACTATACATGTGCACATATCCCCTCTTTTTTTGAATTTCCTTCCCAGTTAGGTTACCACAGAGCACTGAATTCAGTTCCCTGTGCTATTTAGTAGGTTCTTGCTAGTTACCTATTTTATACATAGTATCAAGGGAAACCATTCAATATCACAGTAATCCAAGTCTATGTCCCAACCAGTAATGCTGAAGAAGCTGAAGTTGAATGGTTGTATGAAGACCTACAAGATCTTTTAGAACTAACACCCCAAAAAAGATGTCCTTTTCATTATAGGGGACTGGAATTCAAAAGTAGGAAGTCAAGAAACACCTGGAGTAACAGGCAAATTTGGCCTTGGAATATGGAATGAAGCAGGGCAAAGACTAATAGAGTTTTGCCAAGAAAATGCACTGGTCATAACAAACACCCTCTTCCAACAACACAAGAGAAGACTCTATACATGGACATCACCAGATGGTCAACACCAAAATCAGATTGATTATATTTGCAGCCAAAGATGGAGAAGCTCTATACAGTCAGCAAAAACAAGACCAGGAGCTGACTGTGGCTCAGACCATGAACTCCTTATTGCCAAATTCAGACTGAAATTGAAGAAAGTAGGGAAAACCACTAGACCATTCAGGTATGACCTAAATCAAATCCCTTATGATTACACAGTAGAAGTGAGAAATAGATTTAAGGGCCTAGATCTGATAGATAGAGTGCCTGATGAACTATGGAATGAGGTTCGTGACATTGTACAGGAGACAGGGATCAAGACCATTCCCATAGAGAAGAAATGCAAAAAAGCAAAATGGCTGTCTGGGGAGGCCTTACAAATAGCTGTGAAAAGAAGAGAAGCGAAAAGCAAAGGAGAAAAGGAAAGATATAAACATCTGAATGCAGAGTTCCAAAGAATAGCAAGAAGAGATAAGAAAGCCTTCTTCAGTGATCAGTGCAAAGAAATAGAGGAAAACAACAGAATGGGAAAAACGAGGGATCTCTTCAAGAAAATCAGAGATACCAAAGGAACATTTCATGCAAAGATGAGCTCGATAAAGGACAGAAATGGTATGGACCTAACAGAAGCAGAGGATATTAAGAAGAGGTGGCAAGAATACACAGAAGAACTGTACAAAAAAAGATCTTCACGACCCAGATAATCACGATGGTGTGCTCACTGACCTAGAGCCAGACATCCTGGAATGTGAAGTCAAGTGGGCCTTAGAAAGCATCACTACGAACAAAGCTAGTGGAGGTGATGAAATTCCAGTGGAGCTATTCCAAATCCTGAAAGATGATGCTGTGAAAGTGCTGCACCCAATATGCCAGCAAATTTGGAAAACTCAGCAGTGGCCACAGGACTGGAAAAGGTCAGTTTTCATTCCAATCCCAAAGAAAGGCAATGCCAGAGAATGCTCAAACTACTGCACAATTGCACTCATCTCACATGCTAGTAAAGTAATGCTCAAAATTCTCCAAGCCAGGCTTCAGCAATATGTGAACCGTGAACTTCCTGATGTTCAAGCTGGTTTTAGAAAAGGCAGAGGAACCAGAGATCAAATTGCCAACATCCGCTGGATCATAGAAAAAGAAAGAGAGTTCCAGAAAAACATCTATTTCTGCTTTATTGACTATGCCAAAGCCTTTGACTGTGTGGATCACAATCAACTGTGGAAAATTCAGAAAGAGATGGGAATACCAGACCTCCTGATCTGCCTCTTGAGAAACCTATATGCAGGTCAGGAAGCAACAGTTAGAACTGGACATGGAACAACAGACTGGTTCCAAATAGGAAAAGGAGTTCGTCAAGGCTGTATATTGTCACCCTGTTTATTTAACTTATATGCAGAGTACATCATGAGAAACGCTGGACGGGAAGAAGCACAAGCTGGAATCAAGATTGCCGGGAGAAATATCAATAACCTCAGATATGCAGATGACACCACCCTTATGGCAGAAAGTGAAGAGGAACTCAAAAGCCTCTTGGTGAAAGTGAAAGTGGAGAGTGAAAAAGTTGGCTTAAAGCTCAACATTCAGAAAATGAAGATCATGGCATCTGGTCCCACCACTTCATGGGAAATATATGGGGAAACAGTGGAAACAGTGTCCGATTTTATTTTTGGGGGCTCCAAAATCACTACAGATGGTGACTGCAGCCATGAAATTAAAAGACACTTACTCTTTGGAAGGAAAGTTATGACCAACCTAGATAGCATATTGAAAAGCAGAGACATTACTTTGCCAACAAAGGTTCGTCTAGTCAAGGCTATGGTTTTTCCTGTGGTCATGTATGGATGTGAGAGTTGGACTGTGAAGAAGGCTGAGCGCCAAAGAATTGATGCTTTTGAACTGTGGTGTTGGAGAAGACTCTTGAGAGTCCCTTGGACTGCAAGGAGATCCAACCAGTCCATTGTGAAGGAGATCAGCCCTGGGTATTCTTTGGAAGGAATGATGCTGAAGCTGAAACTCCAGTAGTTTGGCCACCTCATACCAAGAGTTGACTCATTGGAAAAGACTGATGCTGGGAGGGATTGGGGGCAGGAGAAGGGGACGACAGAGGATGAGATGGCTGGATGGCGTCACTGACTCAATGGATGTGAGTCTCAGTGAACTGTGGGAGTTGGTGATGGACAGGGAGGCCTGGCGTGCTGCAATTCATGGGGTCGCAAAGAGTCGGACACGACTGAGGGACTGATCAGATCTGATCTGATCTGACCAATAGTATATATATATATATATATATGTGTATATATATATATATGTATATATATATATATATATATATATATATATATATATATATACAACCCAACAAAATTGTGTTTAGGGACTAGCAGGGAAATACCTGCTGAAACAAACAGAACCTGAAATGTAAAACAACTGAAATACACTAGAAGATTCTTTCTTATTCACATAACAGATAAGTCAGATGTTCTTTTTTCATGGTGGTGATGTTCCTTCATCCATGGAAACACTTATTAGTTCAACACCCAAGGCTGATTAAGGCTCTAACATTTGCAACACAAATTCTCTGAAGCATCTGTGGTGTATTCCATCCTAGGCATCCTGAAAATCTTGGAAAAGCATGTGCAGAAACTGCCTGAAAGTGGTTTCCATCACTTCCCCTCACATGGCATTGCCTAGGACTCTGTCCCATGGTGAACCTAGCTGCTAGGGAGGCCAAGAACACAGCTGTGGCTATGCGCTTAGAGAGAAAAGAAGAACGTGTCTTTTGGTGAACAGTGGCTCTCCCTGTTTCAGTGATAATTATTATTGCTCTACAGAAACTTTTCCCAGAGTTATCCTACATCTTGCTTCTCAGTGCCTCACAGCTCCTTCCTACTGCTTCTCTAAATTCAGTATTTATTTTGTACAAAGTTAAAACTCAGAAGGTAGTCAAAAGGCCAAAAATTCCAGTTATAATTAAGTACTAGGATATAATGTGAAATCTGATGACTGTAGTTAACATTTCAGTATAATACATACAGAGTATATTCTAAGAGTTCTCAACACAAGGGAATTTTTTTTCTTTTTCTATTTTTTTTTTTTTGTATATGAGATGATGAATGTTAACTAAACTTACAGTGACAATCATGTCACGATATATGTAAATCAAATAATTATACTGTATAATTTGAACTTGTATCAATATCAATTATATGTATCAATATCAATTATATCTCAGTATCTATATATATCAATAAATAAATATATCAATTATATCTATATATAATTATATCAATATATCAATTGCTCTATATAAATTATATCAATTACATCTCAATATCAATTATATCTCTATGTTAATTATGCTGCTGCTGCTGCCAAGTCGCCTCAGTTGTGTCCGACTCTGTGCAACCCCATAGATGGCAGCCAACCAGGCTCCCCTGTCCCTGGGATTCTCCAGGCAAGAACACTGGAGTGGGTTGCCATTTCCTTCTCCAATGCATGAAAGTGAAAAGTGAAAGTGAAGTTGCTCAGTCGTGTCCGACTCTTTGCGACCCCATGGACTGTAGCCTACCAGGCTCCTCTGCCCATGGGATTTTCCAGGCAAGAGTACTGGAGTGGGGTGCCATTGCCTTCTCCGATATCAATTATATGTATATATAATTGTGCTCTATATCAATTATATCTCAATAAAACTGGGGAAAAAAAAGATGAAGAAGAGAAGAAAGAACAGAGAAGAAAGTGATTGACACAGTTCTTTTTCTGCTGATGCCTAGAACTGTTCTCCAGACTTTATGGACACAATACTGAAGACTATTTTATTTGAACTGAAACAGATAAACAGTGTCTTTGGCCTTCTGTCTTCTCATCTCCTCCCTAAATGTCAATGACCTTCTCTCAGAAGCCTTATGTGTAAATCAATAACTGTCTCCACAGTTTACCTCTGAATGTTTCCCATCTCCCAGCCTAAAATGAGTTAATCAATTCACTCTTCAGCAATGCTTGTCATCATAATAGATATGCATTTGCAATATTTTGGGAAATTTCTTCTTTTACAGTTTGCTGCACGTTTACTAAGTTTCCTTATAAAAGGTCTAACAAATCCTCTGCCTAGCTCACTTCACCTTTCCACAGTAGAACAGACATCAAATCAAATTAATTTCCACGTCTGAGAATAAGTGAGATGGTGAGATGGATTTCCAAAATGAAGCAATTTACCTGAGTCTCTTTATGTATGTTCGGTTCAGTTCAGTTCAGCCGCCCACTCATGTCTGACTCTTTGCAACCCCATGAATGCAGCACACCAGGCCCCCTGTCCATCACCAACTCCTGGTGTTTACGCAAACTCATGTCCATCAAGTTGGTGATGCCATCCAGCCATCTCATTCTCTGCCATCACCTTCTCCTCTGCCCTCAATCTTTCCAGCATCAGGGTCTTTTCAAATGAGTCAGCTCTTCGCATCAGGAGGCCAAAGTATTGGGAGTTTCAGCTTCAACATCAGTCCTTCCAATGAACACCTAGGACTGATCTCCTTTAGAATGGACTGGATGGACCCCCTTGCAGTCCAAGGGACTCTCAAGAGTCTTCTCCAACATCACAGTTCAAAAGCATCAATTCTTCAGTGCTCAGCTTTCTTTATAGTCCAGCTCTCACATCCATACATGACTACTGGAAAAACCATAGCCTTGACTAGACAGACCTTTGTTGGAAAAGTAATGTCTCTGCTTTTTAATATGCTCTCTAGGTCTGTCATAACTTTCCCTCCAAGGAGTAAGCGTCTGTTAATTTCATGGCTGCAATCACCATTTGCAGTGGTTTTGGAGCATAGAAAAATAAAGTCTGACACTGTTTCCACTGTTTCTCCATCTATTTGCCATGAAGTGATGGGACCGGATGCCATGATCTTAGTTTTCTGAATGTTGAGCTTTAAGCCAACTTTTTCACTCTCTTCTTTCACTTTCATCAAGAGGCTCTTTAGTTCTTTACTTTCTGCCATAAGGGTGGTGTCATCTGCACATCTGAGGCTATTGATATTTCTCCCAGCAATCTTGATTCTAGCTTGTGCTTCATCCAGCCCAGGACTTTGCATGATGTACTCTGCATAGAAGTTAAATAAGCAGGGTGACAATATACAGCCTTGACGTACTCCTTTTCCTATTTGGAGCCAGTCTGTTGTTCCATGTCCAGTTCTAACTGTTGTTTCCTGACCTGCACACAGGTTTCTCAAGAGGCAGGTTAGGTGGTCTGGTATTCCCATCTCTTTCAGAATTTTCCACAGTTTATTTTGATCCACAGAGTCAAAGGCTTTAGCATAGTCAATAAAGCAGAAATAGATGTTTTTCTGGAACTCTCTTGCTTTTCCAATTAGCCAGCGGATGTTGGCAATTTGATCTCTGGTTCCTCTGCCTTTTCTAAAACCAGCTTGAGCATCTGGAAGTTCACAGTTCACATATTGCTGAAGCCTGGCTTGGAGAATTTTGAGCATTACTTTACTAGCGTGTGAGATGAGTGCAATTGTGCAGTAGTTTGAGCATTCTTTGGCATTGTCTTTCTTATGTATGTTAGAGACCACAGATCCAATCAGAGACTTGAGGTACACTCTAAGGGAGTCCCTGAAGATTCAACCAGAGTTTTCTAAGGTAAAAGAGTTGAAGTTAGACAGAGAAAGACAAGAACTAGATGATATCATCTATATGTAGAACCTAAAAATGCCAAACTTGTGAAAACAGAGGGTAAATGATAGTTGCCAGGGGATAGAGGATGGGGAATATTAGAGATGTTGTTTAAGGGTACAAACTTACAACCAGTGGTAAATTATCCATAGAGAGCTAATGCACAATATTGTGAATATAGACAAAAATATTATATTACAATCATCAAACTTGCTAAGAGACTACTGTTCATTATCCCAACCACTAAAAAAGAAGGATTGTTACATAATGTGGTAGAGATGCTAGTTATCCCTACAATGATAATAATATTATAATATATAAATGCTATCCATATTACATATAAGGTGTTGTACACTGTAAATTTACTCAATGTTGTATGTCAAATACATTTCAATACAAGTTTTCAAAAATATGTTTTTAAATTGTTGACGTCAGTGTACCATTTAACTGTGTTTGAATGCCCTGTTGATTCCGATGATAGCAGAGGCCGTTTCAAGTGTAGCACATCGATCCATTGAAGAGCCTCTGTACCTTATGTACTTCTGCACCTATGTTACTCATGTTAGGGAGGAAATGTCCCACCCCCAGGACTTTGAAATTCATTGAATAAATATAAAATCATAATCCTGACATTTTTGGAGGACTCTACTTCATTTTGGTATTTCTGAATTCATAGGAAAACTTTCCTATGAGTTTGCCTACCCTATTTTTCACTAACATTTCTTCCTTCTCTTTCCTTCTTCCTGTTGAATTTCTCTCTTTTCTCTCCTTTAATGTATGAGGGCTAGAATTGGTCCTGATGAAGAACAAAGCAGAAGCAAGAGAATCCCTTGAAATGTTTCATTCCCACCACCTATTTCCCCTGCACTGAGACTGTCCCCAAGGAGATTTTAGCCTGGCCACCTCCCTTCCATCTTCCCCTTCCTCTTCAAATATGTGCAGATGGCAGCAACGTGATGGATCCCAGGATGGTAGATTTTATCCCCTACAACTAATGTCAAGAAGGTCTCCAACTCTCAGTAAATATGTTATCAAGACATTTATTTTAATTAGTACAGGTATTGCTCTCCAGTTTTCTCCCAGACTCCAAAATTTAAGGAATTCTTGAATTCTTAAATTAAAACATGTCATCATGCTGGGAACAGCATATGTTTATGTGTTCCCATAACAGCATATGAAACAGTTATGGTTTCAAAACTTAAGGACCCCATTTCTTCATTATAATTTGATGATCTCATTCTTAAACTGGTAAACATTCTTAAACAATAGGGCATTGTAATGGAAGCTTTGGAGTTTTATATTAGAGACCCCAAGTTGAAATATGGCCTCTGTCACTTAGTACTAGCACTATGCTGCTGCTGCTAAGTCACTTCAGTTGTGTCTGACTCTGTGCGACCCCATAGACGGCAGCCAACCAGACTCCCCCGTCCCTGGGATTCTCCAGGCAAGAACACTGGAGTAGGTTGCCATTTCCTTCTCCAATGCATGAAAGAGAAAAATGAAAGTGATGTCGCTCAGTTGTGTCGGACTCTTAGCGACGCCATGGACTGCAGCCTAGCAGGCTCCTCTGCCCATGGGATTTTCCAGGCAAGAGTACTGGAGTGGGGTGCCATTGCCTTCTCCGAAGCGTAAGCCTGGGCAAATTACACGCCCACTCTGAACCTTACACATTTCCAAAATGGGAATAATAATCCCTATATTTTTAGGAATGGTGATTAAATGACAAACTGTAATACTGTGCTCGATATTTTAGAGATGTTCAGTCTTATCTGGGCTTTATGGGCATCTTTAGAGTAGTGACCTTGTATCTGACCTTGTATTAAAAAATAAGTGAATGAATGGATGAGTAAATGAATACGTCTGTGGAATCAGTGTGCAAAATCTTTCTAAACTCAAAAAACACCACTTGAGGCCCTTCCCTGGTGGTCCAATGGCTAAGACTCTCTGCTACTAATGCAGGGGGCCTGGGTTTGATCCCTGGTCAGGAAACTAGATCCCATATGCCAAAACTAAGACCTGGCACAGCCAAATTGAAAAAAAAGAAAAACGCCACTTGATACGCTAACGGCCCCAAATAAGAAAAATATTAGCAGCTAAATAAAGCAATTTGGTCCAAAACAATCACAAAATATACAAACAGTTATGACCTTTTCAAAGCCATAAAGTCATTTGCTAAATAACATCTGTTTCTGCAAACACCAGCACAGAACACCCCAGGGAAACAAGAAATGCACACTTTGGGGACTATATTTCACACTGTCTTCTTTGTTGCCCTAGTATAAGGATTCAGATAGAGATAATTGGAGAGAGAACACAAAAGTCCAGAAAAGGTGTACTCCACCTCATTGTCAACCCCCTGCAAAAAAAAAAAAAAAAAAAAAAAAAATTTACCTAGACTATCAAGTCAAAAACCTTAAGGTAATTAAAGTCAATTAAAACAAAAAACCATCCTTAGCCAAATGTTCTGATCATTAGGAATTGCTTTCTTAACATTAACTGCAATGTAGAAGTTCAGATTGAGGCAGAAGAGAAAGCTGCCAGGATTTCTCAACCCTGTATTTTTATTTCTATGTTATTATTTGAGTGCAGAATACTTTTAAACATATCTTGAATGATCATTTTTTCCAGATATGATTTGTTCCTTTAAATACGTGTTTTGAAGATATTTTCCACATTCTGACCTGTGATTTCATTCTACTCGGGGCCAGCTGCTTTCCCGTAGACTGAAGCTCTGACATTTATAATGGAATTGAACAGTGAAATAGGATTCACTTAACAAAAATGCTGCTGTGACGTGAACTTTACAGGACCTTCCATTGAACAAGGGAGGCCTGTTTTAACACTGCCGTGATGCTATTTCACGGCACAAGTGGAAGCAACAAAAACACAATAGCTGGGTCTCTGCATAAATGAAGCCACATCATTTTTCTTTTTTAAAATTTTTTTTTTTTTTTATTGAGGTATAGTTGATTTAATATGTTGTGCTGGTTTCAACTGTATAGGTGATTTATATATATATGTATATATATATTTGAATATATATATTTGAATACATATATATATTTGAATATATATATATATATATTCAGATTTAGATTATTTTCCCATGTAGGTTATTGTAAAATATTGAGTATGGTTCCCTGTGCTATAATGCAGGTCCTTGGTGAGTATCTATTTTACACGAAATGGTATGCATCTGTTAACCCCATGTTCCTAATTTATCCCTTCCACCACCCTTCTTTTGGTAACCATAGGTTTGTTTTCTATGACTGTGAGTCCCTTTTTGTTTTGTAAGTAAGTTCGTTTGTATCCTTTTTTTTTAGATTCCACATATAATCCACATATGATATTTGTCTTTGTCTGTCTTACTTCACTTAGTATGATCATCTCTAGGGTCATCCAGCATATCATTGCTCTATAGTAGAGACACAGTCATCAAATGATGGCAAATCTATAGCATTTCACCTTTTACTCTTTGGTAACTAAGAGTCTCTGTATCTTTGTATACTTATGGAGGAGAATATTTTTATATTCTGCCAAAACATATAAGTGATCCAGTCGCCTCCTCATTAAACCCTCTCCAAGTCTTCCAGAGTTCCTGAATCTCTGGAGCTCTGCTACTGCTTCCAAGTAGCTAATGTGATGTTATTTTACAACACTCTGCCAGAGCTGCTTTCTCTCCAACAAGAATCTTACTAGCTTTACCGTTTGGCAGCCTGTAGCATGTTAAAAAAAATCCATAAACCAGATGGCGGAAATATAGAGTAATGTTTGGGAAACCCAGGTTATAAATATGTGCATGTTGGGAAAAGGGCAAAAAGTTGAGGTAAAACAGCTGATGCAGCTTTCAGGCTGGGCTCCAACTGGGACATTTTTAGACGGGTGCCCTGAGAGATGTCTATATGTTTATTTTCTATTGTATTTTTCCCCATCAGGCTCAGGAAGAAACCACAGAAGCTCACTCATTTTCCCACACTGGAAACCAAACTGAATCCTGACTTGGAAGCTTTCATCAAGGTTTTATCTGCAAAACGTATATTCTTCTGTTGAAGTGAGAGAAGGTCGATCACTTGAACGTCAACTTGCAAGTGAAGTAAGGCTGAAATGAAAATCCAAGTTAACCAAGAAGGAACAATGTGATTTACAACCACAGTTTGTGGGTGTGTTGACTGGAGTGGGGGGTGAGTGGACAGGTGAGACATGTAGTTAAAAGAATTAGGGTACAAAATGATTGGGCTTACCTGATGGCTCAGACAGTAAAGAATCCATCTGCATTCTGGGAGATTTGGGTTCAGTCCCTGGATCGGGAAGATTCCCCTGGAGAACAGAATGGCTACCCACTCCAGTATTCTTGCCTGGAGATTTTGATAGACAGAGGAGCCTGGTGAGCTACAGTCCATGGGGTTGCAGAGAGTCAGACACGACTGAGTGGCTAACACACACACACACACACACAAACACACATACACAAAATGATTGCTACAATAAGTTTAGTTAAGGTGTATCACCACACACAGTTGCAAATTTTTTGTATCATGAGTTTTTTTTTTTTAAATTGTATTGGAATATACTTGCTTTACAATGTTATATTAATTTCTATAGTACAGCAAAGTGAATCAACTATATGTATACTTATACCCCCCTTTTTAAAAATTTCCTTCCCATTTCAAATCACTCTGTTGTACACCTAAACCTATTAATAAAACAACATTATATGTCAATTACATATCAATTAAAAATTCTAAAAGAGAAAAGAGTGTAACTTTACACGTGTGAATGTGTGTTTATGTGTGTGTAGAGTGAGTGACACACACGTGTAAAGATTATTACATTCATATTCATAACAGGACCTTTTCATGCCTCAGCTGCTGAATCACACCCTTCTCTCTTCCTGTGGCCTTCGAGAGTCACATTATCACCACCATTGACTATCTTGAGCCATCAAAGGCTTGCTCACTAATCTTCCTGCCATGGCTACTATGGCTATATGGTGTACTCTTCAGGCACTGTGGATGGACAATTAAATTGCTGTAGCCTTCCTTCTTGAGATGTATGCCCTTCCATAGCACCAGCCCTGCAGTCATATACACAAAAGACTCACAAGCAACTGTAGTCTTTACATCCCTGCCCTCACCACCTTAAGGAAATGGGAAACTCTGTGACATGTTAGCAGTAGTGGCAGGTACACAGCCCACGGGGGACAGTAAGGAGCTTAGCTATATTCATTGCTCCCTTTGTCTCCAAGCACTCCTGAGATCTCGCCCAAGTCTTCCTGGAGAAGACTTCATTGGGTCTCCCTTCATTGCTGCCCCTCCTGGCCTCTGCCACCGTCTGACGGGGTGGCTGTGGATGCATCTTATTTTTCTCATAACCTCAGCAACACTGGTATAATATCACTGGACCTCTTCCTATAGCTGCTGAATGGAAGCAAAGAGAAAAATCCTCTTCACACTGGTGTTTCATCTTTATTGGTGAAGTTCAAACAGGCAAGCTGTGTGCTTTCAGCCTCTTTAGTACTCACAGAGGCAAGTATATTTCACTGTTTACTTCTTTCAGTTTTTTTGTGTCCTTCCTCTCCTTCTTGGGGTTAATCACCAATGTCAAAGGATGTGATAGGGACAAAATTCAAGTAGCAAGGTGAGGGCTATGGCCATGGTCAATTTCATCTATCCTATTGAACCTCCCACCACAGCCCAATCACCTCCACCTTCCCAAGGACAGGGTGTTCAGAAAGTTATTATTAAACGGTTCTCTGGGATCTTCTCTGGAGATGAGCCATAAACTCCAAGAGCCTGCCAAGATAATCCTCCACAAATTGGAGATAATCCTCCAATTTTCAAGTGGCTTTATAGTTTAAGCTGTTACTCTTGCATCCTTTCCATGTAAATATTCCTTACAATGGTTCCATGTTATTATTTAGAGCTCACTATGATGAAGAGATAGTCACCTTTACATAAACTTACATATTATTTGTATCAATAAATCATAAATGGTTATTTACATTAGCTGAAAAAATGGATATTGTAATTTTAGAATGTTTACAGAGATCAACGCTGTTGAATATCAAGAAAAGAACCAGCAATCTTCAGTTCTCATGAGATTCTCTAGAACTCTTTTACTAGCTTAAACAGGTATTCAAAGCCCACTGTCATTTGGCTCTGCTTTGTTCTGCCTTTCGAATTATCTCAGTAAGATAAGCCCTGGTATGGATTGAATTGTGCCCCTCCCCCCAATTTATATTTTGAAGCTCTAACCCCCAATGCAATATTTGGAGATACAACTTGTAGGAGGTAAGTAAATTAAATGAGGTTGTATGGGTGGAGCCTTGATCTAATGGATAGGTGTCCTAAGAGGAGACACCAGAGAGTTCTCTCCTCCCCCCGACTTGCTCTTCTTCCTTTCACGTGCCACAGAGGAAAAGCCACGTGAGGTCATAGCTAGAAGTCAGGTGCCCTTTAGCCTGAAAGGGAGTTCTCATCAGAAAACAGCTTTGTTGGACCTTGATCATGTACTTATAGCCCCCAGAATTGTGAGAAAACAAATTTCCAATATTAGGCCATCCAGTCTATGGTGGTTTGTGGTGGCAGCCCATACAAAATAATATAAGCCCATCAAAATGGACCTGATATCTAGTTTCACCAAACCAGTTTTCCTCCATTAGAGGAGCAAAGCAAAGAAAAACAAATAAACAAAACACATGCCAATCTGTTTTTGGGAAGAGAAGAGGAGAGAGAGAGGACCTAAGGGCTCAAGAGAAGTGAGTAAAGTGGGTTGTAGAAGATTTTTCATGTGAGGCTCTATTTAGAGGCAAAATACAAAAGCAGAGAAAGCTAGATACCCTGGAGTAGGGAAAAAAAGTTAATTTATCAAACTTATGAATATTTTTGTAGAGCCAAACGCAAGTTTATTTTTTTTGTCTGAGAAAGATTTCTTCTTGTTTACAAAATGCAAGTCTGGCCCTATCTTGCAGTTCATTTATAGCTATGGACTTTGGATGTGTAGGAGGACTTTCCAGCCAGAATTTTTCCACTTTCCTTGCAAATATTTTCATCCTGGCTTGAAAGAAGACAGAAGATTTTCAGGCTTTTATCTGTGTAAGAAAAAAAAATATCTCTTTCATAAGGAATTGGATTCTTTATTTACTGCATTGTATCTTCTTTCCTGGTTCTTTACCATCATGTTTTCATGCCTTGATCTTTCAGTCTTTCTGTTGCAATCTCTTCTGTTTTAGCTCTAAGAACTTTCGTATATACTATTACTATATTACTTTCAGTTCAGTTCAGTCGCTCAGTAGCGTCCGACTCTTTGCGACCCTATGGACTGCAGCATATCAGGCTTCCCTATGCATCACCAACTCCCAGAGCTTGTGCAAACTCATGTCCATCCAGTTGGTGATGCCACCCAACAATCCAACTATATTACTTCTATTATATTCTATATAACAACTATATTACTTCATCCAACTATATTACTTTTGTTGTATGAATTTATCCTTCTGTGTGTAGATTAGTCACAAATCTATATTTTCATCTTGATCTTTCTTGTAAGTTCAAGATCCATAAATCCAAGGGACTTGTAGGTATTTCTTATAGAATATTACACATAGTCATCTCTTACATCTCATATCCAAAATAGAAGTCATTGTTTTTTTCCCCAAAACTATCCTACCTCATGTATTCAAGACTTGACTGCCTCATCTATCCAGATTTCTCAACCAAATGAAAGACACATTCAGCTTGTCTCTCTCCTTGGCTCCCTCCAGTCTCATGCTCTATAATCTAGTCACTTATCAGATCCCTTTGTTCCCACCACAGATATGAGTCTCAAAACTTGACAGTCCATGTTCTTCGGCCCTCACTGTCACTGCCTTAGTGAAGATTTTCTTAGTGTAGTGTCCATATTCCCACAATCTCCTGGTTCATCTCCCAGCCTCAATACCACTAGAGCTGGGTTTTTCCAGATTCAGACTCACACTTTGAGTCTCCACAGGCTTTTATCCTGAGCCCTTTCTCAAAATTATCTTATCAAAGTTGCCAATTATGCCTCAGATATAAAATCCAATGGGTTCTTTTCTGTTGCCTTTATCTTGGCCTCTCATTAGCATATAATGCTGTTGACTACTTTTTTCAATAAAGTCTCTACTAGCAGGTCTTGGACTAGATTTCCCTGGTTGGTTTTCTACTTTCTTTTTTTTTTTTTTTTTTGGTGTTCATCTTTTTATTATTATTATTATTATTTTTTTTTTAAACCTGAAACACTGTATTAGTTTTGCCAAACATCAAAACGAATCTGCCACAGGTCTTATAATTTCTGCCCATCTCCATTGTTGACTCTTCACAGTGACTTTGACATTGACTAGATGTAGTAATTCTCTTTAGTTTGCTTTTTAATCTCTAGCAATGCTTTTCCTTTAGGGACTAGCTTGCTTGACATGAATATTATTCATAGTAGTGTATAACATGTAAATTACTCTGCTTTGAAAAAATTTTGTTTTCCTCAAATTTTTGCTATTATGAAGAACCTTGGGATGAGCTTCTTTATTTACACATTTTGTAAGTCTTGGTGGCTCAGATGGTAAAAATCTGCCAGCAATGTGGGATACTCAGATTCAATCCTTGGGTCAGGAAGATCCCCTGGAGAAGGGAATGGTTACCCACCCCAGTATTTTTGCCTGGAGAATTCCATGGACAGAGGAGCCTGGCGGGCTATAGTCAGTGGGGTCACAAAGAGTCAGACATGACTGAGCAACTAACAACACTGATAATATAATTTCTTGTACAAATTCCTAGAAGAGAAATTTCAGCCTCAAAGATGTATCTTTAAACATTTTGTAATACATGGTTATTGCTGAGTATTCCCACTAGAAAAAAATGAACCAATTAATACTCTTATCAACAGTTTAGGAGAATGACTTTTTCCCAATTCCTTCATCATTAGCAGAACCTTTTATCTCTGATATTGTGACAAGTAAAAACAAACAAAAACAAGGGGTCTTTTGTTATTTTATATTTATCATGTTTTCAGGCTTTTTAATCATATAACTTACTCATTTTAAAAAATATTTATTTCTTTTTGGTATGTAAGAAACCTATGTAGTTTTAATAGTGATATTAACTAACCCCTTTTCCTATGTGATGCTGTTGCTTCGGTCATGTCTGGCTTTTGCAACCCTATGACCTGTAGCCTGCCAGGCTCCTCCAGCCATGGGATTCGCCAGGCAAGAATAGTGGAGTGGGTTGCCATGCCCTCTCCCAGGGGATCTTCTTAACCCAGAGATTGAATCCGTGTCTCTCACGTCTCTTGCATTGGCAGGCAGTTTCTTTACCACTAGTGCCACCTGGGAAGCTCCTCTTTCTTATACACTTGAGATATTTTTAAAATTTGTTATTTTTCTTTTAATTTCGTTAAGTGTTCTTTTGTACAGATGTCTACTTTTATATTTCTCAGTAACAAAATATAATAATCTCTTTATTTTTAGATTTTATTATATTTAGAATGATCTTACCTCCAAAGATCATAAGATAAATGTTCAATTATAATTTTCCTAGATCTTTTATATATAGTTTATAGATTTTTTTCAATATCACTTGTGATAAATATCATAACTCTGGAATTTCAGTTGATAAATTCTTTGAATACAATTTCTTTTTCCAAATAAGTAATTAGGAATTGTGTAATAACAGTTCCTAGTGACTTTTTTGAAAATGTATTATATATTCTTTTTTCACTGATGTACGGTGCTACATTTATTGTAAATTGAATTATATAGATTCTCCATTTGTTTCTAGGCTATTTTTTCTCGTTCACCTATTCCTTTTTAGACTGTTTCATTGATTGTTTACTCTGTGATTAGGACCATACTCTTTTAAATATCATTCCTTTACTATATGTTTGATTATCTAACAGTTTAAGTGCATATCACTTTTTATATTCGAATGTTTATGGGATATTTTTGTCCAGTTATTTTTTCAGACAAACAATTCTGTGTGTGTGTGTGAGTGTGTGTGTTTGTGTGTGAAATCTTTTCCCCCAAATATCCTTTTGGGAATTTGATTAGACATATCAATTTTACAAAGTAGCTCAGGAACTAAGACTCTCCTATATGGCATAACTTTAATTCTAGTTAATGGAAAAGTATAAATGATAGCTAGTTGATGCTCTACTTATGAGAAGTAGGTAAATAATATAAGCATTTCTGTAAGGGATGATTCCCTTGCTTTTGCCCTGCATCTCAAAGACATAAGGCTTGGAAAGGGGGTTTTCTTTCAGGGTCTTCCGTGCCTTTTTCCCCATGTAGAACATTTCACAGCTTGTCTCATTACAGCATTTATAAAAACACAGTCGGAAAGCAGTGGTGCATAGATGAATTATTTAAGTTTCACAGCAAATCGCCCTCATCTTGCTTGCTCCCTCTTAATGCACTTGAAGTGAGCCCAGGGAGGCGAATCGTAGAAGGCATGGCGTGGAATGTAAACCAACTTTTATTAGCCACAAAAAGCCACACTATAACATTTATTAAGTATCAGAGACAGTGTGTTTAAATAAGTTTGATTTGCTGAATAATCACCAATGTTGCAGCCATCTTCCCCAGATAGGAACACTCCCTTGTCAAAAACATTTATTTTCTTGTCACTTCTGATAATATAATGGGCTCTTGGGGTTTTGTGAGTTTCTTAGCAAATCGTGATTTTCAGCAAATTACTATGTGTCTCCCACTGAATACAGCTTTAATAGCTGGGGGTGGAGGAGAGGAAAACCACACACATCATTGACTGAAAATATATCATCCTATTATGGGCGCAACTGTTAGGGGTTGCAGCTGCCATAAGAAAATGAGGAGACAAACACCCTCTCAAGTCCATTCCAGTCCTTCCACCAATGAACAACGTCAATAAACTTGATGTCCCCACTTCAGACTGGCCTGAGGCTGAATTCTGTTTTCTTTTCTTTTTTTTTTTTAAAGAGGTGAATCAGCTCTTAAGACCAAATGATTTTTCTTCCTTTCTAATCTTATTCATTTCCCTGATACAAAATCAAGCAGACAGATGCTCAGAACATTTCTGAGCCTCGGAGCACTTTCCTAAACTTGCATCAATGCGGTGAGCTGAGACTAGGTGATTCTATGATGCTCTGCTGTATACATCTGTGTTCTAAGTCCTTTTTTATCTTTGACTAATGCCACTGTTTTAATTTCAGATGGAAAATAACACTAACAAATTAAATATACCTAGGTACTCAATGGTGAGATGCTGGTGAGTAAATATGCAATGCAACTGGGAGCCTACCTTAAATACTGTGAAACACTGCGTGTGTGTGTTTTACTCCTCTATGACCAGAGGTTGCCAGTGTGCAACTGGTAACCTGTAAGCATGTGTGTAGGTATGTGTGTGCACACACAGGCATGTGTGTCCTTAAACCCTAACTCTATGAGGAAATGAAGGAAGAATAAAATGCAAGGAAATAAGGAAGGAGAGAAATGCCCCTTCATCCTTTCTTGTCTTTACTGGAAACAAGCCTTTTGACAGGGAAACCCATCGGTAGCTTTCTGTTCATTACACACAGACCTGTGGCATTGCATTTCCAGGGATATTAAGTGAAGCTCCTAGGATGAGGCTTACGAGTCATTGAGTGTCACTGCCCACTAAGCCCTATGACATCAGTGAAGAAATATTTTCCTCAGTAAGTTGCCCCTAAAGATTGTGGTTATCGATGAGAAGGAGATTACTGTTATTCTGGGTTTCTAACTCTCTAGGAAATCCAGGCTTCTTGTTTGGGACATGAGCTTGTCTTGGGATACTGATTCAAATTTAGAGCCTATGGCATTGAGATTCATTCATTCATCACTTAATCATTCACAGATACTTTTGAAATTCCTGCTATAAGCTAAGAATTCTGCTGAGTTTGTGGATATTTTTTATGTTCAAGTTGTTCATTATTTGCTGAGTGATTAGAGTAAGAAAGAGGAAATTTGTAATGCAGGTAATACCTCAGATGATCCAAGTAAACATAAGCGATTACAGGACCACATAGGTGGGACCTTGACCCAGTGACCCCATCTTGGAAGAGATGTGAGGCTGTGGGGGGCTGGAAGAGCCATGGGGAGATACAAAATCCAAGCTGAGACTTGAGTATTTACTAACAGTTGAACAGGAGTAACTGCATATGCAAAGGGTTGGAGCCAGGGGACTCAAGGGATAAAACACGAGGCTGGGATGTAAGCTACGGTGTGTTCAGGAACAGCCTTAGCACTGCAAGAGTTTTCACTCAACTCTTGAAGACAATGCATTGTATTAGAGATTTTAAGCAGGGGAGTTAATGTGATCAGATTTCAAATAGAAAACTTTATTTATTTTATTTAAAACTTTATTTAAAAATAAAACACTGCTTTATTTTTATTACAAGGATGTATTCAGAAAGAAAGACAGCTGTTTCAATGAAGGGAATAATTTGGAGGGGGCAAGGCTGGAGTCTGGGAAGGAAACTAAATGACAAATTAAGCTGAGAGCTGATGGGCTGACTATGACTATCTCATTGGAAAGAGACAGAGGTATGTATGTGTGGTGGGGTGGATGTGTGTTGGGTGTGAATCTGCATGTCGTACTATTTTTCAAATAAGACTGATGATTTTTACTGAATTTATCGGGAAAGAGAGAGGAAAGAGTAAAAAAAGACCAGGAGAGTTACTAGATGGATGTGAAGTAAGTGTTAGTCACTCAGTTGTGTCCGACTCTTTGTGACACCATGGACTATAGCCTATCAGGCTCCTCTGTCCATGGAATTCTCCAGGCAAGAATCCTGGAGTGGGTTGCCATTCCCTTCTCCAGGGGATCTTCCCTGGTTGCACCCAGGCCTCTTACACTGAGGGCAGATTCTTTACCATCTGAACCATCAGGGAAAACTACTAGACGGATGTCAGTCTTTAAATGAAATCTGACAGGAAAACGAGCTGGTTTCTGAGGAATCCCTATAGAGTCAGAACCCTTGGGGGGCAACAAGGTGAAAATGCCTTGTAAACAGTGTAACCTCGGGTCTGGAGTCCAGTAGAGAGAGTCTAGTTCTCACTTTCCCTGATTTTAATCACTCCATAATGGAAATAGTTAATAAGATCATCTTTTTTACCTTCAAGGAACCATTTGAAACATCTCCATGAAAAGATAGGATCCAACATTCAAATAAAAACTGGCAGGCAATTTTCCTTTTTGTTTTTGAAATATAGTATCAAATATTGCAATATTAGGAAACTCCCAGGTTTAGGAATTTTTTTAGGTTTTTTTTTTCCCCTCAAACTATGATATTGTACACAGGAAATAAATGCTCATTAGGCAGAGATGTTACATAAAGTTGAAAAGGATTCTTAATTTACAGTAACATGACAGACCTGTGTATTAAGCTATTTACCTAAATGAGGGTTTGCTATGCTAAGAAACTGAAGCAGAATTAAATAGGAAGTTCTACTTACAGGGAATTTGAGGTCCTGTGGGGTTGAAAGGTGCAGAAACAACCTTGTTGGAACACCTGGATTTATTCGATGTAGTAAAACAATGAAGAACTTCAGGTGGTGATTCTGATTCCAATGCACATCTTTTTCTTGGCGGAGGGTGGGGGGGAGTTATTAGAAAGTGAGAATGGGTATAAGTACCTGTGGAAGAGTTGACAAAAATGAATATCCAATAGTAGATTATTTTTGGTGATTAATAAATATCATCTAAGGAGGCAGGATTGATAAGTAGTCCTTCCCTGAGTATTCTTGTGTGTGTGTGTGTATTTCACAATTGTTTCTCCTCCCCATGTCTATTTTTGCTCTTTGTTGGCCCAATCTTATTCTGACTGTATCTGTAACACAGTTATCACTAATATCTTTTCCTTTTATTTGTAATGTTGAATAAGATGCTCTGGTTTTCTGTAAACTGAATTAATAAGGTTTGGAAGCCTATTCTCTACCTGTAAGGTGATATAGAAGCAGTAGGTATGGGTCAGAACATGGATTGAATCAAGGGACTGATAAGAAAATGAAAGAAGGATTCAAGCAATGTTAGAATAAATGCACACGACGGATGCTTAAAGAGAGAATTAGAGACCATAGTTCTTTCCCAAAGGTACAGGAGACAGACTTTCCTGGTGGTTCAGATAGTAAAGAATCTGCCTGCAATGCAGGAAACTGGGTTCAATACCTGGGTCAGGAAAATCCCCAGGAGGAGGAAATGGTAACCCTCCCAGCATTCTTACCTGGAGAATTCCATGGACAGAGGAGCTTGGCAGGCTACAGACTAATACACACAAACACAGAAGACCAGGGAGTGTGGAGGAATCAGAGATCTGTAACTATCTGGCCAAAAAGGCTCAGAAAACATGTACTTTTCCCCCCCAAAAAAGTTGCATAGTAATTCTTCAGTAGCATGGTTTAAGTTGGTGGATATACCTTTCTAATAATCTTCAATATCACTGTCTATCACCAGTGTTTGTATGCATGGATGACAGTCTGCTCCTCATATCTCATTCTGGAAGTCTTGACTTCTTTAGCAGCTTAAGGCAGTATGATATCAAGACATATTGAGAACTACTCTGGTATATGCAAAAGTTAAATAACTTTTCTTGAATATCAATGAGAAGCTTTTGTTAAATTGTTATTGAGTACTTAAGTTATTGTACTTTGTGAAATTTATGTCAGTCACACCAAACTACCTTTTGGGAAATCCTATATGCCATTTCAAAGGATTCATTGATTTCTACTAGTTTTGTCTTAATTGTCTTGTGTCTATTTTTGTTTTGCTTTTACAATCATCTTTCCTTTCAAAATTGGGTTATAACGTAATACTTAGAGTATATTTGATGCTATGCTATGCTATGCTAAGTCACTTCAGTCGTGTCCGACTCTGTGCGACCCCATAGACGGCAGCCCACCAGGCTCCCCCGTCCCTGGGATTCTCCAGGCAAGAACACTGGAGTGGGCTGCCATTTCCTTCTCCAATGCATAAAAGTGAAAAGTGAAAGTGAAGTCGCTCAGTCGTGTCCGACTCTTAGCGACCCCATGGATTGCAGCCTAACAGGCTCCTCCGTCCATGGGATTTTCCAAGCAAGAGTACTGGAGTGGGGTGCCGTTGCCTTCTCCAAGAGTATATTTGAAGTGAACATTAAATGCTCCCAGTACAAACTAACTCAACTAAAGTAAGAATGGAATGAACCGATTGCTTCCATGACAATCATGCCACAACTTACTCACTGTTCTGTCTCATGACATAATTTTTTTAAAGAATTTTATTTATGGGTAGGCAAAACACATTATTGTATGGTAATTTGAACATTAATTCCAAAACCTCAAAATAATGAAAAGTACGTTTCCTGGTTCCCTTTCCTAATGGCTAGCACTTATAACAGTTTATTATGTGCCATTCACATATTTTCTGCCAACTCCACTCATATACTTTTGTACATATTATGTGTTTGTTTACCCAATGATAGTTATATTCAATTTTTATACTTTGTTTTAACCTAATATTTTATCTAGGAAATACTTTCATTTCGGTACCTGTAATTAACTCATTTTTGTTTACACTTGGAGAGTTTTATATCATTTAAACTTGCCATAATTTATTACATTGATGTCTTTAGTATTGGTATTTTCATTGTTTTTAGTTTTAATTTTTGCAAATATTTTTGTTAACAACAATGTAGCACCAATCATTTATATATATGTATATGTAGATACATTAACATATATACATATATACAGGATAAGTTCCTACTAGTCAAATTGCAGGGTTGAAGAAAACAAACATTTTAAATTTTGTAGATTTTTGACAGATTGTATTCTACCATATAGAGATTGTGCCAAAGCATATTTTCACCAGCCTTGTATGAGAATACTACTTTTACCAAACTCATACACTGTACAATTGATCATTCAAATCTTTGTCAAACTTTTAGGTGAAAAAAAAATTCTATCTTATGTTTTGTGTTTCTCTTATTATGAGTGGGATTATCATTGTATATTTTAAAGAATAAGTATTTCCACTTTTTTAATGATTATCTGCTCATACTCATTTTCTAGTTTTCTAATGGTTTGTTTTTTCCTTATTGGATAATAGGAGCTCTTTATATAGATAAGAATTTATCACATTGCCATGATATATACTTTATATATTTTTTAACCAGGATTTTTAAATCTTCCATGTTTTCTTTTTATTACCTCTGTAATATGATAAAACATTTGACCCACTTGGCATTTGTTTCACATATGATATAAATTAGAGGTTCAATACTTTTAAATGGATTTTCAGTAGCCTTGACATAAATTATTGAATAAATCTATTTTTTAAAATATTAAAAGCTTTATTTTGCTTCTCAGTGTTATTTTAATGCTTGTCCTTTTATAGATTTTAGTATTATATATAATATATCTTGTTTTTTTCTTATATCTTTTATTATTACTAGTTTGCTATTGTAGTTGGGATAATTTGTGGCTATTTCTGTATAGGAAGGTCCTGGATTTTGGACTTAGTTTTGCACTCATCCACATTTATACATTACCTTATTGCCTGTAATATATCATTCAGTTTTGGGGATTTTCTGTGTGTACAATCATAGCATGAAAAATAACAATTTTGCCTTCTATTTTCCAATTTAAATATTTTTACTTCTGTCTTCCTTCCTCACTAAAATGGTTAGGACCCCAAGAACAGTGAAAATAATGGTGATACTGAAGTCTTGGTGGTGTTCTGGATATTATGTGAATGGCACGTAAGAAACTGGTATGAGTGCTAGCCATTAGGAAAGGGAACCAGGAAACGTACTTTTCATTATTTTGAGGTTTTGGAATTAATGTTCAAATTACCATACAATTATGTGTTTTACCTATCCATAAATAAAATTCTTTAAAAAAATTATCAGTCATGAGACAGAACACTGAGTGAGTTGTGGCATGATTGTCATGGAAGCAATCTGTGTTTTTCCATTAGACATGATACTGACTTTAGAGTTGAAATAATATATGTGTCAATTCCCATTTTCTTAGGAAACATTATTTTTCCTATTTTATTTAAAATATTTGTGTATTTCTTTTCTTTTCTTTTTTTTGGTAGCCACATTTTTTTTCTTCTTTTAATTTTATTTTATTTAACTTTACAATATTATATTTGTTTTGCCATATATCAAAATGAATCTGCCACAGGTATACTTATGTTCCCCATCCTGAACCCTCCTCCCTCATCCCTCCCCATTCCATCCCTCTGGGTCGTCCCAGTGCACCAGCCCCAAGCATTCAGTATCGTGCATCAAACCTGGACTGGTGACTCGTTTCATATATGATATACATATTTTAATGCCATTCTCCCAAATCATCCCACCCTCTCCCTCTCCCACAGAGTCCAAAAGACTGTTCTATACATCAGTGTCTCTTTTGCTGTCTCGTACACAGGGTTATTGTTACCACCTTTCTAAATTCCATATATATGCATTAGTATACTGTATTGGTGTTTTTCTTTCTGGCTTACTTCACTCTGTATAATAGGCTCCAGTTTCATCCACCTTGTTAGAACTGATTCAAATGTATTCTTTTTAATGGCTGAGTAATACTCCATTGTGTGTATGCACCACAGCTTTCTTATCCATTCATCTGCTGATGGACATCTAGGTTGCTTCCATGTCCTGGCTATTATAAACAGTGCTGCGATGAACATTGGGGTACATGTATCTCTTTCAATTCTGGTTTCCTCAATGTGTATGCCCAGCAATGGGATTGCTGGATCATAAGGCAGTTCTATTTCCAGTTTTTTAAGGAATCTCCACACTGTTCTCCATAGTGGCTGTACTAGTTTGCATTCCCACCAACAGTGTAAGAGAGTTCCCTTTTCTCCACACCCTCTCCAGCATTTATTACTTGTAGACTTTTGGATCGCAGCCATTCTGACTGGCGTGAAATGGTACCTCATAGTGGTTTTGATTTGCATTTCTCTGATAATGAGTGATGTTGAGCATCTTTTCATGTGTTTGTTAGCCATCTGTATGTCTTCTTTGGAGAAATGTCTATTTAGTTCTTTGGCCCATTTTTTGATTGGGTCATTTATTTTTTCTGGAATTGAGCTGTAGGAGTTGCTTGTATATTTTTGAGATTAGTTGTTTGTCTGTTGCTTTATTTGCTATTATTTTTTCCCATTCTGAAGGCTGTCTTTTCACCTTGCTTATAGTTTCCTTTGATGTGCAGAAGCTTTTAAGTTTAATTAGGTCCCATTTGTTTATTTTTGCTTTTATTTCCAATATTCTGGGAGGTGGGTCATAGAGGATCCTGCTGTGATGTATGTTGGAGAGTGTTTTGCCTATGTTCTCCTCTAGGATTTTCATAGTTTCTGGTCTTACGTTTAGATCTTTAATCCATTTTGAGTTTATTTTTGTGTATGGTGTTAGAAATTGGTCTAGTTTCATTCTTTTACAAGTGGTTCATTTTTTCAATCAAAAGTTCATATAAAAAAATTTAAATGCTTTGTCAACACTTGTAGAGCTGCTTATCATTTCTCCCATTTAATGTATTGATGCAGGACAGTATTGTTGCACCCCTGTAATAATCCCACTTGGTCAGGAATATGTATTCTTTTGACACAATGTTAAATTCCCTCTAATAATATATCATTTAGGTTTACTTGTATATTCATAAGGCATATTGATCTGCTCTGTTCTTTTTTATTCATTTTAAATCTTTAATGTGATATATTTGCTTCATAAAATAATTTATATGCATAAATTTTTACTATTTTTAAATGCTATCCCATAGTCACTTTTTTCATAAGTATTAGAGGAAACGAATGTGTTTTCTTTGTTTTTAGGGTATAAAGTTTAATATATATGGATCTAGTCCACACCATAAAGGTCCCAGAAGGTTTCATCTCTAACCCATTGTTATTAATTTCCTGCTTACTCTTACAGAGAACTATTTCATGTATACAAAAGCAGAAAAAAATTGATATATATTTTTCAAATAATGACATACTATGTAAACTCTTCTGTGCCTTGATTTCTCACTTAGTATTATACCTTGGAAATCTTATCATTTCAACATGTTTTTCCTCAATTTTTTCCTCAGCTTTTTCTGATGCCACACACAATTCTTGTGTATACATGTACATTGCTCAATTATCCCTTTTTAATAGGCTCTCATGTTTTCTCCATCTTTATATATTTAAAAAAATGCTCCAATAAATAACCTTATACATAAATCACACGTGCATGTATATTTAAGGATACACTGAAGAATAAATTCCTAAGAGTAATTGCTAGTGTATTTACTAATATAACAGATAAATGGTATGGGCACTTGAAATCTTGATGCCTTCTCACTTTATAAATGTTAAATCTAAGAGATATTGTTATAATTTATAATCCCTTGCCATTAATTCTGAAAAATAAAGGCCCCTTTATTATGATGAGCACAGTGATAGGTGGTGACTCAAATGAAAGGAACCAAGAACACACTAAATTATAAAAAGGTTAGAAGACTTGGAGAAGAAAGAGTAAGAGAAGAAAACAAGAGTAGATGTAGACACTAGTAAAGGGGCGAGAACCACAAGGGAAAATAAGACAGAAGAGAGTATGAGTAAGAACAAAGTAGCAAGGAGGTTGTATCTGTCATAAGAATTTAAATGTTGGGGAAAGAGGAAGGTGCTTAGGTAACCTGAGGGTAAATATGGCGAGTGATATGTACTATAACTCTCCCCCATCTGTCCATCTGTCCTTGAAATCTTAAACACCTTTAAATGTTCATTATCAGCCATGATTTATATGATGAACTCTTTTTGGAGGGATGGTATAACAAACTATAAAACTTACCAGTTGTTTTTAAGTGACAGGAAGACCAGCCAAAGGAGGCCCTAATACAAATGGAAAGGAGACATGTATGTTGTAGGTGTCAAGGGTAGTTTGTATGTGCACATGTGTATGCATTCTCGCACAAACTGTGTATATACACACATATTTAATAACTATTCGTGTTCTCTTATAGTGAAGAGTTTTATTGTGGCTTAACTTTTTGCTGTTTGATCATTTGGTTACAAAAAATATTGGTGATGGTTGGATGGCAATATGAATTTACTTAACACCACTGAACTGTATACTTAGAAATGGTTAAGATGCTTAATCTTTTGTTATATGTATTATATCATGATTAAAAAATGAAAAAAAATGCCAACGTGCATAATGCATAGTCTGAAAAATACAGGAGAAGAGCAAAGAAATAAATTAATCTCTATAATAACACATACATATTGAGTGTTTGGCAGCCTGAGATGGAAAGAGCAGTTAGAAGACAGAAAGATAAGAGTAGATTAGAAAGAGAGAATCAGAATGTAGCAGCAAGCCAGGGTCTGAGAGGAGAGGGTTTCCAAGACATTCCCGGTAGAAGGTATGGTCAAGAGACTTTTAAGAATTTGGAAGTCTAATAAATTCAATGTTAAGATTTTTTTTGTTACTGTTTTGAGGTGTTAAACATCTCTTTCAACACACACACACCTCTAGCCTCTACTGTTAGTAAAAATCTATTTTGATCTGGAGGCACTTCAGGGGAAGGTAAAAGGCTGAACATGGAGCAGGGTCTCCACATTGTGATGTGGCAATACAAGGCACATAAGACCTAATCAGGAATCCTCAGAGACTTATTTGGAAATAGGTTCATATGTATCATTTTTAGATTTCACATATAAGTGATATTATACAATATTTGTCTTTCTCTACCTTAATTCACTCAGTATGATATTATCTAGATCCATCCATGTTGCTGCAAATGACATGATTTCATTCTTTTTTATGGCTGAACTAAATGCCCATTGATGGGTGAATTAATAAAGACATGGCACACATATAAACAGAATGGAATATTACTCAGTCAATCCACTGTTTGCTAGTGCAATTTCCTTGCTCCTGCTCCCTTCTGCCTCTAAAAGTCTGTTGTTTTGTTCAGCTCCTTGGTACTCCTTTCTATTTGCTGGTTGGTGCCATCTGATTCTGGAGAAGGCAATGGCACCCCACTCCAGTAGGGTGGTAGGCTGCAGTCCATGGGGTCGCGAAGAGTTGGACACAACTGAACGACTTCACTTTCACTTTTCACTTTCATGCATCGGAGAAGGAAACAGCAACCCACTCCAGTGTTATTGCCTGGAGAATCCCAGGGACGGGGGAGCCTCGTGAGCTGACGTCTATGGGGTCGCACAGAGTCGGACACGACTGAAGTGACTTAGCACCAGCAGCAGCAACAGCAGCAGCTATCTGATTCAAAGACAGTACAATGAAGCCAATAAGATCTTTAAAATGTACTCAGTTGAATTGTTTTTTTTTTTAAACAAAAGTATCCTTCTAGGAGATAAACATACACAAAAGAGATAGAAATCATCATCTGGGTCTCATCTGTAACCTGCCCATCATGTGTGGAGAAAAAATTATTACCTGAACTTATAAGTCACACATTGAAGATAGCTACTTTCAAGTATTCAGACTTCACTGAAAGGCAAATGTTTATATTAACCCCATAAAGAAATTTTACATTCTAATGTATGCATCACTTATGATCAAACTGGACCTTCTGTGGAAACATTATATTTGATTTGTGGTTTACACTTTACTTGCATTGTAGTTATTTTGGTTTTACACTGTGAATCATAAATATTTTCTTCTTTTAGGAATAATCTATTATGTAATTGAAAAGAGGAATAGAGGAAGGGGAAATTGGCAAATTCCTTAGTGGCCAGCACCCCACAGTTTCTTAATCTAGTCCTGGTGGGTTTTGGCTAAGAACTCTATTTTTGTAATGTTATAAAACTAGGCTATGTGATACTGTATCACTAGTGTTGTGCACCAAGACCCATAATTATAATTATTAGCATTCATAGATCTACCCTTAACATATGAAGTCAAGGGGAACAAAGTCCATGACTAATTGTCTCACATATTTGGCTTAGAATATCAATATTTCAGAGTAGGAAACACAGGCAATTGTCAAATTGTGTCATAAAGAAGGGCAAGTGTCTGGTGTCAGTTGGTAGGTTTAAGGATCATGTGATCAAACTTAAAGAACTTTCCTTATATGTCAGTAGTTATTGTGCTGTGTGGGTGCCAAGTCTTAGCTAGCCAGCCAGTTAAAGAGTATCAAAACTCCAGACTACATCTAATTTGCTCTATTTCAAAAGTGAACTTGTTTTGAACAAGTCTAACTTTATTTTTAATATTTGTATGCCTGCAAACCTTTTACTGTAATTAGAAAGGAAAGTTCAAGCATGGGAGACATGAGGAGAGGTTGTCTTTGGCTGGCATCTGGTGTCTTATACAAAGCTCACTGAGGGTCTGTTACAAAATATTGTCTGTCGTCTGAGTTGCTGGCTGGTTCTACTCTTTGGGAGCCACGGGGATGTAGGGCATGAATTTGGTATCTGCTGAGTTCTCTCAAAAAAAGATTTTGTTGAGCTCTTAATAAAGAAATCACTTCGACAGTAATTCCAACTCCTAAAAACCAAATCCAAACCTGGAAAATGTTATGGGTATAAATTGTTCAGTCACAGCATTTGAAACAGAAGTTGGGGACAGCACTACAGAGTAGGACCCAAAAGAGTGTTTCGGGAAAAGATGAAAGGTGGGCTTAGTTTATAATGATGGCTACTGACCCACAGCTTCATTACATTACTGGGCTGGTTGCCAAATCTCCAGAGAAAGCCAACAATTGGGCCAGGAAATCTAAACTTGCTTTGAAAGTCCTAAGATCAGAAATATAAAACAAAATGTACTGGTTAAGACTTGGACTCTAGAGTCAGACAGATTTAGGCCTGCATCCGGTCCCATCACTTCATGGGAAATAGATAGGGAAACAGTGGAAAAAGTGTCAGACTTTATTTTTTTGGGCTCCAAAATCACTGCAGATGGTGACTGCAGTCATGAAATTAAAAGACGCTTACTCCTTGGAAGGAAAGTTGTGACCAACCTAGATAGCATATTGAAAAGCAGAGACATTACTTTGCCAACAAGGGTCTGTCTAGTCAAGGCTATGGTTTTTCCTGTGGTCATGTATGGATGTGAGAGTTGGACTGTGAAGAAGGCTGAGCGCCGAAGAATTGATGCTTTTGAACTGTGGTGTTGGAGAAGACTCTTGAGAGCCCCTCAGACTGCAAGGAGATCTAACCAGTCCATTCGAAGGAGATCAGCCCTGGGATTTCTTTGGAAGGAATGATGCTGAAGCTGAAACTCCAGTACTTTGGCCACCTCATGCGAAGAGCTGACTCATTGGAAAAGACTTTGATGCTGGGAGGGATTGGGGGCAGGAGGAGAAGGGGACGACAGAGGATAAGACGGCTGGATGGCATCACTGACTCGATGGACGTGAGTTTGCGTGAACTCTGGGAGTTGGTGATGGACAGGGAGGCCTGGCGTGCTGCAGTTCATGGGGTCGCAAAGAGTCAGACACGACTGAGCGACTGAACTGAACTGATAACACTTACTAGTTATGTGACAATGAGGAAGTTGATTAACTTTTCTAAGCCACAGTTTGCTTCTGTTTCCTTATCTGTAAAATTGAAATAATAGTATTGATCTCATTTATTAGTTAATGTTTTATGGTAAGGTGAAGTTATTTATTCATTTATATCAGTATAAACATGCAGATTCCTATTTTATTCTAATTATTATGATCCCCTACTATAAATATTTATTGGTATACTGAAATTGTCCCAGGTTTAGCCAATGAGGACTCCTTCAAGAAAATATCTACATTCTTTTGACATGATCTTATCATTGTTTACGCCTTTCCTTACTTTCTGATCCCCAGAGTTATTTCAGTATATCTAGTTTTTCCCTTGAATCAGTCTTTTTCCAAGCAGAAATCAACAGTTGGGTGATAAGTGTGCTATTGCTACTGGGTTGCTGCCACCTTAGTCTCCCTTAGTGGACAGCACTAGGAAATTGTACATATTGTAGAGAGTTTATACTAAGCTCTTCATTTCCAGTACAAAACTACAGGGTTTATTGTACTTTCTTCCTTTCTGTATTCCTATCTCCTATTTCTGATGGTGAGAACACTGACTCCTAGTATCCTCAACATAATTATTTGCATGTGCAAGTCCCTGTGTGTAACACACATCTGAATCCGCTGAGTGCTTTCTTGCTTAAGTTCCTTTTTTATGTGTGCACACTCATCAGTTCAGTTCAGTCTCTCAGTCGTGTCCTACTCTTTGTGACCCCACGAACTGCAGCATGCCAGGGTTCCCTGTCCATCTCCAGCTCCCAGAGCCTACTCAAACTTGTGTTCATTGAGTCGGTGATGTGATCCCACAATCTCATCCTCTGTCATCCCATTCTCCTCCCACCTTCAATCTTTCCCAGCATCAGGGTCTTTTCCAATGAGTCAGTTCTTTGCATCAGGTGGCCAAAGGATTGGAGTTTCAACTTCAGCATCAGTCCTTCCAATGAATATTCAGGACTGATTTCCCTTAAGATTGGCTGGATCTCCTTGCAGTCCAAGAGACTCTCAAGAGTGTTCTTCAACACCACAGTTCAAAAGCATCAATTCTTCGGAGCTCAGCTTTCTTTATGGTCGAACTCTCACATGTGTACATGACCACTGGAAAAACCATAGCTTTGACTAGACAGATCTTTGTTGGCAAAGTAATGTCTCTGCTTTTTAATATGCTGTCTAGGATGGTCATAGCTTTTCTTCCAAGGAGCAAACGTCTTTAAATTTCAAGGCTGTAGTCACCATCTGCAGTGACTGTGGAGCCCAAAAAATAAAGTCTGTCACTGTCTCCACTGTTTCCCCATCTATTTGCCATGAAGTGATGGGACCATATGCCATGATCTTAGTTTTCTGAATGTTGAGCTTTAAGCCAACTTTTTCACTCTCCTCTTTCACTTTCATCAAGAGGCTCTTTAGTTCTTCTTTGCTTTCTGCCATGAGGGTGGTGCAATCTGCATATTTGAGGTTATTGACATTTCTCCCAGCAGTCTTGATCCCAGCTTGTGCTTCATCCAGCCTGGCATTTTGCATGATGTATTCTGCATAAAAGTTAAATAAACATGGTGACAATATACAGCCTTGACGTACTTCTTTCCTGATTTGGAAACAGTCTGTTGCTCCATGTCTGGTTCTAACTGTTGCTTCTTGACCTGCATGTGGATTTCTCAGGAGGCACATCAGGTGGTGTGGTTTTCCCATTGCTTTAAGAATTTTCCACAGTTTGTTGTGATCCACACACTCAGAGTCTTTGGCGTAGTCAATAAAGCAGAAGTGGATGTTTTTCTGGAACTCTCTTGCTTTTTCAATGATTCAACGAATGTTGACAACTTGATCTCTGGTTCCTCTGCCTTTTCTAAATCCAACTTGAACATTTGGAAGCTCACAGTTCACGTACTGTTGACACCTGGCTTGGAGAATTTTGAGCATTACTTTGCTAGCGTGTGAAATGAGGGCAATTGTGCGGCAGTTTGAACATTTTTGGGCACTACCTTTCTTTGAAATTGGAATGAAAACTGACCTTTTCCAGTTCTGTGGCCACTGCTGAGTTTTCCAAATTTGCTGGCATATTGAGTGCAGCACTTTCACAGCATCATCTTTTAGAATTTGAAATAGCTCCACTGGAATTCCATCACCTCCACTAGTTTTGTTCGTAGTGATGCTTCCTGAGGACCACTTGACTTCACATTCCAAGATGTCTGGCTCTAGGTGAGTGATCACACCATTGTGGTTATCTGGGTCATGAAGATCTTTTTTGTACAGGTCTTCTGTGTATTCTTGCCACCTCTTCTTATATCTTCTGCTTCTGTTAGGTTCCTACCATTTCTGTCCTTTATTGTGCCCATCTTTGCATGAAATGTTCCCTTGGTATCTCTGATTTTCTTGAAGAGATCTCTAATCTTTCCCATTCTATTATTTTCCTCTATTTCTTTGCACTGATCACTGAGGAAGGCTTTCTTATCTCTCCTTGCTATTCTTTGGGACTCTGCATTCAAATGGGTATATCTTTCTTTTTTTCCTTTGCCTTTAGCTTCTCTTCTTTTCTCAGCTATTTGTAAGGCCTCCGCAGACAACCATTTTGCCTTTTTGCATTTCTTTTTCTTGGGGATGGTCTTGATCACTGCCTCTTGTACAATGTCATGAACTTCTGTCCATAGTTTTCAGGCACTCTGTCTATCAGATCTAATCCCTTGAATCTATTTGTCACTTCCACTTCCAGTGGAAGTGTGCACTCATATGCCCACATAATGACTGCTGCTTTCTCATTTCCCTTGGGTGTATAGATTTGCAACTTAAAAGAAAGGAAGAAAGGAAAGAAGGAAGGAGAGAGGAAGGGAATGAGGAAAGAAAGGAAGAAAGAGTAGGAAGAGAGAAGAAAGGAAATGTTTCTAAATAGGTTTCAGTATGTCCTCACAAACATCTGAGCTGGGAGAAAGTGTAGATAGTAATGATTTAGTTCTTATTAGTATAAAATGGGCAAGACTTTGGCTTTCAATGAAATAAAGAAAAAAAAGTGAGAAATGCTAAAAGAGAGAGATGAGAAACATAAAAACGCAGAGACAGAGAAATGAAGAAAGATATAAAGCAAAATGGAACAAGCTACCCAGAGCCAATACTTTTTAGTCTTAGCCTTAATAGAAGTGTGAGAATCAAAAGTAGAAATTACTAAAGGAAAACTGGAACAAAACCTTTGAATTGTGGAGCCTTAAGAGAAAGGTTTGAGTTTCCCTGGTGGCTCAGATAGTGAAGAATCCTCCTTCAATCCATGAGACCTGGGTTCGCTCCCTGGGTTGGGAAAATCCCCAGGTGAAGGGAATGGCTACCCACTCCAATATTGCTGCCTGGAGAATTCCATGGACAAAGAAGCCTGGCAAGCTACAGTTGAGATCACAAAGAGTCAGACACGACTGAGCAACTAACATTTTCACTTCATTTTTCAAGAAGAAAAAGGTTGTGTTGGTCTTCTAGAAAAGAACGCATTTGCATTGAAACTACTTCCCTGGTGGTCCAGTGGTTGAGAATCCACCTGCCAATGCAGAAGACATGGGTTGCATCCTTGGTATGGGAAGATCCCACAAGCCATGTGGCAACTCAGCCCCTGCAATTACCTGAGCACACTAGATCCCGTGCTCTGCAATAAGAGAAGTCACCATAATGAGAAGCCCGTGCACCACAACTAGAGAATAGCCCCTGCTCACTGCAACTAGAGAAAACCCGTGTGCAGCAACGAAGACTCAGCACAGCCAGAAACAAAAACTAAAATAAATAAATATTTTAAGAGACTATTATACTCTTCTAAATCACTCTCTTTTATTATTCAATCTATTTTCTTCCTCTTCCTTCATTTTCTTTCACTTTCCTTTGCAAGATATACTTGGAAATAAGTATATCTTGGAAATATACACAAGTTTGGGCTCTCTACCAAATCTTCAGAATTACTGTTTCTTAAATATGGTTGATTTACAGTATTATATTAGTTTCAAGTGTAGGACATAGTTATTTGATAATTTTATAGTTTATACTCCATTTAAAGTTGTTACAAAACAAAGCCTATTTTTCCCTATGTTGTACAATATATCCTGTTGCTTATCTATTTTATTCACAGTAATCTGTTCATCTTAATTGCATACCACCATCCTGTCCCTCCCTTGTTCCTTGTCCCCACTGGTAACCATGAGTTTTTCCTCTATATTTGTGAATTGGCACCTGTTTTGCTTTATACTTTTATTTGTTTTGTTTTTTAGATTCCACATATAAATGGTTTCTATAGTATTTGTCTTTCTCTGACTTATTCACTAAATGCAATACTTTATAAGTCCATCAACATTGCTGCAAGTGCCAGAATTTTATTCTATTTTATGGCTGAGTAATGTTCCATTGTATTTACATAACCACATCTTCTTTATCCATTCATCTGTTGATGGAGACTCGGGTAGCATCCGTGTCCTAGTTATTAGAAAAAATGGTGCTATGAACATTGTGGTGCATATATCTTTTCAAATTAATTTTTTTTCTTGATATATACCTGGGAGTGAAATTGCTGGATCATAAAGTAATTCTATTTGCAGTTTTTTGAGGAAACTCCATACTGTTTTCCATAATACCTATACCAATTTCCATTTCCATGAACATTATTCTAGGGTTCCCTTTTATCCACATCCTTGCCAACATTTGCTACTTGTGGCCTTTTTGATGTTACTCATTCTAACAGGTGTGAAGTGATATCTCATTGTGGTTTTGATTTTCATTTCTCTGATGATTAGTGATATTGAGTATCTTTTCATGTGACTCTTGGCCATCTGTTTGTCTTTTTTGGAAAAACATTTATTCAAGTCTTCTGCCCACTTTTTTAGTTGGGTTGTTTGGTTTTTAGGTATTGAGATATGTGAGCTATCATGAGCTATCATGTGCAAATATTTACTCCCATTCAGTAGGTTGTCTTTTTGTTTCATTAATGGTTTCCTTTGCTGTGCAAAAGCTTTTATGTTTAATTAGGTTCTGCTGTTTCTGTTTGCTTTTATTTCTATTGCCTTAAGAGACAGATCAGAAAAATACGATCATTGTCAAGGAGATTTCTGTCCATGTTCTCATCTAGGAGTTTTATGGTTTCAGGTTTTACATTTAGGTCTTTATACCATTTTGAGTTTATATTTGTATATGGTGTGAGGAAATGTTCTAATCCCATTTTTTAAAATGTAGTCATTCAGATTTCCCAGCACCATTTGTCGAAGATACTATCTTTTCTCCAACATAACTTCTTGCATCTTTTGTTGTAAATTAATTGACTATAGATGCATTTATTTCTAGGCTGTCTATTCTGTTCCATTGATATGTTTGGCTGTTTTGAGCCAGTACTATGTTGTTTTGATTCACTTCAGTTCAGTTAAGTCTCTCAGTCGTGTCCGACTCTTTGCAACCGCATGGACGGCAGCACGCCAGGCCTCCCTGTCCATCACCAACTCCCAGAGTTCACTCTAACTCATGTCCATTGAGTCCGTGATGCCATCCAACCATCTCATCCTCTGTTGTCCCCTTCTCCCCCCGCCTTCAATATATTTCTAAATAAAGTATTTGTGAATTTGAGGGCAATACTTTTATTTATTTACTGAAAGATTTTGTTTGTGCTTTTTTTCTTCTCCAAAGAAATTTTATATTTAACCTTCAGAGAATTATTTTGACTGGCTTATACTTTAGATGGGCTTTCCTGGTGGCTCTACCTGCAATGCCTGAGACCTGGGTTCAATCCCTGGGTAGGAAAGATCCCCTGGGGAGAGGAATGGCTACCCACTCCAGTATTCTTGCCTGGAGAAATCCATGGAGCCTGGCAGGCTACAGTTCATGGGGTTGCAGAGTCAGACATGACTCAGTGACTGTCATTCACTCTCATACTTTAGATATACAGTAGAACCATTACCAAAAGTTAAATCTATCTGTTAAATCTAGATGCAGATAGATTTTAAAGCAAATTAGATAAATCTTGGCTATTTTACTGATCATTTGGTACTAAATATGTCACCATTGCCTGGCAGACTACAGCCATGGTGTCACAAAGAGTTGTACATGACTGAGTAACTAAGCACATGTCACCATTATCCTCATTTTGTTGAATATATATCAGTTTTTTTGGCCATACCTCATGGCTTGTGGGATCTCAGTTCCCTGACTAGAGATTGAACCTATGCCCTTAACAGTAAAACATGAAGTCCTAACCACTAGATGACCAGGGAAGTTCCTGTCTATGGATTTCCACTGAGATATTTGTAGATAATGAAAGGCTAAGACTAGCCTAAGGTGAGCCTGTTTGAACTTTGGAGGCAGCTGAAAGAGATCTTGGTCCTAACCCTTGCCTGCAATGTATACTCAGAAAAATAAAATTTTCTAACACAAAGATAACCATAAGGCATGGTGCAGCTTTAAGAGTATGCTTCTTCTAACTCCAAACTGTGATTAAGCATTGGTTATTGTGGTTCCTGGAAATACCTTACTGCTTTACTGATAACCTTCAAAAAGATCTTCTACCTGCTTTTCTTTAAAAAAAAAAAGAAAAGAAATTGATCCCTTGAAACATCTTAGTATACACTTTAAGACTTTATATATTTTTTAAGTTATAAATAATCTTTTTAAAGTCAATCTCCATTTTTTTCAGAAGAATTAATTGTTCCTTTTGGCAGTCAAAAGAGTGCCCTACACATATTAGAATCTATATCTACCAGAACTTCTCTCTGTGACTTGAAATTTATATTCCCATTATTTGATCATAATCTTTCTCAGTGTTATTTGATTTCCCTTCCATCCTTTGGTCTGAATTGGGAGGACTGAGATTTTAAATTATCTGAGTAACTTGTGTGTGTGTGTGTTAGTCGCTCAGTTATGTCCAACTCTTTGTGACCCCATGGATGGTCGCTCCCCAGGTTCCTCTGTCCATGGAATTCTCCAGGCAAGAATACTAGAGTGGGTTGCCATTCCCTTTGATCCCAGGGATCAAACTCAGGTCTCCTACACTGCAGGCAGATTCTTAATCATCTGAGCCCATTTGAGTAGCTTATTATTATTTTTTTCTATTAAAAGCTAAAGATATAGCTTATAAATATTGCCTTGAGGGGAAAAATAGGAGCCATTATTAGAAAATACATAATATGCAAATATGCTTTTAGTCAGCATAAAGCATACTTCTCTGATCCTTTGCATAATAATTCAATTCAAACTTGAACAAAATTGAGATCCCAGCCACTTCACATATATTGATAAGCTAAGTAAATAAATACTATTTCAAAGTGGAATGATCAACATTTGAATAAGCTCTCTTCAAAAATACTTTTTATATTGTAGAATTTTGTCTGTATCTTCCAGTTTGTGTCTTAATATAACAAGTGCTGAGTGTTAACAATATTGATTTCTCCATCTCCTATTCTCTCAGTTAAAGGCTTTCTCTATCTTTGGTGTGATTACAAACTTTTATGTGTAGTTCCCCCTCAATCCCCGTATACCCTTTCTTCTTGAAATGACTTCCAATAACTCTTAGGAAGAGGGTGGTAATCAAAATAAATATTTAGTTCTTTTCTATATCATGACAAGCAGTTGGTACAGTGTATTAATGGGGGAAAAATAAGCTTTATCAATAGTCACTCAAAGATACATATCTATTACACTTGCGTGCATGCTCAGACAATTCAGTCTTGTCTGACTCTTTGTGACCCGACTGTAGCCCACCAGACTCCTCTTTCCATGGGATTCTCCAGACAAGAATACTGGAGGGATTGCATGCCATCCCCCAGGGGATCTTCCCAACTCAAGGATAGAATCCATGTCTCCTGTGGCTCCTTTGCAGGTGGATTCTTAACTGCTGAGCCACCGTGTACATATAACTGTCAATGAACACAAAAACATTTCCTATATCATTAGTTATCTAAGAAAATACAAATCAAAACCACAATGAGATATCACTTCACATTCATTAGGAACAGTGTTGATCAAGACTTGGAGAAATCTCTAACTTCATAGTCTGCTGGTGGAAATTTAAAATGATACAGATATTGGAAGACAGTGTGATAGTTTCATTGGTTTGATAAATGCATAAAGTTATATCCACCACCATAATGGTATAAAATAGTTTTATTATTCCCTAAATTTTTTCAAACCACTCCTTTGGAATCAGCTTGTTATGTAAGTCTTACTCCTAGCAACCACTGTTCTGTAATTTCACTATCAGTTCAGTACAGTTCAATTGCTCAGTCATGTCAGACTCTTTGTGACCCCATGGACTGCAGCATTCCAGGCTTCCTTGTACATCAGCAACTCCTAGGGCTCACTCAAACTCATGTCCATCGAGTCAGTGATGCCATCCAATGATCTCATCCTCTGTCATCCCCTTTTCCTCCTGTATTCAATCTTTCCTGGCATCAGGGTCTTTTCCAATGAGTCACTTCTTCACATCAGCTTCAGCATCAGTCCTTCCAATGAATATTCAGGACTTATTTCCTTTAGGATGGATTTGTTGGATCTCCTTGCAGTCCAAGAGACTCTCAAGAGTCTTCTCCAACCACAGTTCAAAAGCACCAACTCGTTGGCACTCAGCATTTTTTATAGTCTAACTCTCACATCCATACATGACTATTGGGAAAACCACAGCTTTGACTATACAGACCTTTGTTAGCAAAGTTATGTCTTTGCTTTTTAATATGCTGTCTAGGATGGTCATAGCTTTTCTTCCAAGGAGCAAGCGTCTTTCAATTTCAAGGCTGCAGTCAACATCTGCAGTGATTGTGGAGCCCCCAAAATAAAGTCTGTCACTGTTTCCATTGTTTTCCCATCTATTTGCTATGAAGTGATGGGACCAGATGCCATGATCTTAGTTTTCTAAATGTTGAGTTTTAAGCCAACTTTTTCACTCTTCTCTTTCCCTTTCATCAAGAGGCTCTTTAGCTCTTCTTTGCTTTCTGCCATGAGGTTGGTGCAATCTGCGTATCTGTGGTTATTGACATTTCTCCCAGCAGTCTTGATCCCAGCTTGTGCTTCATCCAGCCTGGCATTTTGCATGATGTATTCTGCATATAAGTTAAATAAGCAGGGTGACAATGTACAGCCTTGACATACTTCTTTCCTGATTTGGACCCAGTCTGCTATTCCATGTCCAGTTCTAACTGTTTTTTTTTTTTTTTTTCAATTTATTTATTTTTTATTGAAGGATAATTGCTTTACAGAATTTTGCTGTTTTCTGTCAAACCTCAACATGAATCAGATATATATATATATATATCCCCACCTTTTTGAAGCTCCCTCCCATCTCTCTCCCCATCCGACCTCTCCAGGTTGATACAGAGCCCCCGTTTGAGTTTCCTGAGCCATACAGCAGATGTCCATTGGCTGTCTATTTTACATATGGTAATATAAGTGTCCATGTTACTCTTCCCAAGCATCTCACCTTCTCCATCCCTCTCCCTAGGTCCATAAGTCCATTCTCTATGTCTCTTTATCCATTGTTGCCCTGTAAATAAATTCTTCAATTCTATTTTTCTAGATTTCATATATATGCATTAGAATATGGTATTTATCTTTCTCTTTCTGACTCACTTCACTCTGTATAATAGGCTCTAGGTTCATCCACCTCATTAGAACTGACTCAAATGCTTTCCTTTTTATGGCTGAGTAACATTCCATTGTGTATATGTACCACAACTTCTTTATCCATTCATCTGTTGATAGACATCTATGTTGCTTCCACGTTCTAGCTATCGTAAATAGTGCTGAAATGAACAATGGGATAAGTGTGTCTCTTTCAATTTTGGTTTCCTCAGGGTATATGCCTAGGAGTGAGATTGCTGGGTCATATGGTGGTTTTATTCCTAGTTTTTTAGGGAATCTCTGTACCGTCTTCCATAGTGGCTGTATCAATTTACATTCCCACCAACAGTGCAAGAGTGTTCCCTTTTCTCCACACCCTCTCCAGCATTTATTGTTTGTAGACTTTTTGATGGTCATTCTGCCTGATGTGAGGTGATATCTCATTGTAGTTTTGATTTGCGTTTCTCTAATAACGAGCAGTGTTGAGGATCTTTTCACATGTTCATTAGCCATCTGTATGTCTTCTTTGGAGAAATGTCTGTTTAGGTCTTTTCTTCACTTTTTGATTGGGTTGTTTTTCTGGCATTGAATTGTATGAGCTGCTTGTATTTTGGAAATTAATTCTTTGTCAGCTGTTTCATTTGCTATTATTTTCTCCCATTCCGAAGGTTGTCTTTTCACCTTGTTTATAGTTTCCTTTGTTGTGCAAAAGCTTTTAAGTTTAATCAGGTCCCACTTGTTACTTTTGTTTTTATTTCTGTTACTCTAGGAGGTGGGTCATAGAGGATCTTGCTTTGATTTATGTTGAGTGTTCTGCCTATGTTTTCCTCTAAGAGTTTTATAGTTTCTGGTCTTACATTTAGGTCTTAAATCCATTTTGAATTTATGTTTTTGTATGGTGTTAGGAGGTGTTCAAATTTCATTCTTTTCATTCAATTTCATTCTTTTACATGTAGTCCAGTTTTCCCAGCACCATTTATTGAAGAGGCTGTGTTTGCCCCATTGCATATTCTTGCCTCCTTTGTCAAAAAACAAGGAACCCATAGGTGCACGGGTTTATTTCTGGGCTTTCTATCTTATTCCACTGGTCTGTATTTCTGTTTTTGTGCCAGCACCATACTCTCTTGACAACGTAGCTTTGTAGTATAATCTGAGGTCAGCAAGGTTGATTCCTCCAGTTCCATTCTTCTTTCTCAAGACTGCTTTGATTATTCGGGGTGTTTTGTGTTTCCATATGAATTGTGAAATTTTTTGTTCTAGTTCTGTGAAAAATGTCATTGGTAATTTGATAGGGATCACATTAAATCTGTAGATTGCATTTGGTAGTATAGTCATTTTCACAATATTGATTCTTCCTACCCAGGAACATGTAATATCTCTTCATCTGTTTATGTCATCTTTGATTTCTTCTTATAATTTTCTGTGTACAGTTCTTTTGTCTCCTTAGGTAAGTTTATTCCTAGATATTTAATTCCTTTTGTTGTGATGTTTGAATGGGATTGATTCCTTAATTTCTCTTTCTGATTTTTTTCATTGTTAGTATATAGAAATGCAAGTAATTTCTGTGTATTGATTTTGTATCCTGCAACTTTGCTAAATTCACTGATTAGCTTTAGTAATTTTCTGAGCAAGGTGCCAATTGAGGAATAAAGCAATGAAAGTAAAACTAACAAATATGTTGAGAGGAAAGGAAAGAAATAAAAGAAAGAAAGAACAAATATGCAAAGTTAAATAGAGGTAGATGAAGAAGATTTAAATACATTAAAGATTAACTGCAAGGGGAAAGGAATAGTAGGAAAGGCAAACAAAAACATAAATGTAGAAAAAATAATAATAGGTTTTAAAAAGTGAAATTTCAAAAAGTGAAAAGAAAAAAAGAAAGGAGGAAAACTCCACAAAACTGCAAAAGCCCAATGTAGAGGCAGAGGTTTATGACAACATACAAAATGTGACTGAGGAAAAAAAAAAATAGCTCAATAGCTTAATTGGATTTCTTCGTGCCAATAAAATAAACAACTACAACAGAGGGGCAAAAAAAGGAAAAAGAAAAAAATCCAAAAGAATCTACAGAACAAGTCAAAAACTAAGAATAATAAATGTTTTTCTTGAGTCACTGCCGTCAGCGTCCTTTCCCTCGCTGGGAGTCACAGTCCACCTCACCTCCCTAGGATGCCCTCCAGCACTGTGCTGATTTCTGGATCTGCTGTGGGGGCAGCTCAGATTCTCATCTGGTCCTGCTCCGGTGTGTTCTTGCCTCCAATGTCCACAGCTATCAGAACTAGTGCATTTTCTTTTGTAGGAGCTCCCAATGGCCTTTTATATATTCTATAGACACAGAGTCTGCCTAGTTAATCGTGTGGACTTAATCTGCCGCTTGTACAGCTGGTGGGAAGGTTTGGGGTCTTCTTCCTTAGCTACACTGCTCCTGGGTTTCGAGTGTGGTTTTACTTCCACCTCTACGTGTGTGTCATCCTCTGGAGTTTAGCTCCTGAGGCTGCCCTGGAGGGCCTGAGTTTGCCCCTGTGAGGGCCAGGTGTGGAGGTGATGCAGTTGCTTAGGTTGCAGGGGTTCTCATGGGGGTTGGTGGCTAGAGCAGCAGGAAATACAGTGTTCTAGAAGGGTATGGCAACCAGTATTGGCCAGCTCTTGCCTTGAGGACTCCCTCTCTGATAGAGAAGCCTGACAGGCCACAGTCTACAGGGTTGCAAAGAGTTGGCCACGACTGAAGTGACCTTGCATGCATAAATGCAAGACTGTTTTTTGCCTGTGGCAGCTCTGCATTACTTTGCTAGTGTGTGAGATGAGGGCAATTGTGCGGTAGTTTGAACATTTTTTGGCAGTGCCTTTCTTTAGAATTGGAATGAAAACTGACCTTTTCCAGTCCTGTGGCCACTGCTGAATTTTCCAAATTTGCTGGCGTATTGAGTGCACTCCACTAACTTTGTAGTGATGTTTCCTAAGGTCCACTTGACTTTGCATTCAAGGGTGTATGGCTTTAGGTGAATGATCACACCATTGTGGTTATTTGGGTCATGAAGATCTTTTTCGTATAGTTCTTCTGTGTATTCTTGCCACCTCTTAATATCTTCTGCTTATGTTACTATTATGCTTCTTCCATACCACTTCTGTCCTTTATTGCGCCCATCTTTGCATTAAATATTCCCTTGGTATCTCTAATTTTCTTGAAGAAATATCTAGTCTTTCCCATTCTATTGTTTTCCTCTATTTCTTTGCATTAATCACTGAGGAAGGCTTTCTTATCTTTCTTTGCTACTCTTTGGAACTCTGCATTCAAATGTGTATATCTTTCCTTTTCTCCTTTGCTTTAGCTTCTCTTCTTTCCTCAGCTATTTGTAAGGCGCCCTCAGACAACCATTTTACCTTTTTGCATTTCTTTTTCTTGGGGATGGTCTTGATCACTGCCTCCTGTACAGTGTCACAAACCTCAGTCCATAGTTCTTCAGGCATTCTGTCTATCAGATCTAATCCCTTGAATCTATTTGTCACTTCCCCTGTATAATTGTAAAGGATTTGATTTATGTCATATCTGAATGGTCCAGTGGTTTTCCCTCCTTTCTTCAATTTAAGTCTGAATTTGGCAATAAGGAGTTCATGATCTGAGCCACCATCAGCTCCCAGTCTTGTTTGTGCTGACTGTATAGAGCTTCTCCATCTTTGGCTGCAAAGAATATATAATCAATCTGAGTTTGGTATTGACCATCTGGTGATGCCCATGTGTAGAGTCTTCTTCTGTGTTGTTGGAAGAGGCTGTTTTCTATGACCAGTGTGTTCACTATAGTTTTGCCTTTTGCAGAATATCAAATAAATCAAGTTACATAATATGTAACCTTTTGGGTCTCAATTTTTTCACTAAGCAAAGTGAATCTGAGATTCATCCACTGTTGTGTGATTCAATATTTTGTTCCATTTTATTGCTAAATAGTTAAACATTCAACTGTTTGGATGCAGCACAGTACTTTCATCCATTCACTAGTTGAAAGACATCTGAGTAGTTTCCAATTTTTTGTCAATTACAGCTAGGTATTCACATTAAGGTATTTTTGTGAAACTAAGTTATTTTCCTTTTAGGTAATCAACTGTGAGTGAAAATTCTGGGTAAAATGAAAAATGTATGTTTAAACTTCATTTAAAAAGTTGCCAATTTTTTATATAGTACCAATTTATACTGTATATTTGTGCATAGTGAACATTTTTTGAGTACATATTATATTTCCACCAGTTATATATGAAATTTCCCCAGGCTTCACAACTTCATCCACACTTGATTTTGCATGTTTTTTCTTTACTTTGTTGCAGTTCTACTAGGTATGTAGTGTTATCTCATTGCAGTTTTTTTTATTTCAGTTCAGTTCAGTTGCTCAGTCGTGTCCGACTCTTTGTGACCCCATGGACTGCAGCACACCAGGATTCCCTGTCCATCACCAACTCCTGGGGTCTACCCAAACCCATGTCCATTGAGTCGGTGGTGCCATCTGACCATCTCATCCTCTGTCATCCCCTTCTCTTTCTGCCCTCAATCTTTCCCAGCATCAGGGTCTTTTCAAATGACTCAGCTCTTTGTATCAGGTGGCCAGAGTATTGGAGTTTCAGCTTCAACATCAATCCTTCCAATGAACACTCAGGACTGATGACCTTTAGGATGGACTGGTTGGATCTCCTTGCTGTCCAAGGGACTCTCAAGAGTCTTCCCCAACACCACAGTTCAAAAGCATCAATTCTTCAGTGCCCAGCTTTCTTTATAGTCTGACTCTCACGTCCATGTGAGGACCTAACTCTGGGCTAGGTGTTCTATTCCATGGGTCTGTATGTCTATCTTTATGGCAGCACCACGTTGTTTTGATAGTTGTCAGTTTATAATAAGTTTTGAAATCAGAGTGTTAGAACTCCAGTGATGTGTTCTTTTTCAAGGTGGTTTTGACTATTCTTTGAGACTCCATATGAATTTTAGGATGCATTTAAGCATCATTGGGATTTTGATAGGGATTGCTCTGAATCTGTGTATCATTTTGAGTACTATTGACATCTTAGCATTATTAAATCTTCCAACTCATGAACATGGGATACATTTTTATCCCTGTCTTTCTCTTTATGCAGATTTCTTCTCTACAGTATTCTCTGAAATCTAGATGCCTTGGTCTCCCTACACTCTCAGCTCTATCTCCCCAACTCAAGGAGTCCTCCAGGATTTGCCTGTTTCTCCTTCCTGTCCCACAACCTAGAAAGTCTCTCAAGGTAGAAAGTTGGGCACTTCTAGAGTTCACCTTGGGTGTTTCTCATCACTCAGGGGTTTAATGATATTTTCATCTGTATTCAGAGAAGGCAATGGCACCCCACTCCAGTACTCTTGCCTGGAAAATCCCATGGATGGAGGAGCCTGGTAGGCTGCAGTCCATGGGGTCGCTAAGAGTCGGCCATGACTGAGCAGCTTACTTTCACTTTTCACTTTCATGCATTGGAGAAGGCAATGGCAATCCACTCCAGTACTTTTGCCTGGAGAATCCCATGGACAGAGGACCCTGGTAGGCTGCAGTCCATGGGGTCACTAAGAGTTGGCCACGACTGAGCGACTTCACTTTCACCTGTATTCAGTGTCACTGTATGTAAATCACTGTATAATATATTTTCATAGCTTTTGGTTATTTTAGGTAGATCAATGAATCTTTTCTCTTTTATTATATCACAGTCAGAAACTTCAATCTTAAATCAGGGTTCCTTCCCAGCCATAAAAACCTCAGAGACTAACTCTTTCCTGGATGTTATAAAGTCTGTCCTGCCTTGGTACCACTCTGATGCCCTCAGTTAGAATTTCTTAGTATTTTTTTTCCCAGCATGTTTTTTCTCTTTTCTTCTCAGCATTTTTTTTTCTTTCTGCCATAAGAAATTTTCGTCTAGGATGAACTAGTTCACCATCACTGAAAGCCAAACTCCTATTGTTCAATGAATTTCTGATCTTCACAATTAATTTTACCATGACCAAATTCTTGCTGTTTTCTAAATCATTGCACTGACTGGCCTTTCTACCCATAGTTGCAGAAGTTCAACAGACACTCCTTTAATATTAATAACAACTCTGTGTAAGGCATTATATAAAGCAGTGTGAGAGTTACAAAATGATAGAAGACTTTGTCCCTACTCATGTAGATTTTTCAGGGCTAGTTTTAAAAAGTCATAATTAATTTAGAGTAAAGATATGTATATAGCAATACCATGTACCTTAAGTGGCACCCCACTCCAGTACTCTTGCCTGGAAAATCCCATGGACAGAGGAGCCTGGTGGGCTGCAGTCCATGGGGTCGCTAAGAGTTAGACACGACTGAGCGACTTCACTTTCACTTTTCACTTTCATGCATTGGAGAAAGAAATGGCAACCCAGTCCAGTGTTCTTGCCTGGAGAATCCCAGGGACGGGGGAGCCTGGTGGGCTGCATCTATGGGGTCACACAGAGTCGGACACGACTAAAGTGACTTAGCAGTAACAGTAATAATATTAAAGGCACTTAAGTGCCCCCAAAATATATAATGTTAAAATATTTGTGACAGTGTTTGCATTTCAGTTGTCAAGGCAAATTTTTGTTATCTGTAGGTATAAATAGAGCAATTAATAGATCAAGTCAAATCAAATTGTTCCCCTAGCTTGAATATCCTCAAGCAAAATTAAAGACTTGTAAGATGCAACAAATCTTATAAGGTATAGCTTTCATTTTTTCCAACTACTTAATTTATTCATATAATATGAATGGTGAATATCTGCAATGTTGTTCTAGACCCTAAAGTAGCAAAGAACCCTAAGACAAATAAAACACACAAAACTAGAGTAAATTAAGGCACAAATATATGCAGTGCTGCTGTGCTGTGCTAAGGTAGCTTCTTTGTGACCCTATGGACTGTAGCCTGCCAGGCTGATATACAGTAGTTAGTACCAAAAATAAAACTTTACATGGGAAAACAAAAGAGGACTTTTCTAATTTAATTTCAGTTCAATTGAAAGAACACTCATCAAAGTATATTTGCAAACTCATACAAATGCATGCACATGTATATACACAAACAGATACTCATAAATATAGTAAACAGAAGGATAGGGATGCAGAAAGAGAAGTCACAAAAGGAATCGGTTATTGGATCTCTCAATGTTATATGAGATAGTGAAGTAAGTATCTATGAAGGCTTAGGAATAGAGAGGTTAGTATTTTTTTTTAATAAATCCAAGTTTTAAGATACAAGTTAAAACAATTTCACATATCTTTATAAACGAGATGAAAGAAAAAACAAATTTGATATGACTCTCAGGAGGCAATCTATTGACACTGATGAATGGCTTTGAGAGCTGAGGAATTGTCCTTCTGTAGACTATGCTTTCACCTAGATACTTCACTGGCCCAAGTTGGTCAATGGCTCGTCAATAAATGAACCTCCCCACCACCCAAAAGTTACCTATAGGAAAAGTGCACCAAAGCCCACTGGGGACCAAATGCACTGGAGCTTGAAGCCTCTCAGAGGATCTCATGTCCATATTTCAGTTAAGACACAGTCAGAATTGCAGATTCTTTTCCTGAACAAGTCATGATTAACTCAGAGACCAGGACTACAGTTTACAAGTAACTTTTAATTTTTGATAATTAAAAGCCATCTTCCTCTTCCCCCTCCTGACCTTGAGAAAAGTCAAGAAAATAATTTTGTCAGAGCTCTCTAATCCCAATCTTCAGGTAACATAACAGTTCTCTATGTTTCCATCCAAATGTGTCTCAAACTGTACTGCACAGGGCTTCCCTTGCAATTATGATTTTAAAGTTGAAAAAAAAATAGTGAATTGTCTTTCAAAAGCATTTTGGGTAACAGAATTATGAAGATACTTTTCTTGTATGAAGATTATTCAGTTATAAGACTTTAATTTCAAGTTGTACATTCCACTCAAAGAATGAAGGGTTTTTAATAGCCATGATTTTGTAAAAATATTACTTTCATGTTATACTCACACCCCATTCTTTCTCAAACTCTTAGGTTTGAGAAAAATGAATACAATGGCCTTAATGTGATCAGAGATTGCCCTAAGTACCTACATAGGAAAAGCAATCTCTCATTTGATATATACATGCATACATGCTATAAGGCTCTATGGATATATGCTTATGTATATGCGTGTGTCTATGAGTGTATATAGAGAGAGGTTCTGGTTCACCACATCCATTGTGAAGCCAGATAATGTGTGACAAGGAATTCATAATGTTCAGACATTCATTTAAACAAATTCTTTATTCCATAAACATTGCCTCAGCTTTCAAACATAAATAAGGAAAGATGAACTATTCATATCATCTCTCCAGATGTTTTGTGTTTTGAGACCACATATCACAGCTGGACCAGTGATCTCTGAATCCTGGGAAACAGAGAACTCTGTAGTTCAACTTTAATAGGGAAAAGATTCTTTGGCTGAGAGGTGGAAGCAGGTGGACTCCATGTTCTGCATTTTTGCACTCACGGAGCCAAATTCTTCATTAAGCAGTAGATGACAGGGGAATTGCCACAACTATTATTTCTTAAATGCATTAAAAAAATCTTAAGCAGAGAGTTTAAATTTCTGATATTACTTGTTTATGTCTTATGCTAAATACTGACAAAAAACATATACAAAATTCATGAAATTAATGCTTGGTTTCTAAGACCTATATATAGTCATGCTATTAATGAACCTTGCTAAAATTAGCCTTTGAGGTTATAAAGTCCAAATACACTCATTACTCAGTGAGTTAGAATATCTGTCAATTATCTGATTAAGGGAGCTATAACTTCATGTAAGACTTGCCTGTAGCTCAAATGGTGAAGAATCTGCCTGCGATGCAGGAGACCAGGGTTCGACCCCTGTATTGGGAAGTTCCTCTGGAGAAGGGAATGGCAAGCCACTCCAGTATTCTAGCTTGGAGAATTCCATGGACAGAGAAGCCTGGCGGGCTACAATCCATGGGGTCGCAAAGAGTTGGACACGACTGACTGACTAACAAACACACACAACTTCATGTAAGGAGCTGAAACACTCTCTTGGAAAAGGATTTGCCCCTTAAAGTTCTTGGGATAGTGGCTAAGAAAACTCTCAGATTACCAAGGTGATTGTGAACTTACCCTTCATAAAAAAATGGAGAAGAGTTAATATTAGGGGTGTGGAGGAATATCTAGTCTTCTAAAGGGTCCAGAAATATCAGTCATTTTGAGAAAGGGTGAAAGATGGCAGAAAAATCTCATTGGGCCATTTGATAGAGGAAGAACTATAAGTTTTCTTTTCCAAGTTCGACAAAGCATCAAAATCTCTAGAGTGCCTGAGCAAAATGCAGATTATTCAATTTACACCAGACCCACTGGACCAACATCTCAAGAGACGAAGCTTTGAATTTTCATTTTCAACAAACGTCACAGGTGATTACTATACTTAAAAAAAAAACAAAAAACTTCGTAACTACTGGAATCAGAAGAACAGAGATGTCAAGTAAGAATTTGGGAAAAGAAATAGGTACAATGGAATAACATGAATATATCTTTAATAAAGTAGACTCAAATTATGAAATGCTGGATGAGCAAGGGTTTCTTGTAGAAAGCAGTGAAATAACTGTGTTCTGCTAACTAATTCTTACAGTACCCAATCAGTCCATGTGATTGAAAGGAAATTGTCATCAAACTTATAATAAAAAATATTTTGTTTCACATTTGTAAAAAAAAAAGTGTTCTCTAATATGAATCTACTATTTTCATAGGAAGGACAATTAAGTGATGATAACCTAATTTTTCCTTGATAATGGAAGATCTTGCACTTTCTCAAGGCCATAATTATGATCATCATTTTACATTTGTCAGTGATCATAGGAGTAGGTGTTCAATACATTAGGAATTGGGCTAAATGCATGTTGATGTCTACACCAGGTGGTGCTAGCAGTAAAGAACACACCTGAAAAAGCAGGAGACATAAGGGACACAGGTTCCATCCCTGGATTTGGAAGATGCCTGAAGGAAGGCATGGCTACCCACTCCAGTATTCTTGCCTGGAGAATCCCATGGACAGAGGAGCCTGGCGGGCCACAGTCATAGGGTTGCAAAGAGTCAGCCACGACTGAAGCAACTTAGCACCCACCGTATTCTCAGAGAGCAAATGGCTTCAGTGAGGTAATAGCAGATATCAAAAATGCTGATTGAAGTCTGGATTTCCACAACCAAAGAGGATGTAGATGGGGCTAGACTGAGCTTCTGTCAAGTTGTCCAAACCCCAAAGTAGTCCAGTCATAGAACTGGGTTGATGAAAAGCTGACAACAAGGATACCATGGCACCTGAGCCCTGAACACAGTTCCCCACTAATTTGGAATATAAACAAAATATTTTTTTGTCCTTATTTTGCTGTTCATAGCACTTCTAAGCACTATACCATTAGTGATTATCTAAAAATAGCTCAAAACATGCTCTCGATTAATGTATGTGTGCCTCTGTGTATGTGTGTGTGTTTGTGTGAACTAAATTTTTGATAATGTTTGGAAAGAGAATAGTTTGGTTCATTGAAGAGACCAATAAGTTAATGATCCTCAGATCATGCATTCTTTCTTCTTTGCTCACATTTTGCTGGCCATTTTTCAGAATACCTTTATTAGGCTGAGGGGCTTCTGTGATAGCTCAGTGGATAAAGAATCCACCTGCAATGCAGGAGACCCCGGTTCAATCTCTGGGTCGGGAAGATCTGCCGGAGAAGGGAAAGACCACCTATTCTAGTATTCTTGGGCTTCCCTTGTGGCTCAGCTGGTAAAGAATCTACCTGCAATGTGGGAGACCTGGGTTCAATCCCTGGGTTGGGGAGATCCCCTGGAGAAGGGAAAGGCTACCCACTCCAGTATTCTGGCTGGAGAATTTGGGATCGCAAAGAGTTGGACACGACTCAATGACTTTCACTTCACTTCACTCACTTATTAGGATGAAGGATGTGTCCTTTTACTATCATGAAAAAGAGGACTCAAGGCTGAATAAAAGATAATAGCACAAGGAATTATCACTGAATAAAAAGAATACAAATTTGTGGCATCAAATTCTTCCTTTTTAAATTTTTTTTTAAATGGAGTATATTTCACTGTTTCATTTTTAGTTACAAAAGAATGTTCCTTTGAAGAAAGTTTTGAAAAAATGGAAGAGTAAAAATTATAATAAGTATAATAAAAATTAATAATTATAATAAACCTCTTAAGCCTATTATCTTGAAGATTAATATTGAAAGTCCTGGTAAATATATTTTCAGAATTGTTCTGTGCATCCAAACACATATATTCAATATTTTTATTTTTATTATCTACAAAAATGGGGTCATTTTTTATTTTGATAACAAATGAGTTATATTAACCACTTTTAACCTACAAAACAAGAATTTTATATGATTCAATTCTATGATTCAGTCTGTTCCTCTTCTCTTTAAAATATATCATGCAAACTATATCATGTATATATTTCCATAATAAATTATAATTTTGCATGGTTTTCCATTATGCAGAATTTATTAACTGATCCTTTGTCATTAGACATTTAGATTTTACCTTTTTCCTGTTCCTAATACTGCTTCCATAAACCTTCTTATAGCTAAATCTAGTCCACATACTTCCATGTCCCCCTATTGAGGGACATATTTTCATAAGTGGAATTCTTAGATGAAACGATATGCACAAGTTTATATTTATAGTGTTCTATTTTTCTACAGATATTCTGTGATGTTTTTTGCTTTTCAAGGCTGCATATACACACAGAAATGGATTTTGTTATTCACTACTTATACTAATGAGGGACAGGAAGGCCTACACGCTGTAATTCATGGGTTTCGAAGAGTTGGACGCAACTTGGTGACTGAACCACAACAACTTATACTAGCTACTGTCGTGTTGAATGCAATAAAGTGTTTAGAAAAAAGCTTTAAAAATGACTTTTTAAATGCTGCTTTTGTTGTCATGGTTGGTTGGAAAATTACAGGCTCTAAATGTATGTGTATCACTATATTTTTTTTTATTTTCTTGGTTCACAATTATTAACACTGTGATATTTAGAGACTAACCAGATGAAACTGTCTCTTATTCTTCAAGTGAACCCCTCAGGTGAAAACTGGTATTGAGTGAGAAGGATTTAAATAATTTTCTGGCTTCTCTTCAATGTTGGGCCTGTAGAAACCTTGTCCATAATTGCCTTTTCATTTTCCAGCATTCATGTCTCAGCCCCCCACCCCCCATCATAAACATCAACTAAATCTTTAGAAGTCTTTCCTCACCTGTCCTTGACGGCTTAGTCAGAAAGCAAAGATAATAAAACTTGCGACATCAATTTGTGTCATAACCCGAAGGCAGGCTTCATGTTGAAGGACTACAGAATTATAAAGCATTGTTATCAGTTGTGTTGAAAATAATAATTGAGTAACTGCAGCCATAGATCATTCAGTGGTTCAAGAAAGCTAGGGAAGCAATTATGTGGCCGATAAGGAATTAAGGTAAATATCCAAGAAATGTGGTGTCTGCCCATAGGCTTGCAAAGGGTAGAGTGGATCTAATCATGACCTCCTGGTACTGAGCCAGAACTGGAAGTGTCTGAGGGGCTGGAAGCTTGTCACCTACTCTTCTGCTGCTGCTGCTAAGTTGCTTCAGTCGTGTCCTACTCTGTGCGACCCCAGGGACGGCAGCCCACCAGGCTCCCCCATCCCTGGGATTCTCCAGGCAAGAACACTGGAGTGGGTTGCCATTTCCTTCTCCAATGCAGGAAAGTGAAAAGTGGAAGTGAAGTTGCTCAGTCATATCTGACTCTTAGCGACCCCATGGACTGCAGCCCACCAGGCTCCTCCATCCATGGGATTTTCCAGGCAAGAGGACTGGAGTGGGGTGCCATTGCCATCACCTACTCTAGCTGGTCTCTAATTCTGTTCTCTAACTTGCCTTGCCATTTCTCCAGGGTTAATGAGTCGACTTTTAGCTGCCCTAAGATTTCACACATGCCTCTCTATACTACCATGGAGTCACTTTCTGTGGTGTCTGTCCCCTGTATGTCACGGGAAACCATTAGGGTAAGGACGACAATGTGTTCCTCCCTTTCTATGCAGCCCAGTGACTAAAACTCTGGCAGCCCCAATGAATGGATGAATAATGCAGTGCTAATTTTTTAAAAAGTCATAGTCCTTTGTCAATTTTAGTCAAAGATTGGATCAACAGTAGTCCAAGGTGTGCTAAGTCACTTTAGTTGTACCCAACGCTTGGTGACCCTTGCTTGGGACTATAGCTGCTAGGCTCCTCTATCCATGGGATTTTCCAGGCAAGAATACTGGAGTGTGTTGCCATGCCCTCCTCTAGGGGATTTTCCCGAATCAGGAATTGAACCCGTCTCGTCTCTCCCGCACTGATGAGCGAGTTCTTAACCACTAGCACCACCTGGGACACCCACAGGAGTAGTCCATGTGTTCTCAAATTAGGGACCCAAGCTAGGAGTGTTAGAGACCTCAGTTGAAAACAACTATTATTTTATTAATTCAGTCATTTTGTATCACTAGACAATATATTTAAAAAGCATAAAGAGCAGCATTGACGGGAAGAAGTGTCAAATTATGACAAAAAGACAAATTATTAGAAGGCAGGGAGTTAAGGTAAGGGTTAGGATGGAAAGGATTGGGGGACTGCTACCAGAAAACCAGCTCCTTTCCTCCCACCATGTATTGGTCTTTTGCTATATAGGAGACAAATGAGCCATTGACTTCATAATTGTATTTTGGAGAAGCTCAGTTTTGATTTTAGCTTTCTTGATGATCAGGTCCTGGGAGAGATGCAGAGGAAATAACCAGAGAAAGCTAATAGCTAAGTACCTGGCTAGCTGAACCCAGGCCACTCTGAGAATCAGAGTTAGATGTCACAGGTCTAGGTGTTGCATTCAAAACACAGGTGTGCCCACACCTGCCCCATCAAAGATGGGGAATGCCAAAGCTGCCATCCAGTAAATTTTGTGTTTACAGTGTGGAGGCCACCCTAGCTTTTATAGCGTTTTCTTTAATATCTCGATTTCCTGATGTCAGGCCTTAGTACTTACAGTTCCCTCTGATAACAATGTCCCCATCCCCTCACACACCTGTTTCTTATCACTCAATTCAAATGTCACATTCTCAGAGTGGTCTTCCCCAATCATTCTATCTCATTAAACTGCTGCTCCCCAAACCCTTTTTCTCAATGTCCACCCTTCATTTTATTCTCTCCATAGTACTCACCAATATCAGAAACTGTGTCACGTGGAGATGTGTCTATTGCCTGTCATTCCCCATTGGAATATAAGTTCCCAGGAGAATAAGCACTCTCAGTCACTACTGCATCAACGCTGGTGGATGGAAAAGACCCAATATGTATTGAATGAATGAATGAATGAATGTGTATAAAACTTCAATTCTTTATAATAGGCTTATATCTTATCTCAGTATCTCAATATCTTATCACTTAAAGAGAATTTTGTTCAAACAAGGTGAGATAGGCCGTGTGGTACAAGCAAGTTCTTCTCCTTGGGAATTCAAGAAATAAGAATTAGCCAGAGGGACACATGGGCTGGCTTTGGACACATTTCCTGAATGAGGGTAATGAGAGGGAAACCACCATAGAAGCAAAACCTGGGCTTCAAGTTCCATTAATCATATCCTGGGTACAAGAAGGAGATGCAGTTGAAATGTCAAACCAGTGTGTAAGTGGACCCTCCAAGAGTCACAGAAGACGTTGGAGCTCTGAAGTCATTGTATCTGAGGTCATAATTCCATTTCACTTTTACAGGCTTGTAAAGGAAACATCTAGATAAAAGCAGCTTTCACACAAAAACACAAAGAATCTGTGTCTCTGGAGCCTGAGTAATGTTTTGTTAAGTTTTGAGTGGTTTAGTGTCAAGACAGAGAAGCACAATGAGATTAATGGCTGAAAATGGTGGGCACGGGGGGGCCCATCAAACTCAGTGTGAAGCTGAATCATATTTAGCCAGGGGTAACAGGGGCAAGAGGATTTACAAGCGTTCCCAGGATCCTGAGATTGACATTTCTTTCAGAAGTTTCTTAGGTTTCCTCATTTTTCAGTATTGCATGTATTAAAAAGAAAAAGCCACATGACGGTTATTTTGACTGTCACTTAAACAATTCAATATCCTAATTCCAGACGAATTTATGTTCTGAAACTTGTTCACAGAATACTCCTAACATCAACTGATGTTAGTCATCAAAGGCCTGATTAATGAAAGGAGAGCTGTGGCATTGGCTGAGAAAGAATGCTGATCTGTAATTAGGGCATAAATGATCTTTCACTCTTCTGGCTGTAGATTATTTACTTTGGCTGATATTGAGAATAACCTGATATATGACAAGATTTATGAAACTTGAACAAAACTTCCAAAACATACACATGAGGTTTGCTGACCAGATGGAATCTCTCAGTACAGTTTGCATGGAAACAAAGCCACATATTTCCCCGGGAACAACCAAAGAGTTGTGTTGTTAAATTTTTGCTGTTAGAGCAGGTTTTTCTCATGTTAGCCCCCTTCTGAAATCACTTTCTGTTGATGTTTGGTATTAGCTGGGATTGCTGTTTACCCTGGATGGTATGGATGTATAGATTAAAACAGTGGCTCTGCTTACACACTCCCACATGTATATGTGTATAATCGGATATGCATATATATGCACATACATGTACATATATTCTCATGAGTATATACATATGTACCTAACAGATACAAAATAAGGTTGACACGTACAAGGTTTGGGCACACCAGCTCTAGGCAGGCTATGAATAATCAAAGTTTGGCTTTTTAAAGAAAACTGATGTGCATACTGAATGCAGAGAGTTGATTTTTGTCTTTCAAAATGGAACCATTGTGTACGATATGTCCTTTAGTGTTTAAATTTTGAGTTTCTTCCAATCAATTTTTATATACACCTAAGTTCTTGCATTTTTTGGTTGCTGACTGAAATTAAGACTAATTTCCAATTCATAGAGATATTCCATCTCTATATATGAAAACAGAAACCATATTTTCAAATATTTAGTGTATCTTTTAGGAACACAGAGAATATTAGTTTAAAAATGCCACTTTTTGTTTTATATTGAAATGAAATATATTTTCATATTTTATTATGCTTCTATATTTTATTAAAAAAATAAAGTAATTGATTACCACTGTTTTTTTTACCATTATGCATTATAAAAAGTGTGAAGATGCTGTTCCCATTTCACATGTAAAGCTATCATTTTCTGGGACATCTTGTTCTCATTGATTCTCAATTAATACTCATTGACAAAAAATGTTAATCATACCAGGCCTCATTGGAAGTAAAAATAATTACCTTAATGGGTGAAGTTATATCAGCTTTTTAAATCTCAAATTTTTAAACCCAGGATTGACACTCTTAATTGGAATTTTCTAGCCTGAATAAATTTCCCAGAGAATCATCTAAACAACTCCCCAGTTCCTACATATTCCACAATGTCTTCCAAGACTGAATGGGGAAATCCTTTTTAACCCATAAGGCAAATCAATTGTTGGTTGGAATGCTTAGTTCAAACTTTAAACATTACTCTTGTCAGTAATGCTAATGTTTACCCTGTATGTGAAAATGATACACAATATATATGTATATATGTATGTATATATGTATAACTGAATCACTTTACTGTATACCTGAAACTAACACAACATCATAATTCAGCTATGTCAGTAAAAAGATACACAATCACCAAGAATTTAAGTCTAGATTGATTTAATATTAATTTAATTTAGCATTTTTTTAAATATTTTTCTTCTCTTGTCTGTGTTCTACCTAAACATCTACATTCATCTGAGGATTATCTGAGGGCAGAGAATCTTTGCCTGACATCAGAACAGATTTGGGTTTCCCTGGTGGCTCAGGTGGTAAAGAATCTGCCTGCAATGCAAGAGACCTGGATTCAATCCCTGGGTTGGGAAGATTCCCCTGGAGAAGGGAATGGCAACCCACTCCAGTATTCTTGCCTGGAAAAACCCATGGACAGAGGAGCCTACAGTAGTAAGCTGTAGTAGGCTACAGTCCATAGGGGAGCAAAGAATTGGACGTGACTGAGCAACTAACGCTTTCAAAACAGATTTAACAGCTCCATGCAATTCTTATTATCCACTTTTCACAAATGATGATACAATTGAGGCTTAGAAAAGTTAAAATAATTTCTCTAAAGTTATGTATCTATAAAGTGGCATAAGCAGAATTCAAATCCCTTATTGAGAAAAAATCAATCAGCCTTTTAAGTTTACAAGGTTTTAACCTTGTAAACACCCTACATATAAAATGGCTTCCACATATCTCTTTGCACTATCAGGTGTAATCATAAAATAAATAATTTCTTATAGGAAGAATGCTATTGATATAATCATTCTTTATTCATTTACTGAATTTAGTGCTTTTACATTTTCTAGGTTTGTAAGCGTATGGGGAGTGAAATGATGCAGTGGTGAAATTAATCAATAAAGTGTTGGATGGGGGTACTCCAGGGCAGAGAAGCTACAATAGTGACATGTTCCAACTGGACAAGAGCCACGGGGCCACAGGGCCCGAGACTGATGGAAAAGCAGAAGGAGCTAAGATGGAGCTTTTGGAGCCAGTCCTCTTACGAGAGACCAGCCCATTGTCCCGGCTCAAGATCTTGGCCTGCCAACTGGCCACCTCAAGGTGAGGGCTCCATTCAACAGGGTCCCTAGTGGTGGGAAAGCAGTTTCATAGTGTTTAGGGATGAGGTCTCTGGAGCTAGGCTGCTTGGATTTGGGTTCCAATCTATCACTTAATATCTGCATGACCTTTGCGAGTAATTTTAACAAGTGCCTCAGTTTCCTAATCTGTGAGATGGGTATGAAGCAATGAAATGATGGCTATGGAATATGAAGATGGCACAGAAGGCACCTCCATAACTGATACCTATTTTTGTTACTAAAAAGTCTTGCCACTGACTGGAAGACTAGCACCTTTGCTACCTTTCCGATGGTATTAGTAAATTTTTCTTTGAAGAAAAACAAAGCAAACATGCAAAGGACTCTCCCTTCTACTCCATGTACCTGTAATTCAAGACAGTTATTCTTATTTAGCCAAACCTATTACATCTTAAACAAAGGACAAGGAAACTCGGCGTACTGCAGTCCATGGGATTGCACAGAGTTGGACACTACCACTGAGCGACTGAACAACATTGCATCTTTAAGAAGAAAGGACTGACCAGTTAGATTTGTATCAGGACTTAGAAAGTGCATCAACATACTTAGCTTTTAATTCTAATGTCAGTGATGAGGTGAAAAATGGCTATTTTATTTCTAACCTCAGTGGTGGGGTCAAAAGTGGCTATTCATATACACCATCTTGACAAAAGAGAATTTAGGTCCTCTCTCCAAAAAGCGAAGCAAGTTTCTGACAACCAAAGAAAGCTGTGTTACAATAAAATCATTTTAATGGAACCTGGAAAGGAAAACAAAACAACTCAAAAAACTCAAAAATAATAAAACTATGCATTCATATATAATACACACACAGACAGACACACGGAAATTAAAAGACTCTATGACACATTTAACCTGAGTCCTTAGGATAAGGTTAAAATATTGCTCTTGTTGGCATTGGGGTATTGTTACATGTGGTAAGAAAAGATTCAGGAATTTGGTTTGAAAAATACCCAGGTGCTAATGTGCTGGTTCAGTCAAGCGTGCCCCAGAGACCTGCCCCCTCCCCCAAGGGATGCAATACTGTTCTGGTCTAGTGGGTACCATCATCAATGTGACCTTTACAGAGGTGGCCTGAATAAGTTATCACTATAAAGCTCTTGGAATGAAAAGCACCCCATCAGTACTTATTGTGCTTTGCATTTTTTATGACTCAAATCTTTTACCAGAGATGAGCAGCTTCCAAAGATATTAGAAGAGTGTTTTATAAATAGGAAGTAGCTACACTTGCAATTCATTGGTTTCGGAAAAGTTGTAATTGCTACATGAATATTTGCGTAGCAGAAATGTTAATTGAAACATTTAGTAAATAACAGAAAAATGGCAGGCCTATAAATAACAGTGCTACTTAAGGACTGCAGAGGTTTATTTTTAGAAGATTGAAGCTATGATTTTTGGTTTCTTCCTACAGTAAGACTAATAAAAATAAAACCCTCTCTCAGGATAGACACCCATCATTCATGGGGTACCTATTCACATGTTGCCAAATCAGCAAACATCACACAGCCTCCGTCTTGTTGGGGTTCATCCCAACATGGCTGCCATTTTGTGTTTCTTACTATTTAAGAAAAGGCCAGCTGTCTACATACAGCTGTTTTTATCAGCTAGAAAAGATAATTTTGCTGTATTAACTCCATAAATTTGTTAGAGCCAGCAAGGCTACGATGGCGTAATGGCTTAATTTTTCATTCTAATAATAACTGCCTGCCAGTCGAAATGAATAGGATCAAAAACAAACATTTCTGTTCTATAACATGATCCATGACAGATGTACTGCTTAGGAGGCCCTGGGCAGGAAAGTCCTGGCCCCTTTTCCAATTCACCCCATGGCAGTAAAAGCGTGAACACCAGGGAAAATATCTGACAGTAAAGGAGCTCAAGGGAAAATGACCTGGTTGTCCTCTACACTTAAATCCGCAGTTGGCTGGAGGCCTGATGTAAGATGAGGCATGTTTTTAGATCTTGACATCATGCTGTGTTGTTTCCTAGTCGCCTTCTCTTCAGTTTTGAGCAGCTCACTGGAAAATTTTCATCTATTTCTTTCTTTCCCTCTCTCCCTTTTATCATTATATGTATAAGAAAGTGAATGTCAATTATTCACTTGTTTGTATAGATTTTTTTCTTGTCGTTGATAACTTAAAAGTGTTTCTTTTTAACTGCCAGAACAAATCTTGATACATTTAAGTGAAAATAAGGTCACACAAGTTTGTGCCAACAAGCTACTCAGGCTTTCGGAAGTTATTGATTTATCTGCTTAATGAAACTGAATATCGGCAAATGTTTTTCATTTTTTATAAAGGAGATTACTTTATGGAAGAAAACCTTAGTGAATTCAAATGCAAATTTTCTATTTTCGGAATGCAGTGGATTTATTTTCATTAAGAAACCAACATTTATCATCTACTTTGATCATTCTTATGTCTTTTTTTTTTTTTTTTTTTGCAAAGGACTTTGACCCTTCATTTAAAAATTAGGCAAAATATATTTTAAACTCTCTTCTTCATGAAATCATTAGTCAATGATTTATTTTTCCTTTCTATTGTGTATACTTTTCTATGTTTTTCAAGTTTTTTTAGCCCATTACCTTAACCACTGAGCCATTCATTACTCTTTGTTTCCAAATTTTCTATGAAAAGATATTTTACTTCTAAAATTGGGATATGTACACATATAATTTTGGATAATACCTTTCAAATTGTTTAATAATTTAATTATTTGCCTGTGGAAGTTTACCGAAAAAAACCTTCAACATTAGTAATCAGTGAACTGTGTGCATGAAGGTGAGAGGATGACAAAGGATCATGTGTAGGGCCACTGTTTGGGGCCACCCAGATCACAATAGAAACAATATTTTTTGGATGATTTTGAAAACTTTATACTTCTCTCCATCCAAGTATTAATCTTCACTTTACCATCAGTAATAATACTACAGAAAATATTGCTTGAGTGAAGGATACACACTATTTTCTCTGCTGTTTTTCTAAAAACTTTTTCTTCAAATTTATTTCAAACTCCCAGAAAAATTATAACAATAGTGCAAGGAACTTCTGAATATTCTTATCCAAATTTCCCCAAGTTTTAACACTTTCCCACAGTGCTTTATCATTTTCTCTGTAATATTTCTTGTTTTTCTGACCTATATGGGACTAGCTATATACATCAGGAAACGCTGGGCTGGAGGAAGCACAAACTGGAATCAAGATTGCCAGGAGAAATATCAATAACCTCAGATATGCAGATGACACCACCCTTATGGCAGAAAGTGAAGAAGAACTAAAGAGCCTGTTGATGAAAGTGAAAGAAGAGAGTGAAAAAGTTGGCTTAAAGCTCAACATTCAGAAAACTAAGATCATGGAATCCAGTCCCATCACTTCATGGCCAATAGATGGGGAAACGGTGCAAACAGTGGCTGACTTTCTTTTTCTGGGCTCCAAAATCACTGCAGATGGTGACTGCATCCATGAAATTAAAAGATGCTTACTCCTTGCAAGGAAACTTATGACCAACCAGACAGCATATTAAAAAGCAGAGACATTACTTTGTCAACAAAGGTCCATCTAGTCAAGATATGGTTTTTCCAGCGGTCATGTATGGATGTGAGAGTTGGACTATAAAGAAAGCTGAGCACCGAAGAACTGATGCTTTTGAACTGTGGTGTTGGAGAAGACTCTTGAGAGTTCCTTGGACTGCAAAAGATTCAACCAGTCCATCCTAAAGGAGATCAGTCATGGGTGTTCATTGGAAGGACTGATGCTGAAGCTGAAACTCTAATACTTTGGCTACCTGATGCAAAGAGTTGACTCATTGGAAAAGACCCTGATGCTGGGAAAGATTGAGGGCAGGAGGAGAAGGGGACAACAGAGGATAAGATGGTTGGATGGCATCACCGCCTCAATGGACATGGGTTTGTGTGGACTCCGGGAGTTGGTCATGGACAGGGAGGCCTGGCATGCAGCGGTTCACGGGGTCACAAAGAGTCGGACATGACTGAGCAACTGAACTGAACTGATATACATTATGTCTTGCAGCCCTTAATTATGCCCTGTAACCCCTAATTGGGCTTCTCTGATAGCTCAGTTCATAAAGAATCTGCCTGCAATGCAGGAGAACCCAGTTAGATCCGTGGGTCAGGGAGATCCACTGGAGAAGGGATAGGCTACCCAGTCCAGTATTCTTGGGCTTCCCTTGTGGCTCAGCTGATAAAGATCCAGCTGCAATGCAGGAGACCTGGGTCCAATCCCTGGGTTGGGAAGATCTCCTGGATAAGGCACAGGCTACCTACTCCAGTATTCTGGCCTGGAGAATTCCATGGACTGTATAATCCATGGGGTCACAAAGAGTCGGACACGACTGAGCAATTTACACTTTCACTTTCAGCCCCTAATTATGTTAGTGTGTATTATCTCAAAACAAATTTCAAATTCAGAAGTTTCAAATCCTGATATAACATAATCTAGTTTGTCGTTCAGTCACTCAGTCGTGTTGGTGTCAGATTCTTTGCAACCCCATGGACTGCAGCACACTAGGCTTCCATGTCCTTCACTGTCTCCCTGATTTTGCTCAAACTCATGTCCACTGAATCAGTGATGCCATACAACCATCTAATCCTTTGTAGCCCCCTTCTCCTGCACTCAATCTTTCCCAGCATTAGGGTGTTTTCCAATATATAATATACAGTCTAAAATACAGTCCATATCTATTATACAGTCCATATTTCAGTTTCTTGAATTATTCCAATAATATATTTTATACCTGTCTTTCCCAGTACTGGGTGCAATTCAGGATCTCTTCAGTATTTTTTAATCTAAGATAATCCATAACATTTCTTTTTGGCTTTTGTGCCTTTGACATTAAAAAAAATTGAAAAATACAATCTAATTGTTTCACAGAAAATTTCATTATTTGGGTTTTCCTGATGATTCTTTTTTAGGTTTAGGTTATGAGTTTTGGCTGAAATACTGAATAAGCAATATTTCCATCCAGATTGTTATATCAGGAGGGATATTATGGCTGTGTGCCCTTTATTAATGATTTTTTTTTTTTTGAATCCTTGGTTACAGTAATCCATGGGGCAATCTTTCCTATTATAAGAGTTCAAGATTTGTCTACAGGGATTTTTTTTAATTTATATTCATTTAAGACTAAGGGTACAGAGTGAAACACTGCACTTAAAAGTTGCTGCCATTAATTCCTTTTCCCTTAAGTGTAGCTGTTTTCAAAACCATAAGTTTAATTCTTTGAATTTCCTTGCTTTGGGATTTACCTCCTACTCTCCTAAGTTTCATTTATATTTTTAAATATGCAGAATATTTACTTGATTCCCAAAGTCAAAATTATATATAAATCTACTCAGAGAAAATTACTTTCTCCCATAAGAAATCAGTCCCATAAGTTTCTGGTTTATACTTTCATATGTTTCTTTTAATAAAAATAAATGTTTTCTTATTTCTCCTTTTTTTTACATGAAGAGAAGCATGCTATAGAAACATGCTGTAGCATTTTTCTTTTTTCCCTTTAACAATATATATTTGAAATGTCTTTATCAGTTCACAGAGATCTTCTTCATCCTTTTTTAAAGTTGCATTGTATTCCACTGTGTGGATATACCATGGTTTACTCAATTAGTCCCCTTTCTTTCAGCAATTTAGAATTACCAGTAATTTGTAACTACAATAGATGCTTGTTAGAAGCATACCCTCAGGCTAAATTCCTAAAAGTGGAATTTCCAGGTCAAAGGCATTTATAAATTTGTTAGATATTGTCCAATCCACCTTCAAAAGGGTTGTCCCATTTTGCATGGCCACTGATGAGGTTTTCCAACAATAATATTGTCAAATTTTTAAATTTTGCCTAAAAATGGCATTCAGTGTAGTTTTAAATTTGTATTTTCCTTTTATGAAAGAAGTTAAACATCTTTTAATACATTTGAGGGCCATTTTAAGGTCTTAAAAAAATTACTTGTTTAGATGCTTTGCTCATATTGAATTTTTCCCTCATTCTTTCTTTTTATTGAAATATAGTTGATTTGCAATGTTGTATGTGTTTCAAGTATACAGCAACATGATTCAGTTATATTTATATACAACTGAATGTCTATGTATGTATGTATAGATAAATAGATAGACAGATAAATAAATATAGATTCTTTTTCAGACTATTTCCCCTATAAGTTATTATAAAATATTGAGTATAGTCCCCTGTGCTATACTGTAGGTCATTATTGTTAACCTATTTTATATAGAGTAGTGTGTATCTATTAATCCCAAACTTGTAATTTATCCTCCCCTTCTTTCTCCTTTAGTAACCATAAATTTGTTTTCTAGTTCTATGAGTTCATTTCTGTTTTGCCAATAAGTTCATTTGTGTCATATTTCAGATTCCACATATAAATGATCCATATGATAGCTGTCTTTTTCTTTCTGACTTACTTCACTTAGTATAATAATCTCTAGGTCCATTCATGTTGTTGTAAATAGCATTATTTCAATTAGTTTTTGTATCATTTCTCACTTTCTATATTTGGGCTTCCTACCTTCGTTTCTTGATTAAATAGTGCCTTGTGTATTGATTTTTTTTTTTTTCCAGAAAATCAAAACAGGACTTTGGTTTACTAAATTGACCTACTGTTTACTGTATTCTATCTCATTCATTGCTGTTTTTACTTTTATTGATTCTTTTTTTATGCTTCTTTTTTATTTTTTGTTCTCTTGAAAGTTGACTTTACTTATGTTTATTTTTTAAATTTATATTGATGTAAGTGTTTAAAACTATAAATAATTTTCTGAATGCTATTTTAAATGAATAACAAATTTAAATATATAATCTTTCATTGTGATTTGTTTTCAGAAATATATTGATTCAGCTTGCATTTCCCCTTTCAGCTAAGAGTAAAGATATTTTTTTAAATTTCCAAGTGGAATAGGATTTAAATTATTAATTTTTATTTTTAGTTTTATTCCATTGTAATCAGAGAATGTTATCTTCAACATTTAAATGTTCTATAACCCATGAATTTCCTGAGTAAGCTATTAGATGATTAATTTTTGCGTGCAGTTGACAAGAATGTACATTTTCCATTATCAGAGTGTAGTGTTTGATACAAATCCATAAGACCTCATTATTGATTGCATGGCTCACGTATGTTATATTCTTACTTATTTTTTAATCCAGTTGACCTGTTTTACACTAAGGACGGTGTGTCAGAATATCCTATTGTCAATGATGCTATTTTTGTTTGGTTCAGAGGGACTCATAAATGTTAAATCTGCATTATGAATTGTAGTTTTTTTGGATTACAAAGATGTCTTGCTTAATGCTTTTTGGCCTGATTATCTTTATCTGATGTCAGGTTTACCACCCCTGCTTTCTTCTTGTTTCCTCTTTGCCTGTTACATTTTTTGCCTTTTTCCCCTCTCCTTTTTGAATTGGGGTCCACGGGGTTGCAAAGAGTCAGACAGGACAGAGACTGAACAACAACAATTTAGGTCTGTGTCAACACAGAATTAAGTTTTCCCTATGAATCAGTTTGAATATCTTTTCCTTTTAGTGGGCAAATTGAGTCCTTTCTCTTCCTTTATATGACTTCTATGTTTTATTTAAACTCTGTCATACTGTTTTGTGTCGTAACTACTGTGCATATTTGTTGTTGGTGTTTAGTCCCTAAGTCATGTCCGACTCTTTTGTGACACAATAGTCTGTAGCCTGCCCATTCCTTCTGTCCATGTGACTTCTCAGACATGAACACTTGGAGCGGGTTGCTGTTTCTTTCTCCAGGGGATCTGCCTGACCCAGGGACTGAACCCATGTCTCCCACATTGCAGGCAGATTCTTAGTCACTAAGTCAAGTGGGAAGCCCAGTGTGCATATTATATTTATTGTGGGCTTTTTTAAAATCTATGTGACATGACTTTTCTCTCTCTCTTTTTTTCCTTTTACTTCCTTTGTCATTAAGAAAGCTTTTATTTTTGTTCCTGTGTTTAATCCTCTTCTTAAACCTTTTTATAAATAATTTCTCAATTTTAAATTGTTTTCTTTGATTTCACTTGTTTTCCATATAGAATCGGTGATCTTATTCTACTTTCCTCTTTCTCCTTCCCTTTTCTTCATATTTTAAATTTGCATTCTTTCTATTTTTTAGAGCATAGAACTTTCACTTGCTGTTATTCTACAAGTGTTCCCATTCTTATCTTACAGTTACATCTATACCTGCATATGTTATTAAATAATCACCCTTAGTCCTTTTACCTAAATTTGCCCTGTCTTTTCTTCATCAGATAAGGATCTAACTCTAGCAGATTCCTTGTTGTTCTTCAGTCGTGTCTAACTCTTTGCGAACCCCATGGACTGTAGCACACCAGGCTTCCCTGTTCTGCACTATCTCTGGGAATTTGCTCAAACTCATGTCTATTGCGTCAGTGATGACATTCAATCATCTCATCCTCTGTTGTTCCCTTCTCCTCCTGCCCTCAATCTTTCCCAGCATCAGGGTCTTTTCCAGTGAGTCAGCTCTCTGCATCAGGTGGCCAAAGTATTGGAGCTTCAGCTTCAGCATCAGTCCTTCCAATGAATATTCAGGGTTAATTTCCTTTAGGAATGACTGGTTTGATCTCCTTGCTGCCCAAAGGACTCTTAAAACTCTTCTCCAAACCACAGTTCAAAAGCATCAGTTCTTCAGCACTCAGCCTTCTTTATAGTCTAACTCTCACATCTATATATAACTACTGGAAAAACCATAGCTTTGACGAGATGGACCTTTGTTGGCAAAGTGATATCTATGCTTTTTAAAAAGATTTGTGGCGGATTCATTTTGATATTTGGCAAAACTAATACAATTATGTAAAATTTAAAAAAAAAAAAAAAAGATTTGTCATAGCTTCTTCTCCAGGAAGCAAATGTCTTTTAATTTCATGGCTACAGTCACTGCTCATAGTGATTTTGGAGCTCAAGAAAATAAAGTCTTTCACTGTTTCCATTGTTTCCCCATCTATTTGCCATGAAGTGATGGGATAGGCTGCCATGATCTTTATTTTTTGAATGTTGAGTTTTAAGCCAGGTTTTTCACTCTCCTCTTTCACCTTCATCAAGAGGCTCTTTAGTTCTTCACATTCTGCTAGTAGGGTGTTGTCATTTGCATGAAGTTATTGGTATTTCCCCTGGCAATCTTGATTCCTGCTTAAGCTTCATCCAGCCTGCCATTTTGCATGATGTACCCCGCATATAAGTAGATTTTTAGGAAAAGTTTATGGATAAATTATTACCTGAATTTTACATGTTTAGAACTTTTTTTTTTTTCCCATAATACTTGGTGCTAAAGACAACTTGAAAGTCGCTCAGTTGTGTCCGACTCTTTGTGACCCCATGGACTATACAGACCATGGAATTCTCTAGGCCAGAATACTGGAGTGGATAGCCTTTCCCTTCTCCAGGGGATCTTCCCAACCCAGGGATCGAACCCAGGTCTCCAGGTCTCCCACATTGCAGGGAGATTCTTTACCAGCTGAGTTACAAGGGAAGCCCAAAGACAGCTTGGCAGTATATAAAGTTCTTGACATGAATTTTCTTTATCTGAATGTCTTACATGCTGCTCCATTGCTCTGATGCTTCTCTTGAGAAATATGAAACCAACCTAACAGTTTAAACTTTTAAGCAATCTGTTTTTTGTCTTAAAGACCCTGAGAATACCTTTATCTGTCTTTAAATTCTACAGTTTTACCAGGATATGTCTTGGAGTTGATCATGTAGATAGGTTTTTCCCAAATGCACCACAAGTTCTTTTAACATGCACATCTGCTCTATTTGTAGAATTATTTGGGGGAGGGTTTATAGTTTAACTAGCTGTGTGTCATCATTTTTCTTTCTTCCACCAAGATTCAATTATACAGGTGTTATTTTTTCTTTTTATGTCTTCCATCTCAAGCACTTTTTCTGTGATCTTTCTTTACTTCTCCCTTTACATCAAATTTCATTCTCTACCTAGTTTTTCTGCTATTCTTCAGTGTCTCTATATGATTTTTATTTGAGTCTATTCTCTGTTGATCACCTTGTAATTCATTCTTCATTTTATGATTCTAAGATAGTTTTGTTTATTTAATTTCTTTCCCAATTGCTATAGATTCTCATTGCATATATTTCCATTCTACTACTTATCCAATTCTCTTCTTAGCACTTGAATTGGTATGTATTTATTACAACAAGAAATGGATCTATACATATACATACATAGCTCCTGCTAAGGCACTTCAATCGTGTTTGACTCTGTGCGACCCCATAGACGGCAGCCCACCAAGCTCCTCCGTCCCTGGGATTCTCCAGGCAAGAACACTGGAGTGGGTTGCCATTTCCTTCTCCAATGCATGAAAGTGAAAAATGAAAGTGAAGTCGCTCAGTTGTATCCGACTCTTAGCGACCCCATGCACTTCAGCCTACCAGACTCCTCCATCCATGGGATTTTCCAGGCAAGAATACTGGAGTGGGGTGCCATTGCCTTCTCTGTCATAACTCCTACTGTATGTTTAAAAATATTTAATTAAATTGGAAGCACTGTGTTTCAGTTGCTCTCTTTTGCTGCATAATTTCAGAGGGTGAAATTGTTGTCATCTGAATATTCCAATTCTTATTTTTTATTTTTCTTCTTAACCTAGTTTTGTATAAAATGGGTTCTTATTTCTAGGTAGTTGGACAAGGGTCCATATTCAAAAGCTCCCTCTTCTGTCAGTATGAAAAAATGCAATTTTTAAATGGATGATTTTGTTGGTTAGAGAGACAGGTATAGATTGTCATATCTTAGGGTCCTCTGTCATTTTATGAGACTCCTTAATTTTTCTCCTACTTTATTCTTTATATTTACTGTCACATTTCTAAGGGTTACACTCTTTGTCCATTCGATGCAAAGGTTATAATATTCTCAATTTCCTAGTAATAATGTTGGAAGTATGGGTCCTGTGTGGTTTTATTTGCACTACTGTTGATCTTATAGCCACTGCTGTGGTTCTATGTGCACTCCTGTTTTAGGGGAGGATGTATAGAGAACTAGAGATTCAGGTTACCATTGTTGTTTTTTTTCCTAAGCAAACTGTTTTGATTTGAATTGGATGCTTTGCCTAGAATGTGCTTTCAAATTTTGCATTTAATATAAAATTTCATTTTCATACTCCCTTTTGTTCAATTGAAACTTCCAATACTGTTCTCCTCTGACACATAATCGAAACATTTTGAAAGAAGTTTTGTGTTAATTTTACAGAATCATCCTTCTCTTCAAATTTCAGTGTTCTTTTTTGAAATGGGACATATATTTCCTGACCCAGTTTGTGAAGGAAGATTATCTATGGGCTTGAGTAATGTCTGATTATTTCTTCTAAGAAAGTCTTAGGAAGACTTATATTGTATGTATATAAATTTTTCTATCACTCTCTCTTTTTCTGAATCAAATTAGAATCAATATTAGAACTATAAGAAATATGAAAATCTTGGGCTTACAAATATGAAAAGCTTGGATGTAATGTTTTGAGTAAACTGCTACAAATGATTACTTAGAAGTAAATAAATCCTTTTCTCATTATTCACACTGCTGAAAACTTAAGCATAAATCTATGCTACATGGTGGACTTTCCTGGTGGCTCAGTGGTGAAGAATCCACCTGCCAATGCATAAGACACAGAAAACTCAGATTTGATCCCTGGGTTGGGAAGATCCCCAGAGAAGGAAATGGCAACTTACTCCAGTATTCTTACCTGCTGGTGGGCCACAGTCCGCGGCGTTGCAAAGGGTCGGATATGACTTAGTGACTAAACAGCAGCAGCATGCTGCATGATAAAAATAATCAGCAACCATAGGAATAGCAAGAGCTATTGAGACATGAACACAAAAATAACAGTATAGTAAGCTAATATAGGTTAAGGGTTCTCTTTCTTATTTGGTCAGAGCTGTTATCTGCTACTATTTTAAAAATGTACTCATAGTGAATCAAGAAAGAAAACTCCAAACTCAAGAGGATAAAACTAATACATACTAAATTCAGAAAATAAAATTGAAATAGCATCACAAAGTGAATTTATGCTGACAGATATCAGAAAACTTAGAATTTATTTAAGTTTTATGTTATTTTCTGTATGCTAAACATGTCTGAAACTTTAAGACCTTTGAATAATAGATGATTTTGTAGGCAACAGTTTAGGAGCACACTTGCTCTATTTTAAAGAAACTAGTCAACTTGGTCAGACGTTGCCAATTATTTATTGTACAGAGAGTGGTGGAGATGAGTATACGTTGTGTACAAGCCCTTTGTGATTGAATGGCTAATTGAGCTGAACATATACTGAAAATAAATTGCTGAGTTTTTAAATAATAACCTAAATAATGGGCTTCCCAAGTGGCTCACTGGTAAAGAATCTGCCTGCCAATACAGAGATGCAGGAGATGCATGTTTCATCCCTGGGTATAGAAGATTCCCTGGAGGAAGGAATGGCAAGCTGCTCCGGTATTCTTGCATGAAAAAATCCCATGAATAGAGGAGCCTGGTGGGCTACAGTCTATGGGGTCAGAAAGAGTCAGACACAACTGAGCAACTGAGCAAGCAAGCAACCTAAATAATATATGACATAATATCAATAAATGTCTAAAAGGCAATTTATTCATTTATGTTATGAAGCTTAAAACCTCACTTAAGCTCTAGGAAGACTTATTGAGTAAATTTAGTAGTAAGAATTTTGCTTATGAAGATATCCTAACATTGAAAAACTTGATAAGGTAGAATATTCTTGAACTGAATCATGTATCTCTGAAAGAAAAAAGGTAAGGTTTGAGTGACTTGTTCTAGGTCTACCAACTCCACTATCATCTCTTTATTTTACTTGGCTATTAGAAGGCTTACAGTTAATCCAATATACTTTTATTTATTTATTTTTTTATTTTTTTTGACTGTTCTGACATTTTTATTTACTTTCTAGTTCTCAAAAAGAGTTACATTTAATGATTTTTTTTTCAAATATTAAATCAGAGGAAAAACAATATGCATGATTATAATAGTTTAGGTGGTATTGAATGAAGGGCTTTGAGCCACCAGGATACTTTTAGATCCTCTGGTGCCAGATGAAGTAAAATCACAACCAGAGATGGAACACTTTGATCATCAGGTATTCTGGTTAATTGTGTTGTAGTTTTTAATTCAGAGTAATCTCTTTGTTTCAATATTATCACTGAAATCCTTTCTGAATATAAATCAGCTAAATATCCTCACTTAGTGAGAAAGAAGAACATAAATGTGTACCAAATACTATGAAATATACTGAAATCATTTCTTTATTGAAAATGTCCTAATCTTAGGATCTAGAACAATTGATGCTGTTGTTCAGTTGTTAAGTCACTTCTGACTCTTTGCAACCCCATGAACTGCAGCAGGCCAGGCCTCCCTTCCCTCTCCTGCACTATCTCCCAGAGTTTGCTCAAACTCATGTCCATTGTATCAGTGATGCCATTCAACCATCTCCTCTTCTGTTGTCCCCTTCTCCTCCTGCCCTCAATCTTTCCCAGCATCAGGGTCCTTTCCAATGAGTCAGCTCTTTGCATCAGGTGGCCACAGTATTGGAGCTTCAGTTTCAGCATCAGTCCTTCCAATGAATATTCAAGACTGATTTCCTTTAGGATTGATTAGTTTGATCTCTTTGCTGTCCAAAGGACTCTCAAGAGTATTCTCCAACACCACAGCTCAAAAACATCAGTTCTTTGGTGCTCAGCCTTCTTTAGGGTTCAACTCTCACATCCATACATAAATACTGGAAAAACTATAGCTTTGACTGTATGGACCTTTGTTGGCAAAATGATATCTCTGTTTTTTTTAATACACTGTCTAGGTTTGTCTAGAACAATAGTCATATTTTAAAAATGCTTTTTGAAAAGTATGTTGAGAGAATGGTGAAAATGAAAGTCGCTCAGTCATGTCCAAGTCTGCAACCCCATAGACTATACAGTCCATGGAATTCTCCAGGCCAGAATACTGGAGTGAGTAGCCTTTTCCTTCTCCAGGGGATCTTCCCAACCCAGGGATCGAACCTAATTCTCCCACATTGCAGGCGGATTCTTTACCAGCTGAGCCATAAGAGAAGCCCTAGAATACTGGAGTAGGTAGCCTATTCCTTCTCTAGAGGATCATCCCAACCCAGGAATTGAACCAGGGTCTCCTGCATTTCAGGCAGATTCTTTACCAAATGAGCTAGCAGGGAAGCCCAGTGAGAGAATAGACAAAAACTAATAAATATTGCTTCTTCATACATGTTGAATGCAAACATAGTTAATTATGATTCTGGTTAGTTAAGTTCTAGTTCAAGGTATTTTAAGGTTATTGGTTCTAAAATCCTCCCTACCAAGGAATGTTTTTGTAACATCACACCTAGGATCACAATGCTTGCCAATTTATTAGGTTATCTGTGAAGTAAGGGATTTAGATAAGAATTTTACGGTTCATTAAAAATCTCTAATTCTAAGAATAATTAATCTTCTTACTGTGAATAATAACCAAATTCATATGAAATATATTTGAATACAGTGTGTAGTAGGTAAACCCAAGTGTTAATTGATGGAATCATGATGGGAAACAGATTTGTTCCTGTTGAAATGATATAATCCTTAGAATAGAAGTTGGATGAAAGTGGAATTCCCCTTGTTAACAGTTTGTAGCAATCTAAAGCTGCTAATAGGTCATTCTTTTATATGGCATTTGAATGACTACCATTGGAAAATCCCAAATGATTTCAATTAAAGTGGCCATTATGGAAGTCAATAATTATGGTAGTATTTGAGAAGTAATTCTTTTGTAGTATGATATAAATGAAAAAAAAATCATCAAAGCCTTAGGGACTTTGAGAGTGCCAAGAAATATACAACAGTATTTATAAATGTAAATGATAGAGCATATTTGAAACATGGCTATATTCACTGTGACTTTGTCAAAAGTCCCTTGATTTGGTTGTTCTTATGTGAGTGCAATCTGATATAACAGATGTAATACTAGAATCCTGTAATGACAAGATCCCACTGTCTTCCAGAAGTACTAGAATAGAGTTTTCTTTATTTCTGAGTGGAGAAAATATTCTTGTATAACATCTTGGCCTATTTCATTACCCAGCCTCAAACTACTGGCTCATTCAGGGAAGCAGTACCAACACTTTTCATATGTTCATATGTAGGTAGTTGGAGGAATTTGAGTTGTCTTAAATCAAGATCCTGGAGCACATCACTGTGCTATAGAAATCCAGATATCTTCTGCCTAGTTCAGTGTTGTAAAATGGTTAGAGCTGCCTGGAATATGAAAGCCTAGAACCACTCAACATGCTTGGGGTGCCTGTAATCCTCAGCAACTGGAATCCTCAGTGACTACTGCCTCCTTCAGCAACCTGCCCTGGCACTTCATTTTAACCTTGACTGTGTCGCAGCTGCTCACAAAGGAAATATCAGGGTCCAAAAAGGATTGTGTTGCACAGGGAGATTTCTGCCTGAAACCACAGGACATGCTGACCTTTCTTTCTGTCTGTCTTTCTTTCTTATTGGAGTAGAGTTGCTTGACAATGATGTATTCATTTCTGCTGTACAACAAAGTAAATCAGCTATATGGATGCATGTATCCTTCCCTCCTGATCCTCCCTCCCTCCTTCCCATCCCACCCCTCCAGGTCATCACAGTGCGTCAAGTTGAGTTCCCTGTGCTATATAGCAGGTTCTCATTAAGCTATTTTTTTACACATGGGTAGTGTTTATAGGTCAATGCTATTCTCTCGATTCATCCCACCCTCCCTGTCCCCTGCTGCATCCACAAGTCTGTTATCTACATCTGTGACTCTATTCCTGCCCAGCAAACAGGTTCATCTGTATCATTTTTCCAGATTCTATATATATGTGTTTATATACGATATGTGTTTTTCTCTTCCTGACTTACTTCACTCGGTACGACAGACTCTACGTCAATCCACAGCTCAGCAAATGACCCAGTTTGTTACTTTTTATGGCTGAGTGATATTCCGTTGTAATGTGCCACATCTTTGGGTTTCCAGGGTTGTGCTAGTGGTAAAGAACCCGCCTGCAGATGGAAGAGAAGTAAAAGACTCAGGTTCAGTCCCTGGGTCAGGAAAATCCAGTCCCTGGGTCAGGAAAATCCCCTGGAGGAGAGCATGGGAACCCACTTGAGTATTCTTGCCTAGAGAATCCCGTGGACAGAGGAGCCTGGTGGGTTATGGTCCATAGGGTCGCAAAGAGTTGGACACAACTGAAGCGAATTAGCACACACACATACCACATCTTCTTTATTTATTCATTTGTCAGTGGATATTTAAGTTACTTCTATGTCCTGGATATTGTAAATATACTGCAATGAACATTGGAGTGCATGTGATCTTTCTTATTATCCAGCATACAGTTCTCCTACAACAGACCTGTGAAACTTCAAAGCAGTAATTAGCAATGATGGCTTTTATTAGCAGTGAAGTATGTGGCACTGCTTCCATGTCCACAAAAATGGTTTTCTAAAGCAGAAATCTTTAGAATACTTTTAATGGTAAAGTCTTTTACTCAAGTGCAATATTATGTGGAGTTCCTCTGGTTGAAGAAGGGATGCAGGATGCAGAGCACTTCCTCTGGGTTCTTCTCCTTCCTGCTTCATCCCACCCCTTGCTATAGATTCCCTGAGGCATCTCTGAGAAACTCCAGGTCTGTTCTAAAATCACTCAAAGTTCCAGTTGACTTTCCTGACTCCATTTCCACAGATGAATTCTGGTGAAATATTTACTATTTAGAAGCAATACCATGTCACATGCAATACTAAGTCTAATGGAATTATCTTAGTCCATCTGTCTACCCAAGAAGAGCAATGATTATCCCTACGAGCCACTCGCTCCACTGTTTTTTACCATCCATGGTTTTCCATCTTGGATTTCGCTCTTCTAGTGTTCTAGCTTCACCTCATACACAACACACCCTTCTAACAGACAGGGTGATCTTACTCTCCATTAGAAACTGGCTTCCTGACCCAACCCCACCCTGAGCTGAATTAAACTAGATTTCTCATGGTACCAGTCCAGACTTTAAATTCATGGGATATTTGGAGAGATTTTACCCTGAGACCCAGTTGTAACATGAGTGGTACATTAAATAAATCAAAGTAGTGAAATGTGGATAGAAACAGTGCAATAACAAAAGAAGTCTTCAAGAAAAAATTTCACAGGGTATCTGAAGCCAGTTCTCTGGTATTCAACCAAGATTTTGTCTTTCCGTTTTAATTTGTCATTGAACTACAATTTTTGGAATATTTTCTTGGTGGCATTCCGTGAACTTTCCATACCAGTTGTCACTCTTTTTTTTTTTTTTTCTGAATGTTGCTACTTAGGCACAGATTATATCTGCTGACTCCTCACCTTTTATCTAGGACTGATCCTGTACATTCTCTATCTCTGTACTGATACCTCATTAAGCTACCCTGATCATTCAAATTACATCATTGTGGAGCATCCCTATGATGAATGACTAGAAAAATACTTCATATTTCTCCAAAAGCTAGTGTTTCTTATTGCCAGTATATTGACAGTCCATAACAGATGGCATAAGTAAAAAAATGTACTCTGTCTAAGTATACTTTGAAGACAGTATCAGTATATTTCTGAAAACAAAAGGTATAGGATGCAGTGGGAATATGAAAGAGGTAGGGGAACTTCTACAGGAAGATAATTTAGAAAACTTTCATAAGTATTCTTTTAAGTACATTAAAGATATAGAGATACACACATAAATACACATTGCATATATATGCATAAACATATATAGAGAATATACATATATACATATAATAGGTTTCAATAATATATACATATAAAGTCCCTAAGCCTAACTATTCCCCTACTTCAATAAATGTTTCTTTACTTGGTGTAGCAAGGCTACAGGTACTAAGAATAAATGAAAGGTACTAAGTATAAATAATAATACAAACTTTATTATCCATGAAACAGACATGGAATCAAAAACAATGTGTACAAAAGCTCTGAAGTGGCCCTTTTAAAAATGTTTAACAAGTAACAAGAGTGAAATAGACACACTGCTAAAGATGTATTATTCGATCCAAAACTGCATTATCTAGACAAGTAGACACTTGTTTCTCAGTAATTATGCTTAAAATCACTTTTTTACTGTAAGAATGCTCCATGAGGAAGACATTTTCTTATCCTTAGGTCTTAACCTGAGCATTTGCGGTTTCACACAACTTCTTTTCTTTACAAAGAACACATCTATCCTTGTTAAAAAATCCACGCAGAAGTCATAAACGCACACAAGACTCATTAAATGGTTTCCTCACTATTTAGTTTTTAAACCTATTTTATTCCAACTGCCTGAGGAGTCATCATTTTCATTAATTTGATAGATTGCAATGCTGGACATACAGCCCCTCTTGAGCTACTGAATAAATCTGTGAGTACCATGCATCTCAGTTTCTGAAGACTGCAAATCCCCCTTTTTAGTTTTTGTTTGTGTGGGTTCACACTCTGTAAGCTGCACTTTGAAAGAAAATTAAACTAAAAATAATTGAAACCATGAAGCTTTACATGACTTCTAGCTAAGTTATTATACATTAATTTAGATTTGTTTAAAAAAAAAAATAGGCCTTTAGTTTACAACTGTTAGGAAATCTTTAAAAGAGTTGGGTAAATTTTTGCTCTGTGTTACAAGCCAAATATGACCCAGAGTATTCTAAATGTCATTTTAGAAGCCAAAAATTCTCACACCACTGAACAATTCATTTCTTCTTTGAGGGAGATAATTTTAAATTGCATGCATAAGAACAAGATGATATACCCCAGATAACGTTTAAAAAAATAGAAAACAAATTTATGGTTAGCAAAATGAATAGTGGGAGGTGGAGGAGGGATAAATTAGAAGTTTGAGATTAAATGATACTCACTATTATATAAAGCAAAATATATGAAGTATATAGAAAGTGAAAGTTCACATGCATTCACTTTTACCAGTGGCTCAATGAGTAAAGAATCCACCTTCAATGCATTAGATGCAGGTTTGATATCTGCTTGAAATGTCTCCTGGAGGAGGACATGGCAGCCCATTCCAGTATTCTTGCCTGGAGAATCCCATGGACAGAGGAGCCTGGCGGGCTACAGACCATAGGGTCACAAAGAGTTGGACAAGACTAAACTGACTGGGCATGCACACACAAACTATATATTTATATATAATAGGTAAAAAACAAGGATATATTATATACCATAGAAAACTTTATTCAATATCTTATAAGGCCATATAATGAAAAATAATCTGAAAAGAAATATATACATACATATATATATATATATATATATATATATATATGAAAGTCATATAAGTGAAGGTCACTCAGTCGTGTCCAACTCTTGGAGACCCCATGGACTATACAGTCTATGGAATTCTCCAGGCAAGAATACTGGAGTGGGTAGCCTTTCCCTTCTCCAGGGGATCTTCCCAACTCAGGGATCGGACCCAGGTCTCCCACATTGCAGGTGGATTCTTTACCAGCTGAGCCACAAGGGAAGCCCAAGAATACTGGACTGGGTAGCCTATCCCTTCTCCAGCAGATCTTCGCAACCCAGGAATTGATCCGGGGTCTCTTGCATCACAGGCAGATTCTTCACCAACTGAGCTATCAGGGATATATACTTGTATAACGTAACTGCTTTGTCATACACTTGAAACTAACACAGAACTGTAAATTGACTGTAAACTGTATTTCAATTTTAAAAACATTTAAAGAATAACATCACAAAGTATCATGTTATGGCTCTCTTCCAAGAATTTAGACTTGAACCATGTAGTCAATAAATGTTCCCTGAGCACCTATGAGATCCTGACACTGAGTTAGACAGTGGACATGCAACAATGAACAGGACACCAACTTGTCCTCAGAGAGCTTACAGTCAGCTATTAGACTTCTTAGGTATGAAGAGCTGCACGTGCAAAGAAAACAAGGTGTAGGACCAACTGTGAAATGTCTACGTAAATTTGAGGCTGGCTAGAGAACAGGCAGCACTTCTCAGAATATACTCTCTGGGTTCCAGGTTTGAATCTGGACTCTGCTATTTAATAGCATTATAATTTGAGTAAGGGACTTAATCTCTTAAACACCTTCAATGATAAAAAGGGATGGATACCGCTGCCTAATAGAATTATTTTGAGGATGAAATAACAAAAACTCAAAATGTAAAATATTTGGAACATGGTAAATTCTCAATAAATGTAGGTTAACTAATTTTAAAGGATAATTAGTTCACTAGGCAACAAGAAATCTTTCCCCAAAATCTTCTCTTACTAATCTATCTGCTGAAATTAAAGCATAATAATTTTAACAGAGGCAAATATTTCCAAAGTTTCTCCTCTCTATACTATCTGTTCACAAATAGCTTGAGTAGATTCAAAAGACAATTTGCTTCTGGGTTGAGGATATTTCACCGTTATTGACAACAACTTATGGAATTTTACCAACAAAGATACAAAAGAGGAATTAAGACAATGATTTTGGAACAAAATTGGAAACAAAGTTATCAGGTGATCTGGTTTTATATTGTGTGCCAAACATGGTAGGAAATAACTCTCAGAAGGAAAATGTAGCCTATTTTGAAGAGACCATATTAATATTTCAAATCATAGTAATATTTCATAGTAAAATTTCAAAATCCTTACAAGTTTATACTTTTTGACCCAATAATTTCTCTTCACTATTTGTTTTAAACAAACAACTTGAAATGCAGAAAAAGATTTAAGTGCAAAAATGGTCATCACAGTATCATTTAGAATGGAAAAAGTGTTATCAGTGTGACAAAGTCAGTTGTAGTCTAATAAATTTTTAATTATATAAGAAAATGTTCATGTTAAAATGTGAAATGAAGAAAGCACAATGATATCTCAATTATATAAAATCTTTAAAAAGAAAGACTGGGAGTAAATAAGTCAAAATGTTAACAATGATTTCAAAATAAGTAGAAATGTTAGCAAAGTCTTCTTCTGATGGCTGGGAAGAAAGATCATCTTTTATTGTTCTTTCTTTTTCATACTTTCAACATTGTTATAAAGAACATACATTGCTTGTAGAATCAGGCATATAAATAATTAAAAGACTGGAAAAGGAGAAAAACTACAGTATAGTTCTATGCAATTCTTCAGTGGGGCAATGTTCAAAGAAAGAATTTTAAGTGAGGTTTCTCTTCGGCCATCCATCTCTATCCATCAAGCTGTCATCTGTGGCCTTTTACATCCTTTCTTTGCTCTGAGTCATGTAAAATCATTTGCTTTCCCGACAATGCATCTACTGTGTGGTGCCATCTTTTTTACATTTACTCATATCCCCATGTGCTGGCCTGGGAGGCTCTGAAAAATCTGTCCCTTGAGCATAGAATGCCTTTTCCAGCAAAGACTTGAGATAGGAAACAATCACTAACCAGACCCTTTACTAGTTAAAAGATGCTCCTTCTTTGGTAGCTGTTAAAAAACTCTTGCTCAATTTCACCACTGAAAATTATTCTTGTGTTTTCTTTTTCTGTTTTCTGTCATGGTTAATGTAGAGTCTTTTCCTTGGCCATATTTGAATTTTATGCATAAATGCATAGATGCTGAAATTTAGCCCTAGGCCTTCAGCAAACTCCATATGTCAGCTTTCTGTGTCAGTGGTATATGCAGCTCAGGTAGAATATGTGTTTTCAAATTGCTTGTGGCCTGAAGAAGAATCACGGGATTGTGTGATCTTGCTTTGTTTGGTTTTCTTTTTATGTTAATATCCCTTCACTGTTGACTATGATAGCCACAAAGTAATGAAAAATGCAAACCAGAAGCATAACTGAGGTTGCAGAGTAGAAAATACAGTTCAGAGCTTCAAGTCTATAGCCGCACTGTCCAATATGGTGGTCACTAGCAATGAAGCTATTGAACATTTAAAGGGTGGCCCCTAAAAGTTGAAACATATATTGAGTGTAAAACACACACCAGATTTCAAAGGCCAAAAAAAGAAAAAAACTTAAATATCTGAATAACTTTATTAATTACATATTGAAACGACAGTATTTTAGATATATTAGCTTAAATTAAATATATTATTGTAATTAATTTTGCATTTTTCTTTTCTTAAATGTGACTGTAGAAAGTTTAAATTGCATTTGTAAAAGTATAGTTCTCACATTATATTTCTACATAGATTGTCACATGAAAATTAAATGACCAGACAAAAATAAATAATACTAAAAAATCTGACAAACAATAAAAAGCATATATAGTACATTTATAAATTAGCAACAAAGATTTTAAATATTGTCATGAAGAAAAAGAGATAGCCGTGGACCAGGTGAAGACAGGTCTTGGAAAATGTGTCCAGACATTCACCAGGGTCCTTCAACTTAATGGCCCAATTGACTCTTCTGGTTGTTTGATCTTGGTTCCCTCAGTTATGCTTTAGTCTAATTCCTAACTTTTTAAACATTAATTCGATGTCTTGGACTTCTA